>NW_026991709.1:148242445-148885400 GCF_029215605.1 Mirounga angustirostris
TCGTTAAGCGTCTGCCTTCGGCTCAGGTCATGGTCCCAGGGTCCTGGGATGGAGCCCCGCATCGGGCTCCCTGCCCAGCGGGAAGCCTGCTTCTCCCTCTCCACTCCCCCTGCTTGTGTTCCCTCTCTCGCTGTGTCTCTCTCTGTCAAATAAATGGGTAAAATCCTTAAAAAAAAAAAAAAAGAAAGAAAGAAATTGGAGCTCACAGAGGTCACGAATGTGTCCTACGTCACAGGGTTCGAGGCCACATGGCTCCTCCCATGTCTGATTCATACCTGGGGGCCTCTGCTTAGATCTCTTCTGCTGTGGCAAAGCCCCTAATGCCTCCATTGGCATTCAGTGCTCCTCAGTACTTCCACTGCATCTGAGCCCATCTCCCTTAGGATCCAGTACAGAAGAGGCCACTACCTGTCCTGTTCACGATGGTACCTCCAGCACTGACCACGGAGCCTGGTGCACAGTAGGTGCCCAAGAGTCAAAAATGAATGAATCATGTCATCTGCAGGGAATCTGCATATGGCTTTCCCTTGAGCACAATTCCATAGGCTGAAGCTTAGTGAGCCCTGCATGGCCCATCCCTGGAAAGGGTAATCTCCCCAGGCTCCCTTCAGCCCTTTGCTCCGGCAAGGTTGTGTGCATGACAAATAGTTAACAGCTTCTGTGCAGTTCTCCGTGCTGCTTCCCCAACACTCCCACAGGTATTGTACGGAGTTTGTTTTAAGGCTGAGGTCCTTCACACACATGCTCCAACACACCCACCCTCCCTCATTGCAGGAATTATTTTATGTCTTTATTTTCACAGTGCAATGCTTGGACATATCATTCGTTTAATAAATATTTGTTGAATAAATGCCTAGAGCCCACAACTTTTTTAATTTTGTAATCTTCTTGGTCAGTTAGCACAGAGTAGATGCTAAACATATACCAGCTGGAGAGACTAACCTCTACTAGTTAAAAAACAAAAACAAAAAACAAAAACCCCCACATACAACAGGTAATATCATTGTTTAAAAACAAAACAAAACAGAATTTACACTTTTCATTTTGAATAGTAAGATGTTGTCACATGGAACATCCTTTGAAGGCATGTTTGATTTTTTTTCTAAGTACTGAAGAGGAGCACTGAATGCCAATGGAGGGATTAGGGGCTTTGCCACAGCAGAGATCTAAGCGGAGGCCCCCAGGGGTGAAAATAGCCTAAAGTTATTCAAGGTAAAAACGATGAGTAACAATTTCGTTTTTTGAGGGAGGAGGGCAAAAACAACCGAATAATACACAGTATACAAAGGCAGTAAATAGTACTTAAGTAGTTAGCAAACAGCAATTCTTACACAAGCAATTCTTAATTCCCTTTAAAAAACTAAATCACTGATACGAGGAATTCTTAATCGCAGGAATCAAACTGAGGGTTGTTGGAGTGGGGGGTGGGGTGGGAGGGATGGGGTGACTGGGTGATAGACACTGGGGAGGGTATGTGCCCTGGTAAGCGCTGTGAATTGTGCAAGACTGTTGAATCTCAGATCTGTGCCTCTGAAACAAATAATGCAATATATGTTAAGAAAAAAAAAAGAAGAAGAAGAAGGTAGCGGGAGGGGAAGAATGAAGCGGGGGAAATCAGAGGGGTAGACGAACCATGAGAGACGATGGACTCTGAAAAACAAGCAGGGTTCTAGAGGGGAGGGGGGTGGGAGGATGGGTTAGCCTGGTGGTGGGTATTGAGGAGGGCACGTTCTGCATGGAGCACTGGGTGTTGTGCACAAACAAGGAATCATGGAACACTTCATCTAAAACTAATGATGTAATGTATGGGGATTAACATAAGAATAAAAAATTAAAAAAAAAAAAAAACTAAATCCAAACAAGTCTCCAGGCCAGAGCTGGAGGACCCAGAAAGAGAAGTAGGTTAAGCACATTTTCAAAGATGTAAAGTGGAGCCGCAGCCGCTACCTTTTTTGGCGATTAAAAAAACAACCCACACCCCGCCCGCCCGCGTCGGCGGACCCGACCTCGGAGCGAACGGGGCGGCGACCCGCGGCGCTCGCGGCTTAGTCCTGCGTTTCCCGCCTCCACCCACAGCCAGCGGCTACTCAGCCAGACCGTCCTCCGGGACCCGCCTGCCCAGCCCCGCCTCCGCCTCCACCAATGGAGGCCCGGCGGCACGACCGCGGCAGCCAATCCAGACTCAGGGGCGTGGCCTCGCGGCGCCACCAGCCCCACCAGTTCCTCACCCGCTAGGAGGTGGAGACCCAGGTGTCCTCCCTCCCCGCCCGGTGCCCAGTGCGGTCCTAACTCACCTCCCTCGGGCACCCACCGCTTCTCAGGTTTGGCGCGACCACCGGGCCTTGCGATGGTCCAAATACCTGCCCGAGCGTCCTTCCACCTCTGTCGCCCTAGGCATCCAACTCAAAGCATCATCCGGTAGCGCTCGCACGTTGTTCAGGGTCGCACCGGCACACTCCCTCGCACTCGCAAGGCCCCGGCAATTCCGCCCACTCTACCCGGACGCCAAAGCAGCAGCGAGACCGTCGCTTGTCTGTCCCAAGGGGGCTGCAACTCCTCTCCTCCCTCGCCCTTCCCTTTTCACTCCCCTTGATCAATCCATCCCTCTCGCGCCACGTCCCCAACCTGTTCTGTGCACACCCAGGGAGCGGAAAAGGTTCCCAGAGAGCCGCTGACCCTTGGCTACTCCCGAGAATCTCCCTCCACGAGCCGGCGGTTCCGGAACCCCTGTGTCCCTTCCCCGCAGTTTACCATAAGCGTCTCCACCCTGTCTCCGACATCTTGAGGCTGCAGCAGCGCCGGGCGTGACTTCTGAAACATTGGAGAGGACGCCGGGCTCTGGGTGCCGTTGGTGGAAGCTCGGGCCCAGCGCTAGCGACCTCGCGGGAGAAGGCGACGCGGCAGCAGTGGCCAGGCGACGCGCTCTCAGGCGGGGGCTCTGCCGTCCGCGCGGTCGGACGCCGGGTCTGCGCGCCCACCTGCGTGGCTCCGCGTGGCACACCGGGACCTGCTCACAGCTCTTCACTCGCTCTGCAGACCCCGCGGCTCTGCTCTCCTGCCCATCCTGCCCGGCTGCACGCTTTCGGACCCCAGATCAGGTACGGTGTATCCGGAGGCGGAGAAAGCCGGAGGAAACTGCGTGCAACCGTGGGATTTCGCTTCCGGGGTTGGGCGCCTGTCTCGAGCTGGTGAGGGTGTGTTAGCTTTAGTGCCATCTGGTGAACACGTCCAGAACTGCAGGGCCCGCCGTTTCCAAGGTGGGGTGCAAGGTGTGAACGTGTTTGCAGTCCAGACTTGCTCTCCTGTAGCCATCTGTGCCTGTTAAACTTCAAATGCGGCTCGTGTGCCTGACGACCAGAATTTTAAATTGTAATTAATTGTAGTTAATTTGTATTAAAAATTGAAGCAGTCTGGAATATTTTTCTGTTAAACAACTTTATTGTTTTGGCAGACCCACATTTCCCTTTGAGCGCTTAAAATTTAGTGAAGGAATTGACATGTGCTGTTAAGTTATCCATACACCGCATTTCTTTTTTCTTTCTTTCTCTCTCTCTCTCTTTTTTTTTAAGAGCGAGAGAGTGCGTGCACAAGTGCGGGGAAGAAGGCCGGCAATGGTGCAGAGGGAGAGGGAGAGAGAGAATCTTCCGCGGGGGCTCAGGGCTCTATCTCACCACCAGAGATCATGACCTCCATGGAAATCAAGAGTCCCAGGCTTAACCAACTGAGTCAGCCAGGCACCCCATTTCTTTTTTTTTTTTTTTGTTATATTAATCACCATACATTACATCATTAGTTTTTGACGTAGTGTTCCATGATTCATTGTTTGTGCGTAACACCCAGTGCTCCATGCAGAACGTGCCCTCTTTAATACCCATCACCAGGCTAACCCATCCTCCCACACCCCCAGGCACCCACATTTCTAAGACTTACAGCAATATGGTAAAATAACTTATTAATAATTGTTATTACATGTTGAAATGATATTTTGGATATATTTGGTGAAATATATTATTAAAATTAATTTTACATACTTCCTTTTCCTTTTTTTTTTTAAGATTTTATTTATTTATTTGAGAGAGAGAGAGAGAGAGAAGAGAGGGAGAGTAAGAGAGAAGCAGTCCCCGCTGAACAGAAAGCCCAACGTGGGACTGGATGAGAGCGGAAGGCAGAACTTTAACCCACTGAACCACCCAGGCACCACTCTTTTTCCTTTTTTTTTCAATACGGCGACTGGGATATTAAAAATTACACATGTGGCTCACACTACATATCTATTAAACCACACTGGTCTAGATGTTTAAGATTATGGTGTATCTCTCATCTGGACTCTGGGAATAACATTTATGGTCTCCCAGCTTCCCATTATTCCCGTCTGGTGGAGCATTTGAAAGGTATTGCTGCAGGGATCCTGACATGCCTGTTGAAAAAGGCAGGCACACACCTTCAACATCCCTGGTTACCTGCAGAATAAAGTGCAAACTTGTCATGGTGACAGGCTTCACTACTTTCCAGTATCCAGTCTCCACCCGGGAAATCTAGGTCAGGGAAGAAACTGATAATTCAGGGAGTAAGGTGCTGTTTTTTAAGACTTCTTTCCTGTGCCATTGAGGCAAAGGAACAGGCAAGAAAGTGGCTCTTTGGGGGCGCCTGGGTGGCTCAGTCGTTAAGCGTCTGCCTTCAGCTCAGGTCATGATCCCAGGGTCCTGGGATTGAGCCCCACATCGGGCTCCCTGCTCGGCGGGAAGCCTGCTTCTCCCTCTCCCGCTCTCCCTGCTTGTGTTCCCTCTCTCTCTGTCAAATAAATGTGTCTCTCTCTGTCAACTAAAAAAAAAAAAAAAAAAAAAAAGTGGCTCTTTGCCTCAGAAGGGATTAAGCAAAGCATAAACAGTAAGAAATACATAAACAAATCTGTCAGTGATTGTTGAATACTTTGTTACTCCTTGTTTTAAGTGTGAGTTTCATTTTCTTTGTGCAGTGTGGATGACTAAGCTAAAACTTCTCTTTTTGAGGAACAGCTATGTTTCCCCCCAGAGGTCAAGGATTCCTACTTTTGAGAAACAGTGGATTGGTGAATTTCAGAG
Source organism: Mirounga angustirostris (assembly GCF_029215605.1). Lineage (NCBI taxonomy): Eukaryota > Metazoa > Chordata > Mammalia > Carnivora > Phocidae > Mirounga > Mirounga angustirostris. The sequence continues at coordinate 148,247,527 of NW_026991709.1, forward strand.
CCTGCTCTTAGCCACTCTGGGGTTGTGGCAGAGGTGAAACCCACAATGAAAGCCTGCTGCCTGCTGGCTGCCCCACCACCAGCAGGTACATTGGCTTGGCTGTGGGCTCAGAAGAAATGGACTGGCTTCCAAGGGTGGTAGGTGCCTACCAGGTTTTCCTCCACTTTATTTGTTCCTGCTACACTCCCAGCCCTGGAACCCAGAGTCCCCCCCATCCTCTTCAATCCTTCCCCCATGTTCTTGGAGATGTGGAAACATATGAGATCACGTGAAAGAAGCATTACCCATTAGCAGATGAGGGAGAGTTTTGGGGCAATACTTACTTACTTAATGGCAAAACTTGGAGTGATGAGTTAAAAAATAAAAGAAAAATTTATGGTGAAAACATTGCATGTGACTTCAGTTCAAAACAAGGTCATTAACATCAGTCGCAGCTTCCCTGACTTGTCTGCAGTCTCTGGAAGGTGATTTTTGCTTCTATGACCTGACTCCCCCCCACTTACACATTCGATCCCCCAAACCCGATCTGGCCCTTTTTTTCTGAGTTGGGTGTTAAGGTTTCATGATGATTTCCCATCCTGGTGATTGTAGTCACTTTCAATCCAGGAAGAAATACACATACTTTGATTTGGATACATGACCTCCCTTTTACAGCTTTATTCACAGCAAGCTTTGACATCTGGAGGAGTTTCCACCATCCAAGAAGGAAAAAGCTGGAGTAAGCATGGGAAACTGGAGATGGATGGGAGACAGACTCTGCTCCCAAGCTTCGGTTCCCTGCCCTCCAGGGCAGGAGATGAGCCTTACAGCACCTGGCACCTGTGTCACTTCATTTGGAAGAAGGTGGCTGGAATCCTGAAGAGCACATCGATGAGTTGCCCCCCATGCTTCCAGGAAACAGCTCAAGGAGACTTTTCCTTTCTGTGTGCCTGGATCCAGAGTTGCTTCTGGAAATACCTAGAATCCCTCTACTGTTGTCAAAGCAATGAGTCCACTTTTGCCCTGTGGAAGCCAGGAGGGGTCAAGAGGGGAGACATGATGCACACGGTATGGCCACAGTCCTCTCCCCTCCATCTCCATGAGCCTCTTTAAGACTAGTGGCCTCGGGGCGCCTGGGTGGCTCAGTCGTTAAGCGTCTGCCTTCGGCTCAGGTCATGGTCCCAGGGTCCTGGGATCGAGCCCCGCATCGGGCTCCCTGCTCGGCGGGAAGCCTGCTTCTCCCTCTCCCACTCCCCCTGCTTGTGTTCCCTCTCTCGCTGTGTCTCTCTCTGTCAAATAAATAAATAAAATCTTAAAAAAAAAAAAAAAAAAGACTAGTGGCCTCCCAGAGAGGTGAATGGATATGTTATAACGGGCTCCATTGTGTAACTAATAGGAGCTCCCCTCCATTTAAACATCCCCTTGACCCCAAACACAGTCTGAAAGAGCAGTCTTAAGAGTCTCCAAGGGCACACACTGCCCTCAGCAATGGAGGAAGTCACCCTCTGTGTCTGGTCTCAAGGATGGGCACAACCAGAAGGAAAAAAAAATTCTAATGCCTTTACCAGAAGCTTCGGCAAAGAGGACAGTCCTGTCGCTGTTTCGGGCTTTGCAAGAGAGAGATGAGATACCTTACTTCCTTCTGTGCCAGTGACTTTTGCCTCCAGCCTCACCACTGAGCCGGCGATGACTGGACCATGAGAGAGAGCAATGAAGTAGAGCTATTCATAGGCTGGTCTCTGAGAAAGTGGCGGAAGACTCTATGGTGGGTGGGTGTGTGTGGGGGGATGCCCCTGCAGAGTGGGGGTCCTGGGATTCTACTCCAGTGGCCAAGATATCAGGATCAATGAAAGAAAGCAGCTGCGAAGCAAACCCAGGCCATGTGGCATTTTGTGTTTAATCATCACATAGAAGCCACAAACCTCTCTATCAGCATTGTGACAAACCATTTCCCTATCTTCTGCAACGATCAAGCTCCTCGAGTTTTCCTGTCATCTTCCCAGTGAGGAAACATATACTACATTTTGGCTAAAAGTTTACAAAGTTTACAGAGCACATGTTTTCTCCCAGCTCCTGACCAGCTTGAATTGCCCACAGGGGTGAGCAGGACCCACTTGCAGAAGTCCATCTACTACCAAGTAGCTCTAGCCACGCATGGCAAGCTGTCTTCATCTTCAGCAGAATGGCCCTATCAGTAAACAAGTATTCCTTGTGAGATGCTGAGTTTTATGGGTCAACTTGACTAGGTGATAATCCCCAGTTATTCATTTTTTTTTAAATATTTTATTTATTTATTTGAGAAAGCACAGAATGAGAGAGAGGGAGCGCACACGAGCAGGGGGAGGGGCAGAAAGAGAGAGAGAAAGAGAGTGGGCAGGTTCCCCACTCAGCAGGGGCATCATGACCTGATCTGAAGGCAGAGGCTTAACTGACTAAGCCACCCAGGTGCCCCAATCCCCAGTTATTCAATCAGTACTAATCTAGGAGTTGCTGGAAAGGTATTTTGTAGATGTGATTAACATCTACAATCAGTACACTATAAGCAAAGGAGATTATCTTCAATAATCTAAGTGGGCCTAACCTAACCATCTGGAAGGCCTTAAGAACAAAACTGAGGCTTCCCTGAGCAAGAAGGAATTCTGCCTCAGGACTGCAGCTTTAGTTTTTCCCAGAAGTTCCCAGTCTGATGGCCTGCCCTGTGGATGTTGGGTTTGCCAATCCTCACAATTGCAAAAGCCAATTCCTTGAAATAAATCTAAGATCTATCTATAAATATATTAATATTATATACTAGCTATATTGATTAATATATTAATATGATATTGTATATGTATGTATATAAGCATATATATATATATATATATTTCTCTGGAGAACTCTGACCAATGCACCTGGTTTCCCCTCCTTGGGAGCCCACGGAGGCAGAGTGCTAGCATGCAAAGAAAGTGGCCCTTGGGAGCAGGCAGCGAGGCCTGCATCCGATCTTGACTTTGTCACCTGCTAGCTGTGCATTCACCTCAGCTTCCCCATTTCTCAAATTGGAGATAAAAGTACCTACCTCCCAGGATTACGGTAAAGACCAAATGAAGTAATGTACACGTAAGTGTTAAGTAAGAGATGAATTAAATGTAAGGAATGATCATTTCACTAGGGGCCCAGTAATTTTTTGTAGACCGACTTAGATATTTACAAGCACACTGGTTGGTGTTTCCCTAAATCAGAGGTGGCCAAAAATAGCTCATCAGCATCCCATGTAGCTTATGTTTACGTTTGAACATAAAACCCATCTTCAAGATTGTTACCTTGTCCTTGAATAAAAAAGGAACATCTAAGTTTGGTCCACAAGAAAAGCAAAAGCACAAAGTTCTCTTTGCCATCAGGATTGCTGCATGAGCCCTTATTTTCCATGATAACACATGGAATAACCCCACAGCAGCTCACACCTAACTTGGACACAGGCAAGGAAACAGACCTCTCTTTTTTTTTTTTTTAAATAGAGAGAGAGAGAGAGAGAGAGAGAGAGAGAGAGAGAGAAGGGGTGGGGAGGGGCAGAGGGAGAGAATCTTAAGCAGGCTCTCCACCCAGCATGAGCCTGAGGTGGGGCTCCATCTCACGATCATGACCTGAGATGAAATCAAGAGTCCGCCTCTTAACCAACTGAGCCACCCAGGTGCCCCAAGGAAACAGACCTCTTGAAGGTGATGCTCACAGTCCCTGTAAAGACTGCATTGGTACTGTCGTATGCCAGCACGAAAAACGTGGTGTCTATCAGGGTGCCCAGCGCACCACCGTGGATAATCCTGCAGGGCCAGATGAGGGGAGAAATAGTCAGCTGGGATTTCACTTGGCACAGCTAGGTGCTGCTGAGGCAAAATGCTGAAGATCTCCTGTCATCCAGCATCAGATTCTTACCTCCCTCAGGGTAGAGCAGAGAAGCCAGAGAAAACCCATGCCAGGGGAGGACAAGCAGTGTTGCCTGAAACAAGCTGCACCTGCTTAGAAGGGGATGAGCTATTCAGGGCCGAAGAAGCCCTTCACCCCACCACCAGCCTCAACCTCAAATTTTGCTGAATCTTGCATTCCTTCCTGGGTTAGTTCTGGTGGAACCAGAATGGCGCAGCGATAGAGACCCGACTATGGATCCCACATTTCTAGCCACGTGACCTCAGTCACATAACCACTGGGGGCATCTGTGTCTTCATCTGTAAGATAGGAAAAAGGAATGTCTCCTTCTAAGAATTTTTGTGAGCAATTTACATAACCGAAGCTCCCTATACAGGGTCAGGTGTGTACTCGCACTGAAAAGGCATAATTTTCTCCCTTATCATGTTTAACATCCACTGTGTGTTCCATGGCCATTTAGGAGGCTGAGGATCAGGGAAAAAATCCCTAAACAGGGAGGGGCCCCTCAGTGAGGGGCCCGTGGAGCCGCCCTTCTCCAGGGAGCCAGTAAAATGAGCATGCTGATGCTCCTCAGTGGGACAGTAACCAAGAACCTGCTCACAGCAGCCTCAGACTCACCAGTGAGCCTGGGGCCAAGAGAAAGCCCCTCTGAGCTGTCGGCTTAGCTGTTCCTCCAGCCTCACCCAGATGGCCCCTCCAGGAGGGGCCCAGGCTAGAACTAGCAGACACACTTCTTCTCTGACTCACTGTAGAAAATGACATATCCAAAGCCAAGGCTCTCCATCTCTGTGATCCAGAGAAGGAGATGGGTGTCTTCTGTCATTTGGACTAAAGAGAAGAGTCGGGTAGGGGAGGGGACCTCAGGCTGGCGACTGACAATTCAGGTGGTTCAAGTCTCCAAGGCAAAAAAGCCCTGCCCCTGAGGAAGGCCCTCAGGCAACCCCACTGCCCTAGCTTCCCACCTGCACCTCCTGGAATAGCCCCGCACTCCTCTGAGGGAGAAGAGCAGCTTCCGGGGAGACGACGTTAGCAGTGTGAGGAGTGGACTGCCCATGGATTTGGGATGCCACGGTTTCTATCAACTGAATGACAAATACGAATCTGAAATGCGCTGAGTTTTGCCAGGTAAAAATCCTGTCTGTAAAATAAGCAAATATGCCCCTCCTCTCACTACCAAGGTCTGAAATTTAGGTAAGATTTTCCTGTACAGTATTATCTCCAAGGGACATGGGGAAGGTTTAGACAACTTAATTAGAGTTCAAGGGTGAAGCCTCCAAACACTCGTCGAACACCAGCATTGTTGCCGAGCATCTCAAAGCAGAAATTCTCATGACGGGTTAGGCATATAAAATCAGAAGTCTTCCAACTGCCTCCTCCTGTCCCTTCAACGCCACTTCTGAGCTTCTTGCCCTTCCTTTCCACGGGTCTCCTTCCTTCACCCATTCAGGAGCGCAGCTCAAACTGACCACTAGAGGGAGCAAGAGCCTAGTCCCCCGCAGGTTGTGGCTCCTGGCCTCTGGGACAGTAGGATACCCGACTAATGGTGTTATTCTCATTTTACAGACTTGAAAACTGATGCTCAGTGCAGTTAAGGGACAAGCAGCAGGAAATACAGTGTACTAATGGGAAGAAGTTATGGATACTGCATTCAAATGCTGATCTATCATCTACTTGCTGGCAAAAGAGCCCCCAGAAGGAAGGCAGTGAGGATTAGAGATCATTCCTAGGCTTTTTCCCCCCTTACGGGTCTGTCTGTCCTATAAATGAGAATCTATATTTCTTTCCATCTGTGTAGATGAGGAAGAGCATATACAGGAAACTGTGAGTAAGCCAATAAACAAGCCAGAAAAAAGTAGAAACTGTCCAAGAACAGGAAGGACTGATTGACACCAGTGAATATGAACAATAACCAGGTAGAAGGTACAAGAAGGTGTTGCCATGTGATGGGTTATCCAGCATTCCTGGGAGGAGGGCTGGCCACCTACATCTGGTCCTCTCCTCTGTCTGCCAGAAAAAGGAGTCTCGGGTTGAGCCGCCAGTTGTAATGCGAGGCATACCAGTAAGGAGGCATGATAAGCCAGATGGCCAACCAAGGTGAACCGTCTCAGAAGTAAAGCCTGGACGACATGGGGGAGCAGGGCAAGAAAGTGGCAGGGAAAAGACTGGTGTCTTTGAATTTTGTACCGCCAGGTCACTGAGGCTTAACTAGACTACAAGTCCCCATGTGCAAGTGGGGATCCTTCCAACATGCAAATCTGACCATTTTGTTCTCCTTTCCATAACTCTTCTGGATAAAGCCTGAATTCTTTAACATGGCAGGTGAGGCCCCAGGCTTTCTCTCTGACTTGCTCCCTGGCCTCCCTTCCCTAACCATTAAACATTTCTGCTTCTGCAGTTCTGGGAACCTAACATGCTCCCTCTCACCTCTGGACATTGGTACTTGCTCTGCCTGCAGAAAACAGGCCCATGTATTATATATGTGCATGAATTAATGAGTCAAATCAGGATAGTATCAGGTGTAGTCTGCCACCTCTTTTGGACTTTTCAGATTTCCAGCAGCCACTTGCAGTCCAGTATAAGGATTATTCCCCATCCCAGTGCTGCCTGGAGCCCCACCATGGTGGAGCTTTATAAAGAACTCATGGACAAGATGGTGTGTGGGTCATGGATGTGACTTTCAGGTTGGTGCTCTGTGCAGTTTCTTAAAGAGGCAGACCTTGCTAGGATTGTTAAAGCTGTCCCTGATAAGTTTGAACCTCTCTATCAGGAGTGCCTAACCTGGGCTGGAGGGGGGCTCTGAATAATGCAGAACTGTTGGCAAAACTTTGCTTATGTGTGGGCATTTTCCTCAAAGATGCTCTGTGTCCCAGAGCATTTCCCACCTCTCTGGTGTGGCTTGCATTAGCCTGAGAGCCAGGTACAAGTCCTGTGTACCTACCTCACCCTAGTTCTTAACCCTGTCTTGTTTCAGGGGCACATTCCTTTATTCATGCAACAACTATTAATTAAGCACATATCACACTTACTTGCATCAGTGTAAGAAATTACTCCAAGAAAAGAGGATCTACCAAGCACCGAGATGACTTATAATGAAAATTCTACCAAGACACAGATTATCAGGAAATTGCTACATGGTTACAAATTTAACTGGAATTTCAGTGTCTGGACATTCAGAATGAGGAGTTTGTCTTTTGTTATTAGTGACCTAACACAATAATGGAGCTCACAGGAGTCAGAATAAAGTCAGTTTGTGTCTAAAGCAGGAGAAAGAAGCAACCTTCTCATGTTTTTCAGGAGTTACACTTTTTGGAGGAGTGGTGTGTGAATCCTAAGCACCTATTTAAACATTTCAAGATAAAACTGTTTGGATGCTTTCCTAAACTGAGTAGGCTGCCCTCCAGGCATTTATTTACAATATGGTCAGTATAATGTGTGTCAATTTTGCAGAATGTATCATCTGTTATTGAAATTATATTGTTAACTTGGAAAAGAAAAGAAAAAATTGTTCTGAAATCAGAAATCAACCTTTTGTATACTATATAATGGGATCCAGCAGAATAGTCTATCTAAAGGTGATTTTTAGATTTTATACATATTATGTATCTTCATGGTAATGAAACCCTGTCTGTGCAAAAAGAAAAAAAAAAAAGCCCCAACTAAATTCTGTTTATAGGAGAGAAACTAAGCATAAGAAAATGTTTTGAAGTAGAAGAGTATAGAGAAACACAATACACACACACTAATCCAGAGAAAGCTGGTGTGGCTATATTAATACTGACCTTTGCAAACTTTCAGACAAGGAGTATTGTTGGAGGAAAAGAAACATTTAATAATGATAAAAGAGTCGGGCACCTGGCTGGCTCAGTCCAAGGAGCATGCGACTCTTGATTGAAATCATGAGTTTGAGCTCCACGTTGGGTGTAGAGATTACAAATAAATAAATAAATAAACTTTAAAAAATGATAAGAGTCAATTCAATAGAAAGATATACAAATCTTATATTTGCATGTACCTAATAACATAGTTTCAAGATATATACAGCAAAATTTAATGGGATTAAAATGAAAAATAGACAAACTCATAATCACACTTCAAGATTTTAATATACTATTTGCAGTGACTCATAGAATAAGCAAACAGCAAAAATCAGCAAGAATAAAGAGCAATCTGATTAAACAGCTCCAACAACCACTCAATACACCCATTCTTTTCACGTGTACATGGAACATTTACCATAATAAACCGTATTTGGGGTCATAAAACAATTCTCAGTAAATTTCAAAAAACCAAATGCACACATATATATTCTCTGAGAGCGGTGGAGTTGAACTAGAAAGTAAAGCATAAAGAAATCCCCAAATGTTTGGAAATTTTTTAAAAAAGATTTTATTTATTTATTTGAGAGAAAAAGAGAGAGTGAGCAAGAGAGAAAGAGAAGGATCGGGGGAGGGGCGGAGGGAAAGGGAGAAGCAGATTCCCCACTGAGCATGGAACCCAATGTGGGGCTGGACCCTGGGACTCCAGGATCATGACCTGAGCCAAAGGCAGACACTTAACCAAATGAGCTACCCAGGCGCCCCCCCACCTCCCAAATGTTTGGAAATTTTAAATTCATTTCTGAACAACTCATGATACAAAGAATTCACAGTGGATGGGATGCCTGGGTGGCTCAGTCGGTTAAGCGTCTGCCTTCGGCTCAGGCCATGATCCCAGGGTCCTGGGATCGAGTCCCATATTGGGCTCCTTGCTCAGTGGGGAGCCTGCTTCTCCCTCTGCCACTCCCCCTGCTTGTCCTCTCTCTCTGACAAATAAATAAATAAATAAATAAATAAAAATCTTTAAAAAAAAAAAAAAGAATTCACAGTGGAAAATAGAAAATAATTTAAATTGGAAATCAATGAAAATCAATTGTATGAAAATGTATGGGATGCAATATAAGCAACGCTGGAGGAAATTTTGTAGCTCTAAAGACATCTTTCAAAAATGAACAAAGGTTGGTAATCAGTAATCTAAGATTCCATTTCAAGAAGCTAGAATAAAATAGAAATTAAACCTAAGGAAAGCAGGTAAGATAAAGATAAGAGCAGGGGCACCTGGGTGGCTCAGTCAGTTAAGCATCCAAACTCTTCCTTTTGGCTCAGGTCATGATCTCAGGGTCGTGAGGTCCAGCCCTGGCGGGGTGGGGGGAGCCCCTCAGGCTCCACACTCAGTGGGGAGTCTGCTGGATTTCTCTCTTTTCCTCTCCCTCAGGACTCCCCCACTCGTTCTCTCTCTCTCAAATAAATAAATAAATCTTAAAAAAATAAGAGCAGAAATCAGTGTAAAGACAAAAACATAAAATCAACAAAGCCAAAAGCTGTTTTTTTGAAAAGATTAATAAAATTCGTAAACCTCATTAGACTGATCAGGAACAAAAAAGAGAGAAAATACAAATCACCAATGATTTGGTGTGAATTAGGAATGAAAAGGACATTACTTCATATTCTCATAAAAATGCTATAAGAAGATATTAGGAACAACTTTATGCTAATTTGACAACTTAAACTGGGAAAATGCCTTTAAAATCACAACCTTCCAACACTGAGACAAGCCAAGACAGAAAATCTAAATAATCTTTATCTGCCAAAGAAACTGAATGCATAATTGGAAATCTTGCTACAGAGAAATCCCAGATGGCTTCACTAATGGATTTTACCAAACTTTTATGGGGGAAGTAACACCCAATATTTTGCACAAACTCTTTCAGAGAGTAGTGGCAAAAGGAATACTTTCCAACACATTTTTGGAGATCACATCTGACCAGGACATTTTTTTAATGTAATTAACATACAATATTATATTAGTTTCAGGTATACAATATAGTGATTCAACAATTCTGTATATTTCTCAGTGATCATACACAGTAAGTGTAGTCACCACCATCTGTCACCAAAAAACATTACTGACTGTATTTCCTATGCTGTGCTTTTCTTCTCCCTGACTGGTTTATTTTAACACTGGAGGTTTGTACCTCTTAATCCTCTAGTTCACCCATCCCCCCTCTGGCAACCACCAGTTCATTCTCCGTATTTAAGAATCTGGTTTTTTGTTTCTCTCTTTTTTTTTTTTTGTTCATTTGTTCTGTTTCTTAAATTCCACATACAAGTGAAATTGCATGATATCTGTTTTTCTGTCTCTGACTTATTCACTTAACGTAATACATCTGGTTCATCCATGTTATTGCAGATCTGACCAGGACATTTTATTTTATTTTATAATTTTATTTAATTTTTATTTAAATTCAATTAATTAACATTTTTAAAAAGATTTTATTTATTTGTCACAGAGAGAGAACACAAGCAAAGGGAGCTGCAAGCAGAGGGAGAAGCAGACTCCCTGCTGAGCAAAGAGCCCGATGTGGGACTCAATCCCAGGACCCCGGGATCATGACCTGAGCTAAAGGCAGATGCTTAACCAACTGAGCCACACAGGTGTCCCCAATTAATTAACATTTAATGTATTATTAGTTTCAGAGGTAGAGGTTAGTGATTCATGAGTCTTATATAATACCTAGTGCTCATTATATCATGTGCCCTCCTTAATGTCCATCACCCAGTTACCCCATCCCCTCACCCTCCTCGCCTCCAGGAACCCTCAGTTTGTTTCCTATGATTAAGAGTCTCTTACGGTTTGTTTCCCTCTCTGAATTCGTCTTGTTTTATTTTTTCCTCTCTTCCCCTATGATCCTCTGTTTTGTTTCTTAAATTCCAAATATGAGTGAGATCATATGATAATTGTCCTTCTCTGATTGCCTTATTTCACTTAGCATAACACCCTCTAGTTCCATCCACGTCGTTGCAACTGATTTCTGTACATTGATTTTATATCCTGCCACACTGCTGAATTCCTGTATGAGTTCTAGCAATTTTGGGGTGATTTCTCTTGGGTGTTCCACATAAAGTATCATATCATCCGCAAAGAATGAGAGTTTGACTTCTTTGCCGATTCGGATGCCTTTTTTTCTTTTTGTTGTCTGATTGCTGAGGCTAGGACTTCTAGTACTATGTTGAACAGCAGTGGTGATAGTGGACATCCCTGCATGTTTCACCAGGACATTTTAAAAGGAAAATTACAGGGCAATAGTTCTCATGAACACAGATATGAAAATTCTGAGAATCCAATTATTTATTAAAATGATCGTGAACAAGAGGTCATTTTTTTCCAGGGAAAATACAGGTTGATTTAAAATAAGAAAATCAGACAATGTAGTTCACCAAATTAACAGAATAATAGAGGAAAGCTATATGATCACCTTAATAGATGTGAAAAAGCGTTTGATAAAATTTAAATTGATATATGGTAAAGAGACTACAAAAACTAAAAAACAAATCCCGAAGCTAACATTATACTTAATGGTGAGATATATAGACTATTTCCAGAAAAAGGTAACAAAATCTTTGAAAGTTGAGAAGATTAATTTGCAATAGTCAGAGTTCATTAACTATCATGAAATATGCCGTGTCTGTAACCACATTTCTAAGAGTATCCCTTCATGTAGCCTCAGACTCCAGTGTAAATCATTTTTGTCTCCTAAAAGAAGCACCCTGTCACAAAATGTAGTCTGTGCTGGAGGAACAGGGGGGCTTCTGACAGGAGGAGGGGGATCTTTCCCAGCTCTCCCTAGGTATTTGTCTTCCTTTGAAGAAGAGAATATGATTGGAAATCTTCCGGAATATTTCTGAGAGGTGTTTCTTGAACTTCTCACCCATGAAAGCATAGATCACAGGGTTCACACAGCAGTGAGTGAAGGAAATGGTTTCTGTGACATGGGTGGCATAAATCAGCCGCTGGCTCAGGACACATCCATCCAAGATGTTCATGTTGAGCAGAGATGTGAGGAAGAGGACCACATTGAACGGGACCCAGAAGAGTAAAGATGCAATCACCACAATGAGCACCAACTTGATGGCCTTGGACTTGTTGTGATTTTGGCAACTCTTCAGCTGGTGCAGGATGCTAATGTAGCAGAACATAAGGATGGTGAATGGGATCAACAGACCTAAGATATTCATTTCAAAGTGGATGGAGATCTTCCACTTCAGAGTCTGTTGATTGTAAGATGAATAACACTGTAGAATGCCATCTTCAGAGGCCACTTGGTACAGTACTAGTAATGGGCTGGTGGCCATGATGGCAATCAGCCACACAGCCAGACTGAGGGCTGTGCCCATCCTGGCTGTCCTCACTTTCATGGCATAGACAGCATGGACGATTGCCAGGTACCTGTCCACACTCATGAGGGTGATAAAGAACATGCTGCTGAAGAAGCCAATGTAATAAAAACCAGAGACCACCTTGCACAATACAGTCCCAAACACCCACTGGTCCAGCTGATAGTAGGTTTGGAAGGGGAAGGAGAAGACAAAAAGCAAGTCAGACAGGGCCAGGTTTAAGAGGTATATGTCGGTGATGCTCCTCAGCTTCTTACAGGCGACAAGGACAAGGATGACCAGGCTGTTTCCCAGAAGACCAAATACAAACAAGACACAGTAAAAGACAGCAAGAAGCAACTTGCTATCTCTTTGGATAAGTTCCCCATCACAGGGGCTTGCCATGACATCAGGATAGTAGTAGTCGGTTACTGTGGTCACATTGGGCTCCAGTGTATAATCCATCAAGGCAGAAGGACCAGGTCAGAGAGGCACCTAAGAGAGATTCATTCCTTAAAAATATTTTTATTTAAAAATATAGACTGAATTCTAACTGCCTCCCCTCACCTCATTCATATTTTGAAGCCCTAAAGCCCTGTTACAGGCTGAACATTTGTGTCCTCCCAAAATTCATATGTTTTTAAAAAAAACATTTTATTTATTTATTTTGATGGAGAGAGAGATAGCAGAAGAGGGAACACAAGCAGGAGGAGTGGGAGAGGGAGAAGCAGGCCTCCCACTGAGCAGGGAGCCCAATGCGGGGATCGATCCCAGGACCCCGGGACCATGACCTGAGCCAAAGGCAGCTGCCTAATGCCTGAGCCACCCAGGCACCCCTCAAAATTCCTATGTTAAAGCCCTACCCCACCTTGTGATGGTATTAAGCAGTGGGTTCTTTGGGAAGTAATTGAGTTAAATGAGGTCATGAGGGTAGAGCCCTCATGAATGGGATGAGTGCCCTTATAAGAATCACAGGACAGCTTGCTTCTTCTCTCGGCTCTCAAGCCATGTGAGGTTATAAGGAGAAGTCAGTGGTCTGCAACCTGGAAGAGGGTTCTCATCAGAGCCTGCTAGCACCCTGATTTTGGGCTTCCCAGCCTCTAGAGTGGCGAGAATTACATTTCTGTTGCTTATAAACCACCCAGTCTCCGTTATTCTGGGATAGCAGCCCAAACTGGCCAAGACACCACCTAGGTCACTATATTTGGAGATGAGCCAGGAAGGAGGTAATTATAGTTAAATATATCATAAGGGTGGGGCCCCAATCCATAGGCCTGGTGTCCTTATAAGAAGAAGAGTCACCCGAGCATGCAAGCTCTCTCTCTCTCTTCCTCTCTCTGCACGCACAGGGAAAAGACCAGTGAGGACACAGCAAGAAGAGGGAGGGTTGCAAGCCAGGGAGAGAGGTCTTACCAGAAACCGGCCCTGTTGGCACCCTGATCTTGGACCTCTAGCCTCCAGGACCGTGACAAAATTAATTTCTGTTGTTTAAGCCACCAGTCCGGGGCACTTTGGTATGGCAGCCTGAGCTGACTGGTACAGATTATGATACTGAGAAGTGGGTGCTACTGTAACAAATACCTAAGTGGCTTTGGAAGCTGCTAATGGGTGGAGGCGGAAGGATCCTGAGGCGCATGCTAGAAAAAGCCGAGGTTGCCTGTTGGTGGCAATGTGGATGGTAAAGGTGATTATGCTGAGCGCTCCGGGAGAAGAGAGGAGGCTGGAGAGAGAGCTTCCATCGTCTGAGAGATTACGGGTATCATTGTGAACAGAACGGGGGCGGAAATATGAATGTTAAAGGTGAGGTCTCAGGCAGAAATGAACATGTTATTGGAAGTGGAGGAATCGGATCCTTGCTATAAATGGCAGAGAACTTGGCTGAATTGTGTTCTAGTGTTTTGAGGAAGATTGGGTATATTTGTCTGGGGTATTCCTAAACCAAGGTTAAGAGGCAGCCTGGCTTCTCTGTGCCGATTATCGTAAAATGCTAGAGGAGAGAGGTAAGTTGAAGGAGTCGTTAACACAGAGAGGCATCCGAACTCGAAGATTTGGAAGTCTGTCCGTACCACAGAAATGAGGAAGTGTTTCTGGAGAGCACGCCTAAGGTGTGGCTGGAGGACCACTCCACACAGAGGGCACCCATGGAGTTCATCAGCCGTTTCAACAGAAGCTAGGGGGAGAGACGCTGCCGGTTTGGTCCAAAGCTGCAGAGACGGGACAAAATGAACCAACGCGTCTGGACTTCTAGGATTCTATAGGATGGGACAATAGAGCCATATGCCTGCGAGTACATTTTATCCTTCAAGAAAACGGAGGAATGACCCTGAAGATACAGAAATCATCAGGGCTAGCGCTGTGCGTACAGATGCAAGGGGTAAGACTGTTTCCTCCCCTTTGGCAGGAGGAGGCCCACCCGCTCGGTGCCCTGGGGTCGGGGCCCCAGCCTGGGGTCCTCAGGTGACGCTGCCACCTAGTGGGGCCGGAGGGCAGAGCACCCAGACAAAGAAGATTCTTTTCTTCTTCTTCTTTTTTTTTTTTAAAGATTTTATTTATTTATTTGATAGAGAGAGACACAGCGAGAGAGGGAACATAAGCAGGGGGAGTGGGGGAGGGAGAAGCAGGCTTCCCGCTGAGCGGGGAGCCCAATGTGGGGCTCGATCCCAGGACCCTGGGATCATGACCTGAGCTGAAGGCAGTCACTTAACCAACTGAGCCATCCAGGTGCCCCGAAGATTATTCTTGAGACTTACAACCTAATTGAATTTGCCTTGCTAGCTTTGGGGCTTGCCAGAGACCCACCACCCCTCTGTGCTTTCTGATTTGTTCCCTGCGGAATGGGAATGTCTGTCCTATGCCTGTCCCACCGCTGTATTTTCGAAGCGCGTAACTTGTCTGGTTTCACAGGCTCACAGCTGGAGAGGAGTTCAGCCTCAGGATGAATCATACCTCAGGTCTCACTCATACCTGATTTCGATGATACCCAGGTGAGACTTTGGATCTAGAATTGATGTTGGAATGGGTTAAGACTTTGGGAGCTGTTGAAATGGAGTGCATGTACTTTGTGCTTGAGGACATGCATTTTGGGAAGCCAGAGGGCAGGATGTTAAAGACAATTGTGTGCCCATATATTGAAGCCCCCATTCCTATTGTGATGGTATTTGGCGATAGAGCTTCAGGAGGTAATTGAGGTTAAATGATGTTGTAAGGGTGAGGTCCTGATCTGATTGGACTGGTGTCCTTATAAGGAGAGGAAGAGATACCAAAGACCTCTCTCTCTCTCTCTCAGTACATGCCCAGAGAAAAGGTCCTAGGGGGTCAGATTGAGAAGGTGACTGTCTGCAAGCCAGGAAGGGGCACTTATCAGGAACCCAATATATCAGCATCTTGACCTTAGACTTGTAGCCTCCAGAACCGTGAGAAAATACATTTCTGCCATTTGAGCCACCCGGCCTGTGGTATATTGCTATGGCAGCCAAAACAGAGGAAGGAGTCCAGGGGTGGGGGAAGGAGCATATGGAAACTGTATTTTCCATCCAAATTTCCTGTAAACCTAACGCTTCTCTAAACAATAAGGTCTATTAACATGTTTTAAAAATTGAAAACTGCCCCAGCTGACCAATACAGGGGGGATTGGGTGGCATAAGAAAAGCCAAAATTTATGAAGACAATTTAAATACCTATCGTTCCACGACCCAGAATTAGCAATTGCTAACATATTGTCAGATTTGCTTTTAGTTCTTTTTTCTTTCTTTCCCTCTCTTCCTGCCTTTCTAATGCAATACAGCTGAAGCCAGAGCTCTCTTTAACTACACAACCGATTCCCAGACCCCGGAAGCAACTACTGAAACCAGTCTGGTATGGTTCATTCCAAAGTTTCCCCTGTCCTTTTACATACTTCAGTGTACCCCTAAATAATATATAATATTGTTTTGTGCTCACTTTTGACTCACACAAATGGTTGTCATGTCTCTCATTTTGTATCTTACTTTTCTTCTCCCCGCACTGTTGTTTTAGAAATACAGCCACGCTCTTCTAAAGAGTTCAGTTCATTCTTTTCACTGCTTTTATAAGCACCATAAATAACTATTTTAAAAATGCAATAGAAAAAAAAAAAAAAACGATCCCAATCATACTAGCAACAAAAATTGCTAAGATTTCTAAAAACAAATGTGATAAAAACAGCAGCTCAGTTATGTAAAATATTATGAAACTTTGTTGAAGGTCATCAAAGAGGACACGATTAAAAAGGAAACATATGCTATATTTATGTGAGGGAAGACTCAACAATTACAACATGATAATTCTCAGATTGATATTCACATTCAAGATGCTTTCAATTTGGACATTATTTTTCCAAGGTGTTTGGCTTCTGAACATTCAGACACCCCTGTCCACTAAGCCACCTTTCTTTCTATATTTTGAAATGCCTAGCAAGTTAGCCATTTTTAAAGATATTAATTTCATTTAAGTATGTACCCAAAGTGGGTTTAAAAACATAGTTTCTGAAGTATGGAGGTGGGTCTTTTTTTTTTTGTAGCTAGTATCTCTCAAAATAATAGTCTCTCCTCCTACATCTTCCTTCCCACTTGTCTAACAGTTGTTTTAAAAAAAATAATTTTCTGTTTGCCTTCCTTCTATTCGGCTCTCCTAATAACCTAGAATAAGGGGAAGTCCTCAACTTATTCCTTCCCCAGATCCTTCCTGCTAAACCCCAATCCATTCTTCCCCCATGCTCTCTCATCAGTAAAATCTATGTGAAGTATTAAGAATGTCCATCATTTATTACAGTGGACAAGGTGTTTTAGATGCATTCTTTCGTTCATTTCTCTTGAATCCCTGTGAAGCAGGCCCTCATACCTCCTGTTTCTGGAGTTAGGGTTGTATCTGAGTCTCAGAGACCATCAGTCCACTGACTAAAGTTACAGAGAGGGAGGCCATAGAGCCAGGACTCAAAACTACATCTACTCTGAATGCTTTTTCCTCTTCCATATTTAGCTATTTTGTGGGTAGAGGAAAAACACTCCAGTCTTTTAGAAGTTAGGC
The DNA here is from genome assembly GCF_029215605.1 of Mirounga angustirostris. Taxonomy (NCBI): domain Eukaryota; kingdom Metazoa; phylum Chordata; class Mammalia; order Carnivora; family Phocidae; genus Mirounga; species Mirounga angustirostris. The sequence continues at coordinate 148,264,641 of NW_026991709.1, forward strand.
CACCTGACTTTCAAGTTCTAGACTATCTTGTAGCTGAGTAACGGTTTGTCTGATAGAAGCCTTGTAACCAGCACAAAGATGCCTTGTGATAAGAAGTATTTTCTTCCCACTCTTATAGGAGCTTTGACTCCCTCCTAGCATCCTGCAGAGAAAATGGCATGGCTTGCCTCCCTCAGTCAGAGCCCTGGACAGCCACTAAGATATCTGCAGGTTTGTGGACTCAGGACATGCAAAGATAAAAAAAAAAAAAATTCACCTCTTCTGCCAGACTTCTGAAATATTTGCCTTCCCTTTGCTTTTTTCCCAGGGACATAAAAGTGTCCCTCCCTACTTCTATCCTTCTTCCCCAAGGACACTCATTAATACATACCTTAATTAGAGCCTTTGTTCTGGAGATTTCAGTGTTGCTAATTCCTTCTTTTCAGAACCTGCCCTCTGTTCGTGCAGCTCAGTGAGCAAGAGCTCCTCTCGAGGGAGGTATCTTATCTATTTGCGGTGAGCGGCAGAATAGGGGTGGATCTACCATCCCACAGTTACTTAAAAAGTTAAAAAAAAAAGATCTCACCCAAAAAAACACGTACAGATGGCAAATGAGCATATGAAAATATGCTAAACACCTTATGTCATTAGGGAATTGTAAATTAAAACAACAGAGAGATACCACTACATAATTATTAGAATGGTTAAAGTCCAAAACACTGACAACACCAAATGCTGGAGAGGATGTAGGGCAAGAGGAACTCTCATTTACTGCTGGTGGGGATGCAAAATTGTACTGCCACTTTGGAAGACAGTTTGGCAATTTTTTTTTGAAAGAAGATTGGCAATTTTTTATAAAGCTAGAATAGGCTTACCATATACTTCAGGAATCATGCTCCTGAGTATTTACCCAAATGAGTTGAAAACATATCCATACAAACCCCTGAGCATGAATATTTATAGCAGCTTTATTCATAATTGCCCCAAATTGAAAGCAACCAAGATGTCCTTCGGTCAAGGAATGGATAAACAAGCTGTGGTAATGTACACAACGGAATATTATTCAGTGATTTAAAAAAAGAACTATCAAGCCTCACACACACACACACACACACACACAAAGACACTTTATGCGTATATTGCTAAGTGAATGAAGCCCATCTGATTCCAACTATATGACATTCTGGAAAAGGCAAAACTATAGAGACAGTAAAAAAAAGGTAAATGGTTTCCAGGGGTTCAGGGGGAGGAGGGTGAAAAGGTGGAACACGGGACATTTTTAGGGTGGTGAAACTATTTTGTATGAAACTGTAATAGTGGATACACATCATTATGCATTTGTCAAAACCCAAAGAAGTACAACATGGAATGAACCCTAATATAAACTGTGGGCTTCAGTTAATGATAATCTATCGATGTTGATTATTCATCAATTGTAACAAATGTACCATGCTAATGCAAAATGTTAATAATAGGAGAAACTGTGTGGGAGAAGGAGGTGGTATTACAGACTGAATTATGTCCCCCCACCCCAGATTCATATGCTGAAGCCCTAACCCCCAGTGTGATGGTATTTGCCTTCAGAGATGTAATTAGAGTCAAATCAGGTCATAAGGATGGGGCCTGGATCTGATAGGACTGGTGTTCCTATAAGAAGAGGAAGAGATGGGGCACCTGCGTGGCTCAGTTGGTTAAGTGTCTGCCTTTGGTTCAGGTCATGATCTCAGCGTCCTGGGATGGAGCCCTGCATCAGGTTCCCTGCTCATCAGGGAGTCTGCTTCTCCCTCTCCCTCTGCTGCTCCCCGCCTCCCTGCTTATGCTCTCTCACTCTCTTTCTGTCAGATAAATAAATGAAATCTTAAAAAAAAAAAGAAGAATAAGAAGAGGAAGAGATACCAGAAGCCTCTGACTGCATGTATACAGAGAAAAGACCATGTGAGGACACAGCAAGAAGGTGGCCATCTACAAGCCAGGAAAAGGCTCTTACCAGGAACCTAATTTGTCAGCACCTTGACCTTGGACTTCTAGCTTCCAGAACTGTGAGAAAATACATTTCTATCATCTAAGCCACCCAGCTTGTGGTATTTTGTTATGGTGGCTTAAACAGACTAATACAGGGTGTATATGGGGACTTTCTGTCTTTTCTACCTAAATGGTCTGCATACCTAGAACTTCCCTAAGAAATAAAGTCTATTAAAATTTTTTAACTGAAAACTATATTAAAATAAGATGACCATTTTATCATTATTTTGAAGTTGTATAATTTCTACCTGTTCTGGCTCTCCTTCATGGCATATGGCAGGCCCAAGTGTGGTGGATATGTGTATGTATATGCATATATATTTGAATTATAGTGGTAGCAGTGATCATTTCTGTAAACGATTTCATTACTTACATGCTGTACATTGAAAATATCATCATTATGAAATGTTCCCTCTTTTCATCCCATGGTGAGCAGAGTAATAATGTAATGGCCATGTTGCTTATGTCTGTCAACATCCCTTCTTTAGATGAATCTTTAGATAAAGGGACATCCATCTAGCTCCCATTCCATGCATTACTGGTTGGGCTGCCAATCACACTGACACACTCACACACACACATGCACACACACAAGCATGCACACCATTAAAAGGAAGGAAGGCTCCTCGATTCTGGTCTGGTCAAGGAGAATGTTTCATTTTCCCATCCATGCTCATGATTGATTTACAAAATCTCACATCTTGAGCCCCTATGTGGCAGAAAACTATCTGAAAGATGAAACCAAGCAAGGAAAATTATGGCCAAGAAATGGAGAAAATATATAATTCTGATGAAATTGTTTATGTTCTTGGAATGACAGTTGTATGATTCATTAGTGTCCTCCCCATCCCCCCCAACCCCTAGCACCACCCTTTTAGGCATAAGCTAGTTTCAGTTGGGTTTCTGGCACAACTAAAAGAGTAGAGACTGATTTGATAGCTCCCAGTTATCGAGTGCCATTTATGTGCCAATTCCTTTCTATACTTCATCCTCATTAGATCTCATGAAGATTATGCATGAGAGTTATTATCACTTTTGTTTGAGAAACTGAAGCTCAGAGAAGTGAGGTGATGTGGCAGTGGTCACCCAAATAGTTAACTGAAGGCTAGACTTCAAATGCAGGTCCAAGGGATTACACAGTCCAGACTTTTAATTTCATTATCTTAAAACTGGCAAATATCAAAGCCCTTGGGTTCCAATGTGTGTTGGGTCAAAACCAAGCATTAGGTTCTGAAGGTTAACTCTTTCAAAAAGAAAGCCTTTGGAGGCTCACCATAAATGAATTTCCCAGGGCCCAAAGGAGTGAACAGGTCCCCAGATGTTGGGAGGGAGCTACAGAAGTTCCAGAAACTCCCCACCTCCAACCCAGTCATTTCTGGGAGGATGCAATAGATTCCTTGCATTCATGGTTCCAGTGTTTCATGGAGCAAGTGGAGACCTGAGGCACATGCTCATTCTTGTAACTCTTTATTACCATGAAAATATGTCCCAGTTAGCTAGGTGGAGGAGAATCAAGTTACTTCACTCAACATAGCCAAGACCAACCTAGATCTGCCAGCGAACTCCATGAACTCAATGTTCAAGTGAGCCCATCCATGATCAACAGGGCTGCCTATCTGCCCATCACAGAAAAAAAGCTGAGGCTTTTTTTCATTGTTTGTTATGCAGCATTGTTGTGATAAAAACTAACTGATACAAGCGGTCTTACCAGATTAGGGGGCAGAGAAGCCTGTTGTGAATGGACACATTCTTTGGGATGTCAGAAGAGAATCCCCTAGAAGGAGGGGAATTTGGGAGAAAGAAAGTATGGGAGTGATGAAAACTGTCAGTATCACCACTGTTTAATTCTAGAATGCAAATCAAACTCACAGCCCATATGTCTCCCACTCTTAACTCCTTTTATGTAGAATGAGGGTGTAGTTTCCTTCTGGAAGCTTCTGAGGAAGAAAGTGAGGTATCAGCATGAAGGTGGAGCACATCACAAGTGGTTGGTCCTCTAATCTCACTCTTGAGTTTACCCCTCCCCCCATATTTTCACCCCAAATCTGGAGTGGGAGTAAACAGGGGCTACCACCATTCTGTGGGACATGGTAACTTGGGAGAAAATTTGCACAAGTATGTGTTAAGAAAGTCAGAGAATATGCTGAGAACAGGAGGTGAGAGGAAAACCACCAAGGCAACCAGGAAAGTCTTTGCTTGCTGCTTCCACTGTGCAACACAGTATCTGTGCAAAGGAGCACAGGAGCTCAGCTAAAAGTAATCTGGGAGTGTCTGTATATATAATATAAATACAAATATAAAACATCTGGGAGAACCTTGGGACCACCTTTTAGAAATCTAAGCTAAGGTAATAATCCAAAATGTAGGAGGGAAAGAAAGCTATCTACAAAGCTACAGTAGGATGTAATTTATAGTAGAAACAACTTGGAAAGCACTTAAAAGCTTAAAAAAAAGAAAAAAGGAAAGTAGACTGCTTAATTCTTTATTTTTATTATGTTCAGTTAGCCAGCGTACAGTACATCATTAGTTTTTGATGTACTGATCAATGATTCATTAGTTGCGTAAAACACCCAGTGCTCATCACAACACGTGCCTTCCTTAATACCCATCACTTAGTTACCCCATTCCCCCACCCCCTCCCTTCTGTAACCTTCAATTTGTTTCCTGGAGTCCAGAGTCTCCCATGGTTCATCTCCCTCTCTGATTTCGCCCCCTTTGGATTTCTCTCCCTTCCCCTGTGGTCCTCCGTGCTATTCTTTATGTTCCACATATGAGTGAAACCATGTGATGAATGTCTTTCTCTGCTTGACTTATTTCACTTAGCCTTCTACTATGGCGCCTGCACAAACATTCAGTCATTGGAAGAATACAATGTTAGGTAAAAAAAAAATACCCCATTTTACCTGTGTATTATCTAGAATGGTTGCCCCACATCACTTGATCCTTTGTGCTTTCTTCCACACAGTGATGCCAATGGCATTTCAGGGATAGAATTGTGAATTGAGGAATATGGTTTATTTCTGCTGGTTGAGACCATGCCAGTAGGACCACCTGCGTGGAGGATCATATTTTGCCTCAATAGAAGAGGCAAAGACCTAACGGGCCTGAGAAAAACAGACCCAGTTGGTCAACTTGCTGCAGAGGTCTACTACCACAAGCACCTTTACTGTGGAGTGCAGACCATCCCAAGAAGACAACAGAGAGATGGGGCACAACTCCAATGAGGAGCAGTAAGAGAGGGACGAAGAGGAACCAGAGCTGTTCTTCCCGTGACTGCTCCCCCTCGTAGACATATGTGGAAGTTCCTTTCAGAAACATGGAGGAAATTAAGAGCTCCCAGTGTGGATGACGTCCATGTCACTGTTATATTTCAATTTGGATACAATTCAAAATGGCTACGCAGTCCTCTAAATTTTGCTTCATGACCCATGAATTCAATCTTTTTGCCTCACAAATTTCATCTCTTAGAAATATCTGCCGGTGCCTGATTTCATACCTGGGTAACTCCCCTCACCAACATCATTCATGCTCTGACGCAGTCTGGGGAAAACCCCGGATACCTTAGGCGAGTTTTGTACCTATAAGCAAAGATCAATGGCTCATAGATGGTGAAACTCAGGCCCACAGGTACAGCTGACTCACATCACAATGGCAAAAACTATGATACCTGTTTCGCCCTTAGTGGGGGGAAGGAGCCATGTACCCTTTTCCAGCCAGGCCAAGCAGTCTCGAGGGACTAAGGTGGAATTTCCCCCAGCCCAGGTTCCAGGTTGGGCCAGAATGAGACAGCACAGCACCTGGCACTGAAAGAGTGCCGTTATGGCAACTGAGTGGAGGCCGAGGAGAGGCAGGGGGAATGGTCTGTGGTTTCTGTCCACCGCCTTTCCTGAACTCCACAAAGCTGGGCCACTTGGTAGAGGCCTAGTTTTACCAAGCAATTTGACTTGGGCAGAGGCAAACCCAGTCAGCAGAGGTGCTTCTGGGGCCGATCTATACCCCAAGGAGTCTTTATTGGGAGTTCCTTGAGATCCTTTTATCCATCGCTCCTCGTACTTGGCATGGTGCCAGTGCATGGCAACCTCCCCATAAATCATTGAATGGAGTACAAGGCAAGATGAGGACATGGGGTTAGCTGAAGAATTGGAGAAATTGTTGAAGGGTCCTTGAACAGCCAGACCTGAAGGACAAGCCCCTTGCCGTGATTCCTAGGCCATTGCATGGGGCTGGCATGGGCCCTGTAGGACTGGGCACCTGTCTGCCCTCACCCCCTGTAGCAGTTTTCTGAGCCTGCTGTAGAACAAATTACCATCAACTTGGCGAAAATGTATTCTCTTACAGTTGGAGTCCAGAAAACTGAAATCCAGCAGAACTGAGTTCTCCAGGGCTCTAAAGGAGAGTCCTTGCTTGCCCCAGTGCAGCTCCTCGTGGCCACACAGCAATCCTAAATTTGTGGTTACATCACTCCAGTTTCTCCCTCCACCTTCACACCATCTTCTCCTCTGTGTGCTACCTGAGTTCTCTCTCTGCTTCTACGTTATAAGGACTCTGGTGATTACATTGAGGGTCACCCGGGTAATCCGCATTAATCTTCCCATCTCAAGATCCTTGACTTAATCACATCTGCAAAGTTCCTTTTTCCAAGTTAAGTTTGCATTTGCAAATTCCAGGGATTAGGACTTGATATCTTTGGGCGGCCTTTATTCAAGCTCCTCTACCCTAGCTCTAAAGACAGAAGACAGTGATTTGGCTAAAGAGAAGCCTTGGTTTCTCACTTTTGGCCATCCAGGGAGGCCCCAGCATTCTGGAAGGCAGTGGAAACCATCTACACAGCCAAAGTCACATACAGCCTCCAGAATCAATAGCCTCTCGAGTCCACCTCCTGCTATACAAATACATTCAATGAATCCTGGAAGGAAGACCCTCTGGGCAAACATATTTCAAAATGTATTTTTGATAGCATTTGTTACTTCTATCATTGACACACTTCTCAAAGCTTTGGGGAGGATCTTAATTGAAACCGATTGCCTTCTTCTTCATCTAGGCTCCAAAACTTAGAAAAATCCTATTAACAGTTTAATAATAACCGTATGCAATAGTTAATTTTATGTGTCAACTTGGCCAGGTGACAGTATCCAGATACTTGGTCAAACATTTTAGATGCTTCTGTGAAGGTATTTTTTAGATGACATTAACATTTAAATCTGTGGGCTTTGAGTAGATTACTGTCCATAATGTGGGTGGACTTCATCCAATCAGTTGAAGGTTTTAATAGAAAAAAACTGACCTCCTCAGAAGGAGAGGGAATTCTGACAGCAAACCACCTGTGAACTTGAATTGCAACTTCCCTGGGTCTCCAGCCTGCCAGCGGACCCTGCAAGTTCTGGAGTTGCCAAGCCTCCACAATCATGATAGCCAATTCCTTAATATAAATCTCTCTCTTTCTATGTATACATACATTTAATTAATTCTGTTTTTCTGGAGGACCTTAATATACCACAAAAACCACAAAACAACACCATAGTTAATGGTGTAAATAAACAAGCAAGACTAGGAAAGAGTAGTGCTGAGTCTCCAAGTACTGGGTTACATATTTTAGAAACAGATGACTACTGAAATGCACCATTATATCAAATCACCACCAATCCCTCCAAAGAAATTGCTCCAGCTCAGTCCCATAGCTGGTTCAACTCAACTTCTCTGACCACTAATGAACACTGCAGAGTTCAGAGCGTTCTTAGGAAGCATACCAATGTTTCTGGTTTGGGTATTTAGGCATTTTATAATTTTAAGGAACAAGACTTTCCATTTCCACATGCCTAAATATTTTGTGGTTTGAGATGGAGATTGCACTAACAACTTCTATGATATGAGTATACATGCTTTACGTAGTGAGTTTTTGCCTGACTTTTTACAACTTAGGGGACCTATCCTGTCCAACAACGTCATATGGTTTGGTAGGATATGCTATAATAGATAATTGCTGGGACTTTGGGGATGGGTTCTGTTGGGAATGAAAATTTTTTCTTTATCTTTCAAAATTCTTCTAGCTGGTCTAAAAATTAAATTAACACAAGACAGATTAACAGGAGAGAAAAAACAAGGTTTAATTATGTGAACACACAGGCCTAATCATGAAATTGGGACCCCCACCCCATGCAGTTTTTATACATTTTAGACAAAGACATAAGTCTGTGAGGAATTGACAAGACAAAGAAAATTTATGTTTGGGAGCTTCAATTAGCAAAGAATTCTAAACAGGATTTGGGCCTGTGGTAGTAAATTAGTGAAAGTAACAAAGTTTGTTTATATAGCCTTCTTAGCTATGAAGGCCCTATCTCTGGTGATAAGGATGTCTCCACCTCCTGGTACAGGGAGAGTACCTTTCACGTGGAAGATTATTTCTGCTTTCTGAAGACAAAAGGAGGTCACACTTTTCTTCTTGCACTGGCTGTTTCATAAGTAACATTCATTCAAATCAAAATAAACAGTAGGCCTTTTGGGGTGGCCTGCCCTTGGCCCCCACAGTAGATATCCCCAAGTATTTCCTATTGATGAATGAATATTTTAAATATTTAAATTATACTGGCATAATGGGGTGCCTTAAGACTGTATCCTTAGATTTTTGAAATGATGAGAAAACTTTGAAGAACTGGCATTTAAAATTTTCAAGCTGTTTTAGTTCTAGAAGTAGTGACTTCATTCATGCATTCATTCTTTTCATTAATCCTCTAAATAACAACTGCTTACCACATGAGAGTCTCTGTGCTGGGTGGTGAGGATACAGTGGGGGATGACATAGACAGGGCTTCTGTCCTGTAAGGTCAGATGTGGTGGGTGATGGGCAAAAAGCTAATTATACAAATGTTTTATGTTAACTGTGATAGTGTGAACGAGCAGTACCTGTAACGAGGATGTTTAGAACAGGTGGGTCCAGTCTGCTGTGTCTGTGTGTCTCTAGAATGATGTCTTCAAGTGGATGAGGGGATAGTTTAAATGAGGGAAATTGGTGGAAAGGGCTATTTAATAAGCAGCCTCATCCCTAGGTCCTCTTCTCTATTTGTGCAGCAGGTGGCTGCCCTTCGTTCACCCCTACAGTAGACTGACATTCTCTGGAGAGAGCATTAAGTGACCATATGCACACCCAGCTAAGGACCTCTGGCCTGTGTCCCTTACCAGGTGGAGACAGGAAGAATTTCTTCAGTAAGGTCTGATGGGTCCATGAGGAAACACTCAAGGCCACGGGCATTGTGGTTCCCCCACCCAAAAGTCCAAACAGGCAATACTTGGTGAAGTTCACAGCTGACAAACTGTCCCAAGTACTCAGAGCTGCCAACAGATAGACTACTAAGAACCACTACACATGAGAGGAAAGCTCCAATATAAAAGACAGAGACCAAACACACTGACAGGAAACAAAGGTTTCGAGGAAACAGAGGCTATGCAGAGATAAGAGAATTTCAAAAATATAAATGCCTCAGAGAAAATAAGAAGACATGACATCCATAAAATGAGAATTGAATGCTACCAAAAGGAATATTTATAGTACAAAAGTGGTTCTGGACATTAGAAGCATGCTACCAGATTTTAAAGATCAACAGAAGGTTTAGAAAGTGAAGTTAAGGATTCTCCTGTGAAGGACAGCAGAAAGACAACATATGGAAAAACAGAGAGAAAACAACTCAAGAACCACTACTAGCACCCAGTGTCCAAGTTATAGAAGTTCCACAAACAGCACAGAGGAAACAAAGGAGAAGGAATTAGCAAAGACATAATTCAAGAAAATCTCCCAGAAGTAAATGTCACCAGCTTCCAGATAGAAAGGGCCCGTTACGTGCCCAGTGCAATGGATGGAAATAGACTAAGGTGGTGGTGGATCTCACAGTTTCAGGCTAGCACATTTAACTGGCTTCAGCTGAGTTTCTGTCTCTTATAATTAAAAGAATTCTGATCAATACCCTGACCAAGAAGTGATCTGATCAAGATTATCTGGCTGACAGTACTATGGTGGGCATCTGTTTTGTTTGCTGACATTGTTGTTTCTGTGCCCACCCACCCAGTGTCCATTTTTCTTCTCTTAATGTGAAAAACCTCTTTTTCCTTTGGGGGAACAAAGAGACTGTTAATTGTGGTGCCTTAGCTCTAAATCTTTGCCCAAGGTTGAGCCCAGGAAAACCAATCAGACTTGGTCACCTGAGATTTTGCATCTTGAGGAGAATGACCATGGCTAGAAAGGGGTTCTGCAATTCTCATGGTGGTGTCCAAAAAAGAGATTGTCCATCAGTTCCTGAGAGATGCCCACAAGTGCCCTAATTCATCCCTGAGTCCCGATTTCACAGGATGTGTAACATCTTTTGCCTTGGGGCACTAAATACCAATCACAACCTGTGGAGCCTGCTTTCAGGCAAACTGGCTGAATGTGGAAAAGACCCATCAGGCAACCCACCTCAAAATATCCATAAGCCCTAACTGACCAATGGGCTACTTACAACTAAGCACAGTTACCAAAAATGGGAGAATTCCATATGTTGTCACACCTCCTCATCTTTCCCCCTTTAAAAACAACCCCCACCCTCTACCTTGTTGCAGACAGCCTCTCCTCTACTGTCCTGCTCTCCACTCCCTTGCTGCGTATTCAATAAACTTCTATCTCCTTTGTTCTGCCTCAGGTGAATTCTTTTACCACCCCTGCCACTGGCCCCCACTCAATCAGGATGCCCCACTTTTGGGGGGCCTCCATCTAATCAAGAGACTCCTCGGAGACACCACACAACCCTCAGCTATTCTGACAACACGACTACCATCAACATTTCCAAATGCCCCTTCAAGGAGTAGCACCATCTGGTTGAAAACCATTGGCAGAGGTATAGAGGACCTCACTCAGAAACAGATTCTGTGGGTTTCTGAATCATAACAACAACTGCATGTATCATTTCTCTGGGTCTCTTTGTGAAATACAGAGCACTGTGCTTTTAATTTTTATCCTTCTCTTCTAAATTGTTATTTAAATTCTAGTTAGCTAACATATAGTATAATATCGGTTTCAGGAGTAGAATTTAGTGATTCATCACTTACATAGAACACCTAGTGCTCATCACAAGTGCCCTCCTTAATGCCCATCACCCATTTAGCCCATCCCCCACCCATGTCCCTCCATCAACCCTCAGTTTGTTCTCTATTGTTAAGAGTCTCCTATGGTTTGCCTCTCCTTCACTCCTCTCTTTTCCTCCTCCTCCCATATGTTCATCTGTTTTGTTTCCTAAATCATTCAGTATTTCTCTTTCTCTGACTTATTTCACTTAGCATAATACACTCTAGCTCCATCCACATCATTGTAAATGGCAAGATTTCATTCTTTTTGATGGCTGAGTAAAATTCCTGTGTGTGTGTGTGTGTGTGTGTGTGTGTAACACATCTTCTTTATCCATTCATCACTCGATGGACATTTGGGCTCTCTCCATAGTTTGGCTATTGTTGATAATGCTGCTATAAACATCTGGGTGCACATATCCCTTAGAATCAATATTTTTGTATCCTTCGGGTAAATACCTATTAGCACTGTGCTTTTTAAAAAGCAGGGTCCTGACAACAGGAATGATGTTATTTGCAGATTCTGAGGACTTGAAGGACCTGGATGAATCCCCACACCCCATACATCTTAGTGAAAACCTCCCTTCAGGCTCCACTTCTCCAGAGTCTGAATTCATCCTAACCATGAGGGTGAAATAAGAACTCAGAATATAGAAAATAGTGTGGTACTCTGAAGGACATACAGAAATTTTTTTTAATTATGAAAAGTCTGGAGAATGTGTGGAAATGGCTGCTGAGTCAAGGAGGGAGAATGAAACTTGGGATTTCGATGGATTCATTGATATGTCTACTTTCATCAGAGATCAGCTTGGTGGCCAAACAATGGCTAACACTTTGCTGAACTGGCTAATCCAAACCTGGACTCATTGTTGGAGCCTCCTAAGTGACACTGAATGGCCAAAAAAAAGAAAAAAATCTCTTAGCAAAGATAGAAGAAAGAATTTAAGTTCACCAGAGCACAGAAATGGTGGATTGGATCTATCAGGGACATCCCATATAAATCCAACTCCACCATGTCCCTCCAAGGGTCCAGAAGGTCTTCCTTCACCTCTGAATGAAAAATAAATTGATGAAGGAAGCTCCAAACTCTTTAAAAAGTGCTGCGCTAGGGATCGACTGCAGTTGAAATGGGCTCACTGCACTGTGCTCCGTGCGGACAGGAAGAGAGGCTGGGGTGCAGGGCAGCTAACTACTGTAGTCATTATGACAGACTGTGGGGTGGGCATGTCAATCACAGATGGGGAGATCACACCTTGGGCCAATATCTCCAGCCAAGTGATTTTGTCATGGAGTCACAAGAATGAACTGATAAGCAGCCACACCACAGATTTCTTCTTTGATTTGTGCACCCAGGCAAGTCTATCTGGTGAAGAGACCTGACTTGAGCCCCTGTCCTAGAGAGGCTCGCATGATCATGCAGTTCCTGGATGTGCATCAGTGCAGAGTCAGAGTGCCTTTAAAAATAGGACAGATGGGAGGCAAGACCCTACAAGAATACCACAGTGTGAGTTATCTCCCCAAACTTCTGAGAAACTTGGATGGCTAGTTCTCCTTGAGCCTCCTTTGCTGACAGAAGCAGCTGCACCTCCCCTGTCTGAACAACCCTCTCTTGCTTAAGCTCTGATAAAGACCTCCTCTGAGGCAGCTATGTTGCAACAGGAGGTCAATTCTCCATGTGGCCAGCAATAAATGGCACATTCTACCTCCTTTCTCCCAAAATAAAAAGAAAAGACTATGTTTAAATCAACTCTAAGTGTAAATGTGTAAATTATTGCTATCACAGACACTTGTCATAGAGCATTAGGCAGAAAATGACCTCAGGCCATCTAACTGAACTCTATCTTTATAAATGGGAATACTTAAGTGCAAAGAGGTGAAGTAACTCACCCCAAAACACACAGTGAGTCAGTAGAAGAGCCAGATCCTATACTTAGGTTTTCTGAAGCACGGCCTATGGTTCTTTCTGTGTCACATTATATTTTTAAAATTCTCATATGATCACATTACAAAGAGTTGTGGATAAAACTAGGGGGAATCTTTTAGGGTTTTCTACATTTTCCAACTGTAAGTCCACCAATAATTTTCAGGAAACAAAACATTTGCTTAACAAAAAGTGGTAGACAGAAGTATGAGTTTAATAAAAGCATGTGTTATTAATAATAAAGCCAGTTTATCAGAAAAATATTTTCCCATCTATATAATTCATGTATAATTTAATCACATATTTTAATATATATTTATGGTTTATATATAATTTAATATGTATTTGTAGTTTGTAATTATATATTATATCAATTATAGTAATTATGTTTATTATATGTGTATATATACATATAATTTAGTTCTTCACATAGATTGCAAAAAAAAGTTTCAATAAACAGATTTTTCTTATGACTAAATATTTATTTCCTGTGTAAGAGTAGTCAGGAACACTGCCTGCATGCAATCAAAGGTACAACCACAATATTGCTTTGAAGGGTTGAACATGGAGAAATGTGCAGTTAATAGTACCAGCTAATAGTATAATATTTGTATTTTTAATTGCATGTTCGGGAAGGGTGTGCTATATTGTATGCAAGAAGAACTGTTTAAATCTCTCAGCCTTTCGATGGTCCTTTATTCCTGGAATTGATCTTTTACCAACATCCTTTTTTTTTCTCTCAAAGCTACAAACACTTACTGAGGACCTAGCATATGCCCAGCATAGTTCTGGTCATTCGATGAGTAAAAAGGTGAAATTATAGGAGTTTCCACTTAAGGAGCTTAGCAATGACTCTTTGAAGAATGATGAATAATGAAAGGGAAAAATCATTATGAAAACTATGCGGAAACCCAGAAAAATCTTTATGATCAGAAAAGCAAATTAACGTGGCATGTGTAACGATGATTTTGCCAAGACCTGGATCTGTGTGATCACATTCCAGAATGAAACAGGCAGAAATGAAAACAGTCAGATATTAGATCTCTTTATTTTTAAATTTTTTTTAACAATGGTATATTGTCTTCTCATACTTTTTTAAAATATTTTTTTAAATTTAGTTTTTTATTAGTTTCAAAGGTAGAATTTAGTTGCTCATCAGTTGCATATAACACCCAGTGCTCATTACATCAAGTGCCCTCCTTAATGCCCATTGCCCAATTATCCCTCCCCCCCCCCTCGCCTCCAGCAACCCTCAGTTTGTTTCATAGAGTTCAGCATCTCTTATGGTTTGCCTCCCTCTCAATTTTCATCTTTATTTTTCCTTCCCTTCCCCTATGTTCATCTATTTTGTTTCTTAAATTCCACATATGAATGAAATCATATGGTATTTGTCTTTCTCTGACTGACTTATTTCACTTAGCATAATACCCTCTAGTCCCGGGAGCCTGGGTGGCTCGGTCAGTTAAGTGTCTGCCTTCGGCTCAGGTAGTGACCCCAGTGTCCTGGGATCGAGTCCTGCATCAGGTTCCCTGCCCTGCAGGGAATCTGTTTCTCCCTTTCCCTCTGCCCCTTCCCCGCTCAGTCTCTCTCTCTCAAATAAATAAATAAATAAATAAATAAATAAATAAATAAATAAATAATAAAATCTTTAAAAAAATACCCTCTAGTTCCATCCACATCGTTTCAAATGGCAAGATTTCATTCTTTTTGATAGCGGAGTAATATTCCATTCTGTATGTATATACCACACCTTCTTTATCCATTCATCTGCTGATGGACGTCTGGACTCTTTCCATATTTTGGTTATTGTGGACATTGCTGCCTGGGATGCATGGGCCCCTTTGGATCACTATGTTTGTTTGTATCCTTTGAATAAATACCTAATAGTAATTGCTGGGTCATAGGGTATCTCTATTTTTAACCTCTTGAGGAACCTCCATACTGATTTCCAGAGTGGCTGCACCAGTTTGCTTTCCCACCAACAGTGTAAGAGGGTTCCCCTTTCTCTGCATCCTCACCAACATCTGCTATTTCCTGAGTTGTTAATTTGAGCCATTCTGGTTTAACTAATTTCTCTTCAGATTGTATAAATCTTTCACCTTTTCTCAATAAGTTTTTAAGGAAATAGACAATGGCTATCAATGGCAAATTCCAAGCAGAGAAGTTTCCATTTTGTAAATGATTTAATGATTACATTGTAGATGAATTTACTAAACCACACTTAGAATTCTCTCCCAATGATTTGCAGAACAAAAAGAACCTGCCCGACAAAAAGTGATATACAAGGGAAGTCCAAGTTGATAAAGTAAATCTGATTTATGAAGCAGATACTGGGGAGAAAAAATTTTCCTCTACCCTCTTAGGTTCTGAACCTGGCGGGGGTGGTGTCTGTGAATTAAACTAACAAAAGACAGATTAACAAAAGAAAAGGTACATAATTTTTATTAATATTTACATGCATGGGAATTCCCAGAAAAGGAGTGAAACTCAAAAAAAGTGGTTAGACTTCAGTGTTTATATGCCATTTTAACAAAGGAAAGGAGGTTTGGACTTCAAGGAGGGACCACCCCAAAAATATGCCACTTTGGCATAAGGATCATTTTGAACTAAAGGCAATTGAGAATTGACCAATGCAGGAAGAGTTCTCTGCCCTTCCCCATTTGTCTAAAGGCAGGGGGATAAATTTCCTTTTGATGAAGGTGCTCACCTTGTACTAGAGAATGACTTATCAAAGATGGGGAGTTGAATATCAAGATGGGTTTGCATAAAAAGACCGTACTAAAATAGTCCTTGTCTTCCATTAGTTCCCTCATACATTTCCCTGTCACTTCCTCACAATTTATCATCTCTTAAGTCTTTCTCATCTGGGCTGCCAGAATCCTTGTTCTCATGATAGATCTTGTTCACTTTCACCCTCATGTTCTTTGGGCTGTCTTCCCCACCAGACTCTACTCATATCTTGCTCTTTTTGGGTCTCCACCCAATACATCCAAGGCAGTGCCTGGCATGAGGTAGGTCTCAGAAAGCACAGGATGAATTCAGATCCAACCGCTCACAATGAAGGGGACAGAAATGCCACCTTCTCTTCTGGTCAGTCTTTATCGGCGTCAAAACCCAGAGAATTTATGGCACCCGAGAGCTTTGGAGTCACCCAGACCTGGGTGAAATCCCAGCCCTGTTGTTTACTTGCTGGGTGACCCTGGGTGTTTTACTTCACCCCCATACCTCATCATTCTCATCTGTACAAGATGGGTAGTGATCTCTGTCTCAAGGGGGCTGTTAAAAAAAGAAGCACTTTCTTCTCCAGAGATCTAGTACCAAATATGTGTTAGTAACTACAGGTTCTATTCCTAACCACCGAGGCAACCCTTATCATTTTACCTTTGTGGTTTCCTCTTTGCTAGACATGGAAGTCTTTTTTTTTTTTAAGTTATTATTTTGAAATCACATGCAGAAAAGAAAAATTATGAGAATCTACAAAGAACTCTGGTATATTCTTCTCCCAGATTCACCAAGTGTTAACATTTTGACATACCCACTTTATCGATAATTTTCTCTCTCTGTATGTGATATATACATAATTTTTTTTGAATCATTGGAAAAAAATTGTAGGTATCATGTTTTTTCATCCCTAAACCCTTCAGCATGAATTTCCTGAAAAGAGGGACATTCTCTTATGTCACCATGGTACTATTATCAAGACCAAGAAATTTAGCATTTCACGGTAATGCTCTCTAAGAAGTCTATTTTACAATTTCACCAACTGTCTCAGTAATGTCCTTTATAGTACCTTTTTCCTAGTTCAGGATCTAATCCAGGGCCACGCCTTGCATTTAACTGTCTAGTACTTTAACTTGGCTTTGATCTGAAACTGTGCCTCTGCTTCTCATTATTTTTCAAGACACTGACATTTTTAAAAAGGTTTTATTTATTTGAGAGAGAGCTTGAGGGTGAGAGAGAGAGCTTGAGGGTGAGACAGAGGAACAGAGAGAGAGCACAGAAGGAGAGGGAGAGGGAGAAGCAGACTCCTCGCTGAGCAGAGAGCCCGATGTTGGGACTTGATCCCCGGACCCTGAGATCACAACCTGAGCTGAAGGCAGAAGCTTAACCGACTGAGCCACCCTGGTGTCCCAAGACACTAACATTTTTAAAATAACACAGGCCAGTTATTTTTCAGAAGGTCCCTCAATTTGGGTTTGTCTGATGTTCTGATGTTTCCTTATGATTAGGTCAGGTTGGAGATTTTTGGCAAAAACACCACAGAAATGATGTCAGCCAGTCCCAATTTCGGTGGTATAACCTTGTTCACTTGATTAAGATGCCTGCTAGTAGTAAAGCTGTTCTTTTTTTCTTCATTATTAATAGCCATTTGTGGGGAGATTCTTCAAGACCATGAAAATATCCTATTTCCTGTCCAACTCTCAGGGGTGCTGTTCTGGAAGCTTTTGTGGAAGAAATTCTCTCAAAGATGAAACACTGAAAAATGTCTGTACTTCCTTGGTTCAGAAGGTATAAATTCTTATTTTCACTAATTTCCTGTGTGGGAGCACTGTGGTTAGTTACGAAGGGGGGTGTCAGAGTTTGGGCCTTGTGGTCCAGGACCTCTCCATTGTGTATCAGCCCCAGAGAGGGCGGGGGCAGGAGAACAGGAGAGAAGCTCCACACAGCAAGCTAGAAGCATTTTAGAGACATCCGGTGCCAGCAAAGTTGGTTGGGTCTCAGGTTTATAAATGCAGACGCTTTCTTCCTCCGCCCCTACAATCTTGCTTTCCATTCATTCCTTGCAACTGTGTGAGATCTCAACTAATTTAGGGGCTTTAGCAGACAAGCATACATCACAAAGGATTCCTGGGAGAATTAATGGCAGAGC
Source organism: Mirounga angustirostris (assembly GCF_029215605.1). Classification (NCBI taxonomy): domain Eukaryota; kingdom Metazoa; phylum Chordata; class Mammalia; order Carnivora; family Phocidae; genus Mirounga; species Mirounga angustirostris. The sequence continues at coordinate 148,282,520 of NW_026991709.1, forward strand.
AGAACTTCATTCTTCTGGCTAGGGAATGCATGGCCTAAGCACCTGTCATGTTAACAGGTGGAAAATCGAATCTGCAGTTTTCTGAACAATATGGAAGAATCTGGGAATCAAAGATTGTTAGAGATGGAGGCTTTCAAGGGTTTATCTTAGCATTCGTAACCCTTCAGGAGGCTAGGATCATTCCCAAAGGAAAATAGAACCCAACCCCCACCAGTGAAGACAGAGATAAAAACTGTAAACAAATAGCATCATGCTCAGTCAAGCACCGTACAAAGCAATTTGTACATCTCAACGCAGTTGGATTTATCCCAGTAATAACAGGTTGCTTTTTCATTGGAAAAAATATAAGTGTAATTCACCACATGAACAGATTAATGGGAAAAAAATCAGACAATCACATGATCATCTCAATGAATACAAGCAAACTGATAAAATTCAATTTTTATGGTGAGACTCTCCACTCTGCTGGTGGGAGTGTAAACCATTGCAAACTCTTTGGAAAATTGTTTGACATCTTCTGCTGGGATGGAACATGCACATATTCTATGGTTTATCAACTCTACTCTGAGATACGTATCCAACACAAATGTATATTTCATAAAAAACACGTATTGGAATATTCATAGCAGTGTTCATAATAGACTACCGGAAACCACCCAAGTGCCAATCAGTAGTAGAATAGGTAGATTCTGGTATAGTCATACAATGGAATACACTGCAGCAATGAGAATGAATCATCTATTGAGTATACAGAATAATGTGGATAAATTCCACAAACAATGTTGTGCAAAAGAAGCCAGAAACAAAGACAGCATGTTATATGATTCCACTTAAATGGGGACCAAAAAACAGGTAAAACCAGTCTATGGCATCAGGGGTCAGAAGAGGGTTTCCTCTTTGGGGTGACTTATAAGATGGAAAGGAGCCTCTCAGGGACTAGTAATACTCTGTCTCTTGATCTGGCTGCTGGTCATAAAGAGAGGTTCAAAGTATAGAAATTCCTGTATTTATGATATAAGCCTGTTCCACATGTATATCGCACTACATTAAAAATTTCTGAGAGAAAAAAACCTCATTAAAAAGGTTATTAAAATTTTTTTAACTTGAAAATATAGCTACAAAAACTTATACCAACTACCATTATTGATGAGGAAATACTGAAAGTAATCTCTTAGAAATTAGGAAATAAGAAAAATATGCCTACTCTATCACCACTTCTACCTGGTATGAGAGACACTAATCTGCATAATAAGAACAAGAAATAAATGGCATAAGGATTAGAAAAGAAGAAACAAAGGCGTCATTGCTTACAGAGGATGTGGGGAAAAAACCCAAATGAATCTACAAATGTAGATGTACAAATGTCAGAAACCGAAGACAGTCCATACATGAAATATTAAAGTTAGCAAGATGATTTAGTAACTTTGCTGAATGAAAAGTTGATAACACACAATTCCATTGCATTGCTGTATCTCAGCAACAGACATAAAATGTAATTTTAAAAAGATTCCTTTTATTATGGCATCAATAAATATGAAGTATTGAGGTATAAATCTCATAAAAAAGGACAGGAACTTTTATAGAGAAAAATTTGCCAAAACTTTATAGAGAAAATTACAAAACTTTATTAAAAGATATTAAAGAACTCCTAAGTAGGTATAGAAATATGTCATGTTCATGCTTTAGAAGACTAAGTAAATAGCAAAAGATGTCAGTTCTCCCCAAACTGATTTAAGGATTTAATATAATTATTAAAAAATCCTCACAATATTTTTCTGTGATTGAAAAACTAGCTCTAATATTTATTTAGAAATATGAATGTGGGGTCTCACCATACCAGGTATCAGTAATTATTTTACAACTTTGGTAGGTTAAGACCAAGTAATTTTACATGGAGAATCATAGATCAAAGGACCAAAGATAGAGCCCGTAAACAAACACACTTGTGGTTGGAATTTGTTTTATGACCCAGTTGGCATTGCAGTTCAGTGAGAAAAGGAAAACATTTTCAACAACTGCTGAATCTACTGATTAGCTATATGAAAAATATTTAACCACACACTTCACACCTTACAAAAACATTATTTCCAGGTGGATTAAAGATGTAAACATGAAAGAAAAAACTATAAAACCTTAAAAAGTTAATATAGGAGGACATTTTCTCCTGGTAGGGAAGGATATTGTATTATTCTGCTTGGGCCACCAGAACAAAGTACCACAGACTGGGTGGCTTAAACAACAGAAATTAATTTCCCACAGTTCTGGAGGTTAGAAGTCCAAGATCAAGGCGCCAGCCGATTCCTTTGCTAGTGAGAGGTCTTTTTCTGCCTTCTTGCTATGTCTTCACATACACTCTAGCTCCATCCACATCATTGCAAATGGCAAGATTTCACTCTTTTTGATGGCTGAGTAATATTCCATTATATATATGCCATTTCTTGTTTATCCATTCATCAGTTGATGGACATGTGGGCTCTTTCCATGGTTTGGCTATCGTTGATAATGCATAGCTCATGTCTTAAATAAGACACAAAGATCATTAATCTTTAAGAAAAGCATTGGCAAATCCAAATACATTAAAATGAAAAACTTCTCACTGAAAGACCCATAAAGACAAAAAGAGAAAATTCAAAAATTGAGAGAAGACGTTTTCAACACACATAGCTTTAGACTTTTATCTAAAATTATATATAAAGACATTCTGAAATCTATAAGAAATAGACACAACATTGTTTAAAAACAAGTAAAAGACTTGAATAATCTCTTCACAAAACAGAAAATCCAAATGACCAATAAACACAGGAAAAGGTGCATGATCTCATTAATAGTCAGGGAAATTAAAATTAAAAATGTAGTGAGGTGCCATTTTTATACTCACCAGCTGATCAGAAATTTAAGTCTGACAATATCAAGTGTTGGCAAAGATTTTGTAGCTCTGGGAACTCTTCTACAGGACTGGTGGAAGTCTAAGGTAACTTAATCCCTCTGGAAAAGAGTTCCGCTTATCTAGTAAACTTGAGTGTGGGCATCCTCTGTGGCTGAACAACTCCACAGATGGAATGTGGCCTAGTGCATCAGGAGATATGGGCAGGACTGGTCACTGCAGCACTGTACATATTAGTACTAAATTCTCAAAGCAACCCAAATATCCATTGACAGTGTAATGGCTAAACTGAATCAAGATATAATTATACAATAGAATATAACATAGTGAGAATGAAGACATTACAGCTACACTCATTAGCATGGATGAATCTCATAAATAAAATGCTGAGCTAATGAAGCAATATAACACATACAGTATCACTCTATTTATATCAAGCTCAAAATAGGCACAGCTATCCACCTGTGAATAGGGTGAGTGGGGGATAGGAAAAGGAAATGGTTGGGGAGGGGCACAAGGAAGACTTAGAAGGTACTTTGATATTCTGTTTTTTCACTTGGATGGTGGATATACTGGTGTTCACTTTATTATTATTTTTTAAATTGTACATTTATGTTTTCATGTTGGGATATTTAATGTATTGGATAATTTTAAAAATTAAAAATCAGGGCAACCCTGTCAGGACCCCTCTCAATCTTGAGAGCTTTTTCTGTATCTTCACTTAATAAACTTCTATCGCTTTACTCACTAATAAATAAATTTAATTAATTAATTAAAATTAAAATTAAAAAATCAACAATGCATAAGCCAAAACAAAAAAGAGGGAATTGGATTAGATAATACTGATGGATTTCTTCAGCTCTCATTCATTCATACAAGAAGCATTTGGGGAGCACTGGATTGGGTCCCAGGGATTCTGAGAATGAGAGAAACTGGCCCAGTCACTGTGTAGTCCAGGTCCTGCTGAGGCCTCTTGCCCCTCCTGCACAGGTCAGTTCCTGGCTTCATTGTGTTGCCCGAGGCATCCACTTTGTGCAAAGCACAGCCCATTCACCACTATCCACCAAAATCGGAACAAAAACAAAAAGCAATCCACTTCCACCAAGAATTTAGAAACTTACTGCAGCACCTCTCGCAAGAGGTTCTGATACATTCTCCTTTTTTCTCCTTCTAATTTCTCTACTCACCTTGGTCTTCCTCATTCCCAGGATCAACATAAATTCCTCCTTTTGCACAGCAGTTTGCTCCCTTTGTTTCCCCATCGCACAGATATGCCCATTCCAAGTGATACAGCTCTTTCAGACAAATCCCATGATGCCCCAAGAAGATGCTTGGTGATTCAGTTTTCTCCACTCAGTGACAGCTGAGCACATTAAGGGCTTCAGGAGCAAAAGTGGGGTGCCTAATTCCTGGGCCCTCTAGGTAAGAATGTAGAGGTGACCCAGGAGCTGATCTTAAAAGGTAGGAATGCCCCCCAAGCAGAGAATGAAGCATTCTTGCAAGAAAAGCATTTCTCTGGGAGTCTCAGAGCCTCCGTTCTTGTCCCAGCTGAGCCAGCATGTTACCCTGAAATTCTTGGAAAGTCACTGCACCTTTCTGAATGTTAATCCAGTGCTTCCACACTTTGATGTGCACACACATCACCTGGGAATCCTCTTTTTTTTTTTAAAGATTTTATTTATTTATTCATGAGAGACAGAGAGAGAGGCAGAGGGAGAAGCAGGCTCCCAAGGAGCAGGGAGCCTGATGTGGGACTCGATCCCAGGACGCTGGGATCATGACCTGAGCCGAAGGCAGACGCTTAACCATCTGAGCCACCCAGGCGCCCCACCTGGGAATCCTCTTAAACAGCATATCATGATACAGCAGGGCCTGAGATGCTGCATGTCTACCCAGCTCTCAGGCAATGCCAATGCCACTGGTCTGAAGATCACATTTGACAGGGTTAGGATCTTGGTCTGCAACATCGGAATAAAACTTCCATGAGGATGTTGTGACTCCATAAGATAATATTAAGGAACATTTTTGCTCCTTAAAAAATGTGATGCTTTGTAGAAATGGGACGTTCCAGTTGTAGAGATGCAATGTTCCAAGGTTTGTCCAATAAAGTGAGAGTGGGACCCCCCATCTCCACGACTTGACACCTGAAGAAGATAGCCATGCCCAGCAGATGTGGCAGCTCAGCCCATCAGAAGTGTCCACTGTGCCAGGAGGATACACCAGCAACTCAGTGGAGATGTCTCTAGAGAAGAAAGAGAAGAGAACAAAGCAAGGATGTGATGCAGTAACTGGCAGATTTGCATGGGTGCCCAGCGACTTCCAGAGCTAATGCGGTGGGGGAAGAATTTCTGCAGAAACAAGAAGTCCTGCAAGAGAGCAAGGAAATACAGATGTACACATTGTCCAAAACCAGAGGGGGGCTCTTCTACTGGCTTCACATTTTCTTTAAAAGCCAACTAACTCCTAGAAGCTCCATAAGGAGTTTTGAACACAGTGTAGTTTGGAGCAGGCTCACAAAGGGGCAGATGGTGGGGTGGAGCAGGTGGGCTCAGGGCCACTTTGGTGTTGAACTCAGGACAGGGACACTCCATAGCCACATGACCCAGGGTCTGAGAGCCTTTGCACCTCCTAGGCTCTGGGTGTCCACTTTCCACACTGGCATGTTTCTCTCAGATGTTGCTCGTTCTTGAGGAGACAGCTCGTTCTTGACCAGATGGAAAGAGTTTAAGTGGTTTGCCCAAGTCACAGTGGAGTTACTGGCAGAGCTGAACCCCAAGTCTCCTGTTCCATGCTGCCCATGAGAAACAGGGGCGCCTGGCTGGCTCAGTCAGTAGAGCATGTGACTCTTGATCTCAGGGTTATGAGTACGAGGCCCATGTTGGGGGTAGAGGTCATTTAAAAAACAATTTAATTTAATTTAATTTAATTTAATTTAATTTAATTTAATTTAATTTAATTTAATTTAATTTAATTTTTAAAAAGGAAATGCATGTGCAGGTAATCCAGGTGGCTCTGCTTAGGGAGTAGGCAAGAGTATCACAAATTGCCAGGACCTTGGGTGGGGAGTAAAAAGAATTAGGGCGCCTGGGTGGCTCAGTTGGTTAAGCGACTGCCTTCGGCTCAGGTCATGATCCTGGAGTCCCGGGATCGAGTCCCACATCGGGCTCCCTGCTCAGCAGGGGGTCTGCTTCTCCCTCTGCCCTCTTCCCTCTCATGCTCTCTCTCTCTCATTCTCTCTCTCTCAAATAAATAAATAAATAAATCTTTAAAAAAAAAAGAATTAATATTTGTTTATCACCAACAGGGTATCAGCCTTTAGGTTAACCAACTTATCCTCACAGCTTCATAAAGATGATATTTTGCTAATCAAATAATGACTCTGAAGGTTCCTTAGGTGATGTATCACACAAAAGAAAGTGTCCAATAGATGTTTGGTTATCTCCTCTACTGACCCATTTTATAGATTATGAGAGTCGTTTTGGAAGGTGTTTGGGTAAAGTATTTCTAATATGTACCTCTGATGGCCTTAGGAAACTTTTCATTTAAAGGTGAGAAAAGTGGACTGGGTTGGATCATATCCCCCCAGAATTCATGTTCTTCCTGGAATCTCAAACGTGACCTTATTTAGTTATAGGATAGTTGTGGATGTTTGTAGTTAAGATGAAGTAATATTTGAATAGGGTGGGCTTTTAATCTGATATCGTTGCCTTGGCCCTGCCAGCATCTTGATTTTGGACTTTGGCTTCCAGAACTGTGAGAGGCTAAATTTCTGTTATTTTAAGTGACCCAGTTGATAGTGGACTTGTTACTGCAGCCCTAGGAAATGAATACAAAAAGCACGTGAGAACTTCACAGAGTGGTCTCAAAATGTTGCTGGCATTGCCTTGTATCAAATAAAGAAACTATTTTCCAGCTGTGAGACTCAGGAAGGAAGGCTTCATCAGTGCCAGGGACACTCCAGCCCATGGGGTCATGCGGAATTCCCATCACAATTGTGTAGATGTCTCCCACACACATACTCCCACACACCCTGCCTCTCCTCGTTCTGAGACAGCTCAAAGCAACCACAAACTGTCCCTGCCTCTGGTACAGCACTGTCTACCCCTGGATGGTGGTGAGGGTGAAAGGGCACTTTGGTTAGCAGCCATCTGGAGCACCAGCGTGAGGTACCAGCTGCAGGTGGGATGGCACTTTCTGGGCGTTTTCAACTAGATCTGGAGAGAATTAGATTGATCTCGTCATTTGGCCATGCAGGCATTAACTCTTCAACCAAATTTATCTTTTCATAAGTAAAGAACAGCTATGAAATAAATAACAGTTACAATTCCTACAAGTTCAAAATCAGTATTTCTTGATTTTAGCAGTTTATAGAATTATGGGGGAGTTTAAAAAATATCAGTGTCAGGGTACCACACCGGACTGATAAAATCTGAATCTCAGTTTTTTGCAGATTCCCTCATGAGATTCTAATGTGGAGCTTAGACTGAGAACCACTGCTCTGGCTCTTTGCTCCTGAAATGTGATCCATACAGCAAAGCATTGACATCACCTAGGAGTGCGTTAGAAATGCATAATCTTGGCCCCACTCTGGACCTGGTGAAGCTAACTGCATCTTAACAGAAGCCCAGGTGGATCTGTGTACACACTGAATTTGCAAACTCTAAGTTAGACTGTCCCTTCCATTGCTTCAGATTGGAAGAAGAATCTCTGTGCCACCCATCATGGAGCCATCAACAAGTATGCAGGGTGTAGCTTTTCTCGGGGATGACGTTCAAGCTATTTAATAACTATGCTGGCCATAGATATCCGGGACTGCAGTACCACTGTGTCCTGGGTGAATGCCAATTCTGAACTTACTATAAATATTCTAGTTCTTAGAGCTTCCTGTCTTGACTGCTTGATTATATCTCAACCTCTGGGGCTCTTCTGATGGGGAGTGGCTGCATCAGGCACAGTTGGGGTGGCTGCTCAAATTCCAACAATTCCCTTAGTTTTGGAAATGGTATGGGGACAGCCCTCACCAGCTGATGGGGATCTAAGGGTGTCAGTTCACCACACCTCTCCTCTCTTTACTGGACGAATGAACCCAGAAGGGCTGTAGTAGAAAATGACATTTTTTTCTCTCCCCACTGCCCCTGCAGACCTGTTGACTCATTCTTCCCCATGCGTATGAGTGCTCAGGCAGACCCCCTACCTTCCTGTATTATACTTGGGTGTTAAAACTCCATTTCCTTTAGGTATTAAAAGTAGTCCAATCACCTATCACAGTGTTCATCTCTTGTGCACTCAGCATGGCCCCTCCTCCTGCCTGGGCCTTGCTTGGGCTGAGGGAGCTGTGCTGGGGAGGAAGGGAGAGGTTGATTTCCTCCTGCTTCTCCTCCCCACCCGCTCTGCTACCTCTCTCTCCTCCAGGGGTGCACTGGGAGAGGGAGGAAAAGAGGGAGCAGAGAGGGTCTATTGGAATTGCTCTGGTCACAGCCTGGCACCAATGCCCTGTGGCATGCATGCCCAAGGCTGCCCCTTTCCCGTGGAGCACTTTTGTGGGGTTTTCAGGAGCTCCCATCATGGACCTGGTTGAGACCTTCTAGGTCTGGCTGCCTACCACTCCCCTAGGCCTAGGCTTCTGACAGTGTATCTCCCAGACACCCCTGCAGTGGTCTTCTTGAGTGGGATGCTTTCAGGAGGAGTGAACTCCAGCTCCCTTTGCTGGGGTTCATCTGAAGCTCATGCTCCCTTCCCCAGTCAACTGCAGGTGCAGACCTTTCCCAGATAACCCACTTACTCTGGAGGGTTTCCCAGGCTGTGTTTGTCCACCAGTCCTGGCTTTTCCCAGATGCCAGGAGACCCAGCCATGTACTCCAAGTAGTCTTCAGCAGTTTTCCTTGATTGGCTTAAAGTGTCAAAGAAGCGGACGGGGCTGGGAGGTCGGGGAGAGGAGGGAAATGCTAGAGCCCTCCCTAAATACTCTATCTGAATAAATGCTCTCTATCTACTGATGCCCAGTCCCACATGCCCTCAGCCAGCCTCTGAGTTCACCTTATCTGTAGTGGGTACTTCCTGGAAGGCCAGCAGCTTCCTCCCCAACTCTCAGACAGATGGCTGGAAGTGCCAGGATTTAGTGACACTCAGGCAGTGGGGACAGGGCCAGTGACGAGATACCTCAGCCTCTTGTTGCTTGGTGGGCAGTTGTGAAGTAAGTCCTGCTTAGTCTCTCACAGCAGGGCAAGGACTAGGGCAAGGCAAAATTTGAGGCAACCCTTATGGTCAGGTCTTATAAGAGCAGGACCAGCCCCTGAGAACAAGTGCTCCCTTGAAATTGGTAGCCCGAGTGCCTCTCCCAAGTCCTGGGTGGCTCAGAGGGTCCCCCGCAGAATTCAGCCCAAGTGCTCACAGCAGAAACTACTCAGTATTATCCTGGGCTGGCTTCTTCCCTTCCTTGTGTCACCTCTTCACTTCCTCACTCCTGATGCCTGGGACCACCTCCCAAACAAACCACCTGTACCCACATCCTGTCTCGGGCTCTGCTTCTTGGAACCCAAACTAAGACCCTTTCCAGTCTCTCCTTATCAGCTGTCAGCCTCATCTCATTTACCATCAAGGTGGGTGGGGAGAAAGTTCACAGGACTGGGTGTTTCACCGATCCTTCATTTGAGGACCATCTCAGACCATAAGCTGGCTTTTCCCTGGTGGCAGTGTGTGGCTGCTGAGGTCCCCAAATCTGTCATTCTGCAGCAGCAAGAGCAAACTCAACAGATGGAAGAGCCCCTGCTTCCCCCCTAGATTCACTCCTGTTCTTCCTTCAGTTCTTTTAAACAGCTTTATCAAAATATAACCCACATATAACTCATCTGTTTAAAGTGTACAATCTAATGGTTTTTCACATATTCACAGATATGTACAACCATCACTACCATCAGCTTCAGAATATTTTATCACCTCAAAAGTTAACCCTGTACCTTTTATCTGTGACCTCTCTTTCTTCCTCCCATCCCCACACCCCCATCCCAACACTAAGCAGCCATTCATATACTTTGCATCTCTATAAGTTTCCCTATTCTAGACTTTCATATGAAAAAAATCACTTAATCTGTGGTCTTCCTTCAGTTCTCAGAAATAACCCTGCAGCTGAAGGTAATTTTCACAATGGATTTTAGTGCCTCCTTGCTGCATTCTGTCCCACAATTTCCAGTCGTTTTGACAGCCCAAATTCGGACTGCTGTCTCTCGGCCCAGACTACAAGACCCCAGCATGACAGAAGTAGGCACAACCCTGAGTGTCCTCATGCGTACCCAAGAAATAGCATCTTGGTCTGGATATTAAGGAAGTAGGGAAGAAAGTGTAGGCACAACTTACATTTGAGGAAGGGTCTGGGCTCAAGACTCAGAAGATGACACGCAATTATGATTTAGCCGAAAATGAGGCCACAGTAAAGGGATTATTTCAGAGTACTGGTGTGGGTTTAGTGCTATGCCAAAAAAAGCAAATTTCTAAAAACAGTAATATCCCCTTAGCATCTGCTTTCTTGAATCACCCCTGGCACAACTATTGCAAGCCAAATTCCCTGGGAAGCAGACTCTGAGGTGGAGATTAGGGGGCATGAAGTTTATTAAGGGGTGCTTTTGGGGTCAACATCTGTGGAAAGGAAGGAAGGAGGCAAGCACTGGGGAGGCGGAGAAGCTGAGCCGTGATGGAGTCTCAGTGAAGGACTCAGCTCACCCCACTGGAAGTCCTGAAGCTGGGACGACCCTTCTGAAATGTCTCAATTTGGGTCAAGGAAGCTGGACCTTTATAACCTGGCATTGACCAGCTTGAACTCTGGTTAGGTGGCTATCTTCAGCCACAATGATTCCCAAGAGAGCTGACAGTGGGGGCATTTGCCAGCAGCACTCCAAAAAGCTGGGGGAATAAGTCCTTTAGTCTAAAGGGAGACTGAGGGGTACACCCCACTGCCCACTATATCCTTTTCACCTGGGTCAGCCTCTCTCTGCCAGACAACAAGCTCCTTATGGCAGAACACAGCAGAAGATGACCTTCATATCTCACAGTATATCTAACAAATAGTAGGGCCTCAGAGCACATTTGTTGATGGGTGGACCAGTTGCTGAACAGAACTCTGTCTGACTTCAGTGAGGCTGCATTCTAAGAAAATCAGCTCTGGCATGGGCATGCAGGTGGAAGTCTTTGTTGAATAGAGAAAGTCACTATTACTATACCTTTTGAAGTCTGGTTCCAGTTCTTCTGGCTGAGCTGACTTGTGGGCAGGATGAGAAATGAAAGGAGGAGGCAGGAGGGGAAGAGTAGGAGAAAGGCTGAGGCCCAGAGGGGTGAATGTGGTGAGCAGGGCAGGGAGATTAACAGGGAGCACAGAGATGGAAGGCACCAGTGAGAAATGAGAACTCAACGAGCCTTGAGAACAGGACCAAGGTCTAGGGCAGCAGGAAGGAAACTTTGATTCAGGGCAGCCTCAAAGCTCCCGCCATCTTTCTCTCTCACACTTACCCAACCAAATCTCAACTCCCCTAAACCCACCTCTGCCTGCTCCACATCTGCCCCAACAAACCTGCTCCTGGCTGAGACTCACATAACCTCTCATGGAATTGCATGTAGTTCCTGACAACAAACCTCAAGCAGGCTTCCCATGTTGCCTGGCGATTCTATTCAACGTCCTTCATCAATTCAGCCTCCCAGGCTCTAGGACAACCCTTTCACCCCTGATCCTCTGTCCTCATTCTCCACCTTGCTTCTGATTTCACTCAAAAGATAGAATCAATCGAAGCAGCTCTTTCATACATTGTTATCCCTTACTGAATTTCAGTCTGTATCAGGAGACTCTGGGCTCAGCCTTTAGACCTCTTTTCTGTTTTAATACCATTCTCATGTTTTGTTTTGTTTTTTAAGATTTTTATTTATTTATTTGACAGAGACACAGCGAGAGAGGGAACACAAGCAGGGGGAGTGGGAGAGAGAGAAGCAGGCTTTCTGCTGAGCAGAGAGCCTGACGTGGGGCTCGATCCCAGGACCCTGGGATCATGACCTGAGCCGAAGGCAGACGCCCAATGACTGAGCCACCCAGGTGCCCCCATTCTCATGTTTTAATACCCATTCTCATGTTTTAATACCATCAACAGGCTGATTGATTGATTGATTTCCCTAGTCTAACCTGTATTTCTTCCCTAAACTTTATTCATGCATGCAGTGACAATTCCATTTGAAATATCTGAGTGTAATGGATTCCAAATAAAACTCTTGATTCATGTTCCACAAACCTGGTCCTCCCCCTGATTCACCTCTCAACAAATCACATCCAAATCCCCAGTTGCTCAGGCCAAAAACACAATTCAGTGTTAACTCTGCCTAACACTACACATCCAAACCGTGGCATATCTGTTGCTCCTACCTTCAAAATACATCTGAATCCACCAGCATCTCTCACTCAGACTATTGGGATAGCGTCCTCACTCTTCCCAGTCATTCATAGCTTGACAATCCCCATGTGGGCGACACTGTCTACTTTTAGATCTGCCCTATACAGGCTATTTCACAGTGAGGCAATGTAAGGCAGTGGACACACACTGGAGTCAGATTGAAAAACCTACCTATTATTAACAATGTGCCTTTAGGCAAATTAATCAACCTCCTTCTCCTACACATTCCTCACTTATAAAATGGGAATAACAAATATGGATTAAGAATTAGAGGAAGTCCTTTTCCCTAATAGCTCAAAATTGCAATCTTTTACTAAGCACCTGTGAGATACTAGGCTTCCTACTCAGCACACTACACATTCTCATTTCTCAAATTGGATACTCCTATATCCCTGGTGACAAGTGGCAGTGGGCAAGGGGCACTCCAAGCCACAAGATAAATGTAAAGTAATATTTTGAATAGGGTTGGCAATAGGGAAAGATGTTTCCAGGAAGAGGGGCCATTTGTACAATGGCATGTAAAGAATAATAGCAAGGACTGAATTAATACCTTTTGTGTCAGCCATTATTCAAGGCACTTTACAAATATCAATTTATTTAATTCTTATAACAGCTCTATGAGGCAAGTCCACCATTATTGCCATTTTACAAGTGAGGAACATGTGGGAGAGGAGGTTGTGTAACTTGCTTAAGGGCATCTGGCTAATCATTTGTAGGATTTTTAATTGGGCAGTGTGGCCTCTCTATGAAATGGCTGCTAGAGGACAGGCCTGAATGGACACAGCTGTCACCAGAAATGAGCAACCAGAAAGGGATGAGTGGATAAGAAAAAAGATGGGAGGGGTGCCTGGGTGCTCAGATGGTTAAGCGTCTGCCTTCCGCTCAGGTCCTGATCCCAGGATCCTGGGATCGAGCCCGGCATCGGGCTCCCTGCTCAGCGGGAAGCCTGCTTCTCCCTCTCCCTCTGCTTGTGCTCTCTCTGTCTCTGTCTCTGTTTCTCTCTCAAAATGAATAAATAAAATCTTTTAAAAAAAAAAGAAAGAAAGAAAAGAGATGGGAATTAAGAATCATGGTTTTGGGTACTCTCAACCTGGGCTTGAATCCCAGCTCTGCCACTTATTACGTATGTGAACTTGAGATCTGCACATGTGCTCCTCACCTGTAAAATGAGTTCAAACCTATATCTTAGGCTGTCTGGTACAGAAAAAGCACACACCACTTATTAACCATTTTCTCCTTCTTTAGAGTCTTCTTCCTATTATTATAAAGGTGGTAAACAATGCAGGCTACTTGAAAATAAATACACCTAGACTTCTGCTTCAGGGAAGATGGAATGAATGTGCTTTTCTTTATTCCTCCCACTAAACACAACAAAAACCCCTGAACACTATATTTATAATATCTAAAATGTGGAGTGAAAAAGGCATGCCAAGTAGGCACTTGGGACCCAAGGCATAACAAAGCAGTGAGAGAAACTTGGAGTGTCTGGAAACTCCAAGAGGAACAGATCTTTTCAAAAGCCCCCTAAAACACCCATTCTTTCTAACCAGAGGACCAGGAAAAAGGCAGCATGCATAGCAAGACAGAAAATGTTTCAATAATAAGCTTCCTTTTCTGGCCAATAGATGCAGGAAAAAAACTGTGGCCCAGTCTCTACCCATTCCAACTAGGGCCTTATGGGGATCTTAAATGTCTGCACATTCAAGGCTGTTGTGAGGCACCTTGACCTCCTTCTGACTCATTTCACCCAGGGTGATGTCAGAGAAGTCCTCATGGAGAGTCAGGACTTTCATTACTGCTTAGCATTAATGAGGCCAATACCTGTGGTGTCAGTGGAGGCCACATGGGCAGCAGTATCTTGGCATCCCTGACCCTCCCAACCAGGGTGGTCTCAGTTGAAGCCTCAAGGAAAGCCAGAATTCCCACTTCACCCAGAACTAATGAGGAGCTTCTTCCCCTTTCGATGTCAAAAGAGGTCAAATAGGAAACCTGGACTTCTACCACCACTGGGCAGTAATGAGGCAGTATTCTCCCCCCTTCCCTGACAAAACAGTTTCAGAAGAAACCAGCTGAAACAGGTTTAAATGAGACCCAGATTCTCATAATATAATATCCATAATGTCCATGTTTCAGTGGAAAATGACTCATCATAACAAAAATCAGGAAAGTTTCAACTTGAATTAAAAAAACAATGAATAAACACCAATACCAAGATTACAGAGAAATTAGAATTATCTAACTAAAATTTTAAAGCATGCATCATAAAAATGTTTAATGAACAATTACTTGAAACAAATGAAAAAATAGAAAGTCTCCTCAAAGAAGTAGAGGATATAAAGGAGGACCAAGTGGAAAATTTAGAACCAAAAAATACAGTAATAAAATGAAAAACTCAATGGATGAGCTCAACAGAAGTACTGAGGAGACTCAGAAAAGAATGAGTGAACTTGAAGATAGAACAAAAGAAACTGTCCCATCTGAAAACAGAGAGAAAATAGACATGAAAAAAGAAGTGAACAGAACCTCAGGCACTTGTAGGACCATAACAAAATATTGAACATTTGTGCCATCAGAGTCTTGTAAAGAGAGGAGAAAACTAGGGAAGAGGGGGAAGCTGGAGAAGTATTTGAAGTAATAATGTCTGAGAACTCCCCAAATTGGCAAAAAAACATAAACCTACAGATTCAAGAAGCTGAGCAAATACTGAGCAGGATAAAATCAAAGAGCCCAAAGCAAGATGACACATTATAGTCATTCTTCTAAAAACTAAATACAAAGAAAAAAAAATCCTAGGGGCGCCTGGGTGGCTCAGTCAGTTGAGCGACTGCCTTCAGCTCAGGTCATGATCCTGGAGTCCTGGGATCGAGTCCAGCATTGGGCTCCCTGCTCAGTGGGGAACCTGCTTCTCCCTCTAACCCTCCCCGGTCTCATACTCTCTTTCTCACTCTCCCAAATAAATAAATAAGGAAAAAAAAAACTTAAAAAAGAAAAGAAAAAAATCCTAAACACAATAAGAGACAAACAACACCTTATCTACAGTGGAAAAGCAATTCAAATGACAGTAAATTTCTCATCAGAAACCATGCAGGACAGAAAGAAGTGACACGACATTTTTCAAGTGCTAAAATCAAGACATTTTTAGGAGAAGAGAAACTAAGAAAATTTGTCACCAGGAGAACTACCCTAAAAGAATAACTACAGGAAGGTCTCTAAAAGGAGAAACCTTGAGACATCAAAAAGGAAGAACAAAACAAAGAGAGTAAAAACATGGGTAAATGCATTTTCCTTTTCTTCTTGAGTTTTCTAATTTGTTTGATAATTGAACCAAAATTATAATGCTGCCCAACATGGTTATAAATGTACATATAAGACAATTTAAGGCAATTATATTATACACAGGGATATTAAAAAAAAAAAGGGGGTAAGATTCCTACACTTCACTTGAACCAGCAAAATTTTGATACCAGTAGACTTTGATGTTAGAGATGTATAATGTAACACCTAGAGCAAACACTAAATAAGCTATACAAAGAGATACACTAAAAAACTCCATAGATAAGTCAAAACAGAATTCTAAAAAATGCTCAATAAGGTAGGAAAAAGAAAACAGAAAAACAAAAAACAAATAGACAAAACAAACAGAAAACAAAAATAAAGTGTTTAATAAAAATAAACACTTAACCCTTAAAATATCAACAATTACATTAGATGTAAATGGTTTAAATAAACCAATTAAGCGGTGCCTGGCTGGCTCAGTCAGTAGAGCATGCAACTCTTGATCTCAGGGTTATGAGTTCAAGCCCCACTTTGGGCATAGAGCTTACTTAAAAAAAAAAATTACACCAATTGAAAGACAAACTAGAAAACATGACCCAAATATATGCTGTCTATAAGAAACTTACTTCAAATATAATGATATAAGTAGGTTGAAAATAAAAAGATGGATAAAGGTATACCATACAAACATTAATGAAAAGAAAGCAGAGAGAGAGGCATCTTGGTAGCTCAGTCGGTTGAGCCTCTGACTCTTGGTTTTGGCTCAGGTCATGATCTCAGGGTCATGGGAGCAAGCCCCGAGTCAGACTCTGTTCTCAGCACAGAGTCTGCTTGTCCATCTCCCTCCCCTTTTGCCCCTCCCCCCCCTCAAAAAAATAAAGTCTTTAAAAAAAAAAGAAAACAAGGGGGCTATATTAATATCAGATAAAGTAGACTTCTGAGCAAAGAAAATTAATAGAGACAAAGGGATTTTATATAATAAAAGGGTCAGTCTGCCAAGAAGATAGCATTTGTAAATGTGTATGCACCAGTCAACACAGTTGCAAAATATGTAAAGCAAAACCTGATAGAATGAAAGGAGGAAAAGACACATCAACAAGTATAATTATAATAAAACTCTCATACCCGCCCCTGAGCAATAGATAAAACAACTAGGCAGAAAATCAGGATATAGAAGAACCCAACAACACCATCAACTAACAGGACCTAACTGACAATTATAGAATACCCAACAACAGCAGAATCCCCATTCTTTTTAAAAGTGCAAAGATCAAATACTAATGGAGACCATATCCTGGGCCACAAATAAACCTCAACAAATTTATTTATTTATTTATTTTATTTTATTTTATTTTATTTTAAAGATTTTATTTATTTATTTGAGACAGAGAGAATGAGAGAGAGAGAACACATGAGAGGGGGGAGGGTCAGAGGGAGAAGCAGGCTCCCCGCCGAGCAGGGAGCCCAATGTGGGACTCGATCCAGGGACTCCAGGATCATGACCTGAGCCGAAAGCAGTCGCTTAACCAACTGAGCCACCCAGGCGCCCCAACCTCAACAAATTTAAAATAATTTAACTCATACAGAGTATATTCTCTGACCACAATGGAATCTAACTAGAAATCAGTAACAGAAAAAATGGAAACATCTCCAAACACTTGGAAACTAAACAACACACTTCTAAATAATTCATGGGTCAAAGAGGAAGTCTTAAGGGAAATTTTTTAACAGCACATTGAATTGAGTGAAAATGAAAATACAGTCATCAAAGTTTGTGGGAAACACTAAAGCAGTGCTGAAAGGAAAATTTAAAGCACTAAAAGTTTACATTAGAAGAGAGGAAAAATTTCACACCAGTTATCTAAGTTCCTATCTCAAGAACCTAGAGAAAGAAGAGCAAAATACACCTAAAGCAAGCAGAAGGAAGGAAACAATAAAGATAAGAGCAGTTATCAAAGGAATCGAAAACAAAAACAATAGAGAAAATCAAGGAGAAAACCTGGTTCTTTGCAAAGATGAATGAAATTGACAACCCTCTACTTAGGCTAACCAGTGGAATAAAAGAGAAAACACAAATCACCAACATCAGGAATGAAACAGAGGATATCATTACAGATCCTGAAGACATAAAATGTTAATAAAGCAATACTACAAACAATACTAGACATATAAACTTGACAACTTAGATGAAATGGACTAATTTCTCAAAAAGCACAAATTGCAGCTCACCTAATGTGAAATAGTCCTATACTTATTAAGCAAATTGAATTCATAATTTTAAAACTCTCAAATAAGAAACTAGAACTACGATTACATTCATTGACTTTCACATCAGACTATGATGGTTTCACTGAAAAATTCTCCCAAATGTTTAAAGAATAATTAACAGCAATTCTGAACAATCTCTTCCAGAAGACAGGCGAGAACACTTCCCAATTCATTTAATAAAGCTTATATAAATCTGATATTCTAAACTTATACGGAGAGGCAGAGGAACTAGAATAGTTTAAATAATCTGGGGGAAGAAAAAGCAAATCGGAAAAAGAAGAATAAATGGATTTCAAGACTTATAAGCGAGCCACAATAAGGATGCCTGGGAGGCTCAGTCAGTTAAGTGTCTGCCTTTGGCTCAGGTCAGGATCCCGGGGTCCTGGGGTCAAATCCCACATCCGGCATCTTGCTCAGCGGGGAGTCTGCTTCTCCCTCTGCCTGCCACTCCCCTTGCTTGTGCTTGCGTGCTCTCTCTCTGACATATAAATAAATAAAATCTTTTAAAAAAAAAGAGAGAGAGCCACAATAATAAAAACTGTGTGGTATTGGTGGAGAAATAGACACATAGATTAATGGAACAGCTTGAGAACCAAGAAATAGACCCACACAAATAGGCCTGACTGACTGTTGACGAAGGTGCACAAGCAATTCGATGAAGGAAAGATAACCTTTTGAACAAATGGTGTTGGAGCAACTGGATATTCATAAGCAAAAGAGTGAACCCCAACCTACATTTCACACTTAATGCAACATTAACTCAAAATATATCATACACTTAAACATAAAACTCAGAACTATAAAACTTTGAAAAAAAATAAGAGGAAAAACTTCAGGATGTAGGGCTAGACAAAGAATTCTTAGATATGACACCAAAAACCCAATTCAAAAAAGGGAAAATGGAAAAATAGGACTTCATCAAAATAAAAAGCTTTTGTTCTCTGAAGGATTGTTAGGAGGGAAAAACAAGCCACAGAGGGTTAGAAGATATTTGTAAACCACATATCCAACAAAGGACTACTATTTAGAAAATATAAAGAACTCTCAAGACAAACAATCCAATTGGAAATTGGGCAAGAGACATGAAGAGACGTTTCACTAAAGAGAATATATGGGTGGCAAATAAGCACATGAAAAGATGCTCAACATCACTAGTCAACAAGGAAATGCGAATTAAAACTTCAATGTGATACCACTACATGCCCATCAGAAGAGCTAAAATAAAAAAGTGCTGGTAAGGATGTGGAGAAACTGAGTTTTTTTATATATTGCTGGTGGGACTGTAAAATGGTACAACCACTCTGAAAAGTGGTTTGGCAGTTTCTTATAAAACTTAAACATGCACTTTCCATACAACCCATCACCTGCGCTTCTGGGCATTTATTTCAGAGAAATAAGAACTTAAATCACACAAAAACCTGAACATGAATGTTCATGGCAGCTTAGTTTCTAGTAGCCCCAAGCTGTAAACAACCCAATTGTCTTCAAAGGGAGAATGGTTAAACTGTAGTACATCTAACCCACAATACTCAGCAATAAAGAAGAAAAAACTACGATGCAATCACGACTGGGGTGAAATTTTAGAGAATTAGACTGAGTGATAAAAAAGTGCCAATCCCCCAAATTTACGTACTGTATGGTTCCTGGCTGTGGTTATAAAAAAGCAGCATGAGGGATCCTTATAGTTAGAGAAGTATTCTGTGTCTTGACTGTATCAATGTCAATATCCTGGTTGCGGTATTGTACTACAATTTTGCAAGAGATTACTATTGGGGAAAACTAGGTAAAGGGTACATGGGATGTCTTTTAATTATTACTTATAACTCCATGTGTATCTATGATTATCTCAAAATGAAAAGGTTAATTTAAAAAAACAAACACTTGGGGGCACCTCGGTGGCTCAGTCAGTTGGGCATCTGCCTTCGGTTCAGGCCATGATCTCAGGGTCCTGGGATCGAGGCCCACATCCCCGCATCCCCGCATTGGGCTCTCTGCTCAGCTAACCCTTCCCCTCTGCCCGCCTCTCTGCCTACTTGTGATCTCTCTCTCTCTGTCAAATGAATAAATAAAATCTTTGGAAAATAAATAAATAAATAAACACTGATATCAATTTGTTTCAGATTTATTTCTAGATAAACAGATACCAGAATCAACAAGCCATATCATTGTTTTATTGTGCATTTATTTGACTATTGCAGGTTGGGGATCTTTTCACATAGGTATCATTCTGTTCTACTTTTTCTGATGTATCCTTTGCCTGTTTTTCTATTTAGTTACCTTTTTCTTATTGACATATAAGAACTCTATATATGTTATTTAGGTGGCTCTAAGATGAGAGCTGATTTCTATTCATCAGATTTCAAAAACTTTAACAAGTGAGTTTTGGTCTGGTCATCCTAGACACAGCTGTGTGAGGCCCTCACTGACATGAGCCCCAGTAGGATGCACTGAGCATCTCCCTTTTGTTTGATCATTCCACTCAAATCATATAGAAGGCAAGTAACTGGGTCCAGATTTGAACACCAGTCTATCTGATACCAACTCCATGAAATTTTTTTTACTATGTTATATTCTTCTCAGGACCCTATGCTAACTGCATAACGGTCAACATTGTTCTTAAAAATAATACTGATCATAACTAATTTATTGACCATGCCGAATAAATAAACTGCATACATTGTCCTGTTTAATCCTCACCAAAACTGTAATTATTTTTATCTCCATTTAGTTAATTGAGGAATAACTTGTCCAAGGCTACAGAATGAAGAAATGGCAAGATCAACTCAAACCCAGTTGCTCAGGCACCAAAGTTCTATGAAAGTGTAGGTTTCAGGGACCATTAGGATACCTATTGTAGATTAGATCCCTCAGCCTAACCCTTTTATATCCAAGTCATGTCTCAACATTTGCCAAAACACTATGCCCCCTGATGTGGAATGGGCATTCTCTGTGGCCCCGGATAACTGCCAAGAGGTAGAAAATTCAAAGGGAGAGAAGAATCACAAATTCCTTCACATGAGCAGTAGAGATCTAGAAATCTCTGAGGTCATAAATGCAAATACCTCTTCAGGTATGAGTCAGAGGGTTCACTGAGAACACCAGAATAGATTTATTTCTAGATAAACATCAGAGCAGAAAAAAATAGTTATCCGACCTATGAAACATATAAACGTGAGTTCATATTCTTTTCTATATGCAGGGGTTTTCAAAATTGTAATTAATTTTTATTATTGGGGCACCTGGGTGGCTCAGCCAGTTAAGTATCTGCCTTTGGCTCAGGTCATGATCCTGGGGTCCTGGGATCAAGCCCCATGTCAGTCTGTCAGTTGGGCTCCCTGCTCAGCGGGGAGTCTGCTTCTCCCTCTCCTTCTGCCACTCCCCTCCCACTTGTATGTGCTCTCTTTCTGTCAAATAAAGAAATAAAATCTTTAAAAAATAAATACATAAAGTGACGGAAGATTGTACTTTGTAAAAAATTTTTTTAAATTTTTATCCCAATAATACATGCATAAAATTAAACAGTGCTAAAAGTTTATAACAAAATATAACTGTTCCTTGTCCCCAGCCCTCACATCAGTCCCACATTCCAGAAAAATCTTAGCTGCTTTTCCCCTCTGGTATTTACCATTAAAATTTCTAAATACTATGCTTATTCTGCTATTTACCAACTCATAAATTTTATTTTTGACTCATTTTCTGTTGAGATGGTTGGGGATTTAGTTCTCTTATCCTGCCCCATTCTCTCAAAATAATTATAACATAAAAAGTGTTGTTGTTTCTTCTTCTTCTTCTTTTTTTTAATGAATGTAACTGTTACAGGATTTCTTTTCCCTTAGTGCCCATGGTTCCTGGTCATGCCCCTTCAAAGAATGAAGAGGGAGACCAGACCAAGAGTGGTGGGCACAATGGAAAGTTTATTGAATGATAGTAAAGTTTATTATTGAGTGAGAATACAAATCTCCTGAAGAGGGAGGGGACCCAAAAGGGCTGCCCTGTCGTTATGTTTTTTTTCTCAAAATGTTTCTTTTCCTTTATTGTGTATTTTCCTTTTATAATTTGCTTAGTCTTTTATGTGTAATTTTTTCCAAATGTTCCTATGGATCTGCCCAGTGACTTTCAGTAATTTTTCCAAATGCCCATTTTATCCTACCCCAGACCAGCCCTGCTCCACCCTCATTCCTCTTGACCCAATCTGTTCTTTAGGCAATAGTTATTATCCTTGGATTTCCCTTTTCTGCCCTCTTGAATGGAACTCCTGTCTGGGAACCCATGTCATAGTTTCTTAGTTTCCTCTGTTTTGCTCAAGCACACCCTGCAGTAACTCTTTATGAAAGGACACTTCAGAGGTAATTTCATTTAGTTCTTGCATGTCTGAAGAGTCTTTATTCTACTCTTACACTTGTTTGATCATTTGCTGGGTAAGGAATTCTGGATTGAATATAATTTTCTCTTAACATTCTAAAGACATTGTTCTACTGCTTTCAAGCATTTACTTCTGCTTTTGAGAAGTCTGAAAGCATTAGGATCCTTAATCCTTTTTGAAATGACCTCTCCCTTCCTTGCTGCCTTTCTCCCTCTCTCTCTCTACCACTCTGTTCCCCTCCTCCAGGATTTTTCCTTTATCTTTGAAATTTCATGTTGTGTGATTCTTTTTTATTCATAGTCTTTTATTCATTTGGCATTTTCAACCTGTGACTCATGTCTTTCAGTTTGAGAAAGCTTTTCTATAATATATTAGGTGGAATCATATGAAATTGCTTTTATATAACTTTTTTTGAGCCTATCAAAATGGCAATTTTCATGTTTTTCAAGCCAAGATCTTTGATAATTTTCTTCCCTCTGTTTTCTCTTTTTCATTTCTGGAACTCCTATTAGTCAGATGTTGAACCTCCTAGGCTGAAGGTGCTCAGGCGCTCTGTCGATGCCCCAGACCCTCCAGTGAGAACCAATCTGTTGCAACCTTTCTGAAAATAATTTGGCAGGGAGTATCAAAGATTTTTAAAACATGTATGTACTTCAATTCATTAATTCCATGTCTAAGAATCTCCAAGGGATGTTGAAACATGTTTTTAAAAAGTGTATGTTCAGGGCTATTTTTGCAACTTTATTTACAATAGAAAAATATTGAAATAACCCAAACTCCAAACTCCAAACTAAGGAAGCAGTTAAATAAAGTTAGAAGCTCTGTATGATGAGCTGTTACGCATTGAAATGAGGAAATTTTCAATGACATAAAAAAAATCCCTAGGGCTTGGAAGTCTATATATAGTATGTTGTCAATTTTAAGGGGGAAAAAATAGCCACAGAAAATACTCTGGATGGTGTAAGGGCTAATAAAAAATAAGAGGCTTAATTTTCCCTGTTGCAAATAAGGTAAGAAGCTTCTCTCCCTTTTGTTTCAGAATTTGTTTTTTCAAATGTACATAAATCTTCATAATGGCCAGTCTCACAACTGAGGATTAGTTTCCTCAAGGACCCAAGAGCCATCTTTTTGAAATGCCAACCTCATCAAGGGAGATAGCTCCTAACCTTGGAAGACTAAGAACCTAACATTGTTGGGGCCCTTATTCCAGTTTGAAATGAGAAGTTCGTTTTTCCTCTGGATAAAGCCAACCCAAGGGTCTCCCCAATTACTTTGATAAAGTTAGAACAAACTACATGCGACAAAAGATACTGGGGCGTCCTCTTACTGGAAGAATAGTTACTGTTTACCTTGAGAACCTTTGTGTAATGGGTTGTATCTGCTTGGCTGTGTAAAGGGGGTGAGATCGCCGTCTTTGCAATTTCTTAAATGGATTGTCTATGATGCACATCACATTCTGCTTATTCAATAATAAAACTGTTTCCACTCTCCACTACTTTTGCAGAGAGGTTTTCTGGGTCAGGAGAAGATTTTGCTTTTTAAAAATACCCTTCCCCATCACTCTGCCAAAATGATATTAGTGGTTGCCTCTGGGTGGAAATAGAATCCCACCTGTTAGGATGCCCAGCTCTACAAAGAGTTTTTCATACCAGAGAGCACAAGTTTGTGTGTGCACCTGGCCTTGGAAATCCCATGGCTTAGCATCCCACCCTGCTGCTCTTCAGACCATCTTTCAAAGTAGAGCAGCTTCATCCTTTTAAGTTTTGTGTCTGTTTCATGGCCCCCAAACTTTAGAGATGCCACCAGATGTCTTGCTCCTTTCTTGCCTCGTCTTCTCCCCACTGGTAAACAGCTCTTCTTCACAACTTGAAACTGAGGTAGTTTTCACCTTCTCCTGTCAGAGGACACTTCTCTCAAGCACAGAATATGATGAGTTTCCAAGACGCCCCAGCTGCCATCCCTTATCAGACCCTGTGGGGAAAGAGTCTATCCAGAGTCTTTTGGCAAGGCAAATGTGACAATCTTAATGTGACATAAATCACAGAACTGACATTCCATCACATTTGCCACATCCACATGCCATTGGCTAGAAGCAACTCACAGGTCCTGCCCACACTCAAGAAGAAGGGATCACACAAGGGTGTGAATAACAGCAAGGGGATCATAGGGTCTGTCTGCCACAGTTTCCTCTGAGACCTCGATTACATGTATGCTCACACCTCCTCACTCCATGCTCCATGTCTCCTTTATATTTTCTAACTTTTTGTCTTTCTGCACTGCATTCTGGTAATATCTTTAGATCTTTCTTCAACTTCATCAATTCTTTTTCTCCTGTATTGAATCTTGGCTCATCTGTTGTATTTTATATTTTTAGTCATTCTGTATTTTTTTTTATTTCTAGAATGTCTGTTGTTTTTCATTTTACCCAAACTATTTCTGATGGCCCTTTATTTCTTCGTCATATTTCAATATCTTCCTTTATTTCTTTAAATGTATTAATATACCCATTTTATTTTATATCCTTTCAGTAGAGTGAAAATGCCTTTTTTTTCATGGTGATAAGAGTACTCTTTAATCATCATCCCCTATTTTCCCCATCCCCTAACCACCTCCTCTCTGATAACCATCAGTTTGTTCTCTACAGTTAAGGGTCTGTTCTTGATTTGTCTTGCTCTCTTTCTCTTTTTTTCCTTTGCTTGCTTGTTTTGTATCTTAAATTCCACATATGAGTGAGATCATATGGTATTTGTCTTTCTCTGACTGACCTATTTTGCTTAGCATTATACTCTCTAGCTCCATCCATATTGTTGCAAATGGCAAGGTTTCATTCCTTTTTTATGGCTAGATAATATTCTATTTTATACACACACACACCACATCTTCTTTATCCATTCATCTACCGATGAACACTTGGACTGCTTCCATAGTTTGGTTATTATAAATAATGCTGTAATAAACATATGGGTGCATATAACCCTTTGAATTAGTGTTTTTGTAATTTTGGGATAAATACCTAATAGTGTGATTCCTGGATCATAGGGTAGCTCTATTTTTAATTTTTTGAGGAACTTCCATACTGTTTTCCAGAGTGGCTGCACCAGTGTGCATTCCCACCAACAGTGTATGAGGGTTCCTTTTTCTCCACATTTTCACCAACACTTGTTGTTTCTTGTGTTTTGGGTTTTAGCCATTCTGACAGGTGTGAGGTGATATTTCATTGTAGTTTTGATTTGCATTTCCCTAATGATGAGTGATGTTGAGCATCTTTTCATGTGTCTGTAGCCATCTATATGTCTTTGGAGAAATGTCTGTTCATGTCTTCTGCCCATTTTTTAAAATTGGATTGTTTTTTGAGTATTGAGTTGTGTCAGTTCTTTATATCTTGGATACTAACTCTTAATCAGATATATCATTTGCAAATATCTTCTCCCATTCAGTAGGTTGTCTTTTAGTTTTGTTGATTGTTTCCTTTACTGTGCAGAAGCTTTTTATTTTGATGTAGTCCCAGTAGTTTATTTTTTAATATACTCATTTTGCATTCTTTATTTATAATTTCTGTATCCAAAGTCTTCATGGGTCTGGTCTTGAGGTTTGATGCTTTTGCTAATTCTGACTTATGCTGGCTCAGTTCCTTGGGTGTTTTTGATTTTTGAATATGAACTCATATTACTTGGAATTTTACCCATGGGTATGCCAGGCAGCTTCAGTTTATGCCTCCAGATCCAGCTTCACCACAACCTTTTCCACTCTGCTTTGCCTATTTGGGTCTAATTGGACCACATCAGGTATTTAATTCTCTGGATCTCTCCCTGTGAGGTTGCCTCACCTTGACTGGTTTCCTTCGCCAAAGATTCCTGCTCCTCTCAAGGTAATCTGCTGTACATGACCCTCTCCTTCCGGTTCTGGAAACCTCTTCTTCCCTTTGTCCTTTTAAGCCTAAAGGTGGGAGCAGTTCATATTGCCATTATACTGTGAAGACCAGGTTACTGCACTAGTCCCTGGGGTGCCCCTACTAGCCCACACATTTGGAAGTAGCCTTTATAAATAAACCATCTATTTCTTGTTGAGATCCCACACTGGACTGAGCTTATGTGCCTCCCCAAGACTTAGTGGGGCCTTCTGAACATTGGCTGCTTTCTGGCCAGAGCACCTCTGTGGTGGCTTATGCACTCACCACCATTGTGAAGTGTAGGCCTCCACCTCCCTAACCTCAGTTCCTAATAGTGCCTGTGTCAGCCTCCCCAGGGATGAGAGCAAGGCTTTAGGGCAGAATCCATCATGCCCACAGCACCAGGAGACATGGCAGCTCTGGTTCTAGGTCTGATCTGGCTGCACCTATGGAGCCTCTGGCTTTCCCAGCAGCTCTCCAGAAAGTCCAGTTTATACAAGCTGGAAGTGCAAGGAAGTGAATGCTCCATGGAGGACATATTGACCAAAGAGACAGGAGAAGAGAAAGAACTGAGAATAAAATTGCTTGTCCCTGCAACCCACTGTTCTAAGAAATGGTGGTTCTGTGGGTCTTTACCAGAGGTCACACAGGAGTAGGTGATCACCTATGCTTTTTCATGAAGCTGTAGCAGCTCAGTCATGCACTGCTTTGTATTTGTTTTTTATCTCCCACTACACTTCCCTTTTCCTTCCCTTTGTTCCCTTGAATCTTGTACCCTATTATGGCATTGCCGCACAAACTCTGCCTCAGTCTCCATCTTCTAGGGAAGGAGCTAAGATAGGCATCGAGGAGGCTGCCCTTTGGGGATACTGGCTTTGTGTGGGTCTTCAAAAACTCCCAGCCTTCCCAGCCCAGACCTTGTCATTTGCAAGGGCATGACCCTCGAAGACCAGGCTCCTGGCCCTGAAGGACCGCAGGGGCCCAGGGCTATGTAGGCTCTAGCTGTCCTCATCTCTCTAGATTTGCATTCTGGGCTCAGGGGATTTCCCTTACCTTTCTGCCATATCAGTCATTTATTTTAAAAGGTGTTTTCAAATAATTTTCCAGCATCTTAGGTGTTCTGTACCAAAAGCATGTCTCTAGACATTCTTGCTACCTATAATACCTGGAAATTGCTTCTTTTCTCCTTAGTTTTTCTCTCTCCCTCTTTGTTTTTCCCTTGGTCTCCAGTCTTCCATGCCTTCCAGAATATGATATAGGTGTGTCTCTGGGAAGCTCCACACTAAATCTCTGGGATTCAAATTTCTGCAACCCACACCCCAGACCCAGCTCCATGTAGTGTATCTACAAGCAAATTTAGTAAATTTATTAGAACTGGCAAAGAATGGCAAGGACACTGTATAGAGCTGGAGAGGTCCTAGGGGAGGACATGGTCACTCCCTCATTGTGCAGAATGGGAAACAGAGGCACAGCATGTGGGCTCAGCATCCAGCCAGCCAGCACTTGCTTCTCACACACAGTTGTAGAGAGGGTGGAAAGAATGACTGAAAAGCACTTTTTAAATAGCTGTCAGCAACCATTACCAGTCAACCTACATAGAGGTCTTATTCACTGTGAAGAAAAAACATACACTGAGTCATTTGCTCATAGTGACACTCCACATGAAGTCATCTACTGAGACCCAGTGTCATCCTGTATGTCCTCAATACCTAAGTTCAGAATCAATTACCCTGAACAAATGGAGGGTTAGGAAATTAGCAGGTACTAATAAAGACAGGAGAGGAATGAGCAATTGCATGAATCCTCTGTGTGTCTGCTGTCTGCTGTCTGCTAGTGTGGGGAATTTCTGAAGGTTTCCTGACTGTTTCTTCAGCTCTGTTGTCACCTGAGTGGGAATTCCTTTGTGACCTGGCCACCCACAGTGCAGTGTCTCCAAAGCCTACTTTTGGAATGGGGGCAAAGCCAAATTAAAGGAACTTTCAAGATGGTTCAAGCAGACAAGATCAGGAGCGTTCAGGGTGGTATGGTCAAATGCTTTTTCTGCATCAATTGAGAGAACCATATGCAGAGAAAGCATTTGACAAAATATAGCATCCTTTCCTGATTAAAACTCTTCAGAGTATAGGGATAGAGGGAACATTCCTCAAGCTCATAAAATCCATCTATGAAAAACACACAACAAATATCCTCAGTGGGGAAAAGCTGAGAGCTTTTCCCTTAAGATCAGGAATACGACAAGGATGCCCACTCTCGCCACTATTGTTCAACATAGTACTAGAAGTCCTAGTAACAGCAATCAGACAACAAAAAGAAATAAAATGTATTCAAATTGGCAAAGAAGAAGTCAAACCCTCTCTCTTCGCAGATGACATGATACTTTATGTAGAAAATCCAAAAGACTCTACCCCCAAATTACTAGAACTCATACAGCAATTCAGTAATGTGGCAGGATACAAAATCAATGCACAGAAATCAGTTGCTTTCTTATACACTAACAATGCAACTGTAGGAAGAGAAATTAGAGAAATGATTCCATTTACAATAGCACCAAAAACCTTAAGATACCTTGGAATAAACCTAACCAAAGAGGTAAAGGATCTATACTCTAGGAACTACAGAACACTCATGAAAGAAATTGAAGAAGACACAAAAAGATGGAAAAACATTCTATGCTCATGGATCGGAAGAATTAACATTGTTAACATGTCTATACTACCCAGAGCAATCTATGCCTTCAATGCCATTCCAATCAAAATTCCAATTACATTTTTCAAAGTGCTGGAACAAACAATCCTAAAATTTGTATGGAATCAGAAAAGACCCTGAATCATCAAGGAAATGATGAAAAAGAAAAACAAAGCTGGGGGCATCACGTTGCCTGATTTCAAGCTATATTACAAAGCAGTGATCACCAAGAGAGCATGGTACTGGCACAAAAACAGACATATAGACCAATGGAACAGAATAGAGAACCCAGATATGGACCCTCAACTCTATGGTCAAATAATCTTCGACAAAGCAGGAAAAAATATGCAATGGAAAAAAGACAGTCGCTTCAATCAGTGGTGCTGGGAAAATTGGACAGCCACATGCAGAAGAATAAAACTCGACCATTCTCTAACACCATACACAAAGATAAATTCAAAATGGATGAAAGACCTCAATGTGAGACAGGAATCCATCAAAATCCTAGAGGAAAACATAGGCAGTAACCTCTTTGAGGTTGGCCACAGCAACTTCTTTCAAGATACATCGCCAAAGGCTAGTGACACAAAAGCAAAAATGAACTTTTGGGACTTCATCAAGATAAAAAGCTTCTGAGGTACAGGTCTGTGATTCAATAGTCTTACACAATTCACAGCGCTCACCATAGCACATACCCTGTACCTCTGAAACAAATAATACATTATACGTTAAAAAAAAAGAAGAAGATAGTAGGAAGGGAAAAATGAAGGTGGGAAAATTGGAGGGGGAGATGAACCATGAGAGACTATGGACTCTGAGAAACAAACTGAGGGTTTAGAGGGGAGGGGGTTGCGGGGGGTGGGTTAGCCTGGTGATGGGTATTAAAGAGGACACGTACTGAATGGAGCACTGGGTGTTATATGCAAACAATGAATCATGGAACACTACATCAAAAACTAACGATGTAATGTATGGTCACTAACATAACATAATAAAAAAATTTAAAAATTTAAAAAATTTAAAAAAACTAATGATGTATGGTGATTAACATAACATAATAAAATTTAAAAAATGCAAAAAAAAAAAGATAAGTTTCTGCACAGCAAAGGAAACAGTCAACAAAACAAAGAGGCAACCCACAGAATGGGAGAAGATATTTGCAAATGACACTACAGATAAAGGGCTGGTATCCAAGATCTATAAAGAACTTCTCAAACTCAACCCCCAAAAAACAAATAATCAAGTCAAAAAATGGGCAGAAGACATGAACAGACACTTCTCCAAAGAAGACATACAAATGGCTAACAGACACATGAAAAAATGTTCATCATCATTAGTCATCAGGGAAATTCAAATCAAAACCACATTGAGATACCACCTTACACCAGTTAGAATGGCAAAAATTGACAAGGCAAGAAACAACAAATGTTGGAGAGGTTGTGGAGAAAGGGGAACCCTCTTACACTGTTGGTGGGAATGCAAGTTGGTACAGCCACTTTGGAAAACGGTGTGGAGGTGCCTCAAAAAATTAAAAATAGAGCTACCCTATGACCCAGCAATTGCACTACTGGGTATTTACCCCAAAGACACAAATGTAGTGAAAAAAAGGGCTATATGCACCCCAGTGTTCATAGTGGCAATGTCCACAATAGCCAAACTGTGGAAAGAGCCGAGATGCCCTTCAACAGATGAATGGATGAAG
Organism: Mirounga angustirostris; assembly: GCF_029215605.1. NCBI lineage: Eukaryota > Metazoa > Chordata > Mammalia > Carnivora > Phocidae > Mirounga > Mirounga angustirostris. The sequence goes on from NW_026991709.1 coordinate 148,313,012, forward strand.
AAGATGTGGTCCATATATACAATGGAATATTACGCAGCCATCAGAAAAGATGAATACCCAACTTTTACATCAATATGGATGGGACTGAAGGAGATTATGCTAAGTGAAATAAGTCAAGCAGAGAAAGTCAATTATCATATGGTTTCACTTATTTGTGGAACATAAGGAATAGCATGGAGATCATTAGGAGAAGGAAGGAAAAAATGAAGGGGGGGAAATCGGAGGGAGAGATGAACCATGAGAGACTGTGGACTCCGAGAAACAAACTGAGGGTTTCAGAGGGGAGATGGTTTAGCCCAGTGATGGGTATTAAGGAGGGCACGTACTGCATGGAGCACTGGGTGTTAATCGAAAACAATGAATCGTGGATCACTGCATCGAAAACTAATGATGTATTGGATGGTGACTGACATAACAACAACAAAAAAAAGATGGTTCAAGCAGTTTTTCCACCTGGGCCTCCAGTGGAAAATCCACACAGTACAGACTCAACTCTTGGCTCTCTTGCCTGGCTGAATTCACATGGGCCCCATGGATATTCCCTGGGACATTGGACAGCCTGCATGTGCAGGCTTCCCCTCCCTACAAGATCCTCTGAGATTTTAACTTCTGTATCTCCCCTCCTCCATTCTCTGCCTCCCTCAGTCTTCAGCAGATCCTTTGTCTACTCTTGCGCTTTACCATTTTCAGTGTCTTTGGCAAACTTGATAAGTCAATGTTAGTATCATCTCTGCGTGTTTCTGTGCAAGGCAGAAGCCTAGCAAAGTAGGTCTTGTGATATGTGCCCATGAGGTTGCAAGAGGTGTGCATATTCAGGTCTGCCTACTAGGGCTCCCTGTTGTGAGGAGGGCAGGAGGGGTGTGTCAGAGCGTCACTTTGTTGTTCTCACCTCCCTCCCCTTAGAGCATCGTCTCCTCAGCCCTCTCTCACAAAAGTCCTTCCACCTCAGGTTTCCCCCTTCTGAGGCTACTATTGTTTTGTTCTTATTCACACTCCTGCTTGTCAGACTTGTTTTCTGCCAACCTGGTCTGTTTGTGCATCTAAGAACTCTCCTCACCAGTTCAGTCCACCTGGGAGAGGGAAAGGTGAGGACAGGCGCCTCAGAACGCTTTGTGGGCCCCCCTCCCCTCCAGTTTCCTCAGCCTGGATAGGAGGGATGACACCTACTAGGCTACTGCTTTATGGAGTTTTCCTGGCCTTGCTTCTGAGCACAACTTCTGCCTGCTCCCACTCTTCCATCTGGCTGCTGGAACCACCCCATGCTTGAGGATCAGGGCCCCTTGCCTCTCTACTCTGTCAGGGAGAAAATTTTCCTCTACCCCTCTTAGTTCTTTGGCTGGTCTAATAATTAAATTAACACAGATTGACAAGAGAAAAAATATTTAATTAAGTATATACGGGGGCCCCTAAGAATATGAGACTCAAAGAGGACACCAAAGCAGGGAGCTTTTAGACAAAGAAACAATAAATTTATGAAGAACTGAGAAGATGAAGAAACTTAGTTTTGGGTACTAATTAGTGAAAAAACCAAGCACAGTGTTTGCATAGCCTTTCTGGCCCTGAATTCCCTGACTCTGGTGATAAGAATGTTTTTCTACTTCTTGGTGCAGGGAGGGTGCCTTTCACACGGGAAATGTATTTCCTGCCTTCAGGGGGACAAAGATTGTCCTTCTTTCAAGGGGTATTTCTGAAGTAACTTTAATTCAAAATAATCAATACACCAAAGTGGGATATTCTGATGGCCTGCCCTGAACCCCATTGATGAGGAGAACAAAGGTAAGAAAAATGTAGCTTAAATTAAATCTCCTTACGGCCTGTAGCCCACTGATAAATACTTGAGACATGCAGAGCGTGACACTCCTCAAGGAACTCATGGCAGCCTTAATGTTGATATTTTGCTAGAGAGTAAAAGCAACCTTATCTTGACAATAGCCAGACCTGCAAGGTCCTGTAGACCCTGCTTTCAGCATACAGAAATTCCTTAGAAACTTATGTTATTTTTACCTCCCCTCCCTCCACAAACTTAAAAATATATAATCAGTCACTCCTCACAATCACATATGCAGCTTTTTCTGCCCATGAGTCTGTCCCCGTGCTATATAAAAACAACTTTTTGCACCAAAAATGTCTCAGGAATTCTTTTTTGACCATTTGCTCTCAGACCCAAACTTCAAATCACATCATTTTGGTACCCAGCGTGGGGCCTGAGTTTTCTCATCTGGACTCTGAGCCTTGGTGAGTACTTTCTCTTCTCTTCCTTTACTCTCATTTCAGGGGCTTTTCAAGGAGTACCGTCTTATTGAAAAACTTTCATGCCTATTGCTCAGGGTGCAATGCTCTAGCCCATGGCTACTCTATGGGGAGGAGAAAGCCTGCCTTTTGCCTGGAAGTTAGTACCCTGGCCAGCATGGTAATTAGACCCAGAAACTTGATGCCCTCTCTCTATTCCTATTCTCATACAAAGTTATCTTTCTTGGGCAGGGGACAGCCACCTAAGTCACTAGGATGGCTGCCAACCTTAAGACTTCCATATGAGGTTTCCTCCTCATTGGTCTAATGTGATCCCCTTCATGTCTCTGGTCTAGCCAATTCTGGCCATGAGACCTCTGCACAGAGAGGGCCAAAACCAGTACCCAACTGAATTAAAATCCAACTAGGGACCATTTCCTAGGGAAGTTGGTTATAAGGACTATATGTGTGGGAATGTCAGTTAGATCATGGTGGATTTCTGCCTTTACTATTTTCCATCAATGTCCCCTACTAACTACTTAAATTACAAAATTGGGTAATTCCCCCTTGTAAAACTTTTTTAGCATTTTCGTTGGGTTAAAAACAGTGGGTTCTTCATGGCACGGCATCTCAGTCCATTCACCAGCACCCATTTGTAGCCTAGGATGCAATGTGGAAGTGGGGGAATGCCAGCATCCCTCCTACAAGGCAAGGTGGTGTTCATAGCAGCTCCTTAGAGGGACACCGCTAGTCACTTTGGCACCAGGAACCTCTGACATTTCCTGTGTGGAATGCCATCTGGGAGTTGGGGGGGGCGTGCAGAATTTTCTTGGTAATGGAACTTCTTTGTTTCTTTTTCACTTCCCAAGGACTTTTAACCCACTGGAAATAATTCAGATTGCAAGATTTAAGAAACCTTCTGGTCTTCTGTAACACTGCATGGCCTCAGTACTCCTTAGGAGATGAGGGAAAATGGCCTGTTAATGGGACATTAAGCTTCAATACGATGTATCCATTAGATCTCTTCTGCAGGAAACAGTGCAAATGGATTGAGATACCCTACGTTCAGACCTTCATGGCCCTAAATCAGGATCTAAGGGCCTTTTACAGAATGTGTTTGGCCACTAACCAGGCTAGAAAACCCCATCCTAATATATTGGATGATGATTGAACAGGCTTCTTTCAAATAAACCCAGGTTGCTGGAGGAATCCCTGACAAAGGGGACACTGACTCTCTTTCACTGTTCCTCCTAGTAGACCCAGATTACTCTTACTGTACCTATGGTCTTCTTTCTCATTCATTTCCCAGGTTAATGACTGTGATGACTGGAGCCAACTGTGGTTAGTCTACCTTGGGATGGGGACTTAAAGGAATATTCCCAAGCAGCTGCTGAAACTCCTTTTTTTCGGGGAAGTTCCCTGTCTTCTCCAGCCCCACATGGACTGCCTATTTCCACTTGTTGGTAGAAAGAAAACCTGTCTTTTCATCTGTCCTAGCTGATGAGCTTTAAGACCAAGGAATCCTCATTCTCTGCCCTCTGGGCTTTTATCCACCTCCAGACTTGCTGGCAGCACCTCACCTCTCCTGCCTTCCCCTCCCCCTCCTTCTGTTTCTTCACTTCCTTGGGTGCAGCTTGCATAACTGGCTCCTACCATCCTGGGTGCCTCTGGCACCATTGGCCCCTGCTCCTCCTCCCCTCACTGTCAAGGAGCAAAGAGCACCCCTTTGGACTTACACCACCCACTTCAGATTTCCCCACCAGTGCCCCAGGTAAAAATTGACAATGGGGAACAAATTGATTGACATTTAAGTGAACCCAGGTGAAACATATTCGATCTTTAAACTAATTTAAGTTTGTTGGTTTAATTAAGATAGACATGTCTTTTTTTTTTTTCTTTTTTTTCTTTTTTTAGGATTTTATTTGCGAGAGAGAGAATGAGAGACAGAGAGCATGAGAGGGAGGAAGGTCAGAGGGAGAAGCAGACTCCCTGCTGAGCAGGGAGCCTGATGTGGGACTCGATCCCGGGACTCCAGGATAATGACCTGAGCCAAAGGCAGTCGCCTAACCAACTGAGCCACCCAGGCGCCCAAGATAGACATGTCTTTAGAGTTGTCAGCATTAAATATAAAACTTTTATTCTACCAAGGTTTGTTGAAGGTCAAATAAGCTCATGATCTTTATTGCAATTTGTCAACAAAAAGACTTAAAATGGTGGTTCATTTTGTCAGTCTCAAAGTTTTCATGGGTAATTGTTAAGATAGCTTTCAAAGTCTTTGGTAACCTGAAACCTTAAAGTTTTGCTTGGATGATAAATTGGATTGAATTCATTGGACACCTAGGTTTTTTCCAAATAAAACAAAATACTAAAGCATTGATTACTGAACATAGGTTTGTGCTTTTGACTTCTTATTGCAGGGAAGCCGAGGATGCTTGGGTCTATTGATACACATGTTTTGTGCTTTCTTAAAATGCTGCACCATGGAGAAACAGGTCTTTAAAATTATGAAATATATTCATAAATTTGCCAACTAAAGAATTTTGGTGTAACAGATAGTTCACATTGGAAACATGGGTTATTTTACCAAAGCTTTTTACTAGAATGCCATATTTGAGAGACATGCATGGACTCAGATATGACTATACAGTTTTAAGGAACTAAGACTGACTTTATGAAGCATGAAGGCAATAGAGCCCCTTAGGAATGCTGGCCTGATACCTTGCTTACAGAATTCCCTGCAGCCTTACCTGGTGAGCAAAGAATGTCACTTCCTGGCAGGTGCAGGCAACTCAGGATATATTTGAGACCTCAAGCAGAGGAATTCACCCAAATCTACAGATATTGCAGGCTTGTCTGATAGCAAGCACTTGGCTTGGCTTCTGGCCTAGAGAGGCTACTAAAAGTTCAATTGAGATTCCGTACAGAAGTTCCAACAAAGCAGATTCTGAAAGATTTATATGATCAATCACTATTCTTGGTGAGCTTATGTAAATCCTTAGGCCAAGTTTGTTAAAATTGGGCTTTTCTTTTTCCCAAGTGAATTAGTCTTGATTTGGCTGCCTATCTTTGATAAAAATGAGGGTGATTATAGAGAGAAAGTATCTCAATAACTTATCTTTATAGATAGTATATTTTAATACTATTTCTCATAAACTAGACTAGATTCTGAATTTTTCTGGTTTCCTCAAATATCTAGCTAATGAATACTCAGACTGATGAAGAATAGTTGGAAGACAGGCAGGCAGGGACGAGTCCCCCGCCCCCCTCCCCACCCTAAGAGGAAACCACCCTTAAAAGGATTTTACACTGCCCAGGAAGGAGCCCTCCACCCTTTCCCATATGATAGGTGACAAAAACCTGATTGGATGACGGGTGCAGGGAGGGTTAATCATATTAAAACAGCCCACACCAGAGAACCCATAAAACTCCTAGACTTAGAAACTCTGGTGGCAACCCACTTGGGTCCCCTCCCTCCTCTGGAGCTTTCTACTCTCACTTTGCTATCGCTCAATGAACCTTGCTTTGCTGCCCACCACTCCGTCTGGTCTACCTCTTCATTCCTCGAAGCTGTGTGACCAAGAACCGCGAGCACCAACAGAGAAAAATTCTGTAACAAGACCACATGCTCCCTAAAACTGATCTGACAGTCACTAGCAACCTACCCCATATAAACCCAGGAGACAAGGTTTATTTAAAGGATTAGAAGTCTAATACAACAGGGGATTTTAACTCCAAAATGCAAGGGCCCCTACTGGGTCATATTATGTACTCCCACGGTCATAAAATTAGAAGGACATTCCTCATGGGCTCATATATCAAGAATTAAACCTGTACATTCCTCACAGAAATCCTGTGTTACCAGCTAACACACGTTCTTTTTCCTGTGAACCTGTGGAAGACCCCAAACTTCTCTTCAAATGACAACGAAGGACTGGAGGAGAATTTTGGCCAACTATTGGAAGTCTTTTTTATTAGGCTTCTTTTTCTCATAATAATATTAACCTTATTTTATTGTCTTTTCTGGTTTCTCCCTACCTGGTGCCAAGACTCCTTCAAGCCAACAGATGGTCCTTTCTACTCAAGGAGGTTCAAATATGTTGTCTACATTGGATTCGGCTGCCGGGCTTTGGTAACTCCTATATGTAAGTTCCCCAGCTGACCAATGTTGACCCATAAGTAGGGACATCTCTACACCCCTATTTAGCAGGAAGAAGTTACAGAAGATAAGACCTTCCACACTCAGCAACCTTAAAGATGTAAAGGTCAAAATTGCTCAGGGGGAAAAATGATGAGAACAAAGTCAAGAAAACTGTTGCTTAAATTAAATCTCCTTACAACCTGTAGCCCACTGATAAATACTTGAGACAGGCAGAGCGTGACGTTCCTCAAGGAACTCATGGCTGCCTTCATGTTGATGTTTTGCAGCAACCTTATCTTGACAATAGCCAGACCTCCAAGGTCTTGTAGACCTTGCTTTCTGCGTACAGATATTCCTTAGAAACTTACCTTATCTCTACCTCCGCCCCTCCACAAACTTAAATGTATATAATCAGTCACTCTTCACAATCACAGATGCAGTTCTTTCTGCCCATGGGTCCTGTCCCTGTGCAATAACAAAAACACCTTTTTGTACCATAAACGTCTTGAGAATTCTTTCCTGACTGTTTGCTCTCAGACCCAAACTTCAAATCACATTACCATCAACTTGTTGCCTGTGTAGGGGAGAAAATTTAATCCTCCTTCCACTCTAGGTTCTTTGAGCTGATCTAAAAATTAAATTGATATGAGACAGATTAACAGGAGAGAAACAAAAGTTTAATAACTTGCATACTTCCTGTATACACGGAAGAGACCCAGGAACACTGAGTAACTCTCTGAAATGGCAGAAACCATCACCTTAAACACCATCTTCAGCTAAGGACAAAAGAAGATGTTGAGGGTGGGGGTTCAGTTTGGGGAACTTACCAGGAAAAGCACAGTGAACATGAGTAAGGTCGTTATGTACATTTAAGTCCTTGCTTCTCCACTGAGAAGAGTTCTAGACATTTAGAGTCATCCCCCTCTTCATGGTACAGTGAGGGACCTGCACTTACAAGTTGAGATTTCCCTTATAAATGTCAATGTCTCTCACAAGAGTAACTTTTATATGGTTTTTAGAGGTTCTCCAGTGTTTGCAGTTTCCTCATGCCAAAGAGACATATTTTTGGGTTGGCAAATTCTGCTCCCTTTTGCCTGCACCCACCAGCCATCAGGACCCTGTGGTCTTCTCCCCTTGGTTCTGCTGCGCCAAGATAAGCACAAACCCTCTGAGATTTCAGGGCTTGGATACTGCCCACCCTGGGAAGCATGTTATCTCCTAAAGAACAGAGTAGAGCCAAGCTTGAAGGGATGAGCAAGTTCCTCTGAGATGGAAACTGAAAGCAGGGGCCACCCCCTGGTGAGGTGGAAAGCACTGGTATGGGAACCTGCCAGGCCTGGCTTCTAGTCCTGTTCCTGCTCTCACCCCACGGTGACTTTGGGTAGGTGGCTTTCCCTCCCAAGCTGGTGTTCCACCCCATAACTTAATTGTGACAGTGGCGGGGGCTGCCATGGGAAGTGATGACAAGGTGACACAGTGCCTACCGCAGAGTGGGTCCCTGGCAAAGAACCACTTCTCCCCTAATTGTGCCAAGAGTCAATGACAAATCCTTGCCGAGAGTTGACCATGTTGGTACTGCTTACAGCAGTGGACAGATCCCTGCACCCATGATGCTCCTGTTTAGTGAGCAGACAGACATTAAACACATTCCATACACAAGGGGTAGTGATGAAGTGTGCTTAGCTCTGTGAAGAGGAAATAATGGACTGAGACAATCAACAGTGTGGGAAACCTAATACAGCTTAGAGGGACAGGGAGTTCTCTATACAGAACCAACTTGCCATCTAGAGGGGCAGCCAAGTAGAGCATCCTGTTCTCTGCTCCCCTGTCTCCTGGCTAGAGGAACACTTCAGTGTGCCCATCTGGCAGAGAGACAAGACTTTAAGGTCACCTCTCCCCCAACCCCACCAGCCACCCCTAAATACTTCAGCAGACAAGCAGGCCTGCATTGTGGGACATCTCCAGGGCTTCCAGTATGTCATGAGTGTGTTAAAAAGAAAACCACAGGCACCTGGGTGGCTCAGTCAGTTGAGTGTCTGATTCTTGATTTCAGCTCAGGTCATGATCTCAGGGTCGTGGGATGGAGCCCTGCATCAGGCTCCGTGCTCAGCAGGGAGCCTGCTTGAGATTCTCTCTCCCTTGCCCTCTGCCCCTCCCCCCCACAAGCACATGTGTGCATGCTCTATTTTTCTTAAATAAATAAATCTTAAAAAAAAATCATTAAAAAAAAAAGAAAGAAAGAAAAGAAAACCATAAGCCCCAAGATGGGGACTTAGGCTAGGCAAGTCACCAAACTAGGGCTTAATACCTAACTTAATTGCAGTTTCAAGCTCCCTGAGAAATAAAGTCTAAACCGGTCAGTCAGGAATTTTCTGGTCAGCATGAGTGAGGTAATCCGTCACCTGGGCCCCCCATTCCCCAAAGGAGATGACATAATCTGCATGATAAGACCCTCTGCCCTTATCCCTAAACTAAGGTGACTTTGCTTGGAACAATCTTTCTTTTCTTTTCCTAATAACTTCTTGCCCCACCCTCCTTCCTATAAAAACCTTCCACTTTGTACAACTCAGAACATCTGTCAGTTTGCTGGACAGCCTGCTGCCCCGTTCAAGAATCGCTTCAGAAAGCCAATCAGATCTTCAAATCCACTTGGTTGAATTTTGCTTTTACTAAGGGTCAACCTAAATCTGTCAGGAGGCAATAATTAAGCAAAAGCATTGATTTGGGATCAAAGAATTGCAATTCAGCATACAGAGGTACAGGCAGCAACCAAATTGTGTCCCAGTAGGGAGCAAATGTCCCAGGTTTGCAGAGCAAAAGGGAATGCTTATATATGTTGTTTACAAAGAATTGTGACTGGTGCTGGTGGCAGAAAGCTGATCTTCACCAAACGTAATTCGTTGCTAAGGTTATCACTAAGCAAAAGTCCATCATTGTAACAAGCTTCAGGTGTTCATGCAGAGTCCTTGGAGTAGGTGTTCATGCAGAGTCCTTGGCTTAATTCAAAAGTTCAGGGTTCCACATGATGAGGACGTGAATAGAGGACGCACATATGGCTCATCTCTTTAATGGCCTTCTGGCTCCATTTTAAAACCCTTGGCCTCATTTTACTTCACCTTTCACATAAGCAAATTCACCAAGACCAAAACTCTAGATCAGTGATATCCAGTAGTAACATAATGCAAGCCACATAGGGTAATTTAAAATTTTCTGGTAGTGACTTTAAAAGTAAAGAGAAAAAGCTAAAATTAATTTTAGTAAATACTTTTTATTTCTTTCTTTTTATTCTTATGTTAATCCCCATACATTACATCATTAGTTTTAGATGTAGTGTTCCATGATTCATTGTTTGTGCATAACACCCAGTGCTCCATGCAGAATGTGCCCTCCTCAATACCCACCACCAGGCTAACCCATCCTCCCACCACCCTCCCCTCCAGAACCCTGTTTGTTTTTCAGAGTCCATCGTCTCTCAAGGTTCGTCTACCCCTCCGATTTCCCCCGCTTCATTCTTCCCCTCCCGCTACCTTCTTCTTCTTCTTTTTTTTTTTCTTAACATATATTGCATTATTCGTTTCAGAGGTACAGATCTGAGATTCAACAGTCTTGCACAATTCACAGCGCTTACCAGAGCACATACCCTCCCCAGTGTCTATCACCCAGTCACCCTATCCCTCCCACCCCACCCTAATTTTAATAAATACTTTTTAAACCAAATACCTCCAAAATCGTATTTCAACAGGTAACTAATGCAAAATTATTGCATATATATCATATATAATATATTCTACATATTAGATTACATTGTATTATTATACAAATATAATGCTACATTATATTATATATAATGTAATATATATGACACATATATATTATACATTATATCACATTATATATATTACATATTACATATATTCTTTTTCATACTAAGTCTTCAAAAAATCTGGTAAAATATTTTACATTTACATCACATTGCAATTGAGACTAGCCAAATTTCAAGTACTTGATCACTAACACGTGGCCAGTGCTAGACCTTGTAATATTGAAACCACCGCTTCCAGGAGACACGGACCCATCAGCACAGGCTTTGGTCACCTGCCAGAGCTGCTCTAGAACCATAGTGGGGGTGGGGGCGGGGGGCAGCCAGCACTTACAGCAACTTGTGTGGAATGACAAGGCACTCCCTCCTCCAGGGACATACAGTCAGGCCTGGAGAGGAGCCTCGACCTCCGTCCCCTCTTGCAGAGCCCCCCTCCCCAGGAGTCTGCTCTCATGCATCTTTCCAACTTGTTCTTTCTCCCCAAAAACTGACTGTACCTGATCTTTTTTTTCTCTCTCTCTCTAAGCTTTCACCTGTAGCGTTACCTGCAGATACTGCAACCGGATGTCAGGGCCAGTGTGAGGTGGGAGAAAGAACGTGATCCAGTGTGTCAGAGAAGACAGGTCCCAGTTCCTGTCCATCTTTTACCAGACATTGATAAATGGTGATTAGTAAACCCTGCTTTATAGGGTTCTGTGAGGACCCCAAGAAATGACAAATGTGGAAATGTCTTGTGAAACCGGGAAGCCCTTTGTAAAGCCAGAAACAACTCCTGAGTTCCACAGCCTCGTCCAGGCCCTGCCTCTAAAAAGCCATTACAAACTCACAGTTAGGAAGGGGAGTCTGTGTTAGACCGGGAGCTCCCTCCCCGGACGAAGTCTAAAGCCCAAGCTTCAGCACCCTTTTCCTGAATAAACTCTGGTTTCAGTTCCGTCTTCTCATTTTTGTGATGTGCTATGAACACCCGGCTCAGGGTGTTCAGGTCAACAGGCTGAGGATCAAATGAGCCCCTGGCTATGGCGCGCCTGGCACACGGGCCACCGAGGGGACCTTGCTGCCTTCAAAGGGCTCAGCCCTGGCCTTGGCCCGCAGTTCATGTGATAACCACTAGAGGGAGCGCCAAGACTTCCATTTCGAACATGCTTCCACCCACCAGCAACCCCAGCTGCTCTCCAGAGCCAGGAGGAAAGCCCTTTAGGAAGGAGCTGTGGTTGCCCACCTTGAGCGTGCCTGGAAGGCATCTGTGTTGTGTTCTGTAAGCTCAAGAGAAACAGCCAGACACTGCATGTAGGGAAATTCCTGACCTCGGGGGACTCCCTGCCCACCCACCAACCTACATGCCAAGTGGCCACAGGTAGGTTACTCCTCTAACCTCCTCACTTGAAAGGGGACCGGAGCTCATGGGCATGCTTCATAAACCGTGTCTGAGCTGCCCATGCACATCGTGGCTGGCCTGTGCATCGTTCCCATTCTGTGGGCTGACCATGTGGGAATCCCTCATATAAGAAAAGAGAAGGAAAACTTGCCTGTCAGTGGCCTGACCAAGAAGTTCCCCCCGAACATCACCGATGCTCAGACAGGACCACCCCACAACTGCAAAATTACCAAAACACCCATCATCCCTGACCAGCATCAGTAATCCCTGCCTCTTTACCAGTGAAGTCTCTCAGCCAACTCCAATCCCCCCGCCCCCAACCTCCCAGGCAGAATTTCATAATATACCCGTCACTGAATGCCTCTGTGTCCTCACAGCCTCTGACCCAGAACTGACTCTGTCTCCTGCATCCCTCCTGAGCCTCATCCATCAGGAGCCCAGATCCTCTATGTCCTTCCCAACTGCCCCTTACGGAGATGCTCCCTCATTCCTCTGGCTCCTCACTGTTGCTCACAGTCTTCAGTCTGCAAACACTGAGAAAGAATTCCATTCGGACTGACATCAAACTGGGGGTATTTGTTTGTTACAGCTGCGAGAACAAAATACCATAGACTGGGTGGCTTAATCGACGGAATTTATTTCTTACATTTCTGGAGGCTGGAAATCCCAGATCAAGGTGTTGGCGGGGTTTGTTTCTCTGGTGTCAATGGTAACGTTCGTGCTGTGCCTTTGCATGGCCTGTCTTCGACATGCACATCCCTGGTGTCTCTTCCCCTTCTTGTATGGACACTGGTCCTGTTGGATCCGGGCCCTACTCTTATGAACTCACTGAACCTTAATTACCTCCTTAAAGATCATATCTCCAAATACGGTCACATTAGAGGTTAGGGCTGTAACATGAATTATGGAGGGATGCAAACATTCAGTCCATAACACTTGGATTTTAATTTTTCTTTAAGCACAGTACAAAGGTCATTTGGGGGAGGACCTGGAGAAGACTGTCAGAGTTCGAAGTAGAAGAGTCACTGTCACTCAGAAATCCTAAGCCCTGGAGACCCCAGGAGAAGGGGCACATTGAACGGCTTCCCCGGTGTGAGGCCTCTGACCCTCTGTACAGCTCGGTCCGTCTGCTGGCGTGTCCTCACGAGGGGCACACATCCACCAAGCCCTCTTAGGAAAAGATTATTCCTTCCCCCACGTGACCCCAGCATTCAGATTTCTAGTACTCATGACCCCATTTGGGACCTTCTTGCTTTGAATAATCCTTGATTTGCTGAAGGCCCACCATGTTCCAGGCACCGTGTGAGGTACTTGACCTGTGTTGTTGCTAATCCTCATGCCACCCTGCCACATGGGTTTTATTATCTTGACTTTCACAGAGAAATAACTTGTTCGAGGCCACGCAGCTTGAAAGTGGCAGGGTCCGCCTTTTAACCAGCACAACGTGACTCCAGATAATTGTAGGTCTGCAGGTTCTATATAAAATCGTCATCCAAAACCTCACAGTGTCACCCACACATACCACTCCTTCCTGGGAAATGCAGCTGTGGCAGATGTTTTGGGACACAAAGCCATGAGCTTTGAATGAAACCAGTAAACTGGGAAGAGTCCTGCAGACAAAAGTTGTCCCTGAGGCTGGGCCGTGTCTGCTGATGGGCAGCCCAGCCAGATGCTCCTGACCCTGGGGAGTGCTATGGAGAGGTGGAGCCAGGATGGGGAGGGAAACAAAAGAGCTGGTTGGGCAGAGGCAAGACAGAGCATTCCTGCATCCGGATCCCTACCTGTTAACTAACATTCCCTCAGCTGTCTCTTTTTGCAGCCTCGGACAGTGGAAGGCTGCCCTGTTCATCTTTGTGGTGCACACAACCAGCCCTGAGAATGAGCATCAATAAATACCTGACAAGTGAATGAGCGAGCAGAGTCAGGCAGATGATGCATGGCCTGTGAACAAAAGTGTAATGCAGACAACAGGGCTTACTAAAGACTGCTGAACAGTTAACGTGCAAATGATTACTTGTTTGGGAATAAAGGGGCACTTTTGCTTTAGTTTGCAATGAGCCTTTAAGACTTCTGCCTCCACCTACTGAGATTGAGAAATAATTCAATGCAAGGGAGACTCCTGGAGAAGAACGACACACATTTTCTTTTCTTTTCTTTCCTTTTTTTAAAAAAGATTTTGTTTATTCATTTAAGAGAGAGTGAGCACGAGTGGGGTGCGGGGCAGAGGGAGAAGCAGAGTCCCCACTGAGCAGAAAGCCCGAACGCGGGCCTTGATCCCGGGACTCCGGAATCGTGACCCAAGCTGAAGGCAGACGACCAAACAACTGAGCCACCCAGGCGCCCCCATAGTTTCTTTTTAAAAAAAATTTCCAGGGACGCCTGGGTGGCTCAGCCTGTTAAGCATCTGCTTTGGCTCAGGTCATGATCCCAGGGTCCTGGGGTCGAGCCTGCTTCTCCCTCTCCCTCTGCTGCTCCCCTTGCTGTGCTCTCTCCCGCGTGCAGTCTCTCACTCTCTCAAATAAATAAATAAATTATTTTAAAAATAAAATAATAAAAATTTTAAAATTTCCAGTATTTTTTCCGGCTTTATAGTGTTATTGACATACAACATAGTATAAATCTAAGGCGTACAATGTGATGATTCGATACACATATATTGCAAAATGTTTACCACAGTAAGGTTAGGTGATACATCCTTTGCCTCACATAATTACCATTTTGTTGTTGTTGTTATGATGGAACATTAAGAAGCAACTTTCAAGTATATGACACAGTATTGTTAACTACAGTCACCATGCTGTGGATGAACTTATTCATCTTATAATTGAAAGTTTGTACCCTCTGGCCCACATCACCCCATTTTCCTCACCCCTCAACCCCTGGTAAACACCATTCTACTCTCTGTTTCTCTGAGTTTGGTATTTTTAGATTCCACACATAAATGAGATCATACAAGTATTTATCTTTCTTGGACAGACACATTTCCACATATGAATCACAGATGGATTTCATTTATTTTTAAAAAGCATACTAGGGACGCCTGGGTGGCTCAGTCGGTTAAGTGACTGCCTTCAGCTCAGGTCATGATCCCAGGGTCCTGAGATAGAGTCCCGCCTCGGACTCCTTGCTCAGCGGGGAACCTGCTTCTCCCTCTGACTTCTGATCCCCCTGCTTGTGCTCCCTCTGACAAATAAATAAAATCTTTAAAAATAAATAAATAAATACAAAAGCGCACTAATCATCACACACACACACACGTGAGCTTTGGAATATAAAAAATGTTGCCTAATCTGAGTCTTAAATGCTCCATATGGAGAAATGTCATAATCCAGGAATTATAGTTACATTGCTGGATATACAATTTCACCCAATGTTGGCTTCTTTACAAGAGCCCAGACATACACTTAAGCTGCAGGACATGTACTGGCTTTGAGGAAATATACCTCTTTGGCCTCTTTTGCAAGCAAGTTAAATTGACTTGACATCGGAGGTTTACAAAATCTTGGTCATTGATCGAAAAACATTTTTGAAAAGGGGATTTTTAAGTGAATTTCCCATCTAATCCACTCACAGTGTTGAAAGATATGCCTCTTTGTGGCCAATTCAGATTTGAGGATATTCCAAATTTGTCAGAAGTCAAAGTGCTCACGGTACTGAAACAGCCTGATGTCTAGTCACCAAGTAGAACGTTGAAGCCTTTGAAGGAAGCCTGGCGTCAGCATGTGGCTCTTTTTAAGCTGAAGTGTTACTGCAGATTCCATCACGAAGAAGTGTACCAACTGAGTAAAATGACTCACCATCGCTCCCTGGCCACCAAGCATGCCCTTCTTGCAGCTGTCCCTTGAGGACCCATCAGCATGTCTACAGGATAGCAAACAGTCAGAGATGTCCTCAGCAGCTGCATGCGAGCCCAAGCCTTCGTTACCTACAAAGGTGCATCGAAATGTAACTGGGATTTACTCAGAACTGATTCTTTGGGCAGCTGGTTCAAACAGAAATAAATATTGATATTCTGTTTTAGAATTGAGATTCGAAGCTGGCTCTGAATAAAATACAGATCGATCTATTATAACAAGATTTTTTTTTTTTTTTTGCTATAAGAGTAAAAGCCTATAAAAGTACCTAAGAAGAAAGCATCTCACTGTAACAACAAGATGATTGTTGTGCAGAAACTCTGCAATCTGGTTTGCCTCTATTCACCTGTGGCCACAGCCATAACTTCACGGTGTCCAAGTTTGCAATGACAAGTGCTGCCATTTCAGATGCTCCGCATGCTAAGAAATTAGATGGCCAAAGATTTTTTTCACAGCCTTTTCTATCTTTGTACCTTATAACGTACCTTTGAAACAAATTTCAGTCACTTCAGGTGACATTATTGGTCCTGAAGGATTACAAAGTGTACCTGAGGTGCCTAAAATCTTGGTTCAAGTCCATCTGACCAAGGAAGTTCATCAGGAGCTAATCTGGAAGCACCGGACGCCAAATCCACCTTCTGTTTTGTGGTCCAATTACAGTCTTACATTAAACAGTATCCACTCCAGCCCCCAAAGCACAATAGGACCTCATAACACCCTGGCATCCATTTCTTAGGGTCAAGGGGAGCTGACGCAGTCGTGCAAACTAGTGCAAGCCTACCACTGGATTTGCCCCTCTACATTTGTACTTCACTATGAAGTTTTTGTTATGTTTTGAATGACAGTGTTCGAAATAAAGAAGATCCTCCTGGACACGTGAGTTTGTCTGTCACTGCTATAGTTACTGATGCCACATACAAGGTTATCCTGTAGGTGAGCATATACACAGGCAACTGGCGGACCTGACAGCTTATTTTTTTTTAAAGATTTTATTTATTTATTTGATGGAGAGAGCAAGCACACGCAGGGAGAGCAACAGAGGGAGAAGGAGAAGCAGACTCCCCGCTGAGCAAGGAACCTGACTCGGGACTCGATCCTAGGACTCTGGGATCATGACCTGAGCCGAAGGCAGACGCTTAACCAACTGAGCCACCCAGGTGCCCCAACAGCTTATTTTCAAGAGCTCCTCAATGATGGGGACCCAGGAGCTCTACTTTATTGCCCCTGGGTATTGAGCACTAGATCATCTCTAAGGCAGCAATAGAAAAAACTGCTTTAAGGGCATTGCTTGTGAAAGACAGCTATTATATATATATACATATTTTTTTCCCCTAAAGCAGACCCTCCAGAACATTAGAAAGCAATATAAAGACATTCTGGGAATTAATTTGAATTCCTTATGTAGTTCAAAGGGCTAAAATGGAAATATTTTTATAACTCCAGTTGGCAGTTCATTTGTTCATTTTCTTTTTTTTTTTTAAGATTTTATTTATTTATTTGAGAGAGACAGTGACAGAGAGAGAGAGAGAGCACAAGAGGGGGGAGCGGAGGAAGGAGAAGCAGACTCCCTGCTGAGCAGGTAGCCCGATGCGGGACTCGATCCTGGGACTCCAGGATCATGACCTGAGCCGAAGGCAGTCGCTTAACCAACTGAGCCATCCAGGCGCCCTATTTGTTCATTTTCTATTATTCTCCGTTAGTAAGTCCTACATGATTGGGAACACACACCATGTTTGGAGGGAGCAAAGTGGAATTTTTTAATATTTCCAAGAAAATAACTTAATGATGCCTAAAAATATTTTATCCAAAATGCTCCTGGAGCTCTTTGCCAGGTCATTACCTGTGTACCAAAGAGGAATGTTTTTTGTCCCTGTTGAGCAGAAATTATGAAACAAGCCTAAGAAATTGCAACCAGTGGTGTTAAAATGTAAACATTAGGGCAGAGGGAACAAGTAATTAGTATTTATTTTGTCTAACTTTACTCCTTTCTAACTTCTTAATTTTCTACGTCTGGTACTTCTCTTTTGGGGAAGAAGAAGAATGAGGAACCTCCTTCTGCTTCTGAAACCTTCTGGTATAATGGTACTGACTTTTTGGTAGCAAAATGGTCCCTGGCTCCTTGCTTGTTCCTAAATCAGCCCAATCTTTCACCGATTCTGTGCACTCTCCATTAGCCAAATCACCCTCTCTCTCCTGCTGTCCACCCCCTCCATGTCCTTCTCCCTGCCTACATTTAGAATCAGGAAGTTCAAGTCCTGCCCCGGCCCTTTTCCAGCTGGTGGCCGAGGACCTGTTGCTCCTGTCTCCTCATCTCCTCATCTGAAAGCGTGAAGGTGAAGATCAAAAGGAGACCTTATAGGCGGTGTACCCTGGCCCAGTGCCTGGCACGGAGAAGCACCTGACATGCCTCTGCTCCTTCCCTTGTATTCCGGCAGCTTTCCCTCATGTCCACTCAACCATCGGTGTATTTTTCTGAAGATGTCACTCTTGTCCTATTACGCCCTGACCCCAGGTTTTAAGCACGAGACACAGCTCCGTGGTCTGATTAAGAGCAGAGACAACGGTTTCTCAACCTTTTTTCCATTATCATCCTCCACGGAGGTCTTTTTAAACATTATATTCTTAATCACCTGTCATGAAATTTCTACAACATAGATACATTATCTATTTATGTGTGTGTATCTGCACAGTAGACACAAAGCACAAGAATCAATTGTCACCCCCTGGGAAACAATGTCACACACACACACACACACACACACACACACACACACACCAAGAATGCATGGCATAGACCAGGAAACCGAAAGGCTAAATTCAGATTCTGGCTCTGCCACATATAAGCTGTGTGGTCTTGAGCAAGTCCCATCACCTCTCCTCCCCTCAGTGTCCTCAACTGTCCATGTCAAGGTGCTTCTGGGGTCACTGGGTTATGTGAGTTCACATGCACAGAGGACTTAGCTCACTGCCTAGCACATCTGCTGTGCAGAGTAAAGGTTTGCTGTGCTTACCCCCAGTGCCCCCTCAGCCTGTAGTGTAAAGTGGGAACACACTAGCCTGGCCTTCAAGGCATAATCGTATCCTCATTTCCCTTTGCTGTGTCCCTCCCACAGAGCTTTATTCAAACCAAGTCTCCAGTTCTCCCCTGCCTTGTGTGTCTGTGCATGTCACTGCCAAGCTGTCCCCACCATCCCCACGGCCTCTCTTGCCTGGAAGCCCGCCCAGCCCCCCTTACCCTTCCACCCAACAGAAACCAGGCTACGGTAGGCAGTTACTGGCTCAACTGGAAGAGAAACCGAGGGCGACAAGGACTTACAAGCAAGTGTGGGGAAGACAAATAATTCTTATCCTTCACTGGCTTTTGCCTGTGTTCCCAGACTCTCATCTGTAAGGCGTCTCAGAGGTCCTGTCTGGGTCACCAGAAACTGTCAGGGAGGAAAAATAATTTTCCCTCTACCCTTCTAAGTTCTAGGCTGAGGCTGTTGTCATAAAGACAGATTGCCAAAAGAAACACAAAAAGATTATTAACACGTATGTATTATATATACATGGGAGGTACGTAGAGAAAAATAAGTGCCTCCTCAGGGTGGATTAGAATTCAGGCTTAAATACCAGCCTCGTAGAGAAAGTGTGGGGAGGGTGTTCTTCTTAGAGAGTAAATGATTTGTAGGAAAGATGAACAGGTCCTTAGAAGAACAGATGGGAAGTATGTTGGTTTGTGACCAAGTGTGCCTAGGTGTGGGGACTTCTAGTTCCTTCTCTCGTGACAAACATCAATGCTCCCTGGTTCTTGAAACTCCTGGGGGGAAGATCTGTGACAACCAAGCTCCTTTTGGAGGCTCTGTCTTGAGGCAGATAGGAAGAGTTCAGAAAAACCTCCCCCTGTATTTGCTATTTCTTGAGGGCTTGCAGCTCAAAATAATGGATATACCCAAGTGGCATATCTGGTGCTGGCGTATTCCGTTACCCTTCATTAGGAACAGCTCAGACAAAGGGTGAAGCCAAAAGGGCTGTGAAAATGAGGGATGGAGACCGGCCCAAGGCAGCACAGCATGGGAGCACTGGGGAGGGAAGAACAGGGGTCCAGGGAGGAGAGGGTCCCCTGGGCAGAACCTGAGGGGCCTCCTCCGAGGTCCGCAGAGGTGGGGCCCAAGTGGGAAGGTTGCTGCGCTCTGCCATCTCTCGGAGCTGCCCTTTCCTTGGCCCATTTCTCAGGGTGGTGTTTGCAGCCTGAGGGATGAGGTAATGTCTCCCTCGGGGCCACTAAGCAGGCTTGCTCACTGCTGGCTATAAAATGGTGTGTTCCTCAAGCTCACACTTCCTCTCTCGTCATGCAGCCTCCTTCGTGTGCAAGCATCCATCTGGGTCCACCATGCACGTCGTTCTGGAATTTGGGAGGCCAGGGAACTGGCACCAGCGTGGCACTTGCTGGGCTGCGAGTCACAGTCCTGTCTGCTTCTAGCTCCTATGGGACAGTGGAAGCCGGCTCGTTAGCTTCAAGGAAGTGAAATCAAAGCCAGGCCTGCCAGCCTGGTGAGGTGGGAAGGGAAAAGCCGCCCACACATGCACTTGGGGTGGGGGTGGGGGGCTGGTTAGAACAGATTGGGATGTCCAAAGGGGTGGGATCATGCCAAGGCCATGTTCACAAGCCTGGGACTGAAACTCACAGTGAGGAGAAACCCTGGAGGGTTTAGGTGGGCAGTTCGCACTTTGGAAAGAGCTCTCTGGCTTCCAGATGGAGGAGAATTGTCAATGGGGTAAACTGCAAGAGGTATGAAGGACACAGATGGGCACTGGAGGTTACTCAGGCCCTGGCTGGAGACAAAGATGGGGAATCAGAGCACAGAGGTGGTCACTGATGAGCAGTGAGCGAGGTTGTCCAGGAAGACAGGACAGCTGATGAGGATAACAGGGCAGTGGATGAGGTTGTCCAGGAAGACTGTGTGACTGGAAGAGAGAGCGCCTTGGCAGGATCCCAGAGAGGAGCATTCAGAGAAGCAGGAGGGGGGTCTCCAGCAGGCAAAGGGAAGCTGAAGCAGCTGGCCCCACTGGGTGGGCCCTGGGACAGGTGGCTGTGGGGTAGAGATGAGGAAGGGGTGCTGCAGGCTCCTGGCCGGAAGAAGGGAAACCGACCACAGACTTCCTCAAACGCCAGCAGGTCGCCCAGCCCGGGACACTGCAGTCCCACCCACAGCTCTGTCCTGGCCGCCAGGACGTAGGAGGAGAGCCGGTGGGGAGCACGCAGGACAGCCCTGCCCGCGGGAAGACACAGCTACGGGAGCCACAGTGGTGCCGGCGAGCAGGCTGCAAGACGGGCAGTGAGGAGCCAGGAAGGCCTTGGAGGAGTCCCTGACCCTCTAATAAATGTGTGCCAGGGGTGCTAGACCCAGGGTAGGCCCCAGGAGAGGGAGCCATCAGAAGTAGTGTTTGCCTTGTGGGTGAGCCAGGCAGGCAAGGAAGTGGTGGGAAGGCAGTGAGACCACGGTGGTGGAGGTTCGAGCTGCAGAGAGGGAGCAGGCTGGCCGGGGCAGGGAGCAGGGACTCGGCCTGGAGGAGTCAGGAACAGCGTGGCCTGGGGGAGACAGCGGGGAACGAGTCTGAGCCAGTTTGTGGGTGAAGCCTGTGCCCAGGAGACACGGACCTTAGGCTTGACCGGAGGGTATAGGGGAGTCGCCAAACGCCTTGGAGGAGGGAGGCTAGGAGTAAAAAGTTTGGAAGCACCTACCAGGTGCCCGGTACTCACTAAGTGCTTTTTGTGCCAACGCATCTCAAAATTCATGTACTGATCAATCTCCTAAGAATTTCATCAAAATGCAGAGTCTCGTTCAGTGGCGGAGCCCCAGGGGCTGCATTTATAGTAAGCTCCCAGTACCTGGGACTGTCCTTTGAAGAGAGAAGCTGTAGTTCATCTCATCTGCATGCCAATGCAGCCTGGTGAGTGCTGTGGGCCCCTTTTTACAGGCAGGAAAACTGAGGTTCAGTGGGCGTTAGTGGTTCCTGAGAACTGCACTGTTCCCTGGCCTCCCCCGAAGGGGGCAAAAACACAGCCTCCACATCCTCACTTCCTCCAAGCTGTGGGGGGCAGACCCACACCCCCCACCCCCACCGTGGCTCTGTCCTCCAGGTTTGTGCATTCAAACCCTCCTGCCATCCGATGGTCTCCAGCCTGGAGCTTCTGCGCTTGACTGCGCCAACATCTAAAGATAGTCGACCTCACAGGAAACCCACTACTATTGGCTAACTTGGCAAATAAAGATGCTCTCAGAGGGAGGGAGAGGGAAATACTCTGTGACAGAGACAGAGACAGTGGGACGGGGTGGCTGATTGTCACGTCCGGAGGTTTCCTTCCCAGGCCCGGCCCAGGTAGGAGCAGGGAACTTGCCAGCACCTGTGGGCTTGCGGGGCGGGGCACCATGGTCAGAGGTCATGGTGGGTGCAGATGCTGGTTTGCTTTCCACGCTAACAAGAGAGACCGTTTTCCCAAAGCTGTTGCAGCCTAATGTCCAAGGGGCTTGAGGGGTGCCGGGCGGTGGGTGATTAGACCATCTTGGATGCACTCGACATGGGATACGATTAGAAGCAACAGTAATTACATGTTAGGGGCATGGAGAACGTTCATGGGTAGGTATTACCTGAAAGAATCATCATTTGAAAGTGCATCTGGATGACCGTGAGGATTTAGTAACTTCTTAAAGTGAGAAATAGTATCAAAGTTACTATTTTGTTTAAAAAGAGTTCTTATTCTTTTGGAGACTCATACTTACCTGTTTATGGGTGAAATGGTATGACACCTGGATTTATTTTGAAATAATCTAGTAAGACACAGAGTGGGGAATAGATGAAATCGTGACCATTAGTTGCTAATTGAAGCTATGTGGTGCGCGCCTGGTGGTGTTCTCTGCTTTTATTTATGTTTGAAAATTTTATAATAAAAATGGTTTAATATAACACTTGCATCTTAAATGTAAATATAACTACACTTAATATAAATATAAAAACACGCAGAGTGATTTCACGGGAAAAGGCAGAAAGCTCGCTGTGGTTGATTCTGGGAAGTTGGATGGTAGATCGTTCGCTTCTATGTTGTTTTTCCTTTTCTTTCCATGCTTTTTTTGTGCCACCTACATTTGTTACAAAGAGCACCTATTGCATTTACAATGACAACTATTTTAATGAATAAATTGCCAACACAAATTCGATGTCCACTATTAATATATGCTGTTATAATCATTGTGAGGACACGGGCTCAGAAGGTTTGTGTCATGGGAAAACAGTCTCAGGAATTCAGAGAGGACACACGCATGGGTGTATGAGAGGAGGAACTACATGGAGGACCCAGGCAAGGACTGACAGGGCCTCTCATTTCTCCTTGCTTGACCTTTATCTGGCCATCTCAGCCTGACAGATTCCACAGTCTCTGCTCTGTAGGTTCTCAGCTGAGCTCAGAGAGAAGCCAGGGAGTTTTAGGATTTCCCCTCCCCCCAAAAAGTTCATTTTCTTTTTCAAATACTTTAGATAGATAACTCAAGGTAGAAAAAAGTTGAACCTAAAGGAGAAAAGAAGACTGGATTGTGTGAGAAGCATACAAGAAAGCTTCCTGGCGGAGCCCCCCGGGTGGCTCAGTCGGTTGAGCCTCTTGGTTTGGGCCCAGGTCATGATCTCAGGGTCGTGAGATCCAGCCCCATGGCGGGCTCCACGCTCAGTACAATCTGCTTGTCCCTCTCCTTCCCCCTCTGTTCCTGCCCCTACTCAGCGTGCTCTCTCTCTTCCCTCTTTCAAATAAATAAATAAAATCTGAAGGAAGGAAGGAAGTTAGCTTCCTGGTGAAGCTTCTGCGGAGCTTCCAGGGTCTGCTCAGGGGCAGGTCATCCCATGCCCAGGGGTGCCTGGAGGGGACTGGGTTCTATGAGAGGAGGTAGGTGGCCACTGGGCACCACTGCGTGTGGGTGTGTGTGTGGGTGTGTGTGGGTGTGTGTGTGTCCGTGTGCATGCGAGCTGGTTCGGATTTACAACCTTTGCCTGCCTCTTGGCTTGGCTTCATTTTCACACAGGGATGCAGGGCAGGATGTGGCTCTTGCCCACACCCCCCAGAAGGGAGCCGGGACTGTGTGTCAGCCACATGCTGACCATACCCTAAGCCAGGTTCCACAAGTGTCACTGTCTCCGCTTCACAGTGGGTGGGAGAGGGAACTTGGCTTTGGAATGAAGGCTTGGCTCTGCACTTGACCTTGCTACGCCTCAGGTCCTGCTGTAAAATAAATACTAGTCATCGCTGAAGCCGAGTGATGGGTATAGGTTGAATATCTGTGAGAATTACGGGCAAGGTAGATAAAGTTCTGACCGCACTGTCTGGCCATGTTTGGTGCTTAATAAACAATATGTGTTGTCATTGTGGGAAGCTGAAGATCGGAAGGTTTGTGTACCTTAAGACCACTAACCACGTTCAAATGAGGTTGGGAGGGGCAGGGAGAAGGGGTCTGCCAGAGCCCACCCAAGTCAAAACCAGCTTCCACTCCCCACCCACCCCCTTCCACCGTGGCCGGGCTGTGGAAGGGCAGCAATATCAGGTATGGTCCCACTCCAGAGACCCTGGCCTCAAAGACCCTCCTTCTCAGGGTCTGGGACATTCAGCTACCCCCTCCCCTCCCTGGCCAGACCTCTGACCCAGAACAGAGTCCTCGGCTACCCCTGTTTCACTCAGGCACACAGATTCCCCCTCGGAGAGGGCCAGAGTCAGCACCCACAGCAGCTGAGCTGGACAGGGAAGGCAACCCCTGCGGTCCCACAGCGGGTTCCAGGGACGAGGAGGGGGCGCACAGGCCCGGTCTCTGCTGGCTTTTCCGGGCACTGGCTCCAAGTCCCAGCGGCACAATCCAGGGGTTCCAAGGGCTGGCCTCACCCACTCTGCCCAGGAGCACCAAAGCTGGGGCTTCCAGCTGAGTCCTGATCCTGCGCGCCCGCCGTGGGGGCTCAGAATGCACCGGCTGCCCCGGGGGCTGCCCCAGTCGGGCTTCAACTACCCCCTCTTCTGATCTGGCCAAAGAGCAACTCTTTGGGGTTATGCATCTTTGTAGGGAAGAAAACCTATATCACATCTCTATAAATATATATTTTTATATTATATATTATATATAGATTTTATTTTATTTTTTAAGATTTTATTTATTTATTTATTTATTTATTTATTTATTTATTTATTATTTATTTGAGAGAGAGAGAGAATCTCAAGCAGACTCCGCACTGAGTGCAGAGCCTGACGTGAGGCTCGATCTCACGACCCCGAGATCATGACCTGAGCCAAAATCAACTGACTGAGCCACCAGGAACCCCTCTTTAAATATCAAAAAAGAAATTTTGCAGGCCCTCTTTATCCCTTTCCTTAAACCTATGTTCATTGTGAAATATGGCACACTCAAAGAACAGTGGGCAGATTAACAACTTATAAATCAACCTGCCACCCAACCAACCACCAGCCAGACAGCAGGAGAAACCCAGGCCGGCCCCCAGCAGCCTCCCTTACGTCCCTTCCTGACTGCCACCCCGCCCTCCCAGAAGTCACCGCTTCCTTACTCATCCTTAGAGTTCTACCCCTTAGATATGCATCCCAAAATAATATGCATCATCGTTACTGGTTTTTGACCTTCGTAGGCATGCATTCACACAGTAGGTCTGCTTTTGGGTCTGCATTTTTAAAATGCATCCATGCTGTGGGAGATGTAAATGCACACACACCACTGTTCGTGACGGTGTTGTCCACAGCGGCCCCGGGCCGAAAGCCACCCAGGCGTGCATCAACAGTGGAAGAGATCACCGTGGAACGCTCACACGGTGCCCATCTGTTCAGCAATGGCAGTGAGCAGACACCAGCCACCGCAGTAGCGTGGATGAGATACTTTCAGAAACACTGGGAGAACATACAGATACATGCAAAATTGGTCCATAACCACAAGGGCAGTTATCAAGCACGTCTCCACCAGACACAGTTTCTATTTCTGCAAACAAGATTATTGCATTGCTATCAGTATCCTGAACTTAGAGAGCTGTATGTAGGCCAGAAAATGAAAGGGGAGGTAGCCCAGAAGGGTGTGCTAGCCAGGACACCCAGGAATTTCCCCTCTCTTTCAAAGTCTTATAATTCTCCTACAGTTCCTTAGCATGGAATTTGAGGACCCTCTGTTCACCTCTCTTCTGTCTTCTCGGCCCTTGCTCTCTCTGCATCTTTTCCTGAACCCTCCACACAGACTAAACTCGACTTCCATGAAGGCTCCAGGAGCATGCCGGCCCCTTCTAACCCCACCATCCTCACTTCCATCTGTTTCTAGTATATTCCCTCACACCCCCTCTGCAGAGTCTTGACCCTGGAAAACATCCCTGTGCTCAGACCTTCCAGTGCCTTTGGCTTCAATACCCCCACCCCGCTTCCCACCTCCACATTAGTCTACCTGGAAGAAACCCCCAGCTTTAAGACTCAGCTTAAATGATCCAATCCTTGGGTTTCCCCTAACTTTTCTTATATTCTGTTACTGAACATTAACAGCAACTTAAAGACTGTATCTTAGCCATTTTTACCTCCACCAAATGGAGCACAGAGCCTAGTGTTGCAGAAATAAAATTAAAAATAAGATCTCCAACCCAGAAAAACCTCTCACAGAGATAATAGAGAAAGAAGACATCTTTATTATTAACTAGGCATGAAACCAGAATGTGATGCCCATCTCGGGCAATCTGCTAAGAGATTGCAGAGATGGGGGGAAAAATCCTACCTCTTTACACAGCCAAGCAGATACAGTCCCTAACGTGAGAGACACATACCTAGTCCTCACTCGAGAGAACTCGACAGTCACACACATCCTAACTTTACCATGGTAACTGGGGTGACCATCTGTGTTAGCTGATTGGCTTCATCCCGAGAAGAAATAGACTCATATCTTTATGACGGGAAGTATTTTTGTAACTTGGAGCAAGGCACCCACCTACTCTTCCACAGAAACTGGGTGACAGGGGCACTAATTCTTTTTTTTTTTTTTTTAAGATTTTATTTATTTGAGAGAGAACGCAAGGAGGGGGAGTGGGAGAGGGAGAGGCAGACTCCCCGCTGAGCAGGGAGCCTGACATGGGGCTCGATTCCAGGGCCCCAGGATCATGACCTGAGCTGAAGGCAGATGCTTAACCGACTGAGCCACCCAGGTGCCCCAAGGGTGCTGATTCTTGATGTTTGCTTTTCAAAGAGAAGGCCCCCAGGTCCTTGAGAAAGATTCCTGGGTCATAAAGCTGACAAAAGAGGTGATCACATTTTCAAAAGGACACATACCTACATTTCAGAGTGGAGAATGTACTTCCAGTGACAAGTTTTCTAAAGCAAGCATCCTAGGAAGGAGGAGGCAAAGGAGAATCTCATCCCTTACTTTCAAGGGGGAGAAGTAAACCTCTTACGCACAATTTTTTTTGTCCTTACACAAGCATATGGTTAATATACATAACAGATATTGGCTTAGTTAATAATTACTTTAAAATCCACCTCTTCCTCAGTTACTAGACAAAAGTCCTAAAGCATTTCCTTTCAGAACCTCACAGTGTGGCGGAGATAAGAAAATGGCATAGTGTACTTGGAAGAGGAAACGAGAGGGAGACGCGTCAAACCCAGACCCACGGCGGCTTCCGTGAAAGGTCGGCTCACCGAGCAGCCTCAGGGTTGTTTTCTCCTGCTGCTGGTCTTGGAGGGGCATCCGTGTGGCCGGTCCAAATGCTGGTGGGTGGGTGAGGCTGTGTTGTTTCAGGTGGGCTGCTTGCTGACGTAGAGAGGGCCACTCGGGTCACCTGCACAGGGTAGGGGCTACAAGGTGTAAAATGTGCCCTTAGAGCTCCTCTGTGTGCAATTCGGGTCCCCTCCATATGCCCCTCTTTTGCCTTCACATCCTCACCTCTCCCTGCATCCCACAGGGTGTCTCAGAAAGTTAGCCGTCCCTGTAAATGGGAAAACCATCAGGACCTGGTAAGACTCTGGCGCCCAAACAGCTGAGGGTGTAGGCTTGGGCCCAGACCCAAAAGCCTCCTATCCAGGGCAAAGTGAAGCCCAAGACTTGTTAGGACCACAGTCAACTGACCCAGCTCTCTGTCTCCAAACAGAACCCCACCTGGATGCTGGCAGGCTGCCAGCCCAGAAGATTCATGTTCATGAGCAGCCACTTCTCTTGACACTAGGCCATGCTCTCCCTGACCCAGGACTCATGTTGTGCTTGAGTTTGGTTCTTGTTGGAAACTTAAGTGCGCCAGACTGGCCAGGCCCTTAGGGTCTGTCCGGTCTGATGCTTTCATTTCACATATGAGGAAACTGAGGCAGAGCCAGAGTGAGCTGCCCAGGGCCTCCCAGCCATCTGTGGGATGTGTGGGCCTCTGTGAAGCACACGGCTCAGAAGAGCATCACCCTTTTTTTGTTAACTTTTTATTTTAATTCCAGTATGGTTACCATACAGTGTTATATGAATTTCAGGCGTACCATACAGTGACTCAACAATTGCGTACTTTTCTCCGTACTCTGCATGAGAAGGGTACTGCGTCACCATATATTTGAAGGCAGGAAATAAGCCGACCCTACAGCCTTCAGCCTCTTCTTCTCCAGAGAAAAGGATTCCAGATTTCTTCACCAGCATTGATGAGAGCTAGATTCCGGGGGTCTGGCAGTGAGGACCCCCTGGTGGAGGCTGGAGGTCGTGAATATCCCCCCCCACACCTTCATCTCCCGACTTCCTGCCTTTCCCCTCAGGGTCTTGTGGGTTCTGAGTCCAGAGGGGAAAAATGCAGGACAAGTGTTCAGGCTGGCATCATGGGTCATATTCTTTCCAGGGGGTGCTGAGTCTGCTATTTCTCAGTTCTAGATCTAGAGAAGTGGTGTGCGTTAAGCTGCAGACTTCTGCTCCAAGAGGGAGAGCCTGGTGCCGTGCAGGGAGCGTGGCTCTGTGGAGAGGCTCATGTGGGCTGAAATCCTGGCTCTGTTGCTCCTTGAACGAGTTTCCCGGATCTCTCAGAGCTGCTGTTGGTTCAGTCGTACAGGAAGGACAACCATTCTCATGGGGGGTTGTCAAAGGAATGAAATAGGGTCTTGTGTATGGAGCGGGGCACTCAGGGGGCACCCGAGAATGGTAGCTTCCTCTTCTTCCACACTGGGCTTTCCGAGGACAGCTTCAGGCTCTGGGACATTTTCAGCATGGTGGCACCCCCATGCAGAACGTTGGGGTCAGGGCTCAAGCAATCTTTACCATCCTCTAATTTCCTTTGCAAAGGAAAAGCATTCAACCACACTTTTCTTGGCATTAGAAACCAACAGAACCTCAAACCCGGTCTTCACTCAGGGGTCTAAAAAGCCATAAGCAGAGAGCAAAGAGGGAAAAACAAACCAACAGAAAACAAAAAAGGACGCACTGGGTCTAGCAGACAATAAGCAGGATGTGAAGCCAAAGATGGGGGAAGCAGCCCAAAAAGGATGTGGGACAGAATAGGAAAGTGGACCCGGGCTGTTTAAATGAAAAGGGAAGTAGAGAACAGGGAAGCTGATTGGAAACAATGGGTAAATGATGACCCCAAAAAAGTTGAAATATAAATGAGCAGGCCTGAGAAAAGGAAGTGGGCCGGAGGAAGCAGAGCAGGATCGGAGATGGGAGGCGAGCGAGTGAGTTGATCGAGCAGGTTTGTTTCTACTGGAGTATGCAACCCATGTGCACTCAAAGCTCTGCTTCTGGGCTCAGCTCAAACTCTTGCAGTTCAACAGCATTTGGTAAACCTTGACTGAGGGGACAAGAGGCTGAGGAGAACTGAGAACAGCCTGGAGCGGTTTCTGTTCTTGCCACGGCCCTCAGCTCATCCGGCATGCATCTCTCCTCTGGAATCCCCATCTGTATGAGACTCAGCCGAGGAGGCCCTGCAAAGAAGGCTAATCTCCTCGGATTCCTGCGCTTGGTCCCTGCTGTCCTCAGGGGCCAGGAAAGCCGGTGTCCAGCCAATCAGATCCCTGGTGGCCCTTCAGCCTGCCCGGAAGACCGCCCTCAAGGACTGGCCCTGCTCCCATCTGCTGCCAGAAGGCCCCATTGTTAGGCTTGTCTCCCAATCATGGGACATCTCAGAGGACCCAGAAATAATAAGAGGACCACCGAGCTCAGACCCACCGTTCCTAAAAAGGTCCCTCCTTTGATCAGGCTGTCCAGTTCAGCGGCATAATTCAGTGACGTCCTTCCTGGCTGTCAGGTTTCTGATGTAAATGGTGCCCTCGCATGCTCTGGGCTTCTCAGCCAGCAAAGCTGGGTTCAGACTGGCCCGCGGGCTCAGACTGCATAGAAACCTGGGCCACCCCGAGCTGCGCCGCAGGGAGGCAGGGCTGGGCCCTGACACCAGCACAGAAGAGTCTGCGGCCGCAGGCAGCTGTGATTTCTGAGCCTGGAGAGCTGGTGGGTCTGGGCTTGTCTCCAAGGGCTCTCCAAGGGTGGCCAAAGTGGCACTTCTGTTTCTGTATGCCCTCCATTCATTCATTCGCTCACTCATTCATTCCTTCATTCAACACACTAGGCATCCACTAAGCATCCAGAGTTCAAGCAAGGGCCCCTGGCCCAGGATCAGGAAGGACATCCGGGTGCCCTATGGGCACCTCTGGGAACCGGACAATCGAAAGGCCACTGTCACTATTCCTCCCACAGAGCAATTTGGAATGAAAGTCTAGGAGACAGTATTTACCCTCCTGCAAATATTCCTGTGGCATTGGCTTAGGGCCAGGCCTCTCCCTCTGTTGAACACCAGTCTGCAGAGCTGAAGGAGACCCTGTTCCTCTCTCAGGAACTCCCAGTCTTGGGCAGGGCAGACAGCCTGGCCACACATGGGCCCAAACAGTAGCCCTGCCACATGCCAGCTGTGTTGCCTTGAGCAAGTTACTCACCCTCTCTGAGTGCATCTACTTGCCCATAAAGCAGAGAGAAGTATCCTGTTATGTGTTGGCTACCATTTCTTGAGCATGTACTATGTGCTGGTTATCATATTAGACTATTTACTTACTTATTTATTTTAA
Organism: Mirounga angustirostris; assembly: GCF_029215605.1. Lineage (NCBI taxonomy): Eukaryota > Metazoa > Chordata > Mammalia > Carnivora > Phocidae > Mirounga > Mirounga angustirostris. The sequence goes on from NW_026991709.1 coordinate 148,343,477, forward strand.
TTTTTCATATAACTCATATTATATTTTTATTTTTATTTTTAAAACTTCAAGGCAATTCATGAATGTTTTTCCCAAAATAGGTGATAAGTGTTTAGCAATGAGCCTAACAGCTGAGTAAAAACTCAGTAAAGGTATGCTTTTTTTACTCCCCTACATCCCCCCCCCCCAAAAAAAAACCCTGAAAAGAAAATATTTTTTATTTCAGGGAAAAAAATAAAACCAACTTTACAGACCAATACCTCGGGTGGGAGTGAACAACACAAGAGTTCACAGGCAAACTGGATGATTGCAAAGGTCTGAAATGTTTCTGCTTCCTCACCAAAAGCATTTATTAAGTGCCTGCTGTGTGCAACACACCGTGCCAGGTGCTGTCCTCAGAACAGCACTGTGGGCAGACATGAGAATGAGTCTCAGTCTTGCAGATGAGGAATGTCAGACTCAGAGGTTCCAAGTTCACCCAGGGTCACTTGGCCAGAGAAACAGACATGAGATTCAGCCACGGGATAGCCCGAGTCTGCCCACCTCCCTGTTCTCCCTCCTCGGTGACCCAGGGACACCTGCTGGAAGATTTAGAGGAGGTCCCTATGTATAAGGCACAGTGCCAGGAGTGGAAATTAAACCTACGCCATGCAGCTTTGGCAAAATCAAGCCAATGCACCAGCACAAAGTTCCTGGGCCACAGGACTGAGCATAGGTATGAAGAGATACCACGCAATCTTCCTTGTCCTTGACCTCCTCTCAAGGCCAACTGTGTCAGCTCCTTTCACTGGGGGAAAATGGAGAAGGAAGAGGGTGGTAGCTCAGGTTCCCTAACTTATGATCACTGAGGGCTTGACTATTTCCACTCTCACACAACTGCGCATCTGGGAAGATGGGCTGCTACCATAAGCCACGTGCACGGAGTAGGAATGTCCCCGTCTCCCCATATCTCAGCTTGAACCATTTGAAACTGACACTTGTGTAGCTCAAAAGGGATAGCACATCAGCCATTTTATGTGGTTAAATTAAATATTATTGATTAGGGTCACAAGTAGAGGTTCATCTCTGAGGAAAGGGGGGGTGCGGCTTAAAACAAAGAAAGCATACACTCTCCCTGGGGGTTGGGCACTCCATCCCAGCCTGAGATGCCCAGGTCAGAAAGGCTTAACCAACTTCATGCTGGAAGAATTTGGGGAAGATGCAGAGATGGGCCAGAACACAAAGCAGAGGCTGAGAAGGGAGAAGCAAAGCCCTGGCTGGAAGGGTGGGCCCTCACCTTGGCAGAGACACAGTCTTGGTAAAACCAGAATGAAAAGGATGCAGTGAGGTGTGAAAACTCCCTTGGTTAAAGAGGTGTGTACTTTGTTTTTAGTTGTGGTGGGAGGGAGGCAGCAACAACCAGGAGGTGTGCTCTGAACATACTTGGGGGTTTTCGGGGGCCTGTCTGTGGCATCACAAGGAAGAGGAGGAGGCCCCAGCAGGCCAGAGTGAAAGGGTTGCCCTTGTAGCCTCTGCAGTGACAAACGAGTCCTGGCTGGGGAGGTCAAGGGAGAAGGGGACAAGTGTTACTTCTCTACCTGTGCAGAAATGTCTTGTCTTTCAATTTTTGTTCCGAAGAAACAAAATTCTTATGAATCGCCAGGCCACAGTGAGTGCAGCACTGGTAATTATGGGATAAATTAGCCACCTGGGCCCAGTACAGCAGGCTAACTGAGCATGATCCCCCATACAGGATCAATCAGTCCTTTCATAACAGCAGAGGCCCTATGATGGCAATGGCAACACTCCTCTCTCTTCACTTGGATTTGTGGGATGGCCATCCATGGCTGTCTACTTAGAACTGAGGGGTTTCCAACTTTGGGTGCTAAAACCAGAAAGTCTTGGGCAAACCAAGACAAGGTGGTCACTTTAGAGTGTATGACTCTGTGTCTTATCCCTTAAGGAAGAGAAGGACCTGTTGGTTCCAAGAGAAAGAGAAAGGGTTCTCAAAAACAAAGATGAGGGACTTCTGGGTACAGGTCTGCTCAGGGCTCTGTGTGTCTGAAGAGTGTCTGAGACCTCTCTCTTCAATCTCAGCCTCCTGCAGGAGAAATTGGGATCCAGAGGGTAAAGGAGGTGGGAATAAGGAAAGAGTTGGAGAATTGCTTCAGCGAAGTTTGGACTAGACATGTGAATTATGGCTGCACCCCCCTACCATCCTACCCCCTCTTCTCCACACCCATAGTCCTCTCTCCCACTATCCACACACTGGTCAACCTTTTGGATACATGTTTGAAAATCAAAGAAAAGATCTGTCTCAAGCTTCAAAAGGTCTAGATTCAAATGCTAGCTGAGCCATTCACTGTGTAGCTCTGGGCAAATCTCTGAACCTCTCAGAGACCTGGTTTCCTCTTCTGTCAGAGGAATCTGTTATAGCCTCCATCAAGAGTCTATTGTGGAGATTAAACAAGATGAAGTGCGTGACATTGGGAAGTGTATTGGTTAGGCACCCAACCAATATTTGTTCCTTCCAGCCTTGCTTATGTATGGGGCCAGATACAATCCCAACTTTGTTTCTCTGAGAACTAATGCTGTTACTTGTTTTCCTTCCTGATCCAGGCCCTCACCATGCCCACCCACTCCCCTGAATCAATTTTAGAATACTTTGAGTATGATGAGTCTGCTGAAGCCTGTGATATGGGGGACATCGTGGCCTTTGGGACCGTCTTCCTGTCCATACTCTACTCCCTTGTCTTTGCCTTTGGCCTGCTGGGAAATTTGCTGGTGGTGTTTGCCCTCACCAACAGCCGGAAGCCCAAGAGTATCACCGACATTTACCTCCTGAATCTGGCCTTGTCTGATCTGCTCTTTGTAGCCACCTTACCCTTCTGGACTCACTACCTGATAAGTGAACAAGGCCTTCACAACGCTGTGTGCAAACTCACCACCGCCTTCTTCTTCATCGGCTTTTTTGGAGGCATATTCTTCATCACTGTCATCAGCATTGATAGGTACCTGGCCATTGTCCTGGCAGCCAACTCCATGCACAACCGGACTGTGCAGCATGGCGTCACCATCAGCCTAGGCGTCTGGGCGGCAGCCATCTTGGTGGCAGCACCTCAGTTCATGTTCACAAAACAAAAAGAAAATGAATGCCTCGGTGACTACCCTGAGGTCCTGCAGGAACTCTGGCCTGTGCTCCGCAACGTGGAAGCAAATTTGCTTGGCTTCCTGCTCCCCCTGCTCATTATGAGTTACTGTTACATCAGAATCATGCAGACACTGTTTTCCTGTAAGAACCACAAGAAAGCCAAAGCCATTAAACTGATCTTTCTGGTGGTCATCATGTTTTTCCTCTTCTGGACACCCTACAACATCATGATTTTCTTAGAGACACTTAATCTCTATGACTTCTTTCCCAGTTGTGACATGAAGAGGGATCTGAGGTTGGCCCTCAGTGTGACCGAGACAATTGCGTTTATCCACTGTTGCCTCAATCCCTTTATATACGCATTTGCTGGAGAGAAGTTCAGAAGATACCTTTACCACTTGTATAGGAAATGTCTGGCTGTCCTGTGTGGTCGTCCTGTCCACGTCAGTTTCTCCCCGACTGAATCGCAAACGAGCAGGCGGGAAAGCATTCTGAGCAGCAATTTTACTCACCACACCAGTGATGGCGATGGGTCCATCATTCTCTGAAGGGATACCCAAAGCTTTATTCCCACAGAGAGCCTGGAGTTCCTGAGCTTGACACTGAATAATGAGGACAGACTCTTTTGTTTCTTACATGCAAGAAATGATGAACCGAATGCTCCAAAACAACCCTAAAGCATTTTTGAGAATTCTGCCAAGATTTGAATGATAAAGGGGAGGTACGTCTCTAACTGCAAATGTCAGGACTTTTTGTTTACAAATGATAAAAATTCAACTCAGACTAGCTTAGCTAAAGAGGAGGTGGGAAGTATTATTCACATGGTGGCATGAACAAGAGGGTGGCCGAGCCCTCCCTCAAAGTAGAAACTAGGGCTTGAGTCCAGCTAGAATTTCCTCTCTGGCTCTCAAATCTCTGAGGGGTGACAGAGCTTCCAGACACAGCTTAGCCAATAGTGAGGGACTGAAACCCATCCTTCTCTGGCCTCAAGGTTAAAATTCCCAGGGAAGGGCTCTCATTGACCGTGTTTGGATCAGATGTCCATCCCTGGACCAGGTTATATCCAAGGGGAGAGAATAGATAAGATGGCAGCTTCCATTCCAATCTCATGGTTAGAGGTGCGGGAAGACATATTTCCAAGAAACTGGAGGGGCGGGTGCTGTTTAGATCTGACAGAACAAGAGCTGCCCACCAACCTTACCATGTGTCTGGGCCAGCCTCCTCACTGATCACACCAGCCAGCACACACTGCCAACGCCCTCTCCCTGAAACCCCTTTCTATCATGCCCCCAAACCTACAATGGTTGCCCAGTGCCTACTGCATCAAATTTGAGACTCTCCATTATGCAGTCCCACCAGCAGATTCCCCGTTTCTTCCCCTTCCCAGAAGAATCCAGCCTCTCAGCCAGCCAGGTCTCTTCCATCCAGCCTTATGCATCATCACCTACTTCCAGGACCAGGGAGATAAGTAGAAAGAACCCTGGCCCAAACTGAGAAAAGACGGTTTCCAATCCCAGTTCATCACTTGGCCTGCTGGGTAGCCTGGAACCAGACCAGCTTCAGCTTCCTCATCTATAGAATGGAGATAATGGTATTTTTCACATAAGGAGCATCCTTTCCAGCATGAGGAACCAGCCACCAATTCTTACAGGTCCCAACCCTCTTATCTGATTCTCAGACTTCAGCTTCCCCCCCCCCCCCCCCGCATTTGGCACAGTGCTTAAGGGGGAATGTTGGCAGAGCCTTGGCTCTGCTGTTTGATGTAGCTCAGATACAGAGGAGGCTGGTTCTTACAGTGGCACTCAGTGGACACTCCTACATATACAGATTGCCAGTCCTCCCTGACCCAGCCCTCCAGACTGCCTTGAATGTGCCTTTCCAATTGTTTCGTGGCAAGCCCCTGCCCATCTGGAGAGAACCCCCATCATTCATGCCATTGCCAACCTGGAGAGCCAGGGCCCTAGGAGCAGATTTTTCCCCCTTTTCAGTAGACTTCTGGGTTGGTCTAATACTTCAGAGCTTGAAAAACAATTGTATTAAAGCTAAAGAGAATGTCACCTATAACCTAAACATGCAATACCTTCATTTGCCCACCAAGAACTTGTTCACACTTTCACATGTTTAGAGTTGAAAGCATCATGTACAGACTGTTTTGTAATATGCTATTTTTCTCTTAACATTAGGCCCCAAATAGTTCTCTGTTTCTGTATAGTTTTGTTATGATGGCTCTAGAAGTCTCTGCCAGGTTGTGTACTCATTGAAGGCATCTGACTCACTGCTGTATTTCCGACACCCCCTTGGCAGTCAGTATGTTGGTTTAATCAATGAGAGAATGAATCATGTTCCATCAAGATTGTGTACTGTAATTTACTCACCATTATCCTGTTGATAAGCTTGTTTCCAATATTTAGCAAATACATATTTACAGCACTTCTGTCTGTGTAATTCCCTGTCTTCTCTTCAGTGATTTCCTTTAGATAAATTCCTCATCATGGGGGTAACTGGGACAAAGCGCACAGGAAACGTTTGGCTTTGGACACATACACACAAAATTATTATGAAATTGTTATTGGGCATATATTATATGCATTATGTGGACTCAGATCCAGAGTGGTTCCAAAGATGAGTGAGGCCAGGCCTCTGCCCTCACTGATTTAACATTCAAGTGCAGAACAGAGAAGTAAACAAATAAACATACTCTGCATTAATTGGTCACACAAGAGCAGTCGGACCTGAGTCTTTAAGGGTAAGGAGCTCTCCAGGTAAAGGAAGGGATGGCATTCTAGGCTCAGTGAATGTCATACGTAAAGGAGGTGTGTGAGGGCATGGGGATCTTAAGATCTGGGAAAAGTGTGTGAATAGTGAAAGGCATTAGGAGCAGAGTGGGTGGGGAGACTCTCCTGGAACGTTGGCTCAAACAACTAACAGAGGGGCACATTCTCCTCAGGCTATCCACAAGTTTGTTCCATTATCACTTGAACCTCATTGCAACTGTTGAATCATAAAACTTTTAATTAAATTTTAACTTATTTCTGGACTCCCAAGAAAAGAGGGAAAAATTCTTTTGGCTTGAAAAACAAAAGTAGAGAGACAAAGCACTTTCATTTCTAAATGAAAATTAAATTTGTGTCATAAGAAACATTCACTCATTCATTTTGCTGAATAAGACAGAATAGGGAGGAAATAGGGAAGTTCATTGAAAAACCCTAAATAGCAATGATGTTGGTGGCTAAATAAAGGAAGGCACATTTGAAAAAGACAGTTGGCCCTAAGAGCACAGCTGGATCAGACCCAGTACTGCTTCTGAGTTCCGGGCTTCCCAAAAGCAGAGGGAAATGGTGGACTCCAAAAGCAGAGAGAGATCTGTGATTGAGTCCCAACATGTTAACTCTGTGACCTTGGGCAAGTTACTTGACATCTCTGAGGCTCAGTTTCCTCAATTGAAAAATAAGAATAAAAGTAGTACCCTCCTCCTAGGATTATTGTGAGGATTTAGGAAGATTACCTTCACAATGCTCACAGTGTAGGCCTGGCAAAGCAAGCTCAAATAAATGGTGGTGACTATTTTTGGTTTTTCCCTTCTTCTTCTCCTTTTTCTTAAATTGAACCTTTCCCAGCAAAGAAACTCATACTATCTTGTCCTTGCCTTCTTATTCTCCTTAGTCCCAGAGTCACAGAACTGTAGCACCGATGAGGGACAGGAGACCCAGATGGGGCTGGAGGCTGGTCCAAGATCACGCAGGAAATTAATGAAAGAGGTAGATCCCTTGACTCTCAATCTACTGATTTTTTTCTCATCTTGATATAAATAGACACCAATCCTGTGATAACTGTAGTTAACAATGTTGTATTGTATATTTAAAAGTTGCTAAGAGAGTAGATTTTAAAAAATTCTGATCCTGCACACACAAAATTGTAACTATGTGAGGTGATAAATGTCTAAACTAACCTTTTTGTGGTAATCATTTTGTAACATATACATATATAAAATCACTACATTGTACACCTTAAACTTACACAATGTCATATATCAATTATATCTCAATAAAGCTGGAAAAAAAATACAGACCAACCCTGCCTCCAAGAGCAGAGAACGCAGGTGAGCATGGAAAAAAAATCCAGAAGGAAGGTCTGCAGGTGGAAGACAGGCAGGGAGGGGATGTCTGCCCTCCAGAATGCCAAGTTTAACAGACTCAATCCACTCACAATGACAGATGCAGCCTGGGTGGGGCAGCTTTCGGCGACAGCTATTCTGTGACATCAGTATCTCTAATGAAGAGGGTAAACAGACATTCATCAGCAAGGATCCCAGGATTACCATAGGCAAATCTATAAACAGGATATGGGTTGGTAGGCGGAGCCTTAGTCGAGTAGGGCCACTGTCCAGGGATGGCCACACCCTGGGGAAAGTGCCCAGCCCTTTCCAAATAATCCTACCCACTTTAGGCTTATTCATGCTCATCAAATGATCATCTGAGGGAGAAGTTGGCTTCGCAAGGATGTTGCCACCAAGAAAGCTGAAGAATACACTCTTCGGATTGGTGGGAAGAGCTACTACCCCAAAATCTACTGCATCTGAAGTGTACATAAGGTCTGGTGGGCTTTCCATTGTCTCTCTCTCTGTGAGTCTATCCCTGAGCACCCAAGGAGAGAATTGACCTCTGGCCCCACAAGGCTGCCAACTATATGTGGGAACATGGCAACTTGACTGAGAGGTCCACCTTGCGTACCACCTGCCCCTGAGTTGATGCCTTATTAGTGCCCTCAAAATTAGGGTAGTCTGCCCCAACTCAGAAGTTAATTTTCTTCTCCATCCACACCCATTCCCCGGGTCCATGGGGACCACTTCAGTTTCAACATGACTTGTAAATATAGCTAAGTTGGCAACCCCATGGTGGGCTACCCCAAAGTAGTATTATCTGAGAGCAAGTGACAAATGTAGTTCTTAGCAAATTTAGAAATATCTGGTTTCTCTTCAAGACACCCTCCATCCATAGGAGGGCCAACTCGTTTTCTCAAGGATACAGGCTCTATGTCTCCATTTCTGTTGAATAAGACATGTTGTTAGGCAACAGCCACTGTTCCTCCACAGACACGCCCTAGACAGCTCTAAAAAACCACAAAACGTGCTCAGCAGGAAAATTACTCTTTTACTCCATATTTCCTCATTTCTTTAGTTCGTAGAAACAAAAATAAATTTTAATTTGCATTTCTTTGGGTACTAGGTAAGATTGTTCCATTTTCAGTGTGTTTGTTTTATATTCTTTATGTCTTTTTCTGGATATAAAAGAGGCGTACAGTCCTAGGAAATACAAAAAATAAATAAATGTATAAAAAGTTAAAATTACACAATATTCCATCTCCCTGAGAATTGTTTAACACTGAGGTGGTTCTCTACCATGTTATTCTCTGCAGATACAAATTTAAGAAAAGATTTGAGATCATAACATATATATATAATCTTATATTTTTCATTTAACATTATAGCATAAACATTTCCCCATGTATCAAACTCAAACATGGTTTTTAATGATTGCGTATAGACTTTACCTAGCCCCTACCAATGGACATAGAGGCAACACCCGGTTTTCATTATTATGTGCTGAACATAAATCTTTGTGCATCTCTTTGATTGTCTAAGAGGAATTACTGGATCAACGGACTGAAGCATCTGTGTGTCTTTTGCTAGCTACTGCAAAATTACTTTTCAGAACAATGACACCGTATAGTTAATGCTCTAAGAACCCCACTCCCTGACTCTAGCACACACATACCAGCCCCACCTTCCCAAGCTTTGGGATCTGGACATTATAGACTTTTGTTATTTTTTTCCCATATCTTGTTTATTTTTTTAAAATTTTTATTGTTATGTTAATCACCATACATTACATCATTAGTTTTTGATGTAGCGTTCGTTCCATGATTCATTGTTTGTGTATAACACCCAGTGCCCCATGCAGAGTGTGCCCTCTTTAATACCCATCACCAGGCTAACCCATCCTCCCACCCCCCTCCCCTCTAGAACCCTCAGTTTGTTTTTCAGAGTCCATCGTCTCTCATGGTTCGTCTCCCCTTCCAATTTCCCCCTCTTCATTCTAGACTTTTGTTATTTTATAAAATACCAGCTACTGACTTCAAGAGCCAGAGAAAGAGAAAGACTTCCATTCCTCAGAGAAAGTAGTAAGGCTGCGATCTAGGAGAGAGAGAAGAAAAAAGAGATGGGGGATTTTTTTTAAGTGAATAATATCATCACAAAAGTAGTTGTTTTAAGATACTGCTTAGTGCTTGGGTTATGGAGACACAGAAGAGGCCACCTGAGTCATAAAAAAATCTGGGGAAGGGAGAGTGGGGAATTATTGTATCACAGTATTAGAGTTTCAGTTTTGCAGGATGAAAGAGTTCTGGAAATGGATGGTGGTGATGGTTGCACAGCATTGAACGTACTTAATACCACTGAATTGTATGCTTAAAAATGGGTAAGATAGTAAATTTAATGTATATTTTACCACAATAAAAATTTAGGGGGAAAAAACCTCTAACAAAATCAAGGAAGAGAAGGAAATGGCAACATTTGCTCTGGGGGTGAGGGTGGGAGTGTCTTAGAGGGAGAAGTAAGGATGAACAGGGCACTCAGAGAGTCCTTGTGCAATTTGAAGGTGTAAAAAATTCACTACTGTACAAAACACAAATAATCTGAAAAAGGCAACAGAAGAGAAAATTTGTTCAAGATTTAGCACATTTGGTTGCAGGGAAGTCTACTTTCAATGCACCCACCATCCTTTTGGATATACTTGGATATGGCCGTCTCAGTGTCATGGGGAGCTTGTTACCTGCAAAATGAAAGAAAGGAAAAACCGAAGCACAGGCAACTTTATTTAAATCTCTAGTAAATTCTCTTCAGAATGCATTTCACAGATTGTTTATACCTTACATGGGAGTGAATTTATTAGAAATCCAAACCACAATGGCTTATGGACACCCTTCATCTTGGGCTTCTGCTAGCAGGTGCGATGCTCCAATGAGCCAGGGAACTCCCATCTGTGCCGACTCCGAGAATCCAGGGCTACCTGGTAGCCCTGGCGTATCCAGGTTTCCCTGTTTGGGGACAAGAGGATGCCCAGCAGCTAAGTTGGGAAGCCCAATGCCAAAAGACTAAGATACACTTTTATTGACAAGGGATAAGTGTCCATTTCTAGGCACCTTATTTCACTGAGAAATAGAAGAAACTGGAAAAGAATTTCTACAGGCTCTCCAACTCACATCTCCCACCAACCTGCAGCTGTGCCCACTTGCTCCTCCTCCTCTCCGGGTTCTATAGAAGGATTTTCTTTGCTCTTGTCTAAAGCCAAACCCTCCACTTATGCACTATATTCACCCCCATCTTACCTCCCCAAGGATTGTATCCCTCTCTGCTGGAGGATTCCCAGTTAGCACATGAGCACACCACAGTGCCTCTCATTTTTAGACCCTCCTCTGGACTCCATACCTCCCACCATTCTTGCTCTTGTCTCTTCTCCATTTGGAGACACCCAAGAGGCATCTCTAGTCCCTTGGCCCCCATCCTCTCTTGCTCTTCCTCTTCACCACTCCCCCAGACACCCTTAGCAAAGTCACAGATGTTCTCCACGTGGCTGGGTCAGAGGGTCCACGATCAGGCCCACCTCACCACACATCAGCAGAATTTGACAAAGCTCATCTCTCTCTTCTTCTTGAAGCACCTTTTCCTTTTGGCCCTGGAGATAACAGTCTCCCTCCTGCTTCGCTGACACCCTCACCGGCCGCCCTCCCAGGCGTCTTCTCTGGCTCCTTTCTGCCTCCCTGACCTCTAAGCTACATCCCCAGATCTCTTCTACCTATACTCACTCCCCTGGAGAGCTCAGCCAGTTGCAAATCAGTAAACACCATCTCTCTGCACTGACAACATCCAAACAATTTTCTGCAGCCCCAAATTCTCTGAAGTTCAGGCATGTCTATTCAGTTTCCTAACCATTTCCCTTGGATAGACAATAAGCATCTCCTTTGCAGTCTCACATCCCAAGACTTTCCTCCCACACTCTGTTTAGTCACTCAGGCCCCTGAGCTCTTCCTGAAAAAAGCTGAGCTCTTCTCTACCACAGGCCATTTATACTTGCCCCTTTCTCTACTGGAAACTTCTTTTTTGGGGAGCAGGGTGGAGTCTCTTTTACCAGATCTGTGCATGGCTCACCACCTAGCTTCACTCAGTCTCTGCTTCAGTGTCACCTCTGCAGATAGGCCTTCACAAATCTCCCCTTCTAAAACCTAGACCCCACCACCACCCTCACTCTCTATCCCTATTCCTGCCTTTATTTGTTTTCTTACCTTTATCTCTACCTGACATTATATTAGATATTTGCCTATTTCTGATTTATCTTCCACATTAGCATGGAAGGACCAGATGCCTGACACATAGTAGGAACTCAACAAACATTTACTGAGGGAATTAATTTCTATTTTTGTGTGACTTGCCTCTTGGTGGATTTTGCACATGTTTATTAGTATGCTTGACATTTTAAAATTGATTTTTTTAATTTTTTAAAATTTAAATTCAATTTAGTTAACATATAGTATATTATTAGTTTCAGGGGTAGAGTTCAGTGATTCATCAGTTGCATATAACACCCAGTGCTCATTACTTCAAGTGTCCTCCTTAATGCCCATCACCAGTTACCCTGTCCCCCCACCCACCTCCCCTCCAGCAACCCTCAGTTTATTTCCTATGATTAAGAATCCTCTTATGGTTTACCTCCCTCTCTGTTTTTATCTTACTTTATTTTTCCTTCCCTTCCCCAATGTTCATCTGTTTTGTTTCTTAAATTCCACAAATGAGTGAAATCTCTTTCCCTGACTGATTTATTTCACTTAGCACAATACCCTCTAGTTCCTTCCATGTCATTGCAAATGACAAAATTTCATTCTTTTCGATCACTGAGTAATATTCCATTGAGTATATATATACCACATCTTTTTTATCCATCATCTGTCGATGGACATCTGGGCTCTTTCCATAGTTTGGCTATTGCTGCTATAAACATTAGGGTGCAAGTGCCCCTTTGAATCACCATTTTTGTATCCTTTGGATAAATACCTAGTAGTGCAATTGCTAGGTTGTAGGGTAGTTCTATTTTTAACTTTTTGAGGAAACTCCATACTGATTTCCAGAGTGGCTGCACCAGTGTGCTTTCCCACCAACAGTGTAAGAGGGTTCCCCTTTCTCTGCATCCGCACCAACATCTGTTGTTTCCTGTGTTGTTCGTTTCAGCCATTCTGATGGGTATGAGTTGGTATTTCATTGTGGTTTTGATTTGTATTTCCCTGATGCCAACTGATGTTGAGCATTTTTTCATGTATCTGTTGGCCATTGTATGTCTTCTTCAGAGAAATGTCTGTTCATGTCTTCTGCCCATTTCTTGGTTGGATTATTTGTTCTTTCGGTGTTGAGTTTGATAAGTTCTTTATAGATTTTGGATACTAGCCTTTTATCTGATATGTCATTTGCAAATATCTTCTCCCATCCCATAGGTTGCCTTTTCGTTTTGTTGATTGTTTTCCTTTGCTGTGCAAAAGCTTTTTATCCTGATGAAGTTCCAATGTTCATTTTTGCTTTTGTTTCCCTTGCCTTTGGAGACGGGTCTAGCAAGAAGCTGCTGTGGCCGAGGTCAGACAGTTGCTGCTTGTGTTCTCCTCTAGGATTTCGATGGATTCCTGTCTCACATTTAGGTCTTTCATCCATTTTGAGTTTATTTTTGTGTATGGTATAAGAAAGTGATCCAGTTTCGTTCTTCTGCATGCCTGTCCATAAAATTGATTTTTAAGAGCTTGTTATAGAGGAAATGGAATCTTTTGTCTTTCATACATGTTACAAATATTGTTTCCTGATATCATTTACTATTTTTCTGTTTCATAAGGCAAAAGTCACAGTGGTTTCTCTTTTCAAATGACCCTGCCTTGTAGTTAATGCAGATCGCTCCCCTATTCTGTCAAGGTTGTGTTTAGTCTTAGTCTGTGGTGTTACTTGGCATTTTCAGGTTGTCCTATGGGTGCATTAGCATTTTAATGAAATATTGCAAGGGGCTGCCCCAGAGGCTGCTAGCCAGATGCTGTTCAAACCTGAAAGTCAAGAAAATGACTTTTAGCTACAACCTGGTTATTGCAGTCATGGATGTAAGTTAATCAGAGGTAGCAGAAATCACACTGCATTAATTCATTGTTACTCAAAGCATGGGCAGGTACACAGACTGGGGAATAATGGGCACGGGATGCTGATGCCAGTTCTTTGGAGTATTTATCACCCTCGGTTTGTCACCTTAAGGCATCCAGGTATTTTACTTGAAGAGGCATGAACCAGTAAAATGGCAGCAGAACCTTACAGAAGGAAGGATTTTTGAAAATGCTCAGTCTAGGGATAGTGCAATTGCAACAGTGAAGAACTGAGACTATGCCTGAAATCTCCTGTACCTTTACTGGCCACAGAGGACAATGAAAGCACTGTGTGCAGACCCTAAATATACTGTCAGAGCAACCCTAGGAGATATAAGGAGCCCAGGTAATCAATCTTAGTCTCTCAGGAAGTTCTATTTCACTCACCCTGATAACCTTTGGCCACTCCCAGGCTAAGGGAACGCCTGCCACACAGACTTCCTCCTCTTTCCAAGTATTACAGATGTGCCAGCCCCTGGGTCCAGCGCCTCTGCTCCACAGAGCCTTCAGTGAGACCAGAAGGAGCCCAGGGCCATCTTGTTATTGTCTTGTCCATGAAGATCTACCCTCACCCCTCCTGATGAGCCCAGACTTGAAGGTTAAGCATCCCTGCTCTGGCAGTGTTGGTCTTTGGAAATTATTTAACTGCCTTGGGTCTTAGTTTACTCATCAGAACAATGGGGTCTTGATGCCTATAGTCAGAGGAGAAAATGAGAGAGCGCTGTGCAAGCAGCTGCCACAGTGTCTAGCCCAAGGCAGGGGCTAACACACGTTCACATCATGTTTCCTCTGCTGCCCCAGAAGGCACAGTCTAGCTGCCCTTACCTCAAGTCCTCCTGGCCTCATTTCCAGTGTTTAGGACCCTTCCCATGGGCTTCTCTTCCCTCTTCAGGAGCAGAGTGGGGGTGAGAATGTGTAGCACAAGACCTCGTGTACACAGGTATCCTGAGTAACCTTTGGTGATATCCTGAAGTGCCGGGGCTGCATATGCAGGTTTGGGCCCACCACGGGTCTCAGGTAGGACCCGAAGTTTTACATGCATTTTCATGAACACAGTTTTGCTTACCAGAATATGAAGAGTGAAATGCAAGAGGTATTATTCTGCTCTGCAGTTAGCATGAGTGGGCCCTTGGAGGTATATGACTTCTGTGTTTACTGATATATGCTGGGTACATTCAACAGCTGCTATTTATTTACAGGGGTAAAATTAATACAGCAAAAAAAAATAGTGATTATCCAATCAAAAAATGGGCAAAGGACATGAATAGATTTTTCTCCAAAGAAGACATACAGGCGACCAACAGATATGTGAAAGGGTGTTCAACATCACTCATCATTGCGGAAATGCAAATCAAAACCACTGTGAGATGCCACATCACACCTGTTTGAACATCTAGTATCAAAAATAAAAGACTGATGCAGCCACTGCAGAAAACAGTATGGAGGTTCCACAAAAAAATTTTAAAAATAACTACCGTATGACCCAGCAATCTCACTTCTGAGTATTTACCTGAAGGAAATAAAATCGCTATCTTAAACAGATATCTGCACCTTCGTGTTCACTGCAACATTACTCACAATAGCCAAGATATGGAAACAACCTAGGTGTCCACTCATGGATGAATGCATAAAAAAAGACGTGATGTATATATTCAATGGAATGTTATTCAACCATAAAAAAGAAGGAAATCCTGACATTTGAGACAATATGAATAAAACTTGAGGTCATTATGTTTAATCAAATAAATCAGACAAAGACCAAAATTGTATGATCTCACTTACATGTGAAGTCTAAAAAAGCCAAACTCATAGAAACAGAGAGTAGAATGGGGATTGTCAGGGGCTGGTGGCTGGTGGGAGGTGGGGGGCGGGGGGGAGGATAGAGAGACGTTAGTGAAAGAGTACAAACTTCTACCCATAAAACTGATAAGTTCTGAGGATCTAATTGCAGCGTGGTGACCATAGTTAACAACACTTGGACTTTGTCAAGAGAAGAGATCTTAAATGTTTCTCACCAAACATGAAGAAAGATAATTATGTGCTGTAATGGATGTGTTAATTAAACTTATTGTGGTAATCCATTTGCAATATATATGTATGTCAAATCATCAGGCTGTATATCCTTTTTTTTCAATATAAAGATTTTATTTATTTATTTGAGAGAGAGCAGAGAGGAGGGCGTGGCAGAGGGAGAGGGAGAAACAGACTCTCAGCTGAGCAAGGAGCCCGATGCAGGACTCGATCCCAAGACCCTGAGATCATGACCTGAGCTGAAGGCAGATGCTTAACTCACTGAGCCACCCAGACGTCCCCAGGATGTACATCCTAAATGTATACAATGTTATATGTAAATTATATCTCAGTAATAAAGCTGGGTGGGGTGGGCAGAGGGGGGAAATAGTGACTAAGTTTCCACTGGTAAAATGCTGCCGTTTGGCTGAGGAGGAGGCAACTTGAAGTTACAGGAGTAGCTATAGTTAGTTAGCACACTGATATTTGTGAGCTGTATTTGAATATAACTAAAGAAGAATGCACTTCTATAATTATGACTCATTTTTTAAGGGTGGATCATTTGCATGGACTAAATTTATTTCCTAAATCAAAAACCACAACTTGCTCCTTCTTTTTCAGAGTAAAAGGAAGATAAAGAAGGAAGGGGTGAGGTGCCGGTGGCCGGGTGACACGGTGACAGTGCTGTATGCACTTGGGCTGCCCTAAGTGCAGAAGTCACAGAACCTCCCGATGTTCACACCACGAGGCGTTGGATTTTCTGCTGCTTGCAGCTCCATGCAATTCTACCTGGTAGCTACCCTTCCCTTCATCCCCCCTCTCCATGCACGTGCCCACCAGACAGCCACCGTCCCCTCTACATGCCAGCCACGGAGCCAAGCAAGTGGACTGGCTCCCCTTCCAGTCTGCCTTGGTCCTCCGGTCCAGCTTCTGTCCTCACTTGTCTGTGCCACCCGTGGGCCCAGAATTCACTGCGCTGCTTCTAGGCCACAACCCAGCACAGGGTATGCTGGTGATGGCCCCGTCTGCCTAGATCTATTCCCTGTCTGGGGGACTGCTCCCTTCCAGGGCTCAGCCCAGGAAGCAGGGCACAAACCCCTTTGCCCCCAGGGCCTCACGGATGATTGAGGGCCCTGCAGCATGTCCAGGCTTCTGCCAGGACCAACGTCCATACATTCCCAGCGCCCTCCTCCTGCTCAAGGAAACTTCTTAGAGTCTAGAAGGAAAGAAAAGAGGAAACTTCCCTCTTTCCCATTGCTTACGGAATTTAGGTGTTAGAAAAGTAATCAGAAAAATATTAGGTGAAAACCCCCTGACTTTTCCTGCCCTGTAGGGCCTGGCACACATTCCAAATGGGGTAGATATGCATGTATCTGGAGAGAGGGAATGAGAGAAACGACGGACAGTGTGCTCCTGGGGTGGCCGAGCCTCCGGGCCGTCCAAGGTCAGAGGAAGAAGGCGGTGTGCGGAGGAGTTAGGTAATGTGGGTACTGTGGTGGCGGGCTTAGAAACCAGTGAGGCGGGCAATTTTTCAGCCTGGTGAGGAAGCGGCTGACTTGCTAAGTGTGGTCTCGCAGAACGGGAGGAGCGACCAGAATCACTGGACACTGGGGGTTGAAGGGGCCCCTCGGGTCCTCCAACTCCCGCCTCCACAGCCAGCCCTCAGAGTGGCCTGCTCACCACTGTCCCACACCCCGGGACCCTCCCTGCTGTCACTCACAGCACCCTCCTCTACCCGATGCCCGCCAGGCTGGCCTCAGCCTCCCCAGCGCTGCCCACCGACCTCCTGCAAGGTGTGATCTCCTCCTCCAGCTTCCCACAGCCCAGGCTGGACCTCCCGGCTGCTCCTGCCCAGGCCACTCCAGTCCGAGGCCACCCCACAGAGAGGACCTGGGGCTCGCCTTTGCAGGGTGCCATTTTCTCTGTGTCAGCTCTTCAAAAGGCCCACCAGCACTGACTGGGGATCATCACCCCGCCGTCACATTGTGAGGCTGGCACTCTTCCTGTCCTGGGGGCTCTGCAGCCAGGAGTGAGTGGGGCAGAGGCCGAGCCCTGAGTACGCCACACATGCGTGCGCACACACACACACACACACACACACACACACACACCCCCTTCCTCGGGCCAGCAAAAGGGGCAAGTTGGTACAGAACAGCAGCAGTGGCTTTATAACCTGGAAGTGTGGATTTTCTGTTGGCAGAAGAAGAAAGCATCCCCATGAGAACCCAGGGGACCACTAAGAGGAGCCTCAAGCCAGCTGAGAAGGTCAGCGATGGTTGAAAGAGCAGTGATCCTGGGGGCTCAGAAGGTCCTGTTGACATGTGGGCAAACCCACCCAGCCGCCCTCACAGTCCAGACAAGCCAAGCAAACATCCTCCGGGCCTGCTGCCCTCCAAAGGACCTGCTCCTGGTGGGGGCCTGACATCTTCGGAGATGCACCCTCCCTCTTGTCTTTTTCTATCTCCCTGTTTCAGAGCATTGCCGTCCCCCTATCCACCCATCATTTTGTATCCTAGCTGCTGTTACTTCCCCGTCTTCCAGGTCTTTCCACCACTGATTCAGAGAAGAGCAGGGCTTTCATACACCAAGGCAGATGCAAGTTTGAAGCTCAGCTGAGGCAGGATGTGCTGTCCGAGCCCTCCCAGAACCCAGACATGCGCTGCTCCCTGGTAAGCAGGATGCAGCCTTTTTGGGGGTGCTGGCATGTAGCTCGGGGAGCTGCTCCCGTGCAGAGCTACTTGGGCCTGGTGATGCAAAAGGAGAAGGAGAAGCAGGAAGCATGTGGCCCCAGCCCTTCCTGGGACCTTGCCAGACCATTTGAGGAGCAAGACCATTTCCCCAGATGCACATGGAAGCCAGCAAGCCTGCAGCCGCTCAGAGCATCCAAGGTACATGGCACACAGCTTCGCAGGAGCCATGGACACCAGGCAGGAGACGGCTGATGTCTGGCAAAACATGGGGGATGCCATCCGAGAGCATAGACTTGTCCCTGACACCTGTGAGCTGCCCCTGTGACTCCGGAAAGGCATAGGGAGATGTCATCCCCACCCAGGAGGAGCTCAGGGCCCCAAACCACTGAGGGTTGGTGTTCCCTGGGTTAATATGTACCCTGGGGCATCTGGGCCACAATAGCCACGTGACAGCGGGTTCACCTCTGACCTTACCTCAGACTCTGTCACCCCATGTGTGAAAGGGTATTGAGAGCGGATGGTGGGTACGCAGGAGGGTTCAAGTCTCAGCGTGGCCACATACCGGCTGCAAAACTCGAGGTAATTCACTGTAGCTCTCTGTGCCCTGGTTTTCCCAAATGTCAAGTAAACATAACACTAGTACCTAGTGTTAGGGTTTCTGCTACTTCTGGTCCTCGGAGAGGAAGAGCTGGGCTGGGAAGGGACGAGACACACAGGAGGACCTGCGGGGAAGTTGGGAAGCATGGAGAGCTAGGACAGCCTTCAGACCATCAGGTAGGTGTGTCCCCTGCTGGATAGAGGGAGGACAGTTGGGGCAAGGCCACTGGGGTGTCATGGAGCCAAAGTCACTGCCAGAGGAGTCCCGTGTCTCCTGGAGATGGACCAGTCCTGGTGTGGGGTGCCACCTCGGGGCACAGTGGCCCATTACACCCCCACAGCCAGAGGTCTGAGGGAGCTCTGCAGGTGCCTTCTCACACCACTGCTGTCATGAGAATGTAAGCATTTGCTTAGTTCTGGTCGGAGTGCTTGGTGTGGAGCTGGGTCAGGTCTGCAGAAATGTCTCCAACTTCCAGCCCTCTGGGCCCGCTTTCCTTCTCCCCACTCTCCCTGCTCCTTTGACTTCAGTGGCCCCCCTGTTTTTATTCTTTCCCCCTTCTCTTCTTCCTTCTCTCTCTTTCTCTTTAAAGTCCCTTCCCAGACGTGCCCTCCAGCCACAATCCCCAGCCAGAAAGGCAGGCCACAGAGGGGCAGTGGGTGAGAAATGGTGGGAAGGGCTTGGAAGGGCCTAGTGTGAGGAGGGAAGGTTTGCACGGACTGCCCCACATGCCTCCTCCTGCCCATGTAGGACTTGAGCGCAGTGTGGTCCAAGTTGGAGGCTGCCTCCAGAGCCGAGGCCACACTTCCTGCTTGCAGGATGTGCTCCTGGGTCTCTCTGCTGGCTGATATCCCTCAGGGAAGCCCGGCCCCCCCAGCACCCAGCCTCCACTGGTCAGCGCCTCTGCTGAGGACAGAGGGAAGCTGGGAACTTTTGGTGCCCTCACTCTCCTCCCAGCATGATGCAAATCTATTTTACTGCCCACTGTCTCTTGGTCACCAGTGTAATGACATTCATCTCCATTGTCAAGGGGAAGCTGAGGAAGCCCATACTTCTCCTTTGGGGTGTGAGTTGCAAAAGTCTTCTTCAATCCCCAGTATTAGAAATCCTGTTTTTGCTTTCACAGCTCTGTGTGCAATCTAAATAGCGTCCTTCTAAAAATGGACAGAAGAAGCCACGACTTATCTGGAAATGAACCCAAGACCCTAGGAAGTGAGGACTGAGAGAGGCTACTCCAGCGGGGGCACCTCTGTGCTTGACAGGACAGGAGAGGTGCCACGAGGCACTCTGCAGGATGAGCTGATTCCCTCCCTTGTGTTTCCAATTCCAGGCACCTGGCCAGGGTGGGGTAGTCTGGAAATTACGCACACCCAAAAGGGTAGCGTCATGTCATCCAGGGAAATGTCAGCATCCCAGGATAAACCAACTCACAGAAAGGAACTCTCTTTGGTGTGTATGTGCCGCACAGAGGCACTGAGCTAGGTCGCTATGCCGAGGGTGTCTGCAGCCTCCACAGCCCCTGGCCTGATTGTTACCCAACCACAGGGCAGCCCCCAAAATCTGAGAACTCAGTCCCTCCAAGTCAGTCACACCATCGTACACCTACATGAGGCTAATAGGGAAGTTTGGGGTACAGCTTCAAGTTGACAAGGTCAAGTGCATGATCTTTCCTGGAGCTCATTCTCTCATTCCCAGAGAATATCTGTGACTGGTTCCTGCCCCAGCCCCCATGAGGGAGCCTCTCTGGCTAAGCTGACGGGAAATCCACTCTGGGTGCTCTCTTCCATTATCAGTGGAGGGGGAAGGAGTGTGCAGCAAAGAGGAGTAAGCATCCAGATTTCCACAAGGAGGACATTCAGGCACATATCCCCCGTGGAAAGGCTGACTTTCTAGAACTTGCTAGCTGACCCACCTACCACCCAGAACTGAATTTGATGGACTTTTACTTCATTCCATATAAAAGATCTCCCATTTTGTGGACTGGAGTTGGTTCCCTTCAAAACTATCCTTGCAGAGACCTCATCTGGAATGGCCCAGTCATAGGATGACCTCTATGGTGAATCTAGTGCGGGCTTTATCTGAGAGCATTAATGGTCATGCGCATGCACTGGCCCTCCTCAAACCAGCCAGTTGACTTTTACCATGATTCTTCTCCCGAACAACCATATCTGAAAGATTGTATGGTGGCACGGTGACAAGTGGGAGCTCCAGAGGGACACAGCCTGGTGCAAATCCTAGCTCTTTCATCCACCAGTTGGGAGACTTTGGGCCAGCTTTTAACAGTTTGGGGCTCAGTTTCTTCCTCCGTAAAATGAGAATGACAGTAATAGCTCCCCTCATACTGCTATAAGAATTGAATGAATATTTGTGAAGTTCTCAGACCCGTGCCTGGCACATAGCTAGCATCCCCTGAGTACTCGCTACGGTGCTGATGGTCATCTTTATTAGACATGCCCTGCTAGCAGAAGCTGGGATTTGAACACAGGACCATGTTACTACTCAGTCACACTTTTTTCCATGAAGCTGTTTTTAACTTGGAAATTTCCATTCCTTAAAGTTCAAAACCAAACATCAGGAACTGAAAGGAGAGGCTACCTGCTCTCTCTAGTTACTGCTGTGTAACTAGATGTTTTTAAGTCATGGTGGCCTTCTCTTTCAGCCTGCTGATTCATGTTGCCTGGGCCTCCCCCAGGCTGAAAGCACCCAGTTCTCCTCCTCTCGGACAGAAATCATCATTCTATCTATGGGAATAGGAAGAGAATGTCAGAGGGATTCTGGGGATATTCACTTCAAATTTTTTCATCTTTACATTCTGAGAAAATTAAATGAATCATTTTAAGCAGCCTGAAAAATGACTTCTGGAATATTTAACCCGATTAAGAATTAAGATTAAGAAAGTTTTCTTTCGCTTTTTTCTCCAACTTTTACTTTGAAAAAGTTCAAAGCTAAAAAGTCAAACAAGTTATTTTAACAAACACCAGCCTTTATCTGGATTCACCAATTTTAACAATCTGCTACATTTGTCTGGCCTTTCTTTATAGACATACACAAACAGAGAGATTTTTCTTTGGCTGAAGAATAAGTTACAGACATCCTGATATTGAACTCCTAATTGTATCAGCACATATCTTCAAAGAGGAAGGACTCCTCCCACATAACCACAGAACCATTATCACACCCAAGAAATTTAACATTAATCCAATAATATAATTTAACATATAATATATAACAATATAGTTCATATTCAAATTTTCTCCAATTTTCCCCAGATTTTCTTTTACGGTCTTTTAAAAAATCCAGAATCCAATCAAGGTTCAGCCTTATACTTATGGTTGATTGTCATGTTTCTAGTCATCACTAATCTAAGGCAGGAGTTGGCAAGCTTTTTTGTGAAGGGCCAGATAGGTGTCTGTTTCAACCACTCAACTCTGCTCTTATAACACAAAAGAAGCCATAGACCATATGTAAACAAACGGGTGTGAATGTGTGTCAAGATGTGACCTATGAATTATAGTTTGTCAAACCCTCATCTAAGGCATTCCTCCCATCTTTTTTGTCCATAACGATATCAGCATTTTTGATGAGTCCAAGCCTGTTGTCTTGTAGAATATCCAATATACGGTTTGTTTGATTGTTTCTTCATAATTAGATAAGGTTAAAATCGGGGTGCCTGGGTGGCTCAGTCAGTTGAGCATCTGTCTTCGGCTCAGGTCATGATCCTGGAGTCCTGGGATTGAACCCCATGTCTGGCTCCCTGCTCAGTGTCAAGCCTGCTTCTCCCCCCCTCTGCCCTTCCCCCCACTCGTGCTCTTTCTCTCTCTCTCTCAAATAAATAAAAAATCTTTAAAAAAAAAAAAAAGATAAGGTTAGAATGGTGGGCAAAAATTCAAGACAGATGAAGCTGTGGACTTCACATTACTTCACACCAGGAGGCACATAAGGTCAGTTTGTCCCATTATTGGTGAGATTAAGTTTGATCTCCTAAAGTGGTCTCTGTCAGGTCTCTCCATTGTAAAAGTACTTTTTCCTTCTTTATAATTAAAAAGTAATTAAATTAAAATAATTAAAAAGTGAGGAGAAATTTCAGAACCATGTGAATATTTTGTTCCCCCAAAACTTTTCAACAAATCTTTTTAGCATTGATGGTCCAGGCATTGATAATCTTTGCCTAGATAGATGAATACATCGAAATTTGCGAAGTTGTAGTTTTCAAATTCTATCATTTCTCCACATTTATTATCTGGCATTGTAGTGGATGTGGTGGTGTGCTTTCCTGGTTCCCCCTTCAGGACGGGCCCTCACTCCTCCAGCTGCTCCGTGTTGTCTGCTGAGAACTCTCCATTCCCACTGTTATTCTTTTCTGAGGCTCAAATTCTCCCAGATTTGGCCAGTGGGAGGCTCTTCAGGCTGGTTCCTATGTCCTTTTCACAGGTCCCTATTAGTATTTGAGTAACTTCCTTGCTTTCTGGCACAAATAGTGCTCCAAATGTCCTTAACATCCTCAGACATGGAATTTGCCTTTTTTTTTTTTCAAGGAGTCCTAGTTCTTTTAGTGAGGAATGGAATTTAGAAACCAAAATCTGGGTGCTAAGCATCCTATGTGTTCCTGGATATACTTGCTTCTAGACTCTTGCAAAGGACAGAGGTAGGATAAACACACACACACATAAACGCACATGCACACATGTAAAATCAAGAGTCCATATTGATACTGACTTCAAGCCACCATTACAGGTCCCCCATTCCATATTTGTATTTCCCTTCTCTTATAGTAAAAACAAAACCAAAAAAAGTGCTGAATAACATACAAAATCCACCCTCTTGAAGGCATACATTATCTGAAAAAAGAGGAATACTCATGCAGGGACTTATTTAGTATAGGTAAATAGAGCCCCGAGGCCAGGTTCAGTCTTAACAGCATTATAAAACTTTGTGAAATTGAGTATGACTTTTTCTAGTCAAGGAGCAAAGAGACAGAAGAGAAACTTATGACTTGCCCAAGACAGTCTAAGAAGGGATGCCTGGGTGGCTCAGTGGGTTAAGCGTCTGCCTTTGGCTCAGGTCATGATCCCAGGGTCCTGGGATTGAGTCCCATATCAGGCTCCTTGCTCAGCGGGGAGCCTGCTTCTCCCTCTCGTTCTGCCTCTCCACTGCTTGTGTTCCCTCTCTCTCTCTCTGATAAATAAATAAAATCTTTAAAAAAAAAAAAAGACAGTCTAAGAGGATAATAGCCCTAAAGCTGGATCCCCAAAGGACTGCATCCATAGTAAAACAGTGACCTAATAGAGACCTGCTTACTCCTAACCCAGGAAAGTGAAAGTCTTGATCCTTAGTGTGGAACAGAGAGAGGAACTATCTCCCTCATAATTTTTTAACCACACGCCATTACTTCATATGAATTTGAAGCCCAAATTTACTCTTTCCCACTGGTCAGCAAAACCTCAGATAATCACTTGACATAAAGTGATTTTGGAAAGACAGTTACTCTAGTGCAAGGTAAAAGCAAATTCAAATCTCTGGAGGAAACTTTCCTACCCTAGTTCGGAATGTCCACAAATTCCCAAGAAAAGTAAAAATAAATAAACAAACAAAACATACAAGGAAAAAATGCACCATGAGTAAAGGCTATCAGGAAGAAAACTGACAGAACAATCAGTTCTAAAGAAATTCAGATATTGGAACTATCAAAATGAGAAAATAATATATATTTAATATGTTTCAAGAAACAGTAGGGAAACTTGAAAATGTGAGTTAAAGAAAAGCAGCTTTAGAATAAAACCAAATAGATCTCCTAAAGATAAAAATTATAATAATTAAAACTAAAAATTCAAAGGACAGGGTTAGCAGTAGAATAAATACAGCTAAAGAGAGAATTAGGGAGCTAGAAGATAGAACTTACGAAGTTAACCAAAATGCATGCCACAGAGACAGAGATCGAAAACATTAAAGAGAGATTTAAGAAAACAAGGAGAATAAGATCATTTGAAACACTGGTTGATAATTGAGGCTCAGTTCTATGGACCAGCTTACTTAAGGAAGGGGAGTGCAAGAGAGATGAAATCTACTCTCCAGCCTCATCTGAAAGAGTAATACATTGTACAATTTTAAGCTGTGTAGCATGCTGTTTCATGTCTTTATGCCTTTTCACATGCCATTCTGTATGTCCCGAATTTTCCCCAAATCTTATCTACCTAGTAAATTTGTATTTATACTAGAAGACCCAACTCAACGTTACCTTTCTCTGTGAAGTCTTCCCTGATGGACAGTCAGATTGATCATCTGTGCCACTAATATACCTTTTCATGACTCTATTTTTGTACTTATTATACTACTTTGAAATAATTTCCTTACATGGCCCAGATTGTTCCCATATGAAGGGAGAAGCCATATATTATTTATCCCACTATTTAACAAACACAACAAATCTTTGTTGAAAGAATAAATGCATGAATGGATCTTTAATATCAACTAATATTTCTAAACCTAGAAAAAATATATTTCAAAATTTGGATGGAAAAATTATATTCAGGGGCACCTGGGTGGCTGTCAGTTAAGCATCTGCCTTCAGGGACGCCTGGATGGCTCAGTCGGTTAAGTGTCTGCCTTCAGCTCAGGTCATGATCCCAGGGTCCTGGGATGGAGTCCCGCATCAGCCTCCTTACTCAGTGAGGAACCTGCTTCTTCCTCTCCCCGCTCACTATGTCTCTCTCTCACTATGTCTCTCTCAAATAAATAAATAAATTCTTTTAAAAAATTATGTTCAAAGAATTAAAGGAAAATTTTGTTTTAATGACTGAACAGATAAGGAATATTAACAGAGAAACAGAAACTATAAAAACAGAGATATGGACATTCTAAAACTGAAAATTATAATACCCAAATTTTAAAAATTCATTTGATGAAGTTAGCAGCAGATTGGAGGTTATCAGAAGAAAAAGCCAGTGACCTTGAAGGCAAATCAATAAAAATTATCCAATTTGAGAGAGGTGGGGAAATAATGAGGAAAAATGAGAGAGCCTAGCAACCTATGTAATCTTATCAAATTGTCTAAGATATATATAATTGGACTCCAAATTAGTAAAGAGGGGAAAACTGAGTGATTAAAACATTCAACCCAGAAAAAAGCAAAGAAAATAGAACAAGAAAAATAACAGATACAAAAAATATAGAAGCTTAAAATATGATAACAAACATTAGTCAAAATGCCAATAGTTACAATAAACCTTGTTTGGGGACACATACCTAAGTGGTAAAAAAATAATAAAGCCAAACAGGGAATGACTGCTATAAAACTCAGGATGTCATTAGCTCTGGGACCAGGAGAAAGAATGCATTTGAGGAGCATACACAGGGGCTTCTGACATAAGCTAATGTTTTATCTCTTAGTCTGGGTAATGACTACATGGGTGCTCCTTTTATTGTCTTTCTCTAAACTCAACTATGTCTTCATAAACTGTTCTGCCTATAGGGTATGTTTCACAATTTTAAAAAGATTAAAAAAAATTCTAAAATCAGCTCTGTTTGTTCTCCTTTCCTATCAGCCCAGGGATGTCTGAGTGAGAAAAAAAAAAAAAAGGAGGGGAACCACTCTTGTTCCTTTTTGTTTGTTTTTCTCCTCAAGACATGTAACTGACAACATGGATGTCTCTGTGCCAAAAGGCACAGATATGCCCTGTGGTGTTCCCAGGGTCAGGACCAGGATCAATGGGGGAGGTTACCAGAAATAAACTCTCCAATCAATGTTTGAAAGAACTTACCTTTTTCTATATTGTTTGTAATATAGGTAATAAAGGCTTATGGAAGAAAATTTGGAACATTATAGAAAGATATAAAAGAATTACCCTTGAGGACACTGTCCAAAGATAAATATTTTACATAGGTTTATTAACTATTATATTTTCTTTTTTTTTTTCATTTTTTTAAGGAGAGTGGGGGGAGGGGCAGAGGGAGAGGGAGGGGGAGAGGGAGAGAGAGAGAATCTTAAGCAGGCTCCATGCTCAGTGTAGAGCCCAACACCGGGCTCAATCTCACAGCCCCGAGATCATGACCTGAGCTGAAATCAAGAGTCAGATGCTTAACTGACTGAGCCACCCAGGATCCCCAAATACTATATTTTCTTCTTTTTAATTTCATTTACTTATTCAACAAATATTTGTGTACATGCTCTATGTGTCAAGAAACAATGGAAGAAACTAGGGGTGCAGTAGTGAACAAGGCCAACTTGTCATCGCAGAACTGACAAGCTAGAGGGGGACAGATAGATGACACATGTGAGCACATAGACACCAAACCTAGCCTTGGAGTAGAAAAGATCAGTATAGTCTTCCCAGGAGAAGGGAACACCTAACCTGAGAATTAAGAGGTAAAAATAAATTTTCTTAGGTGGAGATGTGAGGGAAGAGTCCTCCAGGTAAAAGAAACACTACGCATAAAGCTCTGGAGGAAAGAAAAAAGAAAGAAGGATAAAAGAAAAGAAAAAAAATCAGTGTACCTGGAAAGTAGATGGAAAAGATGAGAGTAGGGCAAGGGAGGAACCTAGACAGACTTGGAAGGCAAGTCTTGAGGCCTAACAGCTAGTTCTTGGAGGACTTTGTAAGTTATACAGAAGGAATGGGACTGTATCATACAGGTGGCGTGGGACAATTAAAAAGTTTTAAGCAGGGTGATTATGCAAGATTTATAAAGATAACTCTGGCTGCAATGCAGAGAGATAGGGAACATAAAGGAATAGACATATTTGGAAACATTGATGATATTGTGGACTTTATGGCTATCTCCCCAACAATTATTCCTCCCTCACCTCATTTTTATAACAGCTATGAAGTTTGGTGGGTTTGACCTCACCCAGCTCCTGGGGTGGGGTCTGATGGACTTAGACGAAATAGGATAATTTCATCTCTTTCCAAAGAAACTGTTTCAAGAACCAGGTCTAAGCCAATAGGCCTGTGGCATTTCCTTGTCCCTGGATGGGTTTAAGGATGATCCAATCAATGTGAAGATCAAGTGTTTTGTTTGGAATTCTTGATCACACACTCTCAAACCAGAGAGAATGATGTCAATCTATGAAACCCCGAAGCTGCTGCAGCCTTTTTGTCACCATGAGGGCAGCCAGCCTGAGGAAGAAGTTGGACATGGGAAAAAAGGAAGAGCAGAGGGGATCTCAGAGAAATAAAACTAGAGCTCTGATCAAACCATACCTGAAGCCAATGTACCTCTCGTCTTTACATTTATAGTTTAAACTAGTATGTGTAACATTTTCTGTTACTTGCTTGTTTTTGTTGCTTGTAACTGATACGAATGAGGGGGTCCATTTTGCAATCTGATTTTGGTGTATTTGTGGGATGTCTTAGTGGTGCTGTCAATTGACCATTTTTCTAAGTCACAGAGGCAGTGTTTTTCTCATCAGTGTGTGTACTCTATATTTTAAGACTATAATAAGACTATTAACCATGAATTAGGCAAATATTTTTGTTCAATTTTCTGTTCACTTTTGTTTATCATGGATGTTGACATCCAAACACTTTTAATTTTCCATTAGATAAATCTACTAATTACTTCCTTTGTAAGTTCTTTTTTGTCAGAAAATCAGGAAGGATTTTGATAGGCTGTCCAGAGCTTGGATGGAACCCAATAGGAAACCCATCATATTCCACTCCTCTGACCACAGAGATTGATCAGGGGTAAGCACCTGTTCCAAGACGGGCCAATGAGAGTCCATTTCAGAACATTTGTGGGAACCACTGGAAAGCAGATGTTCTCTCTCTCTGCTGCAAATCCTCAGTTGGTGGAGTGAAAATCTAAACATGTTCCTCAGTGTCTTGCTACCATTTGGGAAAAATCTGCTATAGAATGAGGCCCACACAGAGAAAAGCAGAACCAAAACATGATGAAAAAGAGACCAAGTCCTGATGACATAGCTTAAGAACTTGCATCCCATCACACCCAAACTTTGGCCCGTAAATTCCCTTTTTTATTTACTTCAATATGATTGGGGTTTTCATTGCTTGCAACCTAAAGAATTGGGCAATGAAGAACATGGAACAGAATCTCACCCTGAGATAGCTCTTTTAAAGACCAGGACTTTCCCAACCACCTCTGCCTCAAAGCACCTTTGCCCAAGCTGCTCACATACCCCACCTAAAGGGCCTCCACCTGCTTGGGACACTGCCATTGTCCAGTTCCCCTCTGCTCCCTGATGGTCTCTGGATGACTGTTACTTGGAGGGGGATAAACAAGGACAGCCTAACAGAAAAGGACAGGATGGAAGGATCAGAGGAATAAAGATACCCACTTCTACTCACACCTTGGTCTCATCTCAACAATACTTAGCTTGTGATAGAATGTTGTGAACATCAAATGAGATAAATTATATTATGTGAAAGTATGTTTTAGTTTGAGACTTGTATTAGTCAGAGTTCTCGAGAGAAACACGATCAATAGAATATATATATACCTATTAAATATAATATGGATATCCTATTGGTTTTATATGAGAGAGAGATTTATTTTAATGTGATTGTAGGAACTGGCAAGTCTGAAATCTGCAAGACAGTCTGGAGATAAAATTATTTTTTCCTCTGGGAATCTTAGTCTTCTCTCTTAAGGCCTTGAACTGATTGAATGAGAGTGGGCCTCATCCTCGAAATGAAGTGTACCATTCGGAGGGTAATCTGTTTTATTCAAAGTCTACTGGTTTAAATATTAATAACATGTAAAAAAAATACCTCACAACATTCAGCCCACCTCATCAAAATGATTTCTAATGATCTGTCAGCTGCTAACTCCATTAGTTTCTTCCTCAATTTTGCTGAAAGCACAAAAATGTACCTCTTCTTATCTGGTTCCCCTCTAAAGACAGGAAACAATTACAAAAGATCTCATACTCTTCCTTAAACCCTGAAGATGGTTATAGATTTTTATAAACAGATCCTTATCTTCCACTCTCCTCCCAGGATCTGTGAATGTTTCAGCTACTTCCTCACTATTCTCAAGGCCCGACCCTACTTTCTGCTCTGATTGCCACATTCCTAATTGCAGGTCATTAATTCCATCACCATTTGGTGTCCACTAGCCCTCACTTCTTAAATAGTTCTTGCTTTCCTCTCTGGGATGAGCAATGTTTTTAATGCCCCGAGTCTATGGGGCATCTGGGTGATTCAGTTGGTTAGGCGGCTGCCTTCTGCTCAGGTTGTGATCCCGGGTCCTGGGGTTGAATCCTGCATTGAGCCCCACGTTGAGCCCCCACCCAGTCGGTGTCCCTACTCAGTGGGGAGTCTGCTTCTCTCTCTCCCTCTGCCTTTCCCCCCCATACTTGTGCTCTTGCACATGGTCTCTCTCAAATACTCTCTAAAATCTTTTTTAAAAAATTCCCCAAGTCTATTCCCCTGCAGTTGTCTATCGAGAAATCCTTAAATGTCCAGTTTCTCTAATTTATTGGTCACTATTGATGCCTTTTTTCCTGAGCTGTGGAACCTCATCCAAAATGGTATTTCTGTAACCATCAGTGCAAGTCCTTGCAGCTAGGAGTCTTTGCATCTAGATGCAAGGATGCCTTACCCAGCCAGCCACACCCACCCAGGACAGGAGAGGCACACAGCAACTCTGGAGGGTCTTGGCACACAGCAACTCTGGAGGGTCTTACCATAGGGTGTGTTATTCTCACTTCTTAGCTGAAGGAGACACCCACTTGTTGCTAGGGTCTCAGGAGGCACACAGCACTTGGCAGGAAATAGAACCACTCCCTCCTTCACCCCCTCTTTTTAAAGATATGGTTATTTATTTTAGAGAGAGACAGCGAGCGTGAGCCCAAGGGTGAAGAGAGAGGGAGAAGAAGAGAGAGGGTCTTAAGAAGACTCCCCACTGAGTGAAGAGCCCAATCCAGGACTCCATCCCACCACCCTGAGATCATGACCTGAGCCGAAATCAAGAGTTGGCCACTCAACTGACTGAGCCACCCAGGCACCCACCTCAGCCCCTTTTCAAAGAAAAGTTAACCCAGACTGTTCAAGGCAAAGGGCAGCGTCCTGAATTATCACTGAGTAAGCTCTCAGTACCTTCTAAAGTCAGCAGTTTTCTCATTTACTTTTGCTCATTCTCTCCAGCACAAGTTCTGTGGTCTGCACACGCCCATCACTTGTCTGCGTGGGTTACGTTCCTTCATAGAGAGACAGAAAAACTCTGAGAACACAGGCGTGCCCCTCCCCACCCCAGTGCCCCTCTCCTTGCAGAGAGTGATCTGCCCATTCTTCAAATCCTAAATCAGAGTTCTCAGCTCAACCTGTGAACCTCCCTGGATGGAGTGGAAAAAGCATTTATTTTACGTAATCCTTCCCATGCCTCCCACGCAGTTTGATTGAAGCCTGGAGGCAGAGCCTGAGAAAGATTCTGCCTTCAGTGAGTTCACCATCTCCTGAGGAAAATTAGCATGATAAACTACCTTATATCTGCTGTGGTGCTGGTTACATCAAAGTCCACACAGCAGAGGAGACCAAGCCTCCAGCCTCTCTAGGAAGAAGGCTGTAAAGCAAGAAGGAAAAAGGTGCTGGCCTTTAAGAGCTGAACCTAGAGCTAAATTACAGGCTGAGTGGAAGTTGGGAAAGGAGAGTAAAGGTGATGTGGGAAACAAAGGCAAAAGAAAAATTATTAAATTCCCTTACTACTTAGAGCCCACTGACAAGTCCTTGAAACAGGCAGAGTGACATTCCTCTAGGGACTCAGCTGCATCAATGTTAATACTTTGCTAAGGGCAACAGGTAATCTTAGCCCAATCCCCAGGATCTTGTAAGTCTACTTTAATATATAAAAATTCCTTTGGGGCACCTGGGTGGCTCAGTTAGTTAAGTGACTGCCTTTGGCTCAGGTCATGATCCTGGAGTCCCAGGATCGAGTCCCGCATCGGGCTCCCTGCTCAGCAAGGAGTCTGCTTCTCCCTCTGGCCCTCCCCGCTCTCATGCTCTCTCTCTCTCTCATTCTCTGTCTCTCAAATAAATAAATAAAATCTTTAAAAAAATAAAAATAAAAATTCCTTTGGAAACTTCCTTTATCTCTATCCCCCAAGATACATGTTGGCAAGCATCCCCCAAGCATATGACCCACCAGTATACATCTGAAGGGTCTCATGACTCAAGTTTTATTAGACAGTAATAAGTGACCTTTTCCCAACAATAGCTAGCCCCCTCAGGGTCCTGGAAACCTTGCTTCCAAAATTCCTTAGAGACTTAGCTATCCCTAACCCCCTCCCAACTTGGAAGTATATAATGGGCCACTCCTCATGACCCTGGTGCAGCTCTTTCTGCCCATGGGTCCTGTCCCTGTGCTTTAATAAAATCACCTTTTTGCACCAAAGACGTCTCAATAATTCTTTCTTGGCCATTGGCTTTGAACCCTAACATCTTTCTTACATCAAAGGGAGCATCTGAATCCAAAGGAACAGCCTGTGCACAGTGGACAGCTTTTAATCTCTCCTAACGGCAGGGATGGAGGAAACAGAATTGGGAAGGGGTCCTCCATGGAACAACACCAAGGAGAATTAACAGAGGGGATAAGATGAATCAAAGTGGGCATAGGAAACAGAGTTTAGCATAAGGTCTAAAAATTATACCAGCCTTAGTGATTGTCAACCACGTATGAGTTTTTTCACCTGATTTTTTAAAAAGTAAGTTCCATGCCCAATGTGGGGCTTAAACTCACAACCCTGAGATCCAGAGTCACATGCTCTACTGACTGAGTCAACCAAGCACTCCACAACCACATATGAATCTTTTTGAGGAGTCGTGGCAGAAGATCAATCCAAGTGGTGACAGAGTCCAAAGTTTAAAGATAAAAGGGAGGAATGCAGAAAATCTTCCCTTCTCCTTGCCTCTCCCTACTCCCCCACTTCCCAAAGGTCTAAGGAGAGGAGGAGCTATGATGAGACCTGCCAAAGGCTGTGTCAATTTCCAAAGAAGAAAAAAGAGTCCAAAGGCTTGTGATTTTTAGAAAGTGTCATGACACAAGAAAAGAAGAAATCTGGGTACTTTGGGGAGAGGATTGAAAGGACATTGGAAGGTAAGGAAAAGGTGGTAGAGTGAAAAAAGGTGAGGTGGTCTGTGTGGGACCATCTGCACCAGTAAAGAGACCATCCACATGGTGATCACAAAGATCTGAGCAGGAGGACAAGGAGAGATTAGACCAGGAGACAATTCCCACTCCATATGGTTTCCATTCTATTGCTGGGGATCTGGAAGAAAAATGAATAAAAGTCTGTGGTCCTGTGCAGGTGCATGGGTTCTCTAGGCAGAGACAGAAAAGCAGGCCATCCACACACACCTCACAATCTCCTGGCTAAAGCCAGCACTCCTACACAAATCTGTGTACTACAAAAGTCCATGCTCTCTCCACTGTTCCTGTCTCACCACCTTCTAGAAGTGAGCAACTTTTTTAGTGGTGGTCCACTGAAAGAATGTTTCAAGGTGCCTCCTTTGTTTCAAGCATGGTGGCAAATGCTGAGGTTACAAAAATGAAATAGATGCAGTCCACTTCCTAGTGGGGCAGACATTAGAGAGCTGAAAGAAAAGTATAGCAATACAGAGAGAATCTCCCATGTAAATAACAAAGATGAGCCAAGCGGTCCACAAGGAAGGTAGATTAGGTCTGGGAATGCTGCACAGAAGATGAGGTTTTCTTACTGTTTCTGGACAAGACAAATTCACTTCTCACTGATGGTGCCTCTGCCTGGACCACTCTTCCCCCAGATTTTACCTGAACCATTCCCTGGCTTCATACAGGTTTGTGATCAATAGTTATCTGCTCAGAGAAATGGTCCATGTAAGATAGCATTCTTCACCACCACACTTCCTCCTTCTACCTTCTTTTACTATTCTTCAATTTATTTAACTGCATTTGTGCCCATGTTCTCTGCCTTCACATCCATTACTAGATAAACTGTCCATTCTCCTATTTAAGGCTAAATCTTGGGCATTAGATGTCATGCCCCTTTCCTCCTCCAAGATATCTTACCAGCAACTATCTCTTCATTCCCTATGTCATTCCTGTTTTCCCTACCATTCCTATCAGCATGCAGATATGCCCATATTATTTCACATCTCAAGAAGATTTTTAAAAACCTCCCCTGAAACTCTGCCATTTCTGGGAAGATGGAGTAGATATACACCTATCTATTCTTTCTCCTAAGTGCAAGTAAAAATCCTGGACATTATATATAAGACAAATACAAGAAACTCTGAACAGTGAGAGAATAAGGCAGACTGTCAAGAGACCTCAGGACCCAAGGGAGGACATGATAGTGAGTTCCTTAGCTTTGTTTTTTGCCTCATATAGCCTAAGCAAGAGCCTAGAAAACTGAAAACTCAAAACATTAAAGGGCATAGATAAAAAATAAATAAATAAAACCAAACAAAAACCAAGAAAAGACTTCTCTGTCTAACCTAAGGACCAGGAAAGAGGCAGCCTAGCAAGACAGAAACCTTTAAATAATAACCACTCTATTTCAGCACCACACCACAGAAAACAAACCGGCCTCACCCCTACTCATGCCAGCAAAAGCGGGTGGGGATCCTAGACTTTGACCTTCCTCGTCTGAAACAAGCTTTACCCTCCAACCCCCACATTCCGTGGTGTTAGTGAAGACCATCTGGGAGCCTGGACTGCTGCTCCCACCAGGCAGTAATGAGGCACCCCTCCACTTCCCTACTGGGGTGGTGTTGGTGGAGGCCTACTGGAGAGGCAGGACTTCCGCCACTGCCTGGTGATAATGAGGCCGCCCACTCACTGTGGTGTCATTGAAGTTCACACGGGGAGTAGTAACAAGGCCCTCCCACCTCTTGTGGCCAAAAGAAATATCAGTGGAAGGCAGGTGGGAGGCAGAACTCGACAAGCATAGCCAACAGCAACAAAGAGTTTCCCTCCTCAGGTACCAACAAAGGCCAAGTAGGGAATCTGGACTTCTATGTTCACCAGCTGCAACACCACCCCTCCCCTTGCTTGAGTGGTATCAAGTGGAAGCCAGCTGAAATAGAAGGTTTAAATAGAGTCTCATAACATGGTACCCCAAATGTCCAGGTTCCAGTAAGAAATCATCTTACTGGATGGTCTCAAAATGAATCAAGACTGTCAGTAGATGCCAACACCCAGATGTCAAAAATGTTAGAATTATCTGACAAAGACTTTGAAGCAACCATCATAAAAATGCTTCAACACACAATTACAAGCACACTTGAAACAAATGGGAAAAAAGTAGAAGTTCTCAGCAAGGAAATACAAAGTTTCAGTAAATAAATAAAAGATATAAAGAAGAATCAAATGGAAATTTTAGTACTGGAAAATACAATAACCAAAATTAAAAAAAAAAAAAACAGCAGATGAGCTCAGCATCAGAATGGATGAGACAAAGTAAAGCATTCATGAACTTGAAGATAGAACAATAGAGAGAAAATAGACTGAAGAAAAGAATAGAGACTAGGGGATGTGCGAGACTATAAGAGATCTAACAATCATGTCATGGAAGCCTTGGAAGGAAAGAAGAAAGAGGGCCAGCCTAGAAAAGTACTTGAAGAAATAATGGCTGAAAACTTCCCAAATCTGGCAAAGGACATAAACCTACAGATTCAAGACACCATAAACCCCAAATGGGAAACCTAAATGTAAAACATAAAGCTATAAAACGTTTAGGGGAAAAAAAACCAAAAACTTAAGATGATATCTTCAAGATCAAGGCAGAGAGTTCTCAGACTTGACACCAAAAGTATAATCCAAAAAACAAAAAATCAATATATTGGGCATCATCAAACTGTAAAATTTTTGCACTGTAAAAGACTGTGAAGAGGATAAGAAGACAAGCTGTATGGTGGGAGAAAATACTTGCAAATCGCATAGCCAACAAGAGACTAAGAGCAATAATATATTTTTTCAGACTCTCAAAATTAACAGTAAAAAATGTAAACAATCCAATTAGAAAGTAGGAAAACCATGTGAAGGACATTTCACTAAAAAAGATATACAGAAGACAAATGAGCACATGAAAAGACGTTCTACAAGGTTCACCATTAAGGTAATGCAAATTAAAACCACAATAAGATACTACCATGTATCTATCAGAATAGTGAAAATAAAAAGCGGTGACGCACCAAATACTGGCAAGAATGTGGAGAAACTAGATTACCCATGCATTGCCAGTGGTGTAGACATTCTGGAAAACAGTTCACAAGGTCTTTAAAAACGAAACGTACAGCTACCATATGGCCCAGCATTTGTACTCCTAGGAATTTATCCTAGAGAAATGAAAACTTATGTTCACACACACACATTTAAAAAAAAAAAAAAAACCTGTGCACAAATGTTTATAACAGCTTTATTTGTAAAAGCCAAAAACTGGACACAGCCCAGATATTCTTCAACAGATAAATGGTTTAAAAAACAAACAAACTGTGGTATAGCAATACCATGGAGTCCTACTCAGCAATAAAAAGAAATGACCTTTTGATACAAGCAACAACCTGGATGAATCTCCAGAGAATTACACTGAGTGGGAAAAAGCCAATCCCAAAAGTTTCCGTACTCTACAATTCCATTTATATAACATTCTCGAAATTACAAAAGTCTAGAAATGGGTAACAGATTGGTGGCTGCCAGAGGTTAAGGATGGGGTGTCACTCTTAATGGGCAATAGCAGGGATCTTTGTGGTGGCAAAAATGCTTTGTCTCCCGACGGTCAATGTCAACCTCCTGGTTAAGATACTCTTCCATAGTATGTAAGATGTTACCATTTGGAGAAACTGGGAAAAGGGTACACGGAGTCTTTCTGTGTTATTCTTTACAACTGCATGTGGATCTACTATAATCTCCAAAGAAAAACTTTGATCAAAAAATAAAAAAATATTTAACTGACAGAAAAAATGATAAAGCATTAATTCTAAAAACACCTCTTGATACCACTTCCCAGTTCTATACTACAGCCCATCTCTAAAGCCAGAAGAACAGAGGGGGTGGCAGAAGGAGGTCGACAGCCAGGTGGGCAGGTCCTGGCGCCAGCAGACCAAAGCCAGCAAGGATCTAGGAGCAGGAAACAGACCCCAGACTGGAGCTTGGGATTCAAACAGATCCCAGCCTAGCAGGAAGATGGAAGCCCAATTACCCTGTGTTCTCCTTCACAGAAAAACTCTTAAAAAAAAAAAGTTTTCTGTTTCCTGACTCCTCTTTGTCTCCTTCCCATTCTCTCTTAAATGCACTCCAATCGAACTTTTGCCCACATGGTTTCTCCAAAAGAGCTCTGACCAAGGTCTTTTACTCCACCCTTCAAGCTTCTTCTAGCTGGTCTAAGAATTAAATTAACATGAGACTGATTAACAGGAAAAAAGAACAAAGTTTAATTACATGCACACAGAGGCCCAATCATGAAATTGAGACCTAAAGAAATGACCAAGGCAGGCAGCTTTTATAATTTTTAGACAAAGAAACATAAATTTAGAGAGGAATTAACAGGACAAAGAAAACTTATATTTGGGAGCTTTAATTAGCAAGGAATTGTAAGCAGATTTTGGGCTGGCTTAATAAATTAGTAAAAGTAACAAGTTTGTTTATATAGGCCTCTTCAGCCCTAAATTCCCTGTCTCTGATGATAAGGATGTCTCTACACCTGCTGGTGAAGGGAGGGTACCTTTCATGTGGGAGATTTATTTTCTGCTTTCTAGAGACAAAGCAGGGGTCAGAGCGTTCTTCCTGCACTTGCCATTTCTTAAATGACTTTATTTTTTTATTTGCTTTTTTTTTTGAGAGAGAGAGAATGAGAATGTGCACACACAAGTGGGGGGGTTGGGCACAGGGAGAGGGAGAGAGAGAATCCTCAAGCAGACTCCCCACTGAGCTCAGAGCCCAACCTGTCCCACAACCCTGAGATCACCACCTGAGCCAAAATCAAGAGTTGGATGTTTAACTGACTGAGCCACCCAGGTGACCCTCTTAAGTAACTTTAAAGCAAAATAATCAGTATGCCAAACTGGTACATTTGGCACGGGAGACATTGATGGTAAATATAAGAAACTGATATAATATGATGCAAACACAGCTGATATTCATCAGGTATATAGTAGTAAGCCAGAGCAGTTGAAATATTTCTGTACATCTGCCCTCAAGCCCAAGTGCCTCCTAGTCTCCTGACTTCCCAGGAACACCACCTGCCGCCATCTTCCTATGATCCGAAAGGATTGATCCTCAGCCCAGCAGGGGTCTCTAGGATCTATACCCTATTCTGCACTCTGTATTTCTATACCTATAGTGTGGGTTGTTAAATATTTTGAATGTCCTCCCCACTAGAAAGATGGTTAGTGCCATAGAAACGAAAAACAGAGCAAGGCAGTGTGATAAGAACCGTGATTTTTAATTGAATGATCAGAGTAAGTCTCATCAAGAAGGTGGCATTTGAGCAGAGATCTGGAGAAAGGAAGGGAATGAGCCTTGCAATTATCTGGGAGAAAACAGTCTATTTAGAGGAATAGCAAAGGGGGCAGAAGAGCAGGAGGTGAGAGCAGTGAAGTAGTGTGGGACCAGATCCTGGTGGACTTTGTAAGGGCTTTGAACCGACTCGAGATGGGGAGCCCTTGGAGGGTGCTCGGCAGAGGCAGGATGTGATTGTAGATATATATAGATAGATAGATAGATGTAGGTGTGGATGACTTTAATGAGATATAATTTATATACCATATAATTCACTCAGTAAATTGTACTTTACTGCTTTATAGTGTATTCACAGAGGTGTGTAGCCATCACCAAGGGCAATTCTAGAACATCTTCATCATCCCAAAAAGCAACCCCTTCCTTTCAGATGTCACCTCCTAATCTTTTCACCATTCTTCACCCCCAACCACAGTAATCACCCATCTACTTTCTATCTCTATAATATTTGCTTATTCTGGACGTTTGGTATAAATGGGATTGCCACTTTTTGGCTATTATGAATAATGGTTCTATGAACATTCATATATAAGTTTTTATTTGGGCTTATGTTTTCATTTGTGTTTGGTGTATACCTAGGAGTGGAGCTGCCAGGTCAGCTGGTAGCTACGTTTAAATTTTTATGAAACTGCCAGACTGTCTTCCTAAAGTGGCTGCATTTTACACACCCACCAGCAATGTATGAGGGTTCTTTCTTCACATGGTTGCTAACATTTATCTTATTTTTATACTAGTCATCATAGTGGGTGTGAAGTGTTATTGCACTGTGGTTTTGATTTGCATTTTCCTGATGACTGATGATATTAAGCATCGTTTCATGTGCTTAGTGGCCATTTATTTATCTTGTTCAGAGAAATGTCTATTCTGATACTTCACATATTTTTTAATTGGGTTATTTGTCTTTTTATTGAGTTGCAAATGTTCTTTATATATCCTAGATTTGCAAATATTTTCTCCCATTCTGTGGTTTGCCTTTTTGCTTTCTTGATGATGTCCTTTTAATTTTTAATTTTGATGAAGTGCAATTTATCTTTTTCTTTTGTTGCTTATGCCTCTGGTGTCATAGCAAAGAATAAGTTGCCAAATCCAAGGTCATGAAGATTTACAACTATTTTTTTAAAGAGTTTTGGCTTTTTTTAAACTCAAGATTTCCATGGAGAGGAACTTGGAGTCTTTTTTTTTAAGATTTCATTTATTCATTTGAGACAGAGGGAGAGAGCATGAGCAGGGGGAGAGGCAGAGGGAGAGGGAGAAGCAGACTCCCCGATGAGCCAGGAGCCCAGCTCGATCCCAGGACCCAGGGATCATGACCTTAGCCAAAGGCAGACGCTTAATTATCTGAGCCACCCAGGCACCCCTCCTTTTTTTTTTTAAGATTTTATTTATTTATTAGAGAGAGAGAGTATATAAGTGGGGGGCGGGCACAGAGGGACAGCAGACTCCTTGCTGAGTGCAGAGACCAATGCAGGGCTCGATGTGGGCTCGATTTCAGGACCCTGAGATCATGACCTGAGTTGAAGTCAGACGCTTAACTAACTGAGCTACCCAGGCGCCCCTAACTCACCTTTAAACCAACTTTTTGAGGCCTTGTCTTGGCAAGGCTATAAAAACACACATAAAGAATTTGGGCTTTTACATTTAAGTCTTTAATTCATTTTGATTTAATTTCTGAGCATGGTGCAAGGTAA
This sequence comes from Mirounga angustirostris, assembly GCF_029215605.1. Classification (NCBI taxonomy): domain Eukaryota; kingdom Metazoa; phylum Chordata; class Mammalia; order Carnivora; family Phocidae; genus Mirounga; species Mirounga angustirostris. Next base: position 148,383,233 of record NW_026991709.1, read on the forward strand.
GAGGTCCAGCTTCATTCTTTGGCATGTAGCTATCCAGTTGTCCCAACACCATTTGTTGAAAAGACTATTCTTGGGGCGCCTGGGTGGCTCAGTTGGTTAAACGACTGCCTTCGGCTCAGGTCATGATCCTGGAGTCCCGGGATCGAGTCCCGCATCGGGCTCCCTGCTCAGCGGGGAGTCTGCTTCTCCCTCTCATGATCTCTGTCTCTCATTCTCTCTCTCTCAAATAAATAAATAAAATCTTTAAAAAAAAAAAAGACTATTCTTTTCTTATTGAATGATCTTGGCATCCTTAATTAATGAACCAGAGATATATGGATTTATTTCTGAATTCCCACTTCTACTCCATATAAATGTGTATATCCTTATGCCAGTACCACACTGTCTTGATTATTGCTCCTTTGTAGTTTTGAAACTGGAAAGTGTGGGTCCTCCAACTTTTTCTTCTTTTATCAAGATTGTTTTGGCTATTCTAGGTCTCTTGAATTCCCATATGAATTTTAGGATCAATTGTGAATTTCTACAAAGAAATCATTTGGGATTTTGATAGAGACTGCATTAAATCTATAGATGAATTTGGAGAGTATTGTGATCTTACTAATATTCAGTCTTCTGTATTAAGAGCATGGGATGTTTTCCATTTATGTAGATCTTTAATTTCTTTCAACTATTTTTTGTAGTTTTCAGAATATAAGTTTTGCATTTCCTTTGTTAAATTTATTCCTAAGTGCTTTATTCTTGTTGAATAAATTCTTGTTGCTCTTATAAATAGTTTTCATAATTTCATTTTTGGATTGCTCACTACAAGTGTATAAAAATGCAATTGATTTTATAACTGGTATCTTATCATTTCAGTGACCTCATTAATTAGTTCTAACAGTTTTTTAGTGGATATCTTAGGATTTTCTGAATACAAGATCATGTCATCTGCAAATAGAGATAGTTTCATTTCCTTTTCAACCTGAATGCCTTTTAGTTCATTTTCTTGCCTGGTTCATATTTTAATAAATCCCTCTGGCTGCCTTGTTGAGAGTACACCAAATCAGGGTGAGAGAAAAGCAGAAGTCCAGGTGGGAAAAGATTGTGCGTGGGAGCAGGCGGGAGCAGAGAAAGGGTCACAAAGTGATTCAGGGCATTTTTCTTTTGATCTTCTCTCCTTTATTTCTTCTTTGTCTTGCTGACCTTCTTGGTGATTTTTTGCCTTGACCAACAACAAAGCCAGCACTAACTTTCTTAAAATCTTCCTGTGGTAAAATTCTTAGTAAGCAATTCTGCACAAAGGAAGCAGATACCAGACAGGAGACAAGAGAAACCCAAACCCTACATGTTCCATTTCTGCAAGAACAGATCCTATAAGACTGGTTGGACTGAAGTCCTATTTTTATGAAAGGGGGAAGAGAGAAGTATCCATCATCAGGTCTCAGAAATGCTGCAACCCTCAGCAACCAGCTAAAGATAGCCCAGGCAAGGAACTCTGTGCCCAGACTTGGGGGGCCCTCGATGCTCTGGGTATAGAGGATATTTCAGGCTTCTCCAGTGAGCAGCCACCCCAAATGATCAGATCCTTCACCTTGGGGAAACCAGGTTAACCAGTCTTCCTCAGGAACTTCTCCCTGAAGAGAGCAATGCAGGAAAATTCTCCATAAGTCCCCCTCACTTAAACCCTTCAAATCAGATGTGATTGATCTGTCCTTCCTGGTAGGCAGGATCCTAGAGTTCTAATCGGGGCTGGGGCCTAGGGTGAGGCCAGGGAGGCACCTCAGGCACTAGCATGACTCTGAGAGCAAGGGCCTCCTTAAATTGTACATCCTCGGTGCTTTGTTTGCCTCACTGTACTGCCAACCCTGGTTCTCATACCAGGTCTGCCAGTGACAAGCCATGTGGACCAGGACAAATCCTTTGTCCTCTCTGGCCCTCAGTTTACTCATCTGAGAAGTTAAAGTGCTGGACTTAAGTCAGTGTTTCTCAATGATGATCCATGAACTCAAACTAATCCTTAATTTTCAGATTCACAAAACCTTTACCAAATGTCCTCACTTCTTAAAATCTATAAATTGATTTTTTAAAAGATTTTATTGAGGCATCTGGGTGGCTCAGTCGGTTGAGCATCTGCCTTTGGCTTGGGTCATGATCTCAGGGTCCTGGGATTGAGCCTTGCATTGGACTCCTTGCTCAGCAGGGAGCCTGCTTCTTTCTCCATCTGCCTCTGCTGCTCCTCCTGTTGTGCTCTCTCTCTCTGCTAAATAAATTTAAAAAAAAAATCTTAAAAGATTTTATTTGTTTGTGGGGGAGGAGCAGAGGAAGAGAGAAGAGAGACTCTTAAGCAGACTCCACACTGAGCAGGGAGCCTGATGCAGGGCTTGATCCCAGGACCCTGAGATCGTGACCTAAGCCGAAACCAAGAGTCAGACTCTTAACCAACTACACCACCTAGGTGCCCCTATAACTTGATTTTTAAAAAACTTGCCTTATGAGAACTTAATGTATGACTATAGATTTAGTAGATAGGTTCTGTGTCCTCCATATGACTCATCCTTCTTAAAGAAACTGCTTCATCTTATCTACAGCTGAGGGGGTCTCCCCAGGAACTATTCTAACTTTGCTCCCTGCCCTGACCCAAGGTAATTGGACCAGAGATAGAACCCCCAGACCCAAGATGAACCTATCTATAGCCTGGACTGAGTCAAGCAGATTATCCCTTTCAAATGGGCATTGTAGAGACCCCATAGTCAATAATGGTGTGCAGTCCAGTGGTCAAATCAGACAGATTGAGGTTGGTAGCCATGAGGCACATGTGCAAGCAGAGGAAGCTGCTTATAAGAAGGAGGAGGCAGAGAGAAGCAGTGATGAGTAAATCCTGTGGCCCATGAAAGATGACAAACTACTTGGCTCTTGAAAGATGTAGAGGATCCCCAGTTTCTTGACTTTCCTGTTATAGTGCCAATATGAGTCATGAACTGTCCTCGCATTCTTGAGTTGAGTCCTTACACAAACCACAGCCAAAGGAATTGTGATTAAAGCAGAAGAAAGGACAAACTCTTCAACAATACAATTGATTGCTATACTTGCAAAAAGACTGAGAAAGATTCCTGCCTCATACTGTAAAGAAAAAAATTCCAGAAGGATTAAAAAACAATGTTAAAGAAGTGAATTTTAAAAATGCATATTCCCAAACAAGACCCATCTCTATGCTGCCTACAAGAGACTCATTTTAGACCTACAGACATCTGCAGATTGAAAGTGAATGGCTGGAGAAACATTTATCATGCAAATGGATGTCAAAACAAAGTGGAGTAGTCGTTCTTACATCAGACAAACTAGACTTTGAACCAAAGACTGTAACAAGAGATGAAGAAGGACAGTATATCATAATTAAGGGGTCTATCCAACAAGAAGATCTAACAATTGTAAATATTTATGCCCCCAACATGGGAGCACCCAAATATATAAAACAATTGATAACAAACAAAGTTTTTTGAGTTCATTGATAATAATACAATAATAATAGGGGACTTTAATATCCCACTTACATCAATGGACGACAGATCATCTAAACAGAAAATCAACAAGGAAACAATGGCTTTGAATGACACACTGGACCGGATGGACTTAAACAGATATATTCAGAACGTTCCATCCTAAAGCAGCAGAATACACATTCTTTTCAAGTGCACATGGGACACTCTCCAGAATAGATCACATACTGGGTCACAAATCAGGCCTCAACAAATACAAAAAGATTGAGATTATAAAAGCATATTTTCTGACCACAACACTATGAAACTTGAGGTCAACCACAAGAAAAAGTCTGGAAAGACCACAAATACATGGAGATTAAACAATACGCTACTAAACAATGAATGGGTCAACCAGGATCAAAGAAGAAATTTAAAAAAGAATACATGGAAACAAATGAAAATGAAAACACAACAGTCCAAAACCTTTGGGAATGCAGCAAAAGCATTCCTAAGAGGCTGGTATATAATAATACAAGCCTACCTCAAGTAGCAAGAAAAATCTCAAATAAACAACCTAGTCTTATACCTAAACAAGCTAGAAAAAGAACAAACGAAGCCTAAAGCCAGCAGAAGGACAGAAATAATAAAGATTAGAACAGAAATAAATGATACAGAAGCTAAAAAACAATAGAACAGATCAATGAAACCAGGAGCTGGTTCTCTGAAAAAATTAATAAAATTGATAAACCCTTAGTCAGACTTACCAAAAAGAAAAGAGAAAGGACCTAAATAAATAAAATCATGAATGAGAAAGAAGAACAAACAACCAGCATAATGGTGATTAATTCAGACAAGAATCATCAATGGATACTAAGTCAAATGAATGTAGGTTTAGTGGGATGAGGATATTGCCATAGTTTGAGAGTATCTTTTCACAACATACTTATCAATTACAAAGAGAAAAATGATAATGTAATGTGGACAAACCTAGCAGACATCAAATAAACCAAGCAATCAAGATTAACATCACCAGTGGTCAAACAAGTCAGTATCAGGAGTTCCCCGATGTGATGAATTGGGAAGAGAACAGCATCACTTCTGTATATTCCTCCCAAGAATGCATGTCTGAGTCCTGTCCTGAGGAAACCACACCAAGCAACATCCTGCAGAATGAAAGGTTTGTACTCTTTAAAACTTTTAAGGTTGTAAGGACAAGGAGAGGCTAAAGAATTGTTCTAGACTGAAGGAGACAAAAGACATGTGATTATTAAGTGAAAAGCATGAACCAAACAGGAGAGAGACGCTGTTGAATAGTTGGGGAAATTTGAATGGTCCTTGGTTAGGATGTCAGTGTTACACCAATGCTGACTTCTGATCCTGATTTGGGGAGTCATATGTCCTTGGTTTGGGAAGAGGCACACTGAAGATTCTGGGAGTTTAGGACATCGTGTTACAAAGATATATATTTATACAACTTTTATATTTTGGATTTGAAATACTATATAAGCAAACTACATGTATATGACATTTATTTATCATTAGTATCCCCAAATATAGATTATGAAATTTTGTCTTTCAATCCTACTATTGTATTTTTTTCAATTTAACAAATATTTTTAATTTTCTAGAATTCTTACTTACAACTTTTTCCATAACCATCTGCTCTTGTTTTACAAACAGAATATGTTCTCAATTTTCCCTCCATTTCTGGACGCTGCCACAAGTACTTCCATACTGACCTGATCAAAATGGAACTCTCCATCTTTGCTTTCAAGCCTGTGGATCCTGACGTTTCAGAGGTCACTGAAAGCAACAGCTTTCTCTCTGAGTGGCATGGGGAGGGTTTTGAGCAGAGAAGTGACATGATAAAATTTGCTTTTCAAGAGAATCAGCTTATCCCTCTGAAAATAGACTGTAGGGAGGCCATGGAAGAAGCAGAACCCAGGTAGAAGTAGGATGAAAAATTATCCTGGTTTGCCCTGGGGCTGAGGGAGTTTCCTGAGACTGAACTTGCAGTGAGAAAATCAAGAAAGTACCAGGCAAACTGGAAAGAAGTGGTTATTCTAGTTAGGATATTATTCTAGAAGGCCCAGGTGAGAAATGAGTGTAGTAGGTGGAGGTGATTATTAGATGTCATATTCTGGATATAAAATGGCTATATTATATAATATATAATGTATGAGATGTGTCATGTGAGGAAAATAGAGGATTCTCACGTTCTTAGGTTGAGTACTAGGAAAGCTGATCACTGTTTTCTGTGACAGGAAGGAGGAATTTGGGAGGAACCATTTGGGAAGAGGGATGATGAGATGGGGAGCTCAATGTTGGACTTGCTGAACATGAGGTGTCTATTTGACATCCAAAAAGAGATATTAAATAGGCAGTTAAATGCATGAGTCGAGATCAGGGGAGAGAAGTTAGGGCTGTAGATACTGGATATAGTTGGTCTTCAAAAAGAAGTTCATGAAGAGTGTAAATAAGAGTTCGAGAACTTAGTCTGGAGACTCCAAGATTAAGAGGGTAGACATTGGAGGGTGAATGAGCTACGGAGAGTGAGGAGGAACTGCCGGTGAGGTCCGAGATCAACCAGGAGAATGCGAGTCCTTGAAGCCAAGTGACGACAGTGTTCAAAGAAGGAATGATTGCCTGCGTCCAAATATAAGATGGGACCTGAGAATCGGACATTAGATTTAGTTATAAGGAGATCATTGTTGAACTTGACAAGATTTATTTTGACAGAACAGTGAGAGCAAAATCTTTGATTGAGACAGAATGGGAGATGGGGGTGCCTGGGTGGCTCAGTCGTTAAGCATCTGCCTTCGGCTCAGGTCATGATCCCAGGGTCCTGGGATCGAGCCCCGCATCAGGCTCCCTGCTTGGCAGGAAGCCTGCTTCTCCCTCCCCCACCCCCCCACTTGTGTTCCCTCTCTTGCTGTCTCTCTCTGTCAAATAAACAAATAAATAAATAATCTTAAAAAAAAAAAAGACAGATGGGAGATGAAGAATCAGAGGCAACTAGCTTAGACAAGTTTTTCAAGTTCACCTGCAAAGGGCAGAGGAGAGAAAGGCAGTACCTGGAGGGGAAAGTAGAGGATTATTTGTTGTGTTTTAAGGTGTGGAAATACCTGCCTGTTTGCACGCTGATGGGAATGATACAGTAGAGAGGGGGAAATGACGCAGGATAGAGGGGAGGCAGTGGTGAAGCTGTGTCCCTAGGATGGAGAGAAGGAATGGGATCCAGGGCACAGGGGAAGGAGCTGGCTGATCTAAGAGCAGGGATGATGACTTAATAGCAAGAGGAAGATAGAGGATCAGGTAGTTGGGTAGATCCGATGCTGGGAGCTCATGGGAATTCTCTTCTGACTCTTCTAATTCTCAGGGAAATCAAGGTAGTCAGCTGCAGATGAGGATGGGGGAGGCCACACTGGAAGTCTGAAAAGAGAGATAAAAATATAAAATCATTGTCTAGGGGAGGAGGGGAGTGAGTAGAATAAGGAAAAGGACAGTTACTGAATAGCATGCTGGGCCCCTTGAGGTTTTGGTAGTCACGAACTTAAGAGACCAGTCAGCACTTTAAAACTTTCGGTTCCCTGAATTATATCTGTTTTTTTCTGTTTGTTCATCTTGGTCCTTCATCAATTTTGCTGTTGATTTTGCAGAGATGTCTGGTGGTTAGTCATTGACTATTCATGGTTGATATGAAGGGCTAGGATAATTCGTGAAGGTGGCTGGAGATACAATCTTCAGTTGGAAAGACCCTCCAAAGAAAGGCTGCATAGACTAAATTAAAAAAGACCCACAACTAGTCACAGATAGTCAGGTCTCAGAACTAGGCATCCAGACGCAATCTAAAAAGCTTCTGGTGTGAAACTATATACTGTAACAGCAGGAAATGTCACCTGCAAAGAAAGGAATATCAGACCATCATCAGCAACCCTGAGGGCTAGAAGCCAAACACCAAGCCTTAAAAATTCTAGAATTCTAGACCCAGCTCAATTACCAATACAACTTGAGGGCAGCATAAACACACATTTCATAGTAGTGGGATGTATCCCAACAAAATAAGGGCATAAACAAAGGAAGAAAGGGGCGAGAAATAATGAATCCATCTCAGGAGAGCAAGGAAGGGAAATTCTAGGAGGGAGGTTTACTTTTAATTACTCCTGGTTGCATACCTTTTCTTAGATTTGAATGTCTACCTTGTGCATTTATCACTCTTACAAATGTTGAAAGACAAAAGAAATAATAGGCCCAAGGTGGAGTCATTTGCCCCCAGGATAGCAAACCAAGACTTAATTAAAGTTTCAACCTGTCCCAGGAGTGGAATTTTAAACCAGTCTGGCATTTCCTGGTCAGCATTAGTAAGGTCATCTGCCTGATAAGACCCCAGCCTTCCCCACCAAGGGAAGGTAACCATGCCTGAAATAATCTTTTTTTTTCTTTTGCTAATAAGCTCCTTGTTCTGCCCTCCTTCCTATAAAAGCCTTCCATTTTGTAGAGCTCCTTGGAGAGAGCCTGTCTATTTATTAGGTAGGATGCTACCCTGTTCAGGGATTGTTGGGTAAGTCAATCAGGTTTCAATGTAACTCAGCTGAATTTTTGTTTTTGTTTTTTTCCAGGGGAAAAAGTGATTTAATACCCACCAATCCCCCCACCTACAAGTAATTACATTCTGGGATTTCACCTTTTCTTCCAATTCTGAATCCTTCTGTTTTTTTCCCTCTTAATGAGAGAAAAGTTAAAGTAGACTTAAGGTCATCAAAAACCAAAAAAAAAATTGGCCAAGGGCTCATTATTCATTTATCTTATATTTTTTTACTTCCATGAAACTGTCCATATTTGTGGGTCCTCCGATCCAGACACACATTCACTCCACTTATAAAGTGAAGGATGTACATGAGGATATATCTGCTGTTACAGTGAACAGATTTTGTGAAGTGCCTTCTGTTTTAATGCTTTAAGTTTATCACATTTTAATGACTTCTGACATTCCACTTTCCTAGATTATAAAAAAGGTCTGTGTATGTAGTTAGTTTTAAAAATGTACCAATGCCAGGGCATCTGGGTGGCTCAGTCAGTTAAGCTTCTGACTCTTGATTTCACCTCGGGTCATGATCTCAGGGTCATGGGAATCAAGCGCTGCATTGGGCTCCAAGCTCATTGGGGAGTCTGCTTGAGATTCTCTCTCTCTTTCCTTTCCCTCTCCCTCTGCCCCTCTCTCCTCTCTCTCTCTCTCTCTAAAATAAATAAATAAAACTTTTTTTTAGATGTGCCAAAGCCTGTATATTAACAAAATTTTTAAAAATAAAACTATATAAAACATTTAATTTATTGGTCTTTTTGAAATATTTGATGTATCACCAGTGTATCACAACTGAGCCATTAATTGCTTCATCAACATTTTCATGACTCTGCTGAGGAATCAGCTGTTGAGAAATGTGCAAGTTCCTTTTGTGTATCTACAAAAGCTTTATCAATATTTCATCATTCACAAAGTTTATCTTCTTAGGAGTAGTGGTAATTGGTTTTGTTTTTTTAGTCTTAAAGCTTTTTTGGCTGGCTATATGCAATGCATTTCTGGATTTCTGCCCTCTCAGTTTGTGGTTGGTTATTGTCTTTGACACCCTCGTGCAGCAACTCAAACTCCAGGTGACACCAAATTTTTGTTCTTCAACAGATTTGATACAGTGACAAGATCTGAGGCAGTCTTCTGGCGGCGTTTGGGGGTCAGTGAGAAACACAGGCATGGTACCCCTTGACGCCTTTGAGTTCACTATTTTTCTTGCCATTTCTGAGGGTCATAGGTAAGTTCCTCTCAGTTCTGAGCTCTGCCCTCTGCACCGAGCTCCCAATCCAATTGGCTCTCCTTTACAGGGCAGGTCAGATTGAGCTGGCAGAGGATTCTTCCCAGAGCCAAGTGAGCTGCCAGACAGTTCTGCCAGGAACCAAGCTTCTAGTCCTTTGGATCTCAATTCCCAGGTTTCTGAGTGGAAAATTCCAACCGTTGCCATGCTAGGAATTATTTGTGGTTATGGCTGGAGTAGGTCTGCATCCAGTTTAAGAACTGGACCAGGTCCAGCAGAAGGCCTCGGGTGAATAAAATTTGTTTAAATGGGATTCTTTCTATCTGAAGAGTTGAGCGTGCCATCTTCTATCACTTGTGCTTCTTTTATGCTTAAGAACTATAGTCCTGGCAGGGGAAGAGGCGGGCAAGGGGGCCGGCATCGGAGTCTGGGATTCGGTCTGCAGAGTGATCGAGTGCTGGACCCACAGCGGTTCCATGTGCACCAGCTGCTCTGGGTTCCCCAGGATAAGGAAGCGGCCCTGGCTGTGGCAGGCCCATGGGGTCAGCAGAGGGAGGCTGGGAGGGTGCAGGTGCCCTGTGAGCAGAGTTGGCATGAGGCAGCCTGGGGTTGGGAGGCCATGTCTGTGGAGGACCCCTTCTTTGTGGTGAAAGGTGAGGTACAGAAAGCAGTCAACACCACCCAGGGATTATTTCAGAGATGGACAGAGCTCCTCCAGGACCCCTCCTTAGCAAGGAGGGAAGAAATCGACTGGACCACCAATGAGCTGAGAAACAACCTCTGGGAGTATGGAGTGGGATCTAGTGGTATATATATACAATGGAATATTACGCAGGCATCAAAAAAAATGAAATCTTGCCATTTGCAATGACGTGGTTGGAACCAGAGGATATTATGCTAAGTGAAATAAGTCAATCAGAGACAGACAATTATCATATGATCTCACTGATATGTGGAATTTGAGAAACAAGGCAGAGGATCATGGGGAAAGGGAGGGAAAAATGAAACAAGAAGAAACCAGAGAGGGAGACAAACCATAAGACACTCTTAATCTTAGGAAACAAACTGAGGGTTGCTGGAGTGGTGGGGAGTGGGAGGGATGGGGTGGCTGGGTGATGGACATTGGGGAGGGTATGTGTTGTGGGGAGTGCTGTGTATTATGTAAGACTGATGAATCACAGACCTGTACCCCTGAAACAAATAATACATCATATGTTAATTTAAATAAATAAATAAATAAATAGAGTGGGATCTAGAGGACCTTGACGAGATCATCAGCATAGTTGAAGCAAATGCTAGAAAATTCAACCTCGATACAACTGAATTAAGTATAAGAAAAACCTTTGTCCCAAGTACTTGGCAAGTTGTCAGGGACATGAAGGATCAGATGTCAGCTTCATCTGTGCGGGCGTTCACTGAACGAAAAACTAGACAGGCACTGCTAGGGGACAGTGGTTGTCAGAGCTGGAGTGCCGGATGACAGAGAAATAAGGACGCCTGGACCACGAGGTCCAGTTAGCCAACTCCCATTTCATCGAGGAGCAGCAGGCTATCTGGAACAGAAGGATGAGCTGTTGGAGCTGGTCTCTGGGAGCACTGGGGTGCTGAAGAATGAGTCCCAGCCCATCGGAGGGGAGCTGGAGGAACTGGCAGTATACAGATTCTTCCGAGCGGATTCTTGGAGTGTTGTGAGGAATGGGAGCATGAAACAGATATGGCTCTGTAACCTCACTGGAGATTCGGGTACCGAGGAGGATAGGACATGAACTGACTTCACTTTATCATCCCATGGCTCTCCTGCTCCATCAAACAGAACTTCTTGCTCTGCATCTTTAACTTAATGACAAAAAGTTTATAAATTTAACTTCAATTAATAAAAAAAAATCTTCCCTCTCAAAAATAAAGCAAACAAGAAAACAACAACAACAAAAGAACTATAATCCTGGAAGCTGCAGATACGTGGCAAAATGGCAAATTTTTCTAAAAGTCATGTAGTATTACAAAGGCCATTATGAGCAACATTCCAATTAAACAAGATTGCTCATTTAAGAAATGCACTTGAGAAATGCTCAAGGTATTCCAAGTTGAATAAACAAAAATAGGATACCTACTTTAACTGGTATGCAGAAACTTCCAAAAGGCTTCAAGATTCCAAAATAGCTTTACTAAGAGACTCATTACAAAAGGCTAATGAAAAATTAAAGATGCAAGAGATACCTAAAACATAAGATGATAGGACTGACTGATACCACTTCCCTGCAGTCTCTTTTCACCTGAGTGCTCACATTTCACCAAATTCTCTGTCTGAACTGCCTTTCCCCCTGAAGAGACTATTAGACAGTTCTTGGATTTTAAGATTTTATTTATTTATTTTAGAGAGAGAGAGTGTGTGTGTGAGTGAGCACAGAGAGGGAAGGATGTAGGGAGAGGGAGAGAGAAGCTCAAGCAGACTCCCCACTGAGCGAGGAGACCCATGTGGGGCTGGATCTCACAACCCTCAGATCATGAACCAAGCTGAAATCAAGAGTCGGCCCTTAACCAACTGAGCTACTGAGGCGCCCCAAGACGGTTACCTTTTAAAATAAAACTACCCAAGGTTGCTGACAAACAATGCTGAGGTATCCTCAGTCCTTGGTCAAAGACTGAAGGATAGGACCAATGTTACAGAATTTCCTACAACTACGGGAGGAAACTCAAAAGCTTTTTAAAGAGTGTAGAGTCATTATCTGGGCCCATGACCCTGGGCTGCCAGATCTTTATCAGCTTGTGCACTTGTTGGCAGCTCCTGGGGAAGCCCAGATGGATACAGGAAGCAAGATGGCAAAACCCCAAGAGCGATGAATTAGAGATCCTCGACCAGAAAGTACAGGCAGAATAGCAACTGAACTTTTTATAAGCCATTCCTAGAGTCTTTCCTGCTTGCACTGATTGGTATATGATACAAAAACATGCAGACAAAATAAAGATAAATCTGTGGCAGGTTTTCAAGCCCATTTGGAAGGCCTTTTTCTATGGCATGTCGGGTTCCATACAATAAATAAGGTCACCCAGCCTGCTTTAGCTGCTTTTTGTAAGTGGATCATCTCCTGAGATCAGTGGTTGAAAATAAGATGGGAGGCCACTGCCTGACTGAATTCGTGACCATGGCTGAGCATTTTGAAAGGACCCTGAGCAAGATCACAAACAAAAATCCACCAAACTAATAGCCTCATGGCTCCAACAGCTTCAAGACCAGAAACTCAAAATAACACCTCTCCCATGCACCCCCCTACAGGTCCATCATCAGAAAAAACGCTGGTCCAAAGAGTAATGCCTCAGGTATAAGACACTGGGACACTAGAAGAGAGCTTGTCCTCAACGGTCCTATGTAAATTCTCAAATATCCTCATGTCTACCTTCAAAGGAGGGACTCCATAGGGGCCTCACCCATAGTTGATGGGCTCTAAGGGGTTCTCCAGTGAACTATTACCAATAATTCTCCTAAACAGCCAAGGGGAAACTAAAATAAAAATTAATGGGATACCTTGTCAAATTCTAGTTGAGCTATGCTTTCTACTTCAAATGCCACCCTCATAAAGCAACAAATCCCTCAGAGTAAAAAGGAAGTGTCCATGGTGGGGTTATCTAACAGAGTTCAGAGAGAATTTATCACAATCAGTACAAATGGCTCTGGTACCTTCTACTGAAAAACACTCCTTACAATGTGATACAGCCCATCCCCAGGCAGAGATCTTCTGTCTAAATCAAAAGGGCGTATGTTGGGACGCCTGGGTGGCTCAGTCGGTTAAGCGTTCAACTCTTGATTTCGGCTCAGGTCATGATCTCACGGTTATGGGACTGAGCCCCGAATTGGGCTCCTTGCTCAGCAGGGAGTCTGCTAGAGATTCTCTCTTTCCCTCTCCCTCTGCCCCTCCCCCCACCATGTGCTCACACACGCATTCTCTCTCTCTCTCAAAAAATAAACAAATCTTTAAAAAAATGAAAAATTAAAGGGCTAATAGGTTTTGCCTCCAATGGAGACCTCACCTTAGAATTCCTGACCAAGTTGAACCGGATATTTTATGTTCCTTATAGTCCGTCCTTGACACAGAAGAAGAAGAATTCCCCATAAATTTCCCTAATTTAATTGAGGTGCCTGAAAATCTGTGGCCTACTTTTTTTTAAAGACTTATTTATTTCAGAGAGAGAGAGAGCACAGATGGGAGGGGCAGAGGGAGAGAGAGAATCTCAAGAAGACTCCATGCTCAGCATGGAGCCAGACACAGGGCTCAACCCCATGATCCTGAGATCACGACCTGAGCTGAAGCCAATAGTCAGACACTTAACCGACTGTGCCACCCAGACGCCCCTGTGGCCTACTTCTAATACTGTCGTTGGAAGAATAAAAAGTGCAGAACCTATAAAGATTCAGATAGATATAACTAAACCTCCACCTAAATTACCTCAATGTCCATTCAAACCTGAGGCCACATAAGGCCTCACACCCGGAGTAGAAGGCCTAATCGCCCAGGGGCTTGTCATTCCCTGTACCTGTCCCTGCAACACACCCGATCTTGCCGGTTCAGAAATCCAATGCACGAGGATGGCTGTGTGTCCAGGACTTAAGATCAATTAACAAGACAGTCATTCCCCATTTCCCGGTTGTTCTGCACCCAAACCCCCTTTTGTCAGAAGTCCCACTGTTACAGAATTTCTTTTCCTTTCGTGCCCGCGGTTCTTGGTCCTGCCGCTTCAAAGAATGAAGAGGTAGACCAGACGAAGAGTGGTGGGCAGCAGAGCAAAGTTTATTGAGCGATAGTACAAAGTTCCCAAAGAGGGAGGAGACCTGAGAGGGTTGCTGATTTGGTGTTTAGATCTAGGGGGTTTTATGGCCTTGTTGGAGAGCTGTTTTAATCTGATTAACCCTCCAATCAGGTAGTTGCCATCTACCTATCACATGGGAAAGGGTGGAGGGCTCCTTGTAAAGTTCTTTTAAGGGTGGTTTCCTCTTAGGGCAGGGGGCCCCTTATCCCTGCCTGCCTTTCTTCTGACTACCCTTCATCACCACTTGCCTCAAAATGATGCACTGTTGTAAACCTCTGCTCAGCCTTCTTCAGCATCCGTGAGGACTTCAACAGCCTATATCTCTTTACCTTCACTTGGAACAACCAACAATATACCTGGACAGTCGTGCCTCAGGAGTTCCCTGAGGTCCCTTCTTATTTCTCTCAAGTACTTTGTAGGGAAGGAAAAATTCTTCCTCTACCCTTTAAGGTCCTCCAGCTGGACTAAGACTTAAATTTACATGAGACAGATTAACAAGAGAAAAAACGCAAGGTTTTATTACATGCTCAGGGGGGCCCAATAATGAAATTGAGGCCCAAAGAAATGACCAAAGCAGGCAGTTTTCATACATTTTAGACAAAAGGGCAATAAATTTGTGAGTAATTGACAGGATAAAGAAAACAGGTGTTTGGCTGCTTTAATTAGCAGGGAATTCTAACCAAAAGTTAAGTTGAGGTAACAGATTAGGAAAAAATTAACGAGATTTGTTTCTACAGTTTTTGCAGCTTTAAAGTTCCTGTCTCTGGTGATAAGGATGCCTTTGCACTTCTTAGTACAAGGAGGGTATTTTTATATGAGAAATTTGTTTCCTGCTTTTAAGGAACAGAGGAGGGCCTGAGTGTTCTTCCACTGGCTCTTTCTTAAGTAACTTTTATTTAAAATAATCAATATGCCAAAGTGACACATTTTAGGGCAGCCTGCCTTTGACCCCTACAACTTCAAGATTTAAGTACTCCTGTTCTCTGAGAAATCCACCCTTTTACAATACTGAGATACCCTCTTGCTGTGATCAGTCACCGAAGAGGCATCCATGAAAGAATCCATGTATTTGCTGCAACAGTTAGCTGAAAAAGGACACCAAGTCTCTAAGGAAAAATTACAATTATTTCTAGACATTGTTCATTACCTCGGTCAGATTCTAAACCAGTTGTCTCTGAAAAGAATCCAAGTAATCCAGGAATTTTCTAGACTCACGACTAAACCACAGCTTTGCAGATTCTTAGGCCTGGCTGGATATTATAGACTGTGGGTTTCTGACTTTTCTCTATCAACTTCTGTACTCTATGAACTTACTAAAATTTCCAACCCTGAATCCCTTCCTTGAGAAGATAAACATGAGGAGGTTTTTATCAGACTAAAATAAGCTCTGTAAGAACCACCTGCTTTAGAGCTACGTAAGTATTCAAACCATTTTACTTTATTTGTGCATGAAAGGGATAATCAAGCCCTGGGAACGCACACACAAGAACACAGTAATAGACAAAGGCCTTCACAGCACACTTGACTGTGCTGCACGTGCATATCATAGTTGCCTTAAGGCTACAGCCCCAGCTACAAGTTAGTGCAAGCCTAAATCTGCAAGTAAATTTAACCTTAGAAAATGGCATTTAACTACTAGGTATTTACCCCAAAGATACCAATGTAGGGATCCGAAGGGGTACGTGCACCCCAATGTTTATAGCAGCAATGTCCACAATAGCCAAACTGTGGAAAGAGCCCAGATGTCCATCGACAGATGAATGGATAAAGAAGAAGTGGTATATCTATACAATGGAATATTATGCAGCCACAAAAAGAATGAGATTTTGCCATTTACAATGACGTGGATGGAACTGGAGGGTATTATGCTAAGCAAAATAAGTCAATCAGAGAAAGACTAGTATCATATGACCTCAATGATATGAGGAATTCTTAATCTCAGGAAACAAACTGAGGTTGCTGGAGTGGGGGGTGGGGTGGCAGGGACGGGGTGGCTGGGTGATAGACATTGGGGAGGGTATGTGCTATGGTGAGCACTGTGAATTGTGTAAGACTGTTGAATCACAGACCCGTACCTCTGAAACAAATAATACATTATATGTTTAAAAAAAAAAGAAGAAGAAGATAGCAGGAAGGGAAAAATGAAGGGGGAGAAATTGGAGGTGGAGACGAACCATGAGAGACTATGGACTCTGAGAAACAAATTGAGGGTTCTAGAGGGGAGGGGGTTGGGGGGAATGGGTTAGCCTGGTGATGGGTATTAAAGAGGGCACATGCTGAATGGAGCACTGGGTGTTATACACAAACAATGAATCGTGGAACACTACATCAAAAACTAATGATGTAATGTATGGTGATTAACATAACATAATAAAAATAAATAAATTTTAAAATTTTAAAAAAGAAAATGGCATTTATTTGCAGACTTCACACACTGTCTGAAGTCTTCTTCAAGTTAATTGACTCAACATTTCTCTGCAAATAGAATGAGATCCTTCTGCTTTTACCTCCTAACTACTTAAATGTTGCAAGGTTACTACCTCTACCTGATGAAGGTGAGCCCCATGACTGAGGGAGTAACGTCCCATTTTAACAATGCATCCTGACTTACAAGACACTCCTTAAACTAATCCTCATTGACTTGTGTTCGTTGCTGTAGAAATAAAAAAGGGAATTGCTGAGCTGGTTGTGCTATTACCCAGTATGACCTACTTGAAAGGGGAGAGCACCTGCAAGCTCCGTCAGCCCAAAGAGCAGAGCTCCATGCCTTTTTTTTTTTTTTAGGATTTTTACTTATTCATTTGAGACACAGAGATACAGAGAGAGAGAACATGAGCAGGGAGAGAGGCAGAGGGAGAAGGAGAAGCAGGCTCCCCGCTGAGCCAGAAGTCCAATGTGGGGCTCGATCCCAGGACCCTGGGATCATGACCTGAGCCAAAGGCAGATCCTTAACCAACTGAGCCACCCAGGTGCCCCAGAGCTCCATGCCTTTATCCAAGTGTACCAGCTACCAGAAGGACGAACTGTTCGTATTTATACTGACAACCCTATGCCTTTGGGCTCATCCATTGTTTGAAGATGTATTAGAAACAAAGGGGATTTTCTCACATCCTGTCTGACTCCAATCAAAAATGGGCAACAAGTAAACGATTTTCTTCCTGCTATTCTCTTACTTTCTAAAATTGCTGACCTCACAACTGAGACTCACGCTGAAAGGACTGAACCTGAGCGCCAGGAAAATGCCCCGGCTGACTTCTACACAGAAGCAGCAGCTCCAGACCCTAAAGACTGTGGCACACGTGCATGCAGTCTATTCTGCTTCTGCAGAACAGTGACCCCTCTTTGTCAGTCATTTGCCATCTTGGTGTCCTTGTAACATGGCAACAATCTGCTCCTGAACCACAGAAATTAAGGTGAGTAAACAATGGGTGTAAATTAGACGAACAGTCAGGGCTTTGGGAAACCCAAGACGGCTACTAGGTTCTTCCTGGCTCCCTAGCAGACCCCATTTTTTGGCTTTTGCATTCATTTGCCCATAGAGTGGGCGAATGAGATGACTCAGATTATGAATAGGCATTGGTGGAGAGACTTCTATAAAATTGCAAAACCAGTCTACCAGCAATGTCTGGACTGTCAGGTGCAGGATCCTGGAAGAAAAAAAATTTTTTTTTAAAAGATTTTATTTATTTATTTGAGACAGAGAGAATGAGAGAGAGAGAGAGCACATGAGAGGGGGGAGGGTCAGAGGGAGAAGCAGGCTCCCTGCCGAGCAGGGAGCCCGATGCGGGACTCGATCCCAGGACTCCAGGATCATGACCTGAGCCGAAGGCAGTCGCTTAACCAACTGAGCCACCCAGGCACCCTGGAAGAAATATTTTTGATCCCGGGAGGCCTCAGACCTTCTCCCTCTGCACCCTCTGAACACCTGCGGCCAGACTTCATTCATCTGGCACTTAGTGTGGGTTATCAATATTTTCTTTTTACTATCTATATGTTTTCCTGATGGGTTGAAGCCTTCCCTTGCCCTCACAGTGACAAAAAAATTCAGTGTCTATTTCACCCTTACTGCAAATCTCGATTTGGGCTAGCCATTCTTCTGGTGCTCACTAGCCGTAAGTGGCTGGATGGTGCCATTCTAGAAGCAGGTGATGCAGGGGTGAATAAAGCAGAGAAAATTCCCTGCCTCCATGAGGCTTACATTTGTAATAGAGAAGAGAAACAATAAACAAACGGATAAAAATAAGAGATAAAGTAGATTTTAAGCCTGATGGTGGGTGATAAGTGGTGATGTGAATGTTGGGGCAGAAGTTGTGTGTTTAAATCAGGGAAGGTCATGGGGTACCTGGGTGGCTCAGTCGGTTAAGCGTCTCCTTTGGCTCGGGTCATGATCCCAGGGTCATCAGTCATCAGTCTCCCTGTTCAGCGGGGAGTCTGCTTCTCCCTCTCCCTCTGCTGCTCTCCCTGCTTGTGTTCTCTCTCTCACACAAATAAATAAATAAAATCTTAAAAAAAAAAAAAAACTGTTAGATAATGTGTTTCCCACTTGGGATATAGCTTTGTCAACTTGAAAGCAAAGAACCACGGTGAGGCAAATGAGTATTTATTTGGGATCAAAGAATTGCAGTTTGGGAAGCACAGATTCTGGCAATAATCAGAAAAGTGTCCCACCTGTGGGATGAAAGCCGGGGTTTGGATGAGAAAGAGGACACAGGCAAATACTGGGATAAGAGAAAATGAAACTGTCTGTTGGAACCAACGGGCTGAGTCCCCATCACGGACTGATGGACTATTCTGTTGGTGTTAGCGCACGAAACCATTCCCCACTTGCATTAGCTAGCTCTTCTGTGTTCAGAAAGTCCATAACCAGGTTTCATGATCAGGATGACTGTTGTCCGGTTGACTTCTCAAACAATTGCTTATGAAACAGTTACTGTTTTGCCCAGTCCAAAGATTTTGGCCCAGTTTAAACAGACGGGAAAGGAGGTCTCTCTGTAAGGGCCTCTCTGGCTCTATTCTAAAATGGTTCCAATCATGTCAATTTTTCACACCTTCCACAATCTCCAGTAACCAAGATACCCATTCACAAGGCAAATCATATGAGCCTTAACAAAAACCTTGCAAATATCTTGGAATTATCACTGACCCTGTCATCCTCAATCATCAGGCAATGTCGAGAGAACTAATGGGATCCTCAAATTTAAAATTTCTAAACTTACCAAAACTACTGGACTCCTGGCCTTTGGTCTTGCTGATTATTTCAGGCAACGTTACTTGTTATGGGAATCAATGCCCACAAGAGACCACCTGACTCCTGATACCAACTACAAGTCCAGTGGTGTTCTTAAAACCACCCTCAGGTTGGACAATTTGTTAGAAGAATTCATTGAGAGCTGTTATAATTATGGTTTATTACAGGGAAAGGCTACAGATAAAGTTAGCTAAGAGAAGGGATGCATCGGGAGAGTCCAAACATGAA
Organism: Mirounga angustirostris; assembly: GCF_029215605.1. Taxonomy (NCBI): domain Eukaryota; kingdom Metazoa; phylum Chordata; class Mammalia; order Carnivora; family Phocidae; genus Mirounga; species Mirounga angustirostris. The sequence goes on from NW_026991709.1 coordinate 148,402,774, forward strand.
GCTTCTGGTTGTCCTCTCTCCCGTGGAGCCACAGACAATGGCATTGAACGTGACAGTGTACATAGAGTAATGCAAACCAGCAGGAAAGTCCCCAAAGTCTGTGGTGTCTTGAGTACTTATCGGAGCTTGGCCACACACCGCACAGGTAGCTGACCTTTCATCCTCAGCCCCGCCCAGACATTGGTGAATACTGTGGTCTCCAGTTCCTCTGGAGCTAACAGCGTGGCCCACAGCCCCCAACCTAAGTCACATCGTTAGATTGTCCAGTGGCCAAAGCCCCCAAGCAAAAAGAGACATTTCTGCAGGCAGGACATTCTGGGGACCTGGAGACACCTCCCAAGAGCTGAGACAGAGGCAAGACCTCTCTCTGGGTAAGGTTAATCCTTCACTACATACCTTCCTTACAGAGACCAGGAAGTGATTTCTCAGTGTGACCTTCCCTCATTGACTAATTGATTGATTGCCTGGATTTTTTTTTAAAGACTTTAACCATTTATATGAGAGAGAGCACAAGCAGGGGGAGTGGCAGGCAGAGGGAGAGGAAAAAGCAGGCTCCTTGCTGAGCAGGGAGCCCGACGTGGGGCTCAATCCCAGGACCCCGGGATCATGACCCAGGCCGAAGGCAGATGCCTAACTGACTGAGCCACCCAGGTGCCCCATGACCTTCCCTGATTTAAACACACAAATTCTGGGGCGCCTGGGTGGCTCAGTTGGTTAAGCGACTGCCTTCGGCTCAGGTCATGATCCTGGAGTCCCGGGATCGAGTCCCGCATCGGGCTCCCTGCTCAGCAGAGAGTCTGCTTCTCCCTCTCCAGCTCCCCCCTCTTGTGCTCTTTCTCTCTCTCACTCTCTCTCAAATAAATAAATAAAATCTTTAATAAATAAATAAATAAATAAATAAATAAATAAATAAATAAATAAACAAACACACAAATTCTGCCCCAACATTCACATCACCACTTATCACCCACCATCAGGCCTAAAATCTACTTTATCTCTTGTTTTTATCTGTTTGTTTATTGTTTCTCTTCTCTATTACAAATGTAAGCCTCATGGAGGCAGGGAATTTTCTCTGCTTTATTCACCCCTGCATCACCTGCTTCTAGAATGGCACCATCCAGCCACTTACGGCTAGTGAGCACCAGAAGAATGGCTAGCCCAAATCGAGATTTGCAGTAAGGGTGAAATAGACACTGAATTTTAAAGGCTTCATATTAAAAAGAATGTAAAATATCTCATTGATAATTTATATTAGTTATATGTTGAAATGATAGTGGGACATATTGGGTTGTATAAAATATATTATTGAAATTTATTTCACCTGTTTCTTTTTTTTATTAGTTTCAGAGGTAGAGTTCAATGATTCATCAGTTGAATGTAACACCCAGTGCTCGTTACATCACGTGCCCTCCTTAATGCCCATCACCCAGTTACCCCATGCCCTCACCCACCTCCCCTCCAGCAACCCTCAGTTTGTTTCCTATAGTTAAGAGTTTCTTATGGTTTGCCTCCCTCTGTTTTCATCTTATTTTATTTTTCCTTCCCTCCCTTATGTTCATCTGTTTTGTTTCTTAAGTTCCACATATGCGTGAGATCATATTCACCTGTTTCTTTTTTATAAACTTATTTAATGTGGCTACTAGAAAATTTAAAATTACATATGTGGCTCAAATTTGAGGCTTGCAATATATATCAGCACTGAAACTAGAAGAGATGTTAGCAAACCTTTTTTCTGTAAAGGATCAAATAGTAAATATTTTAGGCTTTGTGGGCCATATGGTCTCTGTGCAGCCTTTTGCTGTTGTAGCATGAAAGTGGCCACAGACAATATTTACACAAATAGGTGTGGCTCTGTTCCAATAAAACTTTATTTATAAAAACAAGTAGCCTCACATTTGGCCTATGAGCAGTTTGTGATCTATGATCTAGAACCTTGTGTAGTCCATAGTAAATATTCAGCAAATGTTGAGCAAATGAATAGGAAGAAGGCTAAAAAGACAGAGCCCAGTGAGCCAGAGGGAGAATGTAGGGACTGTTGCACATGACTTTTATTTTATGTCATTGGAAGGCTTTAGGCAGGATGGTGATAAAATCCCATAGCTTTTATAAAAGGTCACTGTGATAGATGGCATCCAGCCCTGTCCCTTCACCTCTGCCAGAACTCATCCACCCAGCTGCTGAGAAGGTTGGTGGCTAAAAGCTTTCAGGTGAGTCTCTCTCCAAAGATTGCCTAGGGCTGGGAAAAACTCCCTTGCGCACGGTCGTACCTTCTGTCTGGAGGTACCCACTTGCACCAGTGAAGGAACAGGAAATGCCAGCCCTCTTGCCCCATGTGCAGACAACCTGAAAGGGTACCCCAGCTGCAGACCTGTTTATAGGATCGCCAGCTGTGGCCCTCATGGTGGCTGCCTTCCAATTCAACTGTACCCCACTCCTCTCAGGAGTCCATCTCCTCCCATCCCTTGCCCACAGCTCTTGGTCTTAGGAGCACTCCCGAGAAATACATGCGAATCTGCATCTCAGAGTCTGAGTCCCGGGGAACCTGACCTGCAACAGCTAATAGCAGGAGTGCTCTGAGAAAGCTAACTTGAAATGGGACTTTGGAGCTGAGTATCTTGCTGTTCTAAGTATGCATGGCCCCTGACAAGCTGCAGCAATGCAGTTGTCTGAACAATCCCTGGGGCTGAACATCACTCCAGCTTCTGCTTCTGTGTTCACACCCCCTTTTCTGACTTGTCCTCCTGCCTTCCTTGTGATTAGATTGTGTCCACCTAAATTATCCAGATGCTCTCCCCATCTCAGAATCTTTAATTTCTCACATCTACAATGTCCCCTTTGCCATAGAAGGTAACATATTCACAGGTTCCAGAGATTAGGCTGTGAACATCTTCGAGGGCCATTATTCAGCCAGCCACAGGATTGGATCGGGGCATGCAAGCAAGGGAAGGGTCAAGAATGACCTCGAGGTTTTAGGGCCTGAACAACTGGAAGGAGGGGGGCCATGACCCAAGATGGAGAAGACATGGGGCTCAGAGATTCAGCCAGTCCCTCTTCAGAAGCTGAGTCTTGCCACTTCTCCTCCCAAAGGCTGGCCTGTGTTAAAAGATAATTTTCAGAAAAAGGTAAGATCTCATGACTTTCATACAGATGTAAAAAATGAACCCATGTTGAAGAAGTTATTTTATTCATATGATCTGAGAAAAAAACAAGCAGATATTATGACCGATTCAAAGGAAAACTCCAAACAGCACAAATTTATAGGGAGTAAAGGAATGTTGAAATGAATTACAAAAAGGACAAAAGTGATTTTTCCACAGTGAGGAGGAAGTCAATTAAAATCACTACCAGACAGGAGAGCATTTATATATCAGTTACTTATAAGGTAGGAAGAGTTGCAAAGTCACTCAAATTCAATGAACAGGGCTAGAATCTAATGAACCATAAAGGTGTGTTACAGATGGTACATAATTTTCTATTGGAACACATTTTTTTCCCCACACCTGATTCTCCTGTCAGAGGATTCCACATGTAATTCCCAGGGAGGGTCAGTTGAGTTTCTGGCAGGAGGGGAATGAGGAGGTGGGTTTGATGTCTGCTGGCAAGATCCAAGGAAGAACAGGCAGAAAGAGAAATAAAAACGACACATTGTAATACAAATACTTGTGTTGTATTTATTTTTTTTAAGATTTTATTTGACAGAGAGAGCGAGCTCTCGAGCTCTCGCGTGTGTGCATGCACACGTTGGGGAAGGGACAGTGGGAAGGGAACAAGCTGACTCCCTGATGAGGGCTCAATCCCAGGACCCTAAGATCATGACCTGAGCCAAAGGCAGACACTTAACTGACTGAGCCATCCAGGCTCCCCTTTTGTGTTGTATTTATTACAGTACTTCTTAACTGGTTAGTCTTTGTTCATAGAGAAACTTATGAACTGAATATTCGTGTCCCCGCCCCAAACTCATATGCGGAAGCCTGCCATGTGATACTATTTGGAGAGGGGGCTTTTGGAAGGTAATTAGGCTTTGATGAGGTCATGAGGCTGAGGCCCCTGTGACAGGGTTAGCGTCCCTATAAGAAGGAGCTCTCCTTGCACCCGTCCCCTCCACTGCCATGTGAGGACACAACAAGAAGGTTGGCATCTGCAAGCTAGGAAGAGGCCCTCCCCAAAGAAAAGAATCTACAGGTACCTTGACCTTGGATTTCCCAGACTCCAGAACTGTGAGAAATAAATTCCTATTGTTTAAGCCACCCAGTCCCTAGTATTTCATTATGGCAGCCCACGCTAACTAAAATACAAGCTATTGATTTTTTTTTTTTTTTTGGTCCAGTCATTTGTAATCAGCCACCTGGTGACATTCTACATTCCACTCAAGAGCAATTAGACCAGACTGTAAAAACAAACATAATTCATCCACTCTCCTGGCCATGATCGCTTTGGAACTGAGAAAGCGTTCCTTCCGTACAGCTGCTCCCCAGCAATACAACAGCTCTTCCTTGTCTGTGGCGAAACTGGAGGTACAATGGTTTCTACAAATGAGTAATAAATTTAGCAGTATAATCTCTCATATGTTTTCTTTTCTCCCATCTCTTCTTCTAATCCGATTAGCATGCAGGAGAGGGAGAGAATGAGTGAACTCTGCTGTGCAGTAACATTCTCAGAGCAAGAAGTTAGAATTCAGTACCAGAGAGAAAATCTTAGATGGCCATCCATACGCTTATTGTCAAGAGGAGAATGTGTTGGGATAAAAAAAATTTTCTTCTACTGACTTAGGTTCAGTTCTGGGGGCCTGTGAATTAACTAACAACAAACAGATTAAGAGGGGAGAAGACAAAGTTTCTTTACCAGGGAGCCTTCGGTGTACTGGCTCCCCAGATATCTGAAGATAGGTATATAAGCCCTCTTAATAAGGAGAAAGAGCTTCTATGGAAAAATAAATGGAAGGTAGGACAGTTTCAGATAAAGTTTATTTAAGCAATTACTCATCCCAGTTATAATGGTTAGTCTCCTTTCTGGCTGCAGACTTCCCAGAGAGGGAGGATTTATGGCAACTGTAATTTTCAGGAGGTCCTGCTCATATCTGCAGAAGAAGTTTAGATAAGGTTTTTTTTTTCCTGTGGCTGCTGTGTATTCAGACGTTTTTAGCTTAAAATCATCTTGATGCCATTGAGGTACATCTTGAACCTCTCCAGGTGCAAAATCATTCATGTAACAAGAACTTTTCAAAAGGCATTTCCTATCTCCGAGATTTTAGTCAAAGCTCTGTAGGTAAGAAAAATGGACCCGGGCGCCTGGGTGGCTCAGATGGTTAAGCGTCTGCCTTCAGTGCAGGTCATGATCCCAGGGTCCTGGGATCGAGTCCCGCATCGGGCTCTCTGCTCCTTGGGAGCCTGCTTCTCCCTCTGCCTCTCTCTCTCTGTCTCTCATGAATAAATAAATAAAATCTTTAAAAAAAAAAAAAAGAAAAAGAAAAATGGACCCAAGAGCTGCGCTCCCCACCCCAATCTGAAATGAAGTGCAAGATTTACAGAAAGTTGACAACCAAACTGGGTTTTGACCTTTCATCCAACACGTGCCACCAGGCAGAAGTGTTCGACTAAAAGCGAAACTGGAAAGAGGGTTTCTTGAAGGAAAGTGTTGTCCTCCTCCCACTTCAGGTCTGATAGGGGCCTTCAAGAGCACCCACAGAGAGCCCGGCCCCTGGACTGAGTGGAGAGCCGGAGTGAAGAGGGCTGATGGGGTCCGGTAGCGCACCCAAGAGGAGGTATGCGCTGGTGGGGAGATGGCGTCAGCACTTGCCTTGAGGTCATGTCACCCTGTTCAGGGAATGGCCTACCCATGGGTGGTGTCTCCAGTGCACCCACAGGGCGGTCCACACAAGGAAGAGCCAACATTTGGGCCTCCAACCCTCCCAGAGAGCGCCACCAACACTTTTCCTGCCCTCTGTCTCTCCTCCCTCTCCTTCCTGCTCACCCTGAGTCTGGAGTGACAGCAGATGGGTAAAGGGTAAACAGAACAGAGTCTGGAGAGGAAAAAATGAGATAACCCGCTACACCCCCCCTTCCCCACTGAGTTTCCAAGTCGAACCAGGGCAGCCTTCTTCCACCATTCCACCTTGCTCACCTCCCCTCCAGAGTCCAAGTTCAGGGGGTGGGGCAGGGAGAGAGATCACAGGTCTGGTACTTTCCTGAAGCATTGATTCCTGAGCTTGGCAGAGGTTCAAGGCTGGCTCTTTCTATCATGGTGTGTTTTGAAGCTTCTTTGAGGATCCCCCAAGCTCCATACTCCCTGCAGTTACTGACATGGTGGATGCATTTCCCAGCTCACTCCTGATAATGCCCATTTGGTCACTGGACCTAGAAGTCTACCCCTACAAATATTCTTTCTTTGGGGCTCCCATTTGGCTCCAGGCAGCCCCATTGGGCAAGGCCTTTGAAGAGGTCTCTCTCCATCTCAAGGTACCTGGGACCCTGATATTTTCTACTCAGATATTCTAGTCTCTTTTCTAGGTCCATCCACCTGACAGCAGACTGTTCTGCCAGGGCCCACATCTTGAGGCCTGGGAGTGGCCATGGAGAGGGGTGTTTATGATGCCGTTTACACCTGCAGTCTGGGGTGTCCTCACATATACTTGGGCCCGTCACGGTGTAGGACAGAACAGGGACAGGAGGAAGAGAAGAGAACAGCAGGTGCTAAGATCCTGACGTAGGAGAAAGCTTCGTGCATCCTGAGGACAGGAAAGGGAGGGAAGGGGAGAGTGCTGCGAGGCGGGGTTGGGGATACAACTGGGGCTGCTTCGCTCAGAGTCTTGGGAGCCCTGGCAGACTTTGGTCTCATGCCGGGGCGGTGAGAAGCCTTGCTGGGAACGAAGGTGGGAAATGGTGGCCTGGACTGCAGCAAGGGCTCTGGAGGTGGTGTGAGTGGGGAGACTCACAGGCTGGGTCACCCGGCGGGGGGGGGGGGGGGGGGGGGGGCGGGCTTCCCTGGATGTTCTCAGTAGCCACTTTCTCATGGGAGGTTCGAGTGACGCAGGAATGGGAGGTTAACCGTTCGCGGACTATACCTGGAGATAAGGAAAAAGGTGAGGTGCCTGGAGCCAGGTAACCTTGTCACGGCTTCAAGGTTAGCCAGCAAATTACAGTGCTTTGATCACACTTTGTTTTCCCAGCTGGACAGTAAATGCCACGACAGCAGAGACTGTGTCTGCCCTGTTTACCCTATAGCCCCAGCTCCTAGCAAAGAGCCCAACAGAGAGTAGGCCCTCATAAGTAGTAACCTAGTGACTTGTATCTATCTATTGCTGCATAACAAACTACCTCAAATTTTAAGTGGCTTAAAACAATAGCCATCATTTTGCCCACAGTTCTGCGATCAGAGAGACAGCTCATCTCTCTGCTCAGTGTGGGGTCGGCTGGGACAACCAGCCCGGAGCCTGGAATACCCACTTCCGAGCTGGCTTCCTCTCGTGGCGAGCACTTGATGCTGACTGCTGGCTGGAAACTTAGCCAGGGCCGTGGGCTGCTGGCCTCAGGTCATCTCGGTGGGATCTCTCCACGGGCTGCTCGGGCTTCCTCACAACTTGGTGACCGGGTTCCAATGTCCCCAGAGAAGCAGGTGGAAGCTGTGCTGCCTGTTATGGCCCAACTCAAAAGTCATAAAGTGCCCTTCCACCGTCACAGCCCTGCCTGGATGCAAGAGGGCGGCATATAGACTCCTTCCTGTCAATTGGAGGAGTGTCAAAGTCACATTACAAGGGAGATGGGATGGGATGGGACATACTAGAGTGGCCATCTTTGGAAAAATGCGTTCTATCTGTCCCACAAACAAGCACGGTACTGTTCGGTTCATGGAGGAAGGGATATATGTCACGTTCTAGAAAGATTCCCCTGGGACCCAGAGAAGATAAAGCATTGAAGTTGAGAGAGTTATTTGACAGTTATGATCATTCACTTGCTTGTTTTATCTGCCTCTAACCAAAATGTAGGCTCCATGAGGATATATATAGATCGAAAGAGAGAGATCTATATATAAAATCTCCAGTGCTTAGCCCAGAGCTCAGCACACAGTAGCCGTGCAAAGCATTCTCTTTTTTTTATTTAAATTCAACTGGGGGGGACGGGGAAACAGGGTGATGGGTATTAAGGAGGGCACGTGTTGTGATGAGCACTGGGTGTTATACGCAACGAATGAATCATTGAACACTGCATCAAAAACTAATGATGTACTATATGTTGGCTAACTGAATTTACTTTTTTCTTTTTTTTTTTTTTATTACGTTCAGTTAGCCACTGTATGTATAACACCCAGTACTCATCAGGTGCCGATAAATAGATGAGATGATAAAATGCAGTCTTGGTCCGGAGAGGTGAAGTGTCACTTGATGACGTGCTGCCACCTGCTGGGCACTGGGGGCCTTGCCAGCCATTTCCAACACTCCACTTGCCCACCTGCCTTTGAAACTACGCATCTCTCTTGCCAGAAGGGCTTTCCCGACCCTGATTTAGTTTTTCACCACAACCCTCACTCCTATATTGGTTCCCACCTGACCGGTGAGAATTGTGAGGGGCATGTCTCCTGGGTGCCTCCACAAGCTCACCCCAAGCCCTCCGCAGCCCTCCGCAGCCTGGAGGGGGCTCTGGGCAAAGTCCTCAAGGGCGCCCTTGGTGACCCTGGCAGCCCTTCCTGCTCCTTCTCTTTACTCTGTGGAGCACTGAACACTGTCGCTCCCTTCCCTCCTCGAAATGCATTCCTCCCTCAGCAGCTTCCAAGACCAACTCCCCTCATGGTTTTTCTCCTGCCTCCCTGGCTGCCACTTCCTTCTGCGGCTTCGCTACAGTCCACCTTCTCCCACGTCTGTCCCTATGCCCACCCCTCCCCGCAGACCCCTGGCAGCCTGCATCCCCTCTGCACACGAATGGCTGCCGGGGCTCTGTCTCAGGTTCAGAGGTCCAAATCCCATTATCTGGCCCCTGCCTACCTCACCCTCATCTGGTTCCAAGTCAGCCTGTCATCCTCTCCGCCAGCCACCCTGCCCTCCGCCTCACTCCCAGTGCCCACCCATAGCCCCAGGCCGGACAGTGGGGGGCCACCTCTGAGGGCCCGTCTCCTCATGGCCGAGTACACTGAACAGTTTTCTGCCGGTCACCTCAGACAGTTCACCAGGCACTCAGGCACCTTGTAGCTCTTTTGCTTATGTTTTGTCTGTTCTACCTCCTGAGAATCCCACAGGCTCCGCCCCTCGTCCCCTCCTCTCTGCCTCCACCGAAATCTTCATCACTTGGAACCTGGGCTGCTGGGACCGGCTCTCATCACCTGTCCCCTGTGACCCAGATTGCCCCTGAAACACACCTTTCTCAATGGGGCCCAACTCCTTGCCTGGCACTCACAACGTGGCCCTGTGCCCAATGCCCGAGACCACCCTCCATTCTGTCACCCACCCTGCACTCAAGTCACACCATCTGCACCTGCGTCTGTGCCCACTTTCTTCCCTCTGCCCAGAAGCCCTTCGCTCCTCGCCCATCCCCATTGTACAGACAGGGAAACTGAGGCTTGGAGAGCTGATACGGCCTGTCCAAGGTTAGAGAGCTGGTAAGTGTGGAGCTGGGGTTCCAGAGGAGGGCTTCTTCTTCTTTTTTTTTAAGATTTTATTTATTTATTTGACAGAGAGAGAAACACAGCGAGAGAGGGAACACAAGCAGGGGCAGAGGGAGAGGGAGAAGCAGGCTTCCCGCTGAGCAGGGAGCCTGACACGGGGCTCTATCCCAGGACACTGGGATCATGACCTGAGCCGAAGGCAGACGCTTAACGACTGAGCCACCCAGGCGGCCCTGGAGGAGGGCTTCCTGAACCAACTCCTTCACTACTCCGCGGGGTTCCGTCTCTGCTGCAAACCTCCAGCCCCCCCAGGTGTGAAATGGGGGGGATGAAAGACTGGGTCCTTCCTGCTCTGACTTCCCCTGACCAGGATGATCTGAGGCTCTCTGGTGACCTGGGGGTGCTGAGCACAGCTGCCTAGGACCCCCTAGCCAACCGCACGGTGGGGAATGCTGAGGCCGAGCTCCGGGCTGCCTGGTCGCCTGTTACAAGTGGGCAGCCGTGGCTTCCTGCCCACCCTCCACTGCTCCGGTTTCCTCTATTCATTTTCTATTCCTGGGAGGCAGAATACCACAAACTTAGCAGCTTAAATGACCCCCTTTATTAGCTCACAGTTCTGTAGCTAATACAGAAGTCTGGCATGGCAGGGCCAGGCTCTCTGCTCAGGGAATCGTAAGGCTGGAACGAGGCTGAGCCTCAGCTGGAAACGGAAGAAAACTCCTCTTCCAAGCTCATGCCAGATGGTGACAGAATTCAGTTCCTGCCACCGTTAAGATAGAGGTCCCCATTTCCTGGCTCTCAGCCAGCAGCCTCTCTCAGTTCCTGAAGGCACCACATTGTTGCTCACACGATCCATCCATCTTCAAGTCAGGGAAGGTGAGTCAAATCCCCCCATGCCTGCAGTCTCAGTGACTTCCTCTTCTGCCACCAGCAGAAAGCTTTCCTCTTCTAAGAGCCTTCCCTGATCAGGTCAGGCCCATCCAGATAATCTCTTCATCTTAAAATCAGTTGACTTGGCACTTGAACCACACATGCAAAATCCCTTCACAGCAGTGCCTAGAGTAGGGTTTGATGAATCACCAGCGGACAGGAATCTTGGGGAACCACCTTTAGAATTCCGCCAACTATATCCTGTGAAGACCTGCTCAAATGAATCTGGACTCAGCAGTGCGGGGGGAGCAGAAATGGATAAAACTTGACCCCATGACCTCCGGGACTCCTGTTATCAACCCATCTCCCTCCACCCTGGGCTCAGTCAGATTTTCCCACTTCCCTGCCTATACTTAGGCCATATCTTCCACCTAAATGTTGTTCCCTACTAACTTCGTCAGCTCAGGCCGCCAGAACAAAATACCACAGACAGAGTGGCTGAAACAACAGAAATCAATTTTCGCACAGTTCTGGAGGCTGGAAGTCTAAGATCAAGGTGCTGGCCGGTTTGGTTTCTCCTGAAGCCTCTCTCCCTGGGTCCTCACATGGCCTTTCGTCCGTGCACACACATCCCTGGTGTCTCTTTCTCTTCTTCTAAAGGACATCAGTCCTATTCAGTTAGGACCCTACCCTCTTGGTCTCATTTTGCCTTAATTACTTCTTTAAAGGCCCTCTCTCCAAATACAGTTACATTCTGAGGTCTGGGACTTAAGGCTTCAACATATGAATTTGAGAGGGATACAATTCAGCACCTAATACCCACCATCTCTTCTCATCAAGTGCCTCCTCATCTGGGGGACTCAGCTCACAGGCTACCTCCTCCATGAAACCACCCTGGGGGCCCCCACTTGGAGTTTGCTTCTCCCTCCCTGGGCCCCTCAATGCCAAACTGGTACCTCTGTTCTCACCAGGTCCATTTCCCACTGAACTGTGGGCTCCCAGGATGGGCTCCGCAGCTAGGATCTGGGTCCCAGCAGGGCATCGTATGTACTGGGGAAGGAAGGGAGGAGGGGAAATTCACCAGCAAGATGCTAACAGGATCAAAAGGCAGGGCCCCTGTCCCAGGAAGCTGCCAACTGCACCCCTCCCTGGCCACAAGTGCTCTGGGGTCCCCGGAATGTGTGCAGGACTGACAACAATTCTCCAAGCCCAAGGATTAAGGGGCAGCCGCCTCCAGGCTTCCTGGTGTTCTATCAGGCAGGGCCGGGCATCTTGGCTGTGGCCATGTCCTTAGCGGGACCCAGGTTGGTCTCATCCCCATCACATCCCTGCTCACAAAGCATCCCCGGGAGCTAGACCTCCCTGACCTCACGGGCAGGAAACCTGAGTTCTAGTCCTTGCTGAGCCTGTCACTCATACGTCGACCTAACTTCTCCAAGCCTTCGTTTCCTCACCTGTAAAATGGGCACAAACATACTGGTCCCTGCCCCCCCCGTACCCCCCTCACTCCACTTCAGGGGACAGTCCCTGTATAGACTCACAGATTCCCACCTCAAACCCTGTATCTCTCTGTCCGAGGGGCAGGCCGGAAGGATAGGAGAGGCGGTGCTTCCATCCGGGTGGGGCTGAGGAGGGGTGGGTGAACACCCCAGCTTCCTTGCCCTGGTGACATACATTCTGCACCAGCTCTCAGAGGCTCCCCAGTGGGATCAAGCCCCAGCTGTCCACAGTAGTAACCTGCTTTCCTCCGCCCCCAACTCACTTTACTCCTTCACCACATTCCTCCCCTCCCAATGAAGTCACGTGCTCCCAAATGCTCCTCTCGGGGGGGTTGGGGGGCAGGGGCCACTCTTGGGAGATCCCGAGCTAGGGAGCTAGGACGCTAGGGTGCAGAGAACTGAAAGACATTCAGAGGTCATCTAAATAGGAAGAGACAGGCTGCCGATTTGATCCCAGCAGTCTGACGCCAGATCCCACGCTCTACCGTCTCTCACGTGGCAGCCACATTCCCCTGGCAGGAGGGTGGAGACTCTCCCCTCTAGTGTGCCCACCCCCGGAGCAGAAAATCCCTATTCCGAGTTCAGATGGTTTCACCAAGAGGCTGAGCAGACCTGTGTCTCCCGCGGGCCTGGAACAGACCCATCCTGGCTGCTCAGAGCGGTCCCTTGGCACCGATGACTGCTTCCCAGCCAGAGGGAAGCCAGGACTGCCAGCCAGTGCCTTGAAGGGCACTTGTCTTCAGACCGAGAGGACACACTGGGATCTGGGACCTGGAGAAGCTGGGGGTGGCAGGGATCCAGGAAGAACTTAATGAGCTTTCTCATTTATTGGGCTTGTAGTATGCCAGGCCCTGCTCTAGATGCACCGTGTTTGTGTGTGTGTGTGTGTGTGTGTGTGTGTGTGTGTGTGTGTGTGTGTGTGTGAGAGAGAGAGAGAGAGAGAGAGAGAGAGAGAAAGAGATGTATATTCACAGCAACCCTTTGAAGTATACACAATTATTATCCCCATCTTATAGATGAGGAAACTGAGGAACAGAAGGGGTCAGGAACTTGCCAAGGTCAGACAGCTAGTGAGTGTCACAGGTAGGATTCACACTCGGGCAGCCTGGCCCCTAATCATCCCTGGACCCTGTCTCTCCTGAAGCTTCCGATGAGTCTGCCACCAGCTACTGACTCTGAGCTCTGCCATCGCGTGCCGGCTCTGCAGGGAGACTATGAACTCTGCCCAATGCCCAGCTTTGGCGGAGCCCCACATGGAGGGAGGGGCTGACGGGGAAGGCGCCCTCAAGACTGAGGAGCAGTGGGGCTCCAGAAGGACGGACTGGCGTCCCTGGAAACCACCACCCCTCCCCCAAGGCCCCTCTGCCTTTTGACAAAGACCGATTAATCAGCACAGCCATTCAACCTCAGTGTATTTGTTTATTCCCAGCCTCATTCCCAAGATGATTTGAGGGAGCTGAAAAAGAGAGATGTGCAAATGTCTCCACCAAAGATACTCTGATAGGGGCGCCTGGGTGGCTCAGTACGTTAAGTGTCTGCCTTCTGCTCAGGTCATGATCCTGCATCGGGCTCCCTGCTCGGCGGGAAGCCTGCTTCTCCCTCTCCCACTCCCCCTGCTTGTGTTCCCTCTCTCGCTGTGTCTCTCTCTGTCAAATAAATAAATAAATTCTTTAAAAAAAAAAAAGTGTCTGTCTTCGGCTCAGGTCATGATCTCGGGGTCCTGGGGTTGAGCGCTGAGCAGGGAGTCTGCTTGTCCCTCTCCCTCTCCCTCTGCCCCTCACCCCGCTCGTGCTTTCTCTCTCTGTCAAATAAATTGTCTTTTTTTAAAAAGATACTCTGATAAATCACGCCTCTATGGCCTTGTAATTGACACTTTCATGATGTGGCACTGTTGGATCATTACACATAGGATGACTAACCCATTCTGGTTTTCTTCGAGTTTTCCAGCTTTAAAACTGAAAGTCCTTTATTCTGGGACCCCCTCGGAGACAGGCAGCAGTTGGTCACCCTCATTACACAGGAAGCAGCCCGCAAAGCCTACTTGCTAGACTAGGGATGTAGCTCTGAGCTTCCTGACAGCCAAGGCAGAGAGGGAAACACCCTCTGTTAGGAGATTTTCAGTGTTGATACCCATAGCAGGGCAACAGAACTTTTCACAGGGATGTGTCCAGCATGGTAGTTACTAGGCACACATCTCTACGGAGCACTCAAAATGTGGCTAGTGTGATGGAGGAACTGAATTTTTAATTTTAATTCACTTCACTCAATTTAAATGTAAATAAGCACCTGTGGTTAGTAGTGACTATATTGAAAAGGAGAGTTGTATTAGATAAGAACAAAGCAGATGATCAGGAAAAGCCTGGGGAGCAGGCAGGGGGATGGAAAAGGACAGGGGAAGCCGAAAACGGGAGTGGATGCAAGAGAAGGGGTCCCCAGATGTCCCTCTCTCTGGCCTCATGTTAGTGCAGCATGACTCACCCTGACTCGGTAGAAAAAGCGAGCAGTGCCTGGTATCCCCACCTGGCACCAGAGGGCATCCCGCGTGTCAGAAGGAGACCCTGTGCTGCCAGGTAACAGAAGGCACCCGCATGGCCTTAGACCCAGCACCTGGGCAAAATGCCTCCTTCCTGAGCGCTCTGGGTGGTCCCCTGATGCCCCTCACCCTTCCTGGTTGGAACGCCAGGATCTCTGGACACTGCTAAGTACCTTGAGTTCTGGGAAGCAAAGAACGGGGAGGCATGACCCCCCCCCAACCCCGCAGTCGTCTGTGACTGGGAAGCTGATGACTCCAGGGTCAGAAATAACCCCACAGTCAGCTCGCCGCGTGCCATCTCTCCCTTCCCCCCATTCCCAGAAAGTCTGGGCCCTGAGTCAGAGGGAAGAGTCCCAAAGTAAACAAGGACCCAGATCATCTGCTACGAAAACCACAGAACCATTCTGTGGAATTCTTTGATAAGTCAGGGACCTAGTGAAGAGTTGAGGCCTGGAAATTCAGATGTCTTTTCCCCAATGCAGTTGCACTCCAGACTGTGTAGCCCGGTGTCATGGGGCATGAAGAAGGACAAGAGAGGGGAAATCCTTAGCGCAGAGGGGATGGGGGAGAAGGAGAGCTGGGCTTACCCTCAGAAGTGTCCAGGCCAGGAGCAGAGGAGAGGACCCAGGCCTGCCCTCAGGGGTGGGGGGGGCCTCCAATCCGCTGGCACAGTGAACACACACATCAGGAATAGCCAGAGACCAGTCCAGAGCAGAGAGGGGTCACATGGGATAAGGGGGCAGGGCCGTCCAGGTGTCAGATGCCCCTCTTGATTCATTCCCCCAAAATAGGTCTGGGACACCTTCACCCCACACCACGGCTGAGTCACTGACCCCAATCCTGAGATGAGACTTGAATGAATGAAGTGGTCCCTACTCCTCTTCCCTCACAGCAGCAAGGACATGTAACTGATTCCCCGGGATGGAAGGGGGACTTCCACAAGCCCTAAAAATAACTGAGCCACTTCATACTCTGAACTCAGCCTCCCCCCCGCCCCCACCTGGCCCACCCCTAGCCAGCGAGATAAAAGCAGCTGCTAGGCTGGCAGAGGACAGAGACCCGAGCCAGGGCAGTGAGAAGGCGCCTAACGAGGCCAGTGGAGCAGGACCGGTCCTGAACAAGAAGCCGGAAAGACAGGCCATTAGCTCACACCTGCCACAGACCTGAGCACCCCCTCAGCCAAGTGGGACCTTCTGGTGAGTGACCTCTCATCTTTCCATGGCAGGCTGGTTCTCTGCACCGGGGTCCCCTGTGGGCAATGTGGGACAGCTCTCAGGGGAGCGTAGGACAGGGTTAGCTCTGGGTGGAGGAAGGAGGTTGCAACTGGATGTAGGTGGGGGGCAGGGGGTCCCTGATATAAAAGTTCCATGAGGAAGTTAAAGGAGCATTAGCATGGGCCCCATGGGAGCTCTCAGAGTGGCTGCCACAGGCCTGAGTCCCACACAAGAGTCAGGTTCTTACCAGTCTGGCATAATTCAGAAAGGCTTTCAGGAGAAGGTGGCCTGGAACTGCTGTTTTTGAAATACAGGTACAGAGCTCCTCAGGTTTCAGGGTTTCTTCTCAAAGAAGCCCTAGGCAGGCCCAGTGTCCGGAAGAAAGAGGGACACAAGAGAGGTCGGAGGACACAGGGGCTAGAGGGTAAGACATAGGCCCGACTCTGCATTGCTAGGACAAACCCCATGCCCAGCTGTTGTGGGCAAAAGTCTTGGCATATCTGGCACCAGGAATATCTCCCCAGGGCTGGCCTGAGCCCAGCTCCCCATATATCATGGCCTAGGACCTGGAGTAGAAGGCAGATTTTGCCCCAGGCCATGGTCTTGCCCAGTGGGAAAACCCTTGGGGCAAATCTGGGGACACGAGGTGGGGAGACCAGAACTCAATCTGCCCAGATGTAGAGACCTGTGGAGGCAGAGCCAAGGAGAAGCAGACCTGGAGGCAAAGGTGGGGTCACCTTGAGAGGCTGGCTCAGCCCTGGGAGGCCAAGCTCTGGCACACTTCTTTGGGTTCAGGCCTGACCCTAAGTCTGGTGGTCCCAGTTCCGATTCCACCCACACCCCACCCCTGTCCCTGCCCTTTAGAAATTAAGCCCCAGGAGTTTCAGGCCAGGCAGGGGCAAGGGTGGGAGGGCCAGGGTTCAGAAAACCTGCTTCAGGTCTTGCTACTACCTTACAGAGCCCCCCAGAACAGCTCCTTCCCTGTCTTTGGGCTTCCGTTTCCCTGTCTAAACAATGGGGGGTTAGGTTCCTTGACCTCTGAGGGTCCATAGTTCTGACATCCCTGGATTCCATGATGCTAACAATTTGTAACCACAGCAGGGATTCTGGAGATTCCTGGGGTCAGTGGTCGGGTGGAGCTGGTGGTCCATACATGCCATCTGCTCAGGCCACGTGGTCGTGACAGGACAGGGAGGCCTGGTTTGCCTTTGTTCCCATCAGAACTCAGAGATAACAGGAACCACCCAGAGCGTGTGAGGAGACTCGGGCTGCAGGTTTCAGAGTTTTCCCCACATCAGGGCTCTGATGGTTGGTGGCCAGACTGGGATGGCTCTCTCAGAAGGGGGTTGGCAAACAGGTCTCAGTTCCCCCCACTTCTTAAGTAGCCATGAGGAGGAAGTCCTGCCCCCCACCTGCTGCCTGTGTCCCTTAACCTCTCCCCACCGCCAGGCCCCAGCGCTGGTCATCCTGCAGGCCAGGCGCCTGACACTAGCTCGGGAGGAAGGGGGCAGGATCAGGGAGCCCAGGACAGAGAGGGAGATAAGGTGAGTGAAGGAGCCCAGGGTCCCAGTGGCTGAGCCTGGGCCTCCCTTCTGAGCCCAGGGCTGCTGGGCCCAGGCCAGGACCTCAGCTATATTTAGCATGAGTGTGGAGCAGAGCAATGGGTCAGGGGCAGCGAGGGGGGACATGCTTCCCATTCCTTCCCTACTGGCCTCTGGGGACTGTCAGTACACCTGTCACAAGACAGATAAGACACAGAGAGGACTGAGACCAGAGAAGGGCTTGAGGGGTGGGAGGCCACGGTGGGGGGTGCGGGGGAGCTGGGGTGAAGCAGTGCCTTGATGGAAGCTGACTGACATGAAGAGGGAGAAAGAGGAGACGTTCAGGAGTTTGGGGCTGGTGCCCTACAGTTGGGGAAGAGTCTCTATGAGCCAGGGCAAGGAGGTCTCTGCAGTAAAGCCCTCTGTGCACTGCCTTCCCTCCCTGTGGGTGTCTCCCTCCCACTCTGCTCCGGGCGGCTGCTGGGGAACTGAGGGGCACCATAGCCAGTAAGAAAGCTTCACGCCCCTTCCCTCTTATTTCTTGGGAACAGGGCCCCCAAATAGGGTCTAGGCACTGCCTGCCGCTCATTCACCAAGATCTGACTCTTTCTATGCCTCGGTTTCCTTGTCTTTAATTGGGAGTGACTGGACAGAAGGCCCTTGACATCCCCCTGGCTCCCACCTTCTGAGTCTTGGGGTATGGCACAGAAAAACCCTACCTGGGATTCAGAAGCTGGCTCTGCGGAGCCGTGAGGTAGCTGGTGAACAACTGCCCCTCACAGAGCCTCAGCTGCAGCCTCTGCTGCAGCCCCTGCTAAACCTCCCCAGGGCCCGAAGGGCTGGAGGGCGGGCAAAGTGGCAAGTGCGCCCTCTGGTGTTGTGAAAGGGAATTTCTTCTCTGTGGGCAGTAGCCCCCAGTTTAGGGGCCCGCCTCTCCCCAACTGGAACCCCATCAGTCAAGATTCACCTGGGAGTTCACGAGGGGAAAATCGACTTGGGTAAAGGAAGGTGAGGATGGAACATGTCCAGTTTGCCTATTGGAGGTTTCAGCATCCCATGTAGGGCTAAAGGACAGGGTTTCGTGGCCAGCAGTGCCCTGCCTGCTCCCTAGCAACCCAGGTAATTCTGGGGAAGCAGGACCCACCTCGATGGATGGCTCCATATGCCCTAAGTTCAAGACTTGTCACATGGCAACCGTGCAGGTGGCCGAGTGATACCCAGGTGAGGTCTGGAGAGGGAGGGATTCTCTAAGCCAGGTCACCGTGGGCCTACTCTGTCCCCAGACCCTGCCCGCTCTCATTTCTCCCAGCCACCAGCCCCATCCTCATCTCTGCCCCCTTCTCCTCAGAAGGATGGCCAAAACCCGGACGCAGGCAGCCCCCATGCCGACCATTCCGATGGCCACTGCCGAGGACCCGCCCCTCCCTCCAGCCCCAGCCCTGGAGGATCTGCCACCGCCACCGCCCAAGGAGGCCTTCTCCAAGTTCCACCAGCAGAGACAAGCCAGCGAGCTCCGCCGCCTCTACAGACATATCCACCCAGAGCTCCGCAAGAATCTGGCCGAGGCCGTGGCTGAAGACCTGGCTGACGTCCTGGATTCTGAGGAGCCCACTGACGGTGACGTCCAGTGCATGCGCTGGATCTTTGAGAACTGGCGGCTAGATGCCATTGGGGACCGTGAGAGGCCGCCTGCCAGGGAGCCCGTGTCCGGCGGCGATGTCCAGGCTACCTCCCGCAAGTTTGAGGAAGGCTCCTTTGCCAACAACACAGACCAGGAGCCAGCCGGACCTCCGCCACCCGGAGGGGACGTTCGTGCAGCCCGCCGGCTGTTTGAGACAAAGCCGCTGGATGAGCTGACTGGCCAGGCCGAGGCACCGGAGGCCACGGCCAGGGAGCCTGAGGCCAGCGGGGATGTCCAGGGTACCAGGATGCTCTTTGAGACGCGGCCGCTGGACCGCCTGGGCTCCCGCCCCTCCATCCAGGAGCAGAGCCCCTTGGAGCTGCGCTCAGAGATCCAGGAGCTGAAGGGCGATGTGAAGAAGACAGTGAAGCTGTTCCAAACGGAGCCACTGTGTGCCATCCAGGATGCAGAGGGTGCCATCCATGAGGTCAAGGCCGCATGCCGGGAGGAAATCCAAAGCAACGCAGTGAGGTCTGCCCGCTGGCTCTTTGAAACCCAACCTCTGGATGCCATCAACAGGGACCCCAGCCAGGTGCGGGTAATCCGGGGGATCTCCCTGGAGGAGGGGGCCCAGCCCGACGTCAGTGCGACTCGCTGGATCTTTGAGACACAGCCGCTGGACGCCATTCGGGAGATCTTGGTGGATGAGAAAGACTTCCAGCCATCCCCAGACCTTATCCCTCCTGGTCCAGATGTTCAACAGCAGCGGCACTTGTTTGAGACCCGAGCACTAGACACCCTCAAGGGGGAAGAGGAGTCTGGAGCAGGGCACCCACCCAAAGAGGAAGTAGTCCCTGGCGATGTCCGCTCTACCCTGTGGCTATTTGAGATGAAGCCCCTGGATACTCCTAGAGACAAGGTCCAAGTGGGCCACCTGCAGCGAGTGGGTCCCCGGGAGCGTGAGGGGCTCATGTCTGAGCATCTCCCCAGTGATGGCTCCTTCGCACTGTCCCACTCTCAGAGTGCCCCCCAGAGGGATGGGGTGAAGGGGGACGTGAAGGCCTTCAAGAACCTTTTCGAGACCCTTCCCCTGGACAGCATCGGGCAGGGTGAGCCTTCGGCCCATAGGAGTGTGCACAGAGCAGAAGGAATTGATTCTCCTGGGCAGTCCCAGGACCTAGGGTCCCCAGTGTATGCCATGCAGGATGGCAAAGGCCACCTCCATGCCCTGACCTCTGTCAGCAGAGAGCAGATAGTTGGAGGTGACGTGCAGGGCTACCGGTGGATGTTTGAGACACAGCCCCTGGATCAACTGGGCCGAAGCCCCAGTACGGTGGACGTGGTACGGGGCATCACCCGGCAGGAAGTGGTGGCCGGAGACGTCGGCACTGCCCGGTGGCTCTTTGAGACCCAGCCCCTGGAGGTGATCCACCAGCGGGAACGGCAAGAACGGCAGGAAGAAGAAGGAAAGAGTCAGGCAGATTCCCAGCCTGAGGCACTCCCGAAAGGTGACGTGCAGACCATCCGGTGGTTGTTTGAGACATGCCCAATGAGTGAGCTGGCCGAGAAGCAGGGGTCAGGGGTCACAGATCCCGCAGCTAAGGCCAAGGCACGGTCCTGCACCTGGATGTTTGCGCCCCAACCCGCAGACAGGCCGGAAGGCTCCAGGGAGCAGCACCTGCAAGTCAGCCAGATCCAGACTGGGGAAAGACAGACAGACGGACATGTCTTCGAAACGGAGCCTCTGCAGGCCTCAGGCCGTCGCTGCGGAAGAGACCCTGTGCGATACTGCAGCCGAGTGGAGATCCCTTCAGGGCAGGTGTCTCGGCAGAAGGAGGTTTTCCAGGCCCTGGAAGCAGGCAAGAGGGAAGACCAGGGGTCCAGGGTACTCCCCGAGCCCATCTCTGTGGGCTCTGTGCACAAGTTCACCTGGCTCTTTGAGAACTGCCCCATGGGCTCCCTGGCAGCTGAGAGCATCCGAGGGGGCAACCTCCAGGAAGAGCAGCCCGTGGGCCCCTCAGGCAACAGGGTGCCGGAGAGGCAGGAGACCGCAGCGGAGGGGACCCTGCGGACTCTGCACACTATGCCCGGCCTCCTGCACCACGGAGGCATCCTCATGGAGGCCCGAGGGCCGGGAGAGCTCTGCCTTGCCAAGTATGTGCTCCCAGACCCGGGGCAGGGGGGACCCCGCATCCAGAAGGAGGAGTTGGTGTCTGGCGAGCTTCCCAGGATTGTCCGCCAAGTGCTGCGCCGGCCAGATGTGGACCAGCAGGGGCTGCTGGTTCAGGAGGACCCAGTGGGCCAGCTCCTCCTTAAGCCGCTGAGGCTGCCAGCCCCAGGCAGCAGTAGGCACGTGGAAGACTTGGACCCTGAGTTCCAACAGTTGCTGGCTTGTGGCCTGGGGACCTCAGTAGCAGGGACTGGGCTGGTGATGCAGGAGACAGAGCAGGGTCTGGTCTCGCTGACCGCCTACTCCCTGCAGCCCCGGCTGACCAGCAGGGCCCCTGAGAGGGGCAGTGTGCAGCTGCTAGCCAGCTGCATCGACAAAGGTGACCTGAGGGGCCTGCAGAGTCTGCGGTGGGAGCCACCAGCTGATCCAAGCCCAGTGCCAGCCAGGGAGGGGGCCCAGAAGCTGCCCCCAATGGAGAACATCATCCAAGTTCCCCCACTGGACCCCAGCATGGGGATGGGGCACCTGAGAGGTCTGGGGGGCACCCCCCACCTCCCACAGCCCATTGGAAAGGCAGTGCCTCTGGCTGGGGAAGAAAAGCAGGAAGATAGTCGCGCTGGGCAGAAAGGGATAGCAGCTTTGGGAAAGTCCGAAGGAACCACGACGAAACCCCCAGGGCCTGGGGCCCCAGACCTCCAGGCTGCCATGCAAAATCTGTGGACGGCAACTGCTGAGGCCCAAAGCCTGGGCCAGCAAGTTCTGAATAAGCACAAGCAAGCCTCTACCCCTGGAGCCACCTCGGCGCCCCTAGAGCCACCTCGGCGCCCTGATGGTCCTCTGCAAGCATCAGCCGTGGTCACCTTGGCTGCCCAGAGCAACACTAGGCCTACGGCTGGAGGTGACCCCAGGATCCCAGCACCCCCCAGAAAGGTTAGTGGGGAACAGAAGGCACTGCCCAGAGGGCTGCCTGAGGGGTGGGTGGCTACTCAGGATGGCATCTACACTGCTCACCCCATGAGGAACTCTGAGCCACCTGGGGCTGTCCAGCCTTCTGAAAGAGAGCCCCCACAGCAGGGCAGGGACACTGCCCTCTCGGCCCAGGCCCGCAGCCCACTCCAGGAAGGCCCGGGTCAGAGTCTGAGGCCCAGGTGGGAGGAGCCTGGGGGCTGCACACAGATGGCCTGGGGACCTCCAGAGAAGGCAAAGGCAAGAGTCGGCCCAGGAGGCCTCCAAGCCACAGAGACCACCCTGAAGGGTGCCTCTTCAGCCCACCACACTCTGGCCTCTGAGCCTCGGCCTGCAGGTGCTCGTCTGCACTCCCATAATGCCTCTGTTCCTCCTCCTCCTCTTCTCCCAGCTGCTGTGACAGGACCGGACTTCCCAGCCCAAGCCCGCCATGGTAAGGACTCTATCCGGCAGGACTCCGAGCCCCTGCAGGGTGCCCTTCTCCACTCCCACAGCAGCCCTGCCAGCCAGAGAACCCCTGGGGAGTCACAGACAAGGACCCCAAAACTGGAGCCCAAAATGCCCCCAAGGAAGAAGCCTCAGCTGCCTCCCAAACCTGCATACCTAAGCCAGATCCCCCCTCCTCAGAGGCTGCGCACACCCTCAGTTCTATCTCCCCAGTCCTCCAAAGAAGCAGGACAAGGAGAACACAAGCCAGGTGAGAGAGATGCAGCCACCCTTCGGTCAGCCAACGTCCCCACCACAGCAGGCCAGAGATGTGTCTCTCTGGCTGGATGCCCCCGTGAACAGAGCCAGGCCAGCCCCCAATGTGGGCCCAGGACCAGGGCTTCCGGACTCACCAAGAGCCAAGCTGTAGGCAGCAATGCCCAGAGCCCTGAGCCCCCCAAGCTCTCAGCTCTCAGCAGTCACCCCACCTCGCCACAGCAGGCTCCCAGTCCCCCAGGAGAGGGGCCTATGGCAGGTTCCCAGCAAGGGGCCCCTGAGAGCACTGAGATTCTGCAGGGAAGCCAGCAAGAACTCCAGGGCCTCCTGAGCCAGGTGCAAGCCCTAGAGAAGGAGGCTGCAAGCAGTGTGGACGTGAAGGCGCTGAGGAGGCTCTTCGAAACTGTGCCCCAGCTGGGAGTGGCCCCTCAGACTCCTGCTGCCCCCCACAAACCTGACGTGTCAGTGGTGCAGGCCTTCGGGGAGCTGACAAAGGTCAGCACAGAGGTGGCCCGGCTGAGGGAACAGACTCTGGCCAGGCTGCTGGACATTGAGGAGGCTGTGCACAAGGCTCTCAGCTCCATGTCCAGCCTCCAGCCTGAGACCAACACCAGGGGCCATGCCCAAGGACCGCCGCAGGCCCACGGTGCCTGCAAGATCAGTGACACGGACAGAAGTAAAGCCAGACCTAACTGCTCGGGCCAGGAGGTCAGAGGGCAAACTGCAGTCAAGAACCAAACCCAAGCTGCAAGCCATTCTGAGGTCCAGAGTCAGGCCAAGGTCAGAAATCACACAGAGGCCAGGGGTCAAGCAGCCTCAGTCGTCCCTTCCACCAGGAGGCCAGAGACATTGAAAAAGAACCCAGGCCTCCCTGGAGTCTTGCCTTCCAGCAGAGATCCAGCTTGCTCCCCAACATTCAGCTCCATTGAGTCAGCCACAGGGAAGCTTCCAGAGGCTCCCAGCCCCAGGGGCGTCCTTGATGTCTCAGTGAAAAACACTCACCCGGCACAGGATGTGGGCCAGGCCCGGCTCCACCAGAAAGGGCTCCTGGACAAGGCTGGAAAGAAGGAGGTCACCAAGTGCTCTGGGCAGCCCAAGCCTGTCCCTGCCTCAGCCAGCAGCCCCCTGCCCACTGGGCAGCAGAAGAGTGTTCTGGAGCTGCAGACTGGACCTGGTGGCTCCCAGTGCTATGGAGCCATGAGAACAGTTACCCAGCAATGTGAAGGGGTGGACCCGTGCAGGAACCTGGTCCTCTCATCCCCCACCGTGGTCACCGAGCAGGCAGAGCTGTCCAGGGGCCCAGGCCCCCACCTCGAGCGCCATGATTCCCCCTTGCTCCGGCAGTTCCTGCGCAGCCCCGCCAGGCTCGGCGGGGGCCTGGCAGAAGCCGGAATGACGCAGGCCCCCTGTGGCCACTCCCAGCCCGAGGCCCAGTGAGCCCCTCCACTTCCACCACAGCCTCCCACCAGCACTGCACTGCGGCGTTGCCCTCCAGGGCCCAAGGACCGAGGTGGGCGCGGACCTCCTGCACTCATGAGGCAAGGACCAAGAAGAAAAGGCATCTTCCAGGAACGTATGGGCAGTTTCCCTTTCCTCAGTTCCATCAGTAGGCCCAGCCCTTGCAAAAGGCGGGGAAGACAGGTTGGGAACAGGCCTGCCAAGTAGCGCGGGCATGGGAGAAGCACTTGTGGAGGATGGAATATGCACAGACACGTGCTCCTCACACAGGCCTAGCCCACAGACTGGCCCTAAGAGGGAGCCCCCTTAGGATCAGAGGGACCCTCCCTCTCAGCCTTTGTTTCTTTTATTATGAGTCAAAATGTTCTCAGCCAATGGCTCCTTAACTCTGGGAGAGGACAGGGCCAACTGGACAGCAGGATTGGTCTCTGTTCGGGATTGGTCTGAGGGCTCTGGAAGGGCCCTGCTGCAGTCCCTTCGTCACTATCCCCATCGCTCAGCGGGTCATCCTGACAGCCCAAAGGTCACGCGGAAAAGCTCAGCAATCGGCACATGTCCCTAAAGCCAAAGATACCGCCTCTCCACCCCCACTGCCCTTCACTCTGCACCCCAAATGGAAAGGATACAGTCTGAATAAACCCAAGTTTTATTCTGTCACCTGTGTGTGTCGGACAGTTTGCGCATCTGTTCTAGAATCTGGGTTCCCACTGTGGGAGAGAAAAGAGCCACAACCTCCGGATGCCCCATTTTCCTGTCAATAGCAGTGTTGGAAAGCTCTGAAAAGCCACCCCTTCTTCTACCATTGTGGCCGGGAAACAAAGAGGCCCCACACAAACCCCCCCGCCGGTTCTCCTTGCTCCCCTCCCCCCCCTTCCCCAGCCCATACATACACTGCTGCCCCTCTACCTCTGGTCTCCCCTCCTGGATGTTCTTGGACATCACCATGGAGTGGAATCTGACCAGAATCCTGCTCCAGAGTGGGAGAGTAGCCCAGTCAGGCCTGGGAAGGAGGGAGGGTCACACCCCAGGAGAACTCCAGTAGCCAAGACGGCTGGGCCCTCTCCCCTGCTCAGGCCAGGTGCTGCGTGCAGAGCGGGGGCTCCTGGGAAGGGGAGTGCATGGAGTTTGGCCCGGAAGGCCAGAATGATTCAGTGCAGGGCTCTTTCAAAAAACACTGAGTCCCTGCTGCATGCCAGGCCTATTCTAGGCATAAGGGACACAGAGGTGAGGTCTTATGGGGTCACACTCTCAGGGAACTGACCTTCTAGAATGAGGAAACAGACCATGAGTAGCAGGAAAAACCAGATGAGGAATAAGGGTAATGCACTTGACCAGGCCACTCTTCCACTCTAGGGGAAGAGTTAACATACGGTGATGTGACAATGACAGGTGATTGCCTTAGAGGACACGGCCAAGGCAAACCTCTCCAAGGGAAAAACCTCACCTGAGATCTGAGTTAACAAAGAGCCAGTTGCGTGAAAATCAAGGGGCGGCGGCACATGCTAGGCAGAGAGAAGAGCACATGCAAAAATCCAGAGATGGGAATGAGTGTAGTTCCTTAATGTCCTGGACACCCCTCCGTCTACCTCCCCCCATGTCCTCTCCCCCACAACGTTATGTGGGAGCTTGTCCACACTTGTTTTCGTTGAACAGGTAGGCTCCTAGCCTACCACCAGCCCCGGAATCAGCCTTCTACATGTCACGTCACAGCCCCCTCATTGCCTGCTCTTCTCACACGGTGAGCTCCCCTGGGGCAGCTGGGCTCTGAACTGAAAGAGCCAGAACCCTGTGGAACACCGTGGAACCTTGTGGAAGAACCCTGGGCTCTGAACTGGAA
Organism: Mirounga angustirostris; assembly: GCF_029215605.1. Classification (NCBI taxonomy): domain Eukaryota; kingdom Metazoa; phylum Chordata; class Mammalia; order Carnivora; family Phocidae; genus Mirounga; species Mirounga angustirostris. The sequence goes on from NW_026991709.1 coordinate 148,428,776, forward strand.
AGAGCCAGAACCCTGTGGAAGACAGTGGTGTGTGGGAGCAATTAAGATACCAAATCTACCCACTTGGGGCTAATATCTACATCTCTCTGGGCCCCTGGCCACATGTCCCCCTCCCCTGCCCTCTATGGGCTCTCACTTGATTACGGGGGCCCAGCAGCTTACAGCATGACTGTTCTCATTGTTCTCATCTGTACAGTGGGCACGATTACAGTACCTACTCTCATGAAGATTAAGCAAATTATGTGCAGAGTGCTTGGAGCTATATGCCTAGCTTCTGGAACTCCAACATGTTTATTTTTTAGTATTATTGGTAGCCATTAGTTTTAGTATGTTTCTCACCTCCAGGTGGAGTTCCTGTCTCGTTCATCTCAGTACCACTGGTGCTTATCAAGAGTGCCTAGAAGGCACTCCGTAAATGTCAAATAAATGAAGGCGCAGATGAACGAAATGATTACGTGAATTCAGTGATTCATCCGACTAACATTTATTGAGCACCGACTTCCTGCCAGGTTCCATTCACGATGCTGAGGATAGAGATGAACAAGGCAGAATTTATCCCTGACTTCACGGAACTGGGGTTTAAAGAGGGAAGACAATGTATTATAAGCAGATAACTGTGAAGGAAATAAAAACGAGGTCAGTCCACGAGAAGTGGATTGGCTGTTACTTTAGCTTGGGTGGTCAAGGGAAAGCATCTCCGTGGAGATAACCTTAATGACACTGGAGCGGGTCCGGACGACTAGGGGGAAGGGTGGGAAGAGGTAGGTGGGTGGGTGGTGAGCACGCTGGCGGCAGCGTGCACCAAGGAGATAGCGGCCTCTCGGTGAGGTCTCGCCCAGCGCCCTGCACACCTTCCGCCACACCTGCCGCCGAGACCCAGGCTCCACCTCTCCTCCCGCCCGGAGTGGGCGGGGCTGGAAGTGGGGCCCGGCCCAGGCGGCGCCCAGAGGGCGGGGGCAGGCGGAGGTGGGGCGCGTTCCCACCCGCCGTCTCCAAGGTGACGATGACGTTACGCGGGCCGCCGGGTTGGGGCGTTCGGGCCGCTGCAGCGGTTGCCCGGAAACGCCGGGCAGGCGCGCAGCCAGGGGTCGGCTCCGCGCGGCAGACGCTGGACTCCAGTACGCGCCGTCCTGGCCGGCCCTTGCTCGGAGCCTCCCTCCGGGATTCCAGGCGGGTGCGGGTTCCGGTCCTCACCCAAGTCGCGGCCCCACCCGGGACCGACCTGCTGGTCAGGGCGCCTCCTCCCTTCTCGTCACTCCCTGCCACTGCCGCTGTGTCCCGAGTTGGCCACCAGTCCCCATCTTCAGTGGCATCACGCTGCCTCGGGCCATCACCCATTCCCCGCTTTCCTGGGCCACTGCCATAGCCTCCCAAGTGGTCTTCCTTGCTTCCCCCTGTCCTAACAATCTGTCGTGCACCTGGCAGCCAAAGCTCTTACTGAGAGTTTGCCAGATCAAGTCGCTCTCGTGTAAATCCTCTCCAGTGGCTTCCCAGCTCACTCCGTCTGAAATCTAACTCTTCTCTGCCTTTCAGAATGACTTGTCTTTCTGCCCTCCTCTCCCAACTGTTGCCACCACTCTCATCCTCACACACATCTCCCTAGTTACACTGGCCTTGATCTTTACATAATCTTTACCAAACCAATTCCTGCCTCAGGGCCTTTGCACTTGCTGTATCCTCTGCCTGGAAGTCTCTTCTCTCAGATCTTCAGTGGCTGGGCTCCTTTTCACTCAGATCCCGTTCTAATGTCCCTCCAGAAAGGCCTTTCTTGACCCATTCCCACCCCCCCACCCCCGCCTATCGCCCCTCCTCACCTGCCCCCCATCAAAAGAGGCCTTCCAACGAGTTATCATGGTGTTTCATGTTTTCATGAGACTTCCCACAATATAAAATTATCTTGCTCACGTATTTGCTTATTGTCAGTGTTCTCAATACTATTCCTGTATAGCAAAGCACCTCAAACTTAGTAGTTTAAACAACCATTTTATAACACTCATGAATTCTGTGGGTCATGAATTTGGCCAGAACACAGTGGGGATGGCTTGTCTCTATACCATGATGTATGGGGCCTCAGCTGGGAAGACGTGAAGGCTGAAGTAATTTAACAGCTAGTGTCTGGAAACCTCTGAAAGCCTCATCCACACACGTCTGACAGCTGATGCTGGCTATTGGCTGGGATATCAGCCAGAACACATATGCATGGCCTCTCCACGTGGACTGGGCTTCCCCATGGCATGGCAGTCTCAGGATGGTTGGACTTCCTACATTTCATCTCAAGGCTCCAAAGGCATGTGTCCCAACTAACAAGGCAGAAGCTGCATTGCCTTGTCTGACCCAGCCTTGGAAATCACACAAAATCACTCCTGCTGCACTTTGTTGGTTACAAATGAGGCACAAGTCTGCCTGGATTGAATGCAAGGAGTATTAGACACCACCTTTTAATGAGGAAGAGGCAAAGTTCTAGAAGAACACGTGGCCGGTTTTGGAGGGTGCCATGTCCACATGGAGTCTTCCCCCACCAGAATATCTCCATGACAAATCACTTGTCGTTTGTTTATTGCTGCATCCCCTGTGCCTGCCAGAATGGTACAAAAGCACTTAGCAGGTGCCTGAGCCATGTTTTAGAGTGAATAAATGAAGGTTTATCTTTCAAGCAGTCATTGTAGCCCAGCTCTTCTCCCCGTAAGTGTATTTCCTGTCCCAGCCCTTGGTTTTAGCCTGGTCTGCTCTGGAGGAAGCCCCATGTTTGCATTGGAAGATGGGAGTCAAGTATAGTTGTTGTTTGTTTCTTTGGCGGGAAGGGTGAGTTACTGGAGACTGAGAAAGCCAACTGAAGTTCTGGAACAGTGTTCTACTGTAAAGGGTGTTGAAAACACAATCTGATTTTTCTCAATTCTAAATTCTGGAAATACCCAGGAGTGGACTGCAGTTTTGTCCTCTGGACCACAGGGAGAAGGAAAGTGACCCAATGGAAAGAGAGCTTTGGAGAGGCGCCTCGGGCAGCAGAGAGGGGGTTGGAATGCCTAGTAGGAGCTATTGCAGAGATCTGGGCAAGAGGTGACTCTGAAGCCACCCACAAGCCTGTTATGGTATGCACATTTTCCCTGCTTTGTTACTGGTGAAGGACTTTCCATTTGATCTTCCCAGAGTCCTGGAACCCGTAGTTTCTCCTCTTTGTTTTGTCCTTTTCCATGAGAATCAGCCCAGGCTTCTCGCTGCTCCACCCCCTCACATCAATCTGCCGGCTTCCCAAATCTCTCTTTGCCTTTCCCCACCCTTCCATCTCCGCTGCGGCTCTGAGACTTAGGATGTCCTACTGCAGCAACAGCCATCGCAGTGTTCTCCCCACCTCCGGTGCCACCTCCAAACTGTCAGTCCTCCAGTCCAGCCAGGCGGCGATTTCCTACCAGCTCTAACACAAAATTCATATTCCTTCAAGTCATTCAAGGCTCTTCGTGTACAGCTGCTACCTGTTTTTACAGCCTTTCTCCAGCCACTCCCCCGCCCCCATAATATTCTGTCCAAGCCGTGTCACACAGCCCTGGTTTTGCCCAGAGCCAGCTTACCCATTGGGCACAGCAGGCAGGGGGCCTGGGGCCCACAATACTTTCAAGGGCCCGTGAAAATGTGGTAACTTCTAATAACATCAGAAGGGAAAAAAAGGAATCTTTAGGGGCGGCTGGGTGGCTCAGCCTTAAGTGTCTGCCTTCCGCTGGGGTCATGGTCCCGGGGTCCTGGGATCGAGCCCTGCATCGGGCTCCCTGCTCCGCAGGAAGCCTGCTTCTCCCTCTCCCACTCCCCCTGCTTGTGTTCCCTCTCTCGCTGTGTCTCTGTCAAATAAATAAATAAATAATTTTTTTAAAAAGGAATTTTTAGGTAGAAGAAATTGTCTCAATACTTAACATTACCATATTCGTCTTTATACCACCACAGTTGTAAAATCTATTTTGGAGGAAGACTCAGCTCTGAGGCAACCTCTTCAAGAAAGCAAAAGCCATCAGGAGTGTCCTTCTTTGACCTCTCAATCTTATGCAGTTTTGGAGCTTGGAAAACCCGACTGTAACCTTTTGGCTTCGTGCATCTCTCTCCCGCCGTACTGTTAGTACCTGCAAGTCCATAATCACCTCCACCTGCGTCTTCTCCTTCTTGATACCTGCACCCCACCTGTGGCAGAGCTGCCATGTTAGACGCACATCTAACTTCCCGAAGAAAATTCGGGCCGAGGCTCAGCCTGGGTCCTGGGGAATCGCGCCCTAGTCCCATCCCAGTAGCGATCCGGGCTGGGCTCCGCGGCCCGGGGAGGGGGCGCGCGCGCGCCGGGCTGGCGGCGCCGGGGGCGGGGACTCGCGTGTCCTCGCAACTCCGCCACACGCCCCGGCCAGCTCCACCCGCCCCCGGTCGGAAGGAGGAAGCTGCCCCTGCGGTTCCCTCTCTTCTTCCCCAAAAGCTCCGCACTCCTCCTTCCGTCGCACCCCCCTCCTCCCGCCTCCCCCGTTTAGGTTTCTTACGAAAAAGTGCCGCTGAGAATTCCCAGAAGGTCCCGGATGTGAAGTCACTGGCGTGAGGTCACCGAGACTGGTTCCAGGAATCAGAAACTTGGGGGGCGGGGGAGGAAAGCGCGGAAAACCAGGGAGCGAGTGGAGCCGTTGGCGCAGTCTGCGGGGCGCCCGGCCGGGGGCGGGGGGCAGGGTCGCACGCTTGGCTCCAGCAGACCCCCGGGGACGTTCCCCGGGAAGAGGGCTTCGCTTCTCCCACCCCGTAGAATTGCCGGTTAGACACCAACATACCGATCTGTGTTAACCAAGATCGAAAAGTCTGATACTGCGTGATAGAGGTGGGGAAACAGGAGCGATACCCACTGCTGGGGGGAGGGGGGAAGGGGGCGGGGCGGACAGGAACGGGCTGGGCCTTCCAGGTTGGAGAACAACTCGGCAATATAATCAGAATTTCAAAGGAACCTACCCTTTAACCTAACCCCTACGCACGTAGGGAGCTGTCCTGCGGACGGGACTGCAAGGATAAATTCCTTAGGTGGCTCGTGGCAGCACTGTTTGCTGATAGACCAGACGTGACTGGGAAAGAGTAAGAGTACCAGCACCTACAAGCATGAAGTTACCATTTACCAGGGTGGGGAAGACTGCGAGGAGCCGGCCTTTCAGCCAGCGGGGTGAGGGATCAGTAGTCTGAGCTACTTACGTGGGTCAGGAGTTCAGGGGTGATAGAAATCTCAGAATTATTCGGAATTTGTAGCACAGATGTTTCCAGACGGAAACAGCTGGTGCACTTGGATTGAGAAATTTGAGGAGGGTTTAATGAAAGGGCCTTTCACAGAGGGTAGCAGGGTGCAGAGAAACCACTAGGACAAAGTAGGACTACCCCCCCCCCCAAGCTAGTAGCGATGGGGACTTGACCATCCATAGTTCTGTTGCGGGAAGGGTGAGGGTTGCCGGTACTTGGGGACAGACAGAGAGTGAAGTGGAGAGGACAATATCCAAACTTGTGTGATTTCCTCCAAGGAAAGGGGACTTATTTTTGAGATCCAAGTTTGGATGTTGCAGGCTGACAGGAGTGGAGCGCTTCGGCAGAGGAGTGTAGCTCGTCCCTGGCAACCCTACATGGAAAACAGACATCCTGACCTCACTCTCCTCCCCCTGAACTCCTGTCTGTCTTGGCCAGCGGTCAAACCCCATGGAAAGCCAGAAAGGTCAGTCCCCGGGCGCAGAGCTGGGAGGAGAAGGGTGGAGAGTGGGTCTGGGGCAGCAAGTGGAAGAATGAGAGAACCCAGCTCAGGTGAGGGTGCTCTGCAAGGCGGGGGGGCTGGAGAAGGTGCTGCTTAGGGAGTGAATGTAGGTAGAAAAGAGGCAAAGGTCGCTGCCCTGGAGCCCTCTGATATTTAGAGATTGAGAAATAAAATAGACCCATGAAAGGATCTTCCAAAGCTGCATTGATTGAGACGCGAGAACAAGGAGAGCCATGCCCATGTTCAAGGCCTAGTGGCACCACTGTGTGGAGTAGGAGAGAAGGAGGGAGGGAGGGAGGGAGAGCAGAAGGGCTGGGATATATGCTCCCAACAGGTCAAGCAGGATGAGGGATATATATGTCTGTGTGTGGGGGGGTGTGTATCATGTACATAGACTGCTTCTAGAAAAAGACAAAAAGAAAAAGCCCTAGTAATAGTGCCTCTAGCAGAGACTGAGGGTAGACAGAATGAGGCCCAACTTTTTATTTTCTTTCATTTTGGGTATTTCTTAAAAAAAGGTTTTTAGTTTTTATTTATTTTTATTTTTTTTTTAAGATTTTATTTTCTTTATTTGACTGAGAGCACAAGCAGGGAGGAGCCGGATGTGGATGTGGGGGCTCCATCCCAGGACCCTGGGATCATGACCTGAGCCAAAGGCAGACACTTAACTGACTGAGCCACCCAGGAGCCCCCCATTTTGGATATTTTTAACAAAGTACATGTGTGAATTTTATCAAATGGAAGAAAAAATTGTTTGTTCATTTTTTTAAAGATTCTCCCATGGCAGGAGAGAGACAATTTTATAGAAAGAGCAGATCCATAGTTTTTCCTAATAAACTGGAAGACAGTCTTGGGGTAGCACTGGGACTTGAAGAGAACCCACTGGAGCCTGGGAGGGGCGGGGCTGAGGAGAGTGTTGCTGGAAGGATCTCCTCCCTGTGTCAGTCCAGCCACCGCCTTTAGGAGCAGTGACCTCGGAAATCTGGTTTAAACTATGTTCTGTTTGCACTGTGATCCCCTCAGTGACTTGCCCTACCCCCACTCTGCACAATCCAAGACTTCAGGAAAACTTAATTCTTCACATTTCAGTAACTTTTTAATAATTGTACATGTCATGCTTTAAGTATTTTCAATCTTGTATATTAAAAAAATAAATAAATCCCCTTCCTTGGAAGAAATCACACCAGTTGGATGTAGTCATCTTGGAAGAGAGTGATTCCTCATAATTCTCTCTCTGCTGAAGCTGTGCTTGGACAAGGTATTTCTTCCCTGCTGAGCACAGAATCCTTTGGATTAGAAGCATTTTTTTTTTCCTTCTAGTTAAGAATCAGCTCCAAGTGGATATTACTTCAGGATTGTGCACTGATTCTTATCCCTATCGCAGATCCTGGGGACAGGGACCCAGCCTGAGGAGCCTCAAGGCCAACTTCAGGAAACTTCTAACACCTGGAGGGATGGCTATGGGAGGGAGGCTGGTGGAGGTAGCATTGGGAAGCCCATGTCCCCTCCTTTTCCTGGAGCTGCCTCCTTGGGCTGGGAGGGGGTACTCCTAGTCTAATAGACTTGAGACTTTTTGGACTCAGGGTTTCCCCAAAGGGGAGGAGCAGAAGTAGGAAGGGAGACGCCAGCCCATCTCCCCTCCTGGGCACTGGCTGGGACATGCTAAGTCTGGGCTCCACTTCCTTCTCCATCTGCCACTCCTAGAATAACTGCAATTTCTCAATATGCCCTATGCCTTTGAGTCTCTCGGTCTCTGTCCTGCTGAAAAGAAAATTCCAGAGACCTTGTCTGTGTTACATGACACTAATGATCAGTGACTACAATAGTGTCTGGCACAGTTTGGTAAACGGCATGCACGAATGCCCCAAAGGACTTTTCCACAGCTCTACCTACATTTCAAGAAGACTCCCCTGACCAGTGCTCACTACAGTCCCTGGCATCTCAGGACACGGTTCCTGGTGTTGGCGGCCTCCACCCAGTGGTGCACCGGAGCTGGCCCAAACCTCCTGGAGAGCTGCCTGGAGTGCTGCCTGGAGTGTGCCCATCTCTTCCCAACTTCTCTTGAGGTGCTGTTAGCTTGAAATCAGCCATGGTGGGAGAATTTACACTGTGGAAATTGGCAAACACTGCAGGTCTTGATTCCCTGGCCCCCCCGCCCCCCAACTCCCACCCCTCACTGGTTGGTGAACATTTATCAGCACACTACTGCCTTGGGGGTTGGTTCTGCCACTTATAAGCTCTATGATTACGGTAAGTCATGTGATCACTCCGAGCTTCACTCCTCCACAATATGGAGATTCCCATAGTATCTACCCAATAGGATGGTCTGGAGGATTCAATGTGAATATAACTCTGTAATGTGTTTAGCACAATGTTTGGCTTCTAGTAAATGTACAATACAGTTTAGTACAGACCCAGTTATCTATTGCTGCATAACAAACCACCCTCAAGATTTGGTGGCTTAATACGCATTTATTTTGCTCATGAATCTGTAAGATGGCAGGGACTTAGTAAAGATGGCCCATAACTGGAGAGGCACAAAGGCTGGGATCATCTGAAGCCATGTCCACTTCTATATGTAGTATTTAAAGCTGGCTGTCAGGAGCCTTAGCTGGAGCCGATCAGAACACCCACATATGGTTTCTCAAGTAATCCAGGCTTCCTTGGAGTCCCGTGACTGGGTTTTCAAGGGTGAGGGTCCCAGGAAACAGCCAGGCAGTAGCTATATCCCTTTTTCTAACTTACCTTGGAAATCACACAGTATCACTTCCTCCACCTTGTAGTCATGAGAAGCAAGTCACCAAGGCGGACCCATACTTAAGGGGAGAGGAATTAGATTCCCCCTTTGGATAAGAAGAGTGTGAAAGAACTTATGGACATGTTTTTAAACCATCACAACTGTTACTATTGTGGTCCTTAGGATACTCTAGCTTCTCATAAGTGAATTATCCCACTTCTTAGCCTATGAGCTCTCTGTGGGAGGGCAGGGATCCATTGGATTCATTAAGATCCCTCTCCCTCACTGCTCCCCAAGTGAACCTAGGTCCCTGTTTGCTACAGAGTTAGTAAATGTTATAGAAGTGAATTTCTTCTTGCAGGGGCTGACCCTGGACATTTGTGCTGCACTGGATGACACCCCTGTTGGTCCCATAGAAACCAAGGTGAAGGACCTGGAAAGGGCACAGCCAGGAGGGCAGGTGGTCTTACCAGCTGAACCATGACCCCAACAGCTTCTATTCATCCTGGGGTTGTGGGTGACCATGAGGGTAAGTTTGTGGCTTAAAGAGACTCCCTCGCAAGCCTGCTGTGAAGATGGAATGGCAAATCACTGTCTGAGAGTCAGATCATGGGCTCATGATATAATTTCTGTCTTGGTCTTAGATGTCCCAGTCTGTCAAATGGAAATAAGAAAAGGTCTGTGGGTTGGGCACTGGGAATAGATCATATTATTTAGAAAGCTGGGCGAGAAGCCAGTTTCTTCTTCTGGAAATGGTTGACAGGGTCGCAACAGGGGGGGAAAAAACAGAGAAAAATGTTTCCCCTTCTGCTGTGGACATGAATCCATCCCACAGTATCTTTGAGATCCACAGAGCTGGGATCCCAGAGAGACGCATGTATGTGTATGTATGGGATATTTGGGGAGGACTTCTTCAGGAAAGACCCAGGAAAGAAAGACCCAGAAAAACCTCCATTTCAGTGGTGGGGGCCAGGAAGCAGGAACTGGACCACAAGCTGGGAGGGGCTCGGGAATGTGGAGGTGCAGAGCGGTCAGGCCCAGCCCCTCAGCCGCCCCATCCCTTATTCCTCAAGGTCCCTGTGTGTCACATCAGGAGTTCGGGTCAGACCCTCTAATGCAGCCCCTAAAGGCCTCCAGGCCTTCTCCTGCACTGGTTCCATCACAGGGGACTGGGCCTGCCTGTGACTACAGAATGACCCTCGGCTCTGGGCCTCAGGCATTTGTAAAATCAGCAGAGTCGTCTAGAGAAGCCCTTCCTAAAGTGGGGCTCATGAGTCTCATGGCCAGCAGGGAATTTGAGAGAAAAAAAACGACCTTGGGCTCATTTCCCCGAGAAGCGGACCCTGAGACAAAGATGTGAGTAGAAGTGTTTCACTTGGGAAGTGATCCCATGAAGGACAATGGAGAGACCAGGAGGTAGGGAAGGGAAGGAAACCACCACACGGTGTGTTGATGCGTGTTTGCTGCTGTGGGCAACTGAGGCTCAGCCCCACTGGGGCCTCTGGGATGCTGTGTGCAACATGCCTCGGAGAGCCCCACCCTAGTCCGCTCGGGTAAAGGGCTGCATCTGGGGCGTTAGCTCCCTGGCACTCCCAGCCTGCCCTGCATGCCAGTTGAGCACCATCCTGTGACCAGAGAAATACCCCAGGTTCAGCATGTGTTTGCAGTGAGACGCCGTGAGCACGTGTGGGAATTGGGAGTGCCACCGGACACGAGGAGGGTGTGGCAGAGTCTGCCACACTGACAAGCAATTTTGTTTATGTACATTTCATCAGTGTGAGATAAGTGGGGCGCCTGGGTAGCTCAGTCGGTTAAGCGGTTGCCTCTTGATTTCGGTTCAGGTCATGATCTCAGCTTCCTGAGATTGAGCCTTGCATCATGCTCCACACTCAGCAGGGAGTCTGCTCGAGATTCTCTCCCTCTCCTTCTGCCCCTCCACCCTTCATTCAAATAAATAAATAAATCTTTTTTTTCCCCCCCGGCCCCTAAATAAATCTTTTTAAAAAATGTGAGGTAAGTGATGATTTCCGTACAAATCCATTACCTTGCAACGATCATCACTGTTTGGTCGGTGCCCCTGTGCCACCAGAACTTATTTGGCCAGTTCGATTCAGCTCATATTTAGTAAAGAGAGTGACATTAACTGTAGTTCAACTTGCTAAGATTTTTTTTTTTTTAAGATTTTATTTATTTGACAGAGAGAGAGACAGCGAGAGAAGGAACACAAGCAGGGGGAGTGGGAGAGGGAGAAGCAGGCTTCCCGCCGAGCAGGGAGCCCGATGCGGGGCTTGATTCCAGGACCCTGGGATCATGACCTGAGCCGAAGGCAGACGCTTAACCATCTGAGCCACCCAGGAGCCCCTGCTAAGATATTTTCAACCACATTCATGTTATTGTTTACATTCGTCATATTTCCATTTTGTTGTTAACTACGCTATGGTAGTGGGACCCCAAATCATAAAGGTGAAACAGTAGTTCAAAAGAGGTTTGTTAAAGCAAAAAAGGAGTATTGGAAATAGTAACAAAACTGTGCAACATCAAATGCGATCATATATACCAGGGTAGATGAGTGTGTAGAAGAAGATGATTTTACATAAGTGGAAAAAAAAGTGTGAATCAGAAAGACAGATGTGGGAATGGATATCTGAAAGTAGGATTTTGTTAGCTGGTAATGCATTTCCTCTTCCCTGAGGCATTGTCTATTATGAAACTTTGTCAAATAGTGGCACGAGGCCCACTGAGACATTTGCATCATCTTCACATCAGGCCCTGCAAGCTAGGTAGAAAACCAATCAAATCCTTCCAGAATATGGGTGAAATAATCATGTCTGTGTGATAATGATGCATTTTGCCACTAAAGACAGAGAAAAGATCAAAACCAGAGAAGCACCATTAAAGTTATCTAACTTAAAGCGAAAACCAACACACGATTCAAACCGTGGCTTATAAATTAAATCATAGGCTACTGGAGAAAAGCAGAGCAAGCTTTGGGCAAAATTACTTAATCAAACAACACTTTCAGATGTCACATAAAATCAATAGCACATAGTGTGAAAGAGCAATTTCTGTCCTGAGTAAGTGCTGGCAGACAATTGGCTTTATTGTTGAATAAAACCACTTGTGGTAAGCCTTGTTCATTGTTGATCCAGAATTTATTCCATCCCTTCTTTTCCTGATAACAGATTCCTGATTTTGATCCATGCACCAACATCTCCAATCTCAGGCAGTTAATTACAAGTAGTCTAAATCCATCACGACCAGCCCATTTCCCACTTTCCCAATCTCCCTGGCTGCTATAAGAGACCATAAAATCAGTTCTGGCCAATGAAATATGCTTTGAAGTCTGCTGAGGGTATATCTATGAAAGTTTTTGTTTTTGTTTTGAATCAAATGGGCATACATGCTGGTACCCCTTTTCCCCGTTTTCCTAACTTAACTGTGGTCATGATGCCTGGTGCTGGGCCGTCGTCTTGCAGATATGAAGCAACCAGCACAAGGTAAAGGCTGAGAAAATTCTAGAGACATCAGCAATGACATTACTGAATGTCAGTGGCTGCCTACATCCAGCCTTCCTGTTACAGTACAGAAGTAAACCCCTCTATGTTTAAAGCCACTGTAACTTGGATTCTTTGGTACTGGTAATCGAAAGCATTCCTAATGGGTGTACCCCTGATGTATCAGCTCTCCACATATTTTCAGAAAAACATGAGGGAAGCCTAAGCGATGACTCTTTGTTCTATTTATCACTAAATTTCTTGTAAGATGAAATGAATGAGCTTCTGGCTTCCAGCTGGGGTCAGCTATGGGGACCCAGCAGGAAAAGGAGAGGGAAGAGAGTGAAAATGGGCATTTAGCCCCTTGGTTCCCTGCCTGTGAGTCTTCCTGTGTTGGATACGGTTCTTCAGCAGGGAGGGTGGGGGGCACTGGGCCTCCCAAGTTAGCCAGCCTCCTCTGCTCAGTTCTCTCCTTTCTGGTGACCATCCCCTTTCCCTTCAGGCCTGTTGATGGTAACAGCTCTGCTGTGCCGTCCAGCTATTGCAACATCCCCCGAGGGAGGTGCTCCTACACCTACATGTTTGTAAATAGTCCTTGTAAACAAGCTTTCCTAAAATCATCCTCTTCTGAGTGCACTTTTATCTGTTGGTATGCTGACTGATCTACCAGCATCAGTTCACAGATTTAAAAGAAAACACACACATACACACACACACACCCCCCTTGCATCAGAACACCAACACACACCACTGTATTCACAAAGACCAGCTGTCAGGCAACAATCTGGCTCCTGATCTCGGTATGTGTGAAAACAAGTAGCAAGAAGAGTCAATGCACTCAATTCATGGCCTCTCTGACTACGTCTCTTCAGATACTGTGCAGAGAAATGGACAGCAAGTACAAGACACTGTTGAACAAAGTACACTGGCTGGTGGGGAAAGATCTTCACGTGAGGCTCTGAAATAAGACACGACGTACAGCCTGTCTCTGTGGCACCAGCAGCGCTCGGCTGTCCGTGACTAGCTCAAGCAGCAGCTCAGCCGCATGCTCAATGCCTTGATTACCCTGAACCTTTGGCTTCAGGGTGAGACTACAACCATTTTTCATGTCGAGGCTAAGATACCAAAAATTTGAAGACAGAACTGTGGTGTCAAGGCTCAGCCTTTGAGAAAATGACTCTTTGCCTTACATTTGAAGATTTTCTTCTCTTGGCAGAGAAATAAATCAATATACAGGCAACCACTAGAAAAATCAGAAACAGACTGTAAACTTTCAAATCATCAGACAAAAATACAAACACATGTGCGCACACACATGCATATCAAAGAAGACAAAAAAATACACATGGTAAAACAGAAAACAGAGGAAGTATTAAAATGGAAAACATAACAGAGATAAGATGACAGAATTAAAACTAATATATCAGTTATATCAACAAATGTAAGTAGATAAACCCATCCTTATAATAGAAAAAAGACTCTCACGTTGAATTGTAAAATGATCTCCTATTGTATGTTGCATAGAAGAGATGTATCTTTACCAAAATAACTTAGGAAAATTAAAAATTTAATATAAACCAAGTTATACAAGAAAATACTGGGCTTAGGCTTCAGTTACCATCAGCCAGGGTTAAATTAAAAATGAAACTGTTAAATGAGGCGCAAGGAAGCTGAACGGTAGAGAGAGCAGTACCCACATTAAGAATCTAGTTTTTAGAAATCTCTATGCACCTCTATAATAAATCTCTATAGCTTCAAAGTCAAGAATAAGATATGACAGTTCAGAATAACAATATACAGATAATGCAGGTAGAAATTGGATCAAGCACAAGAGGACATTTAAATCGACCCCATCAGCTCATGACCTATCAAGAAAACAAATGGTAAGAGGGAACGTGGAGAATCTGAACGGTAATTAAATATGATTGAACTTGAGAGGCAAAAAACCCCCAGAACCTCAAAATATTAGCAAATACAAATCAACAATATCTCAAAAGAATCATCCATCATATCCAAGTAAGTTCGTCCTAGTAATGCAAATGGTTCAATAATATTAGGGAATCTCTAATAAAATAGAACATATTAACAGATCAAAGGAGAACTATATAATATCTTAATAGATGCCAAAAAGACATTTGACAAATATCCCACAACCATCCTTGCTTAAAACAACCAAACCTTAACAGACTAGCAAAATTATGTATAAATGTATAAATGCACAACTGTTAGAGACAATAAGAAAATTTAGTATAGAGACACCTGGGTAGCTCAGTCGGTTAAACATCAGCCTTCAGCTCAGGTCATGATCCCAGGATCCTGGGGTCAAACCTCACATCGGGCTCCTTGCTCAGCAGGGAGCCTGCTTCTCCCTCTGCCTGCTGCTCCCCCTGCTTGTGCTCTCTCTCTCTCTGACAAAAAAAAATAAATAAAATCTTAAAAAAAAAAAAAGGAGGGAATTTGGATAATGGCACTTTCCAAGGTTAATATGCAAAACATCCTTTACATTAAAAAAATACAACTTGTCAGAAAATATAATAAGAAGAAATTGCAGTTACAATAAAAGAGATAAAATATTTAGAAAAATATTTTAAAGACATCTAAGGGCCTTTATAAAGATAATATTAAAATTAGAGAGGGAAATTTCTATCCTGTGCTTTTGAATAGAAAGAACTCAATATTATAAAAATGTCAGTGCTCCATTAATCTATGAATTCAATGTGTTTTTTGGTTTGTTTGTTGTTTTTTTTTTTTGGTCAATGTGATTCACTGTATTTTTGTCTGTTTGTTTGTCAGGTGGGGAACTTGTCCAAAAAATGACATGAAGCTCAAAAAGGCAAATGAGCCAGGAATGTCCTGGAAAAGAAAAGTAATACGGTGGGGCTAGACCTATCAGATGACAAAACACATTATGAAATTTTATAATTTGTAAAGCAATTTGGTACCCAGAGATGAAACAGACAACCCAGTGGACCAGAATAGAAAACCAGATATTTTATCTGTTTAAGGTAACATTTAAATTAGGAGAAAAAGGTGGCTGAAAAATTAGCTAATTATTTGGGGAAAAAATAAAGTGGGCACACTATTCCATTCCTTAAGTCAAAATAAATTCCAAATGGATAAAGGATTTACATATTAAAAATAGACCATAAATCTCTAGAGAAAAGAATAGGTGAATTTATAATAATAAGATAATAATGGAACACACTAAACTCAGGATCCCTAAATACTTAAGAAATTTTGATCCCTAAATACTTAAAAATTTAAAACTGTGTAAAATATACTATAAACCAAGGTAGAAAACAAAGCGGGAATGAGTGCATCATGCGTGACAGACAGAAGGGCTCATCTCCTTAATCTTCAAAGATTTAGCCCTATATGAAATATGTAAAGAACATAAACCAGCAGTTTGGAGAGAAATCAAGTGGCTTAAAAAAGTCTCAACTTCACTCATAACTAGAGAAATGCCAACGAAAACACTAAGGCATCTTCTTTGTTTCTCCTGTCAGACCTGCAGAGATCAGTACGTGTGATCACACCCAGTGCCAGGGAGAGAGTTGGGAAACAGGCTTGCTTAGATACCCTGGAGAGTGAAATTGGGGCAACTTTTAGGGAGGGCGATTTGGCAGTATCTGTCAAAATCCTTTGACCCAGAACTCACTGCTCAGATTTTTAATCCACAGATCTCCATTCAAAAGTCTTCCAGGTTAGACAAACGAGAGTGTTCAAGACCTGTACTTGAAGACAATCCCCTTTCTTGGGTTTTGCTTCCCAAGGCCTTAGCTCAGTGGGGCCCAAGCCCCTTCGCAAATCCGAATCCACTGGAGGGCTGGTGGAAGACACGTTGCCGGGGCCCCACGGCCGGAGTTCTTGACTTAGTGGGTCTGGGGAGAACCCAAGAATCTGCATTTCTAACAAGTTCTCCAGTGATGCTGAGGCTGCTGGTCTGGGAGCCACCCCTTTAGTTTATTGTGGGGACTAGGGTGGGTAGGAGGGAGGGGGGCCTGGAGGGGTGAGTTCCTTTGAGGGGAGGAGGATGAGGCAAGATGGAGATGAGAAGGACTCCTCAACACAGGACTGGGGAGAGGAGGAGGTGATGGAGGGGGCTGCCCAGAGAGAGACCTTTGATCC
The DNA here is from genome assembly GCF_029215605.1 of Mirounga angustirostris. Lineage (NCBI taxonomy): Eukaryota > Metazoa > Chordata > Mammalia > Carnivora > Phocidae > Mirounga > Mirounga angustirostris. Next base: position 148,444,875 of record NW_026991709.1, read on the forward strand.
GCCTAAGGAGACAGGACTTTAGTCCCCGTTCCCAGCCTTACTAAAGACTCCTCCCCCACCTCAACTCTGCTGTTCCTGAGACAGCAGCTATTCTCCGTGAATCCATAGGCTTGGGTAAGGAGCATATTAGCCGTGAGCAGACAACATGGACTGAAAATCAGAGAGCCAGGCTACCTGGGATAGGGAAAGGCGCTCCCCGTTCCTCAGATAAGCCTCGGAGGTGGTGGGTTTGGGGTGGCATTCTGGAGAGTATCCCAGCTGGGGGAGGTAGAAGTTCTCCAGTGGACTCAGCTGCTTTGATTTGATGTTGAAAAATAACACCTTTTCAAAATATGGTGCTGGGAAAACTGGATATTCCCATGCAAAAGGGTGAAGTTAGACTCTGACCTTACACCATATATAAAAACAATCTCTAAACAGATGGAAGACCTGAGCACAAGAGCGAAAACTGTCAAACTCGTAGGTGCAAAATAACATGAAGCCCCTTGCACCTAAGAATCACGGTGGAATAAAATTCTTACCATCTCAGAAATCTAAACAATTGAACCTGACCTGTGAGACCCAGGTAGGAGGTAGATTGACTTCCTGGTGGAAGGCTGAGACACCTCATCCCTGCCCCAATCACAGCACTCTGATTGCCACGCCCTCCCTCCCTGCTCCTTTTAGCGAGGTGAAACTTACAAACAGGAAGGTGAACAAATCTGAAGCGGAGAACTTGAATTTTTACCTAAGTATGTACCTGTCCAACCACTGCCCAGATCAAGACACATAACATCTACAGCATCCCAGAAGGCTCTGTTATTGCTCTTCCCCATTAATGCCCCCCAAAGTAATGTTATCTATCTAGTTCCACTGTTTAAACTTCATATAAATAAGTGGAATTACAGTTATTGCTCTTTTGTGCTTGCCTTCTTTTAGTCAATTTAATGTTTTTTTAAAGACTTTATTTATTTATTTATTTATTTATTTATTTATTTATTTGAGAGGGAGAGACTGGGCGAGAGAGTGCGTGCGCCTGTGCCCACGAGTGGGGGGAGGGTCAGAGAGAGGGGCAGAAGGAGAGGCAGACTCTCCGCCAAGCAGGGAGCCCAATGCGGGGCTCCATCCCTGGGGCTTTCGACCCCAGGACCCTGAGATCGGGACCTGAGTGGAAGGCAGACGCTTAACCAACTGAGCCACCCAGGGCCCCTAGTTAATATAATGGTTTAAAGATTCACCCTGGGGGCGCCTGGGTGGCTCAGTTGGTTAAGCATCTGCCTTTGGCTCAGGTCATGATCCCAGAATCCTGGGATCGAGCCCCACATTGGGCTCCCTGCTCAGCAGGAAGCCTGCTTCTCCCTCTCCTGCTCACCCTGCTTGTGCTCTCTGTCAAATAAATAAAAATCCTTTAATTAAAAAAATAATAATAAAGATTCACCCTGTCCTGGCATGGGTTGAGCATTTGTTCTTTTTCATTGCTGTGTAACATTCTATTGCAAGATAAATCACAGTTTGTTTCCATTGGACATCTGGGTTGTTTCCAATTCTAGGTTGTCATGAATAAAGCTGCTATACAATTTTTCTGAGTGTCTTTTGGTGGGCATAAGCACTTTGTTTCCCTCTTGGGAATTCACTGAGAAATAGAATTAGATGATCACAGAGCTTACCTATGTTCAGCTTACTAGGTACTGCCACATTATTTTCCAAAGTGATTGCATGAATTCACCCACCAAAACTGCATGATAGATCTGGTTAATTCTCAATCTTCCCACATTTGGCATTACTCTTTTTAATTTTAGTTTTTCAGATGGGATCATTCCTTTTTAAGTTTGAAAAATATTTATTTAAAACTAGTAATAATTGTTTTATTTACCTAAAATGGGTGGTCCAGGGATGCTGAATGTTTGAGAAATTTTCTGGACCCTTGTAAGTATTCAGAAATTCCCTGAGGATGTGTGGGTGTGTTTCTGCCTATGTATGTGCCATAGTCACAGATGGATGCTGCTCCAGACCCCACCCTCCTTGCCTTGGAACAGACCCTTCATTTCCCCATGAACAGGAAGAGCTTAGTTGGGATCCCAGAGGGAGAGGTTTCCCATCACCAACAACATCTGGGGAACATCTGGTGAGCCCATCCCAGGACAGGGAGACACTTTGCTAGAGAAAACACATCACTTATTTGATTATTTTTATTCTCCTATATTTTCTCTTATGGTCTCCTTCCCTTCCTGCCCCCAAACCCCATCACCCATTGGGCTCCCTGCTCTAAGCCCCCACTCCAGCCCTTGCCAACTCCCTGCCCTGGTTTCTGTCCCATCTAGATTCTCCAGTACACTCCCCAGCAGAATGCAAACCTAGGCAGCCTGAGACACCATTAACTCCAACGCTCAACTCTGCCCAGGCAGCATCTTCTAGAAAGTAACTCAAGGAATGTTGAAGCTGGTGGGGTTCTCCAGTCCAATGCCTCCATTTTACAAGTTGGAAGACTGAAGTCGAGAGAGAGAGAGAGAGAAGAGACAACTAGAACTCCATTCCACTGGACATCACAGAAACTCCCTTCTCCTGTGGACCTGACCAGAGGATCTGAGGCAGGAAGGAGGCAGCAGTGGAAGAAAGGATTCCTTAGAACCAAAAAGGTCTGCAACCAGCAGCTACAGGGAGGACAGGGCTGAATGTCCGAGGAGGTGGTGGGTGGGTGGCCACCTGCCATCATAGCCCTAAGGGCTGAGTCACCTCTAACAACTTGAGTCACCTCTAACAACTGACACCCAGCTCCGGAGACTTTAAACTCCCTCTTGAGCTGTCTTAGCCACACCCATGGCTTCCATGTACCACTGTATGCTGATGACCCCTCCGTCTCCACTTCCAGCCCCGCACACTTCTAGAGCCTGTGCACATTTACTAGTATACTTAACGTATCCAACAGGTTCTTATTGAGCATAGAGGAGAGTCAGACACAGCCCCTGCCCTCCCACTACTCCCAGACAACACAAGGAAATGCACAAGTAAACCACACAACTGAGTGCAAGGTAGGTGCAGGCTGGAGATGAACATCTTGGGAAGTCTGAATCAGGATGAGGACACAGACCAAAAACCAATCATTGGCAAACAGGACCAGAGTCGTTATCAAGAGGTGTGGGTGGGAGTGCAGAGAGAAGGCGGGAAGAAACTTCGTGAGTTGTAGAACAGAATACCTCACATGTAAATTAAAACTACATGCGGCTGTACCAATATTACATGTATAGTATATAAATAAAAAGGCATGTGTGCCTATTCCAGACACTGAAATGGAGGAGCAGGGGAGTGGGGGATGGGAGCATGGAGAGAGAGAGGTAAGGCTGCAACGGTGGGCAAGGGCCAGATTATTTGGGCTTTGTAGGCCCCACAGAGTTGAGACTTCATCTTGAGCACCCTGGGAAGTCACTGGAAGCTTGGCTCCAGCTGTCCAGACACCTGCCCCTCCAGGTCCCCTAGGCACACACACTCAATACATACAGGAAGGACAAGAGCTCTAGGTTCCTCCAACCTGCTTTCCTCCTATTTTTTCTTCCCTGGAAAGGTAAAGGGCAGGCAGACCCCTTCTGGCCTGCTCTACATAAGCACCTGTGGCTCAAGAGGGCCCTCACCATCATCTCTACCCCAGAGCCATCTATGCTGGAGAGGTCACCCCCAACCCCCACCTGGAGGAAGGTAGAAAGGAATCCTGAGGGTTGGGCTAGTCAGTGACAGCATTCATCTAGGACAGTCAGAGAAAAACCCAGAATGCAGCGGGAGCAGGACTGGGAGGGGGAGGGTCAAGCTCCCACGAAGGCTCCCTGGAGGAGGCAGTGCAAGCTGAGACCTTAAAGGCGATGAGATTCTGGTAAGCAGCGAGAAGGCAGACAGGCATTCCAGGCGAGAGGAACGCTGTGTAGCAAAGGTGTGAAGGTAGAAACGCTCAAGGGACATGCGTGCTGGGTAAGGTGTGATCTGAGGTTGGGAAGAAGGGCAGAGGATGGTCTCCTGGCCAGGGCTCCCTGCCGTGGCATGCACACACTTTCCCCTATGCAGTAATACAGGGAGAGTTGGCCCCTAGTCAGGAAAGGCCTTGGCGGAAGCAGAGAAGGCAGTGAGCCATTTTAAGTGGCCAGGGTCTGGCTCGGAAGAAATCTTTTTTTTTTTTTTTAAGGAGGGATGGGGAGGGGGGGTGTGGGGGGAAGCTGTTTCCAGGAACCCCCAGCTCAGGACTTCTGCAGGTTCTCTGGCCCGTGGGCAGAGGTGAAGGTCATACCTACAGATGACCTCCCTCCTCCCCCACCCTCGCTTCTCTGCCCCCCCCCCCCCCCCCCCCGCCGTCCTCCCTGCCCAGGTTCCTCTCCAGTCACAGTTTACTTTTCAGGCCGATCTGGGGGTGGGTGGTAAGGAGGGCGCAGAGGAAGGACGTTTAGATTGGATGATGGCAACTGCCTCGGGCAGGGTGGGGGTGAAAGCCTGGAGGAGGCCTCGGCTCTGCCACCGTCGCCGGGTGGCCTTCCGGACACTTCGCGCTGCTCCGGGCCTCAGTCTACCCATCCGCGAACGGGGGCCGTGTGGCGAGGTGGGGTTCTTTGGGACCCTGCTCTGCCGGCTGGAGCGTCGGCGACTTCAAGAAACTGCGGGAGAGGGACGGGCGAGGGCGACCCGGGGCGCAGGGCGGTCGCGGCGCCCGCGCGGGGTCAGAGTCCGCAGGGAGGCCCCGCGGCCGCTACGCCGGGCCCGGGGCGGGGGGAGGCGGCGCCTCCGGGGCGGGGCTGCCGGGCGGCCTGGCGGGAGGCCGGGCGTGCGTCAGCGCTGCGAGCCCCGGAGTTTTCCACTGACGAGGAGGGCGGAGCGGCGGGCGGGGCCGGGCGCAGCCAGTCTCCCGCCGCCGCCGCCGCTGCCGGACGCGCAGAGCTAGAGGGGCGGCTGGGCCGACGGCTGCCCGGCTGAGCGCACACGGGGTCGCGGCGCGGGGGGCGTCCCCGGCCGGGACGCGAGTCGCGTCGGTGTCCTGGGCGAGCTCCCGGATCGCAGGTGAGCGCCGAGGGGCTGCGGGCCGGGACCTTGGGGAGGGGCGTCCCGCGCGGGGGGCTGCGCCCCTCCGGTCCCTGCCACTTGCCCCCAGCCCCCCTGAGCGGGAGCCGGGGCGCGGACCGCCCGGCTCGGCCCCAGACTGCGCGCCCGGCCGGCCTCCGGGGAGGGGAGGCGGAGAGGCGAGAGTGGCAGGTTTTCCGCTCCCCTCCCCCGCGCCGCCGCTTGTACCCCGAGAAGTCGCGGCGCCCCGAGCCCGCTGCGGGTGGCGGCCGAGCGGAGGTTGGCGCGAGTGGCGGGGTGACGGGGTGCGCGCGTCCACGGGAGAGTTTCCTTTTGACCCAGTTGCCTGAGAACTTTTCAGAAGTTCCTCGCGTGGCCGGAGCAGGTGACATTTGTCGCCTTCCTCCTCGGGCTCTCCCCCTCCCCCGGGGGCGGGCGCCGGGACTGCGGCGCGTGCCTGGCGCCCCCGGCCGGCGGGGGTCAGGGAGGGAGTGGAGAGAAGAGCGAGGAGGAGTGAGGCTCCGTGAGTCACGGACCCCGGCAGGAGGGGGGGGGGGGAGGAGGGATTGTGTCGTACGCTCACCTGTTTGTCAGTCACCGTCACACGCAGAGGCCACCGCTGTGAGTCACGAGCGCAGCCCCACCGGACACCCGCGGGCACACGTAGCCTCTCTCCCACGCACTTCTCCCCTCTCCAGCATGTACTTCCTCCCGGTCCTCCGTTTCCCCTCCCCGGGGGCCCTTCCACAGGCACGCACCTTTGGATGTCCCCACAGCAGCCGTCACACACTTAGTCACTCCGGCTCTCCGGCACAGTCACACGCATAGCCTACACTCCTGACACTGGAGGAGGCCTCCCGGCTCCACTGCCCACCCCACACCTCCACTCAGATGTCTCCCAGTCCTCTGGAGCAGGCCTCCACCGCCAGCCTCCAAATCCTTGACATCACTGCCCTCTTCCAGCTCCACATCCAGAGGTCCCCGAGTCTATTCCCCTTTCTCCTTTGCCCTCCCTGTCCTGTCATCGCTCATCTATCCCTGGCACGGGGCCAACTAGTCACACCCCCCCTCGGGTCAGGGACTGAGCCATCTTTTTAAAATGCAAATCTGGTATTGTCACTCCCTACTTAAACCCTACTGTGGCTTCCAGTGCCCTCAGGCTAAAGCCTGCCTGTCAGCCCTGGCTCTCGAAACCTGTCCCAGGACACCCCTCCCCCTCATCATTCTGGCTCTCTCTCATGCTGTGCCCCCTCTGGAACTTTCTACCTCCCTTCCTCCTAGAGATTGTTTTTACCCTCAGCTTTCCCCCTCCTGTCCCACCCCTCCGGCCTGCCATCCCAGCACTCACGATGGTTTTGTAACTACATACTCCTTGCCCCTAAATTCAAAAGCTGCAAGAGTGCAGCCCTAGTGTGGGTCTTGCTCCCTGTCTGCCCAAGTGCCTAACACAGTACTTGGCATGCCATAGGAGCTCAGTATTTGTTGAATGAATGAGTGAATGAATGAATGAATGAATGAGAATGAAGGAGGCCTTGCTTAGGTGGAGGAAGCAGTTGCTGTCAGGTGCAGTTTCCCTTCGGCAGGAGCAGTTGACCTGTAGCCAGCCAACATTTGGTCACCCTGGAGGCCAAGGCTGAGGAACTGTGCCCTCCTGGGGGAGCACTTTCAGAGGGATGGGGGGATGGGTGTGCTAAGGCTTCCTGTCTCCCCTCTCTGTGCTGCCCAGGTTGTTTTTCTAGCCAATCCCAGTGGGGGCCAGAGGTACTCAGAGGTGTCTTTTCCTTGTACCAGGAAGTAGTTCCTGAGAGTCTGGGGTCATGTGTTGGGGGGAGCTGGCCTGACCAAGGCCTGGGGATCTGAGGTTAAAGGACACATTCTTCAGATTCCCGGAGGAGGAGGATGGAGACAGCTGAAGGTGCCCTCTCCCCAGTATCAGCTCTGCTGGGGAGCTGGGGCATTGGGATTGCTGAGCTGAACAGAGGAATTGATGTGACTTCCCAGAGGCCCTGAGATATCTCCCTGGCCCCCAAAGAGCCTTTGTTTGCCTGGTGCCGGGGGTGAGGTGGCCTTCCTGGGATTCACACTGTGGCCTGAGTGTGTAGACAGTTGTGAGTAGTAGAGTGGGGAGTCTCACCCCTTCATCCTGAGCTGTCCAACTCCTGTGTGTGGTGACAGGGGGGTGGCCTGATTCTCAGGGCCCAGGCAGATCCCAGAAGAAGCCTGGCTGTCTTTGATTCAGGGCCTGTGTCTGGGGCTCCTCGGGGGTGTGGCATTTCTGTCTGAGCCAGCTCCTGGGAATTGCTTTTCCTTCCTCCAGGACCCTAGGAGGGGGCTGTGTTCACCCTGGGAACAGAGCCATGGTTGGGATCTTGATTCCTGGGTAGCTGCTGAGGGCCCCTCCCCCCTCCTCTGACTCACTGTCTGACACTTTTCTTGGACTCTTTCACTATCTTTCGTTCCTTTTTCTGACTTGGCCTGTCCTTGTCTCTGGCTGAGTCTTTTTCTCATCTCCTGCCTCTGCCTCTCTCAGCCTCTGGATTCCCAGGTGGGACAGGAAAGCACAAGATCCAAGGACTGCTCCTTCCCCCTCCACCCCAGAGGAGTGTCAGGGAAGAGATCGGTTCTCACCACACTCTAGGTCCGCAGATCCTGCTGGGGGTTCATCACTAGAACCTGCAGCTTCTGTGTGTCCCCGTTTTCCTGTCTGCAGCCTTGAAGCTTATAATGCCTACACTTTAAATTCCCATTCTGTAGACATGCCCGAGGCAGAGCCAGGGTGTCTGGCTTAAATCTGCTTGCTTGATATCTATTTGTTTACTTCTGGGGAACAGGGAGCCTCCTGAGATGCCTATGTTGGCACCTGACTGCGGCCTGAGCTTCCTACCCTCAGAGCCACCCCCTCCTGTGGCTCGAAGGCAGGCAGGCTGGGGGTGGAAATGCCCCCCCCCCCCACTAACTGTGACAGGATCAGGAGGTCGCCCTGAGCAGTCACCCCCCAGAGGCCCACCTCTGCTGGTCTTTAGGTGCCTTCTGTGTGCCAGACTGTTCTAGGCATGGGTACAGGGATGGCCAGGCGGAGAGGCCCTCAGCCTGGTGTTGGGGGGAGCGGCAGTGAGGCCGAGGCAAGACTTCGAGAGAAGGGCGGGGATAGGGGAATCCCAGGGCCCTTGGGAGCCCAGAGAGGCATGTAGTCAGGAGTGAGGAGTGGGGGTTTCAGGGAGGCCCTCTTGGAAATGACTACTAAAGGAGAGTAGGCTGGGTTCCAGCTTGTGCAAAGGCCAGGAGGCGGGCAGGTCATGGCAATTCGGGGAACTGCAAGTTCAGCTGGAACATAGTGAAGGAGGGGGTGGGGGGAGGCAGCAGCCAGGCCGGCTTCAGCCTCTCGTGGAATTCTAGGCTTGATCCTAAGGGCCAGCTTTCCTAAGCATGGGGGTGGCAGGCAGAGATCTTCAGGAAGATCACTGTGGCTGCAGGGGGAGGGCAGGAGCAGAGGCAGGGAACATGGACAGTAGCAGGGGGAACAGAGACATAAAGTAATAAAAGTTGAAGGAGCCATACCTGAAATGCATAAAACATATGAATTGTGTGTGTACAGCTAGGAGAATTTTTAGTTTTAGACATTCATGGAACCACCACCAGCCAGATCAACACAGGACATTTTAAGGAACCCACCTGCCCAGAAGCTTCCCCCATGATTGTCCCCAGTGCATATCAAACACCCTTCCCTCCCATTCTGACTTGTATCATCACTGATTGGGGTTGCTTTTCCTTGAACTTCATTCACATGTATTCTTGTGTCTGGCTTCTTTCATTCCACATGACATCCCTGAGATTCACATGTTGTATCCAGGAGCTCCTTTTTCTCACAGTGTAGAATGACATGTTCACTCAGCACGTATCACTGTCCTAAGAACTTGACATGTATTGATGCCTATAAACGTCCCAACCCTGTAAGGTTTTAAGACAAAGAATTGGAGACACCGAGGGCTTGAGGACCTTGGCCAGGGTCACGCAGCCGCGTAATAGCCAAGCCAGGGTTCCAATGCGGGCAGTCTGGTTTGGGGGCCAAGGTTCTTACCACTGTGCTGATGGCCTCCCCAGCCCCACTGTACCTCTGCCCGGCCTTGTGTGCATTAAGTGGGCTAGCGTGTACTTGCAGGACTGGGTGCCTGGATGTGGCTGGAGGGAGAGGGAGGAAGGAGTTGAGGATGGCTGCAGGTTTCTGGCTTGAGTAACTGGGTGGGTGGCAGTGCCGTTACTAAGATAGGGGACACAGGAAGAGGAACAGATGGCACGGGGGGTGGGGAACAGAGACAGGGGGTTCGATTTGGGGCCTGTGGAATTTTATGTTTCTAAGGGACGGCCAGGCAGAGAGACAAAGTGGGCATTTGGTTTTGGTGGGGGTGGGCCTTGGGCTTGGGTGTGTGATTGCATTGAGCACCCTGTGGACAGCATCTGCAGTTTGGGATAGGATGGGGTCTCCTGGGGGGGCTGGTAGGGGCAGGGTATGGGGGTGTGCTTTGCCGGAGTGTGTTTGTGTGAGTCTCTGTGGTCTGCACGTGCGCATACGTGTGTGCGCCTGGCTCTGGGTCATGAGTCCCCCCATCTCCTAGGAGAGCGTGCAGGTCAGCTGGGAGCTGGGTTGTTTTTGTTTGTGGTTTGCGGGGGGAAGGGGGGCTGCGGGTGCCAAGCCTGAGAAACTACCCACTGAGAAGTCCCCGGAAGCACCTGTGCGTTCTCTTCCCCTGGCCCAGTGTGAAGGGCTAGCAAGGAGGGGAGTTTCTCTTGCTTCTCTCTTGCCTGTGGGGAGAGGTTGTGCTTAGGCCGAATTTTATCCAGTAAGTCCACTGACCGCCGCACCCTCTAGGATCCAGAGACTTTGGGCTAGGCTTGGCAAAGGGGGTCAGGAGTGTTTAGAAAGGATACCTGAGTAGAGGAGATCGCCAGCCTTCTGGTTGGTTTTTCCTGTTCTCATTTCCTGTGATGACAGTGGGGGAGGGGCTCCCCAGCACTAGGGCCTCTGCACCGTTTCCCCTTCTTCCTGGTGACCTTCTGGGGCCCAGGCCTGAGCCCTGTAGGACACAGAGAGACAAGGTAGCTCAGCCCTTAGGACTGAGTCCTTTGGGGATTCCCAGGGATAGCGGAGGCATTTAGGGGTGGGAGCCCCCAACTCCACTCCCCTTAGCCGAGGCCAGCCAGGCTGCGGAAGGCTCCAGTTGCACCCCGTCCGAGGGCTGAGACCCTCAAAGGGGAGAACACGGTAAGCTGTGTGTCCTGAGGCGCCCCCAAGTCACCAAGCTACTAACAGGAGAGAGTGGGACATCTTCTCGACCGGTCAGTTTCACCAAGAGTTGTGTTTGTGTGTGTGTGTGTGTGTGTTTAAGAGGAAAAAAATAATTTCCATAGGAAGTTAATTCAGACAAACAGGGTTAGATATTGGAGTAGAGGCAAGATGTAGATGCATTTTTAAGATCAAACAGGAGTTGTTAGAGACACATGAAGCACAGCTGGGCCTGGAGGCAGGGGACTTCTGTGGGGCGGGGGTTTCTGCGGGAAAGTCTGAGTGGCTCTGTCACAGGAGAGGAGGGAGGGGCTCCGGAAAGTCCTGTGTCTGGGAATTGGGGCCAGTGTAGAAGCCAGCCTGTTTCCCAGAGTGCCCTGGTCAACCTGGCCCCAGAGACAGAGGGAGAGAAGGGGAGAGAGAGAGAGTGTGTGTGTATGCGCGCGCAGGGTGGTGTGTCTGTGGGTGTGCTGGGGTTGGTGGTGGAGGAGGAGGAGGACCAGGAAGCAGAGTCACCGTACAGGGCTGTGCAGCCTGTGGCAGACGGCCTCACACACACAAAGGCACACAGATGCGAGCCGGGTGAATCACCCAGCCAGTGAGTCAGCCCCCGGGATTCCTGTCGGGGGAATGAGCAAGGCCCGGCTGAGGTCTGCTGGTCCATCTGTTGGTCTGGTGTATGCATGTGTGTAGGTGGGTTGTAGGAGGTAGTGAGGAAGGTTCCTGGTGGCGTCCTGGGAAGGCTTTTGGGCAGAGGTGGTGGGAGTCTGCAAGTGCCAGGATCAGGGTTTGGACCTCAGTGCTCTGCTTGTGGAAAGAAGCCTCCTGGAGCCGTGCTTCCCCCCCGCCTACCCCCTCCCCCCCGCATGCAGAGCCAAGGTGGGGGGCCTGGGACATCTTGGAGGGTAAGGGGAGAGTTGGTCGTGGCTGAGCAGCCGCACCTGCCCTCAGGCCTGCCACTGAGAGCTTTCTCCTTTCCATTCCAGGCTGTCTGTGCGCAGACCCCAGAGTACCGCCTGCCCCACCATGACTGGGCCACTGAAGAGGAAGTTTGACCAGCTGGATGAGGACTCCTCCTCGCTCTGCTCATCCTCCTCCTCTTTGTCCTCCTCGGGCCGTCCTTCTCGCTCCTGCTCTCCAAGCTCTTCAGTCTCCCTGGCCTGGGACTCCGATGAGGAGGGCCCCTGGGATCAGTTGCCCTTGCCTGATCGGGACTTCTGTGGCCCCCGGAGTTTCACCCGTGAGTCCCCCTCCCCTGGGAACCACCACACCCCTTCTTCCTTCCTGAAGATGAAATTGGGAGGCCCCTGACAAAGCTATTCTAGCCTCTGGAGGTCATGTCCCCACAGCTTTGGCTCCCCACCTTGGCCACTTCCTGTAATACAGTGGTCACTCGGGAATGTCCACTGTCCCGAGGCACTTGGGCCCAGCTAGATTCACCTTCGACCTCAGGACTTCCTGCTTAGAAGTCCTGCAGGTCAAGACGGAGCTCCTCAGAGTGGCCCTGGGGCCCTCTGGCTCCAACTCCTCCCTTATGTTCCAGTTTCATTTCTCCAGCTTGCACACCCTGTCCTACCAACTGAACCACTGGAGTCCCACGCCCCACACTCTGCACCGCGGGGCCTGTCAGGCCGGTCCCTCTCCTGTCAAAATGCCATTTGGCTTTGTCTGAACATAGTGGAAAGGTTTCGTCCCCAGTTATTTTTCAAGCTGGCGTCATTCTGATTTCAAAATGACAAAGATAGCCCTAAAGCAGTATTCCTCGGCTGTGTTTTCCATTATTGCTGCCCCCAACCCCAAGGAGCCTTTTTAGACATATTTTTCCTAATTATCCCTGCTGTGACATCTTAATAACCCGGATATGGTGTCTCTGTTTATGTACCAATATGTATATCTGTGTATTATACATAGAAAAAGAGAATGATTTTTAGCATACAGAACCGAACAGTATGTTGACTAAACTGTGGGTTTATTCTGGCAATAGAAGAATGGTTTGATATTTATAAAATGCAGTCTTAGAGTTTACCCAATGGCGATATCAAAGGAGGGAAAATATGAGAGCCACTGTGGATGCTGAAAAACATTTGATAAAATGTCATGTTCCTTCTAGATAAGACCCTTGGTAAAATAGCAATAAGTGAATTCTGCCTTAAGTGATTAAAAATATGTGTCTCGACCCAAAAGCTGGCATTCCAATTAATGAGGAAATATTGGAAGCCGTCCCACTAAGGAACAAGATGAGGATGCTGTCTGTCACCACTAGTTAACATTGTTCAATAAGTGCTACCCAGTTCAGGTTGCAGAGAGAACAAGAATTCTGTGTATTGGATTGGGACAGGCAAAATAATATATTAAGTTGAAATACATGCAGTTGCCAATATTCAACTGTTTTAAGGTAACTACTTATGGTTCAGTTAAAAGCAATAGTATACCAATATTTGTATAGAATATACCAAATACATAGGTTACTAATGAATATACAGTCTATAACTTAGGAAGGCAAATAACAGCCTTTCTAAGCCTGTTGCAAAATGCAAGAAAAGCTATAAACAACATATTTTTAATTACATGGCCTTAGAAGTTATTTTGTAAAATGCCTTGAACAAAAATAAGACTAAAATATTTGCACAGATATGTTAGATGATCAGTGTCTTTAATATCATATATAAAGAGCTCCTACAAATCAATAAAAACTATAGAAAATTGCATAAGGACCCTATAAATGGCTAATAAAGAGGGGAAAGATGTTTAAGCTCACAAATGCTCTCATTTGGACTGGTAAGTGCCCATGTTGACCTAGGAGTGGCATTCAGTTTTACCATCTCTAATCCCAGCCAGGCTGGCTCCCAAACTCAGATCTGTTTCTTTTTCTCTTGGGTGGGAGGTCAGAGCGGGACGAGAGGAGAGGAGAAGCCATTCAGCATCGTCTTCCTGGAGGTCTGCCATCCTGTCCCTCACAGAGAACTAATGCCCTGCCCCTTCCCTCCGTGCCTTCCAGCCCTGTCCATCCTGAAGCGGGCTCCCCGGAAGCGGTCGGGCCACGTCGCCTTCGATGGCATCACCGTCTTCTACTTTCCGCGGTGCCAGGGCTTCACCAGCGTGCCCAGCCGTGGTGGCTGCACTCTGGGTATGGCCCCTCGCCACAGCGCCTGCCGCCGCTTCTCCCTGGCTGAGTTCACGCAGGAGCAAGCCCGGGCACGGCGTGAGAAGCTGCGCCTACGCTTGAAGGAGGAGAAGCTGGAGGCGCTACGGTGGAAGGTAGGGAGACCTCTCTCCATCAGCCGGGCCCTTGGCGGGCTTCGGAAGTCCAGGCCTTGAGGGGAGGGGCCTCCAGGGTGGGGGCGAGTTTGCTCATTCTGTATTTGGGGAAAGAGGCCCCTGGGGCCAGTATTGCTCCATCAGGGCCTGTTGCCCGGATTATCTGCAGACAGAGTGGGGTGTGGAAGGGCCTGTGTTTGCTGTAGGGGCTGGGGGCATGGTGCCTGAAGCTATCTGACCTCGCCACGGGGGCGGGGGGGGCGGGGGATGGGGAGTTGATGTGACATTGGGGGTCGGGGTGTCAGGCTGGCTGCAGAGGGAGGCGGGGGGCTTGTCCACGAACTGGGGAATGACAGGAACAGGAAATCTCTTTGCAAATGCCCTGAGGGCAGTGTTCTTGGCCTTCCGGTTCAGTGTGGTATCCATGGTGCCCAGCCCAGAGGAAGCCTGTGGGGAACATTTGTCCAGGGACTGATGGCTGCGGGGGCCAAGACCCCTGACTGTCTCTCCCATCCCTCCTCCCTCCCGTGGGTACAGCTTGCAGAGACCGGGGTACCACTCACAGTGGACACCATTGATGACGCCTCCGTGGAAGAGGACTTGGCTGTGGCCGTGGCTGGTGGCCATTTGGAGGAGATGACCTTCCTACAGCCCTACCCGGCCCGGCGACGGCGGGCTCTGCTGCGGGCTGCCGGCGTGCGGAGGATCGATCGTGAGGAGAAGCGGGATCTGCAGGCTCTGCGCCAGTCCCGGGAGGACTGTGGCTGTCACTGTGATCGGGTCTGTGACCCCGAGACCTGCAGCTGCAGTCTGGCTGGCATCAAGTGCCAGGTATGGGCTGGGAAGGGGAGCCTGAGCTCGGGCGCTTCTCTGGGCCCCACGAGATCCTCGCTCATGCTCTGCTCTCTCTGCAGATGGACCACACCGCGTTCCCCTGCGGCTGCTGCAGGGAGGGCTGCGAGAACCCCAAGGGCCGCGTGGAATTTAATCAGGCCCGCGTGCAGACCCATTTCCTCCACACGCTCACCCGCCTGCAGCTGGAGCAGGGGGCTGAGAGCCTGGGGGAGCTGGAGGCCCCAGGCCAGGGCGGCCCAGCCAGCCCTGGTGAGCAGGTCCTGGCCCCCGCTTTCCCGCTGGCCAAGCCCCCCGGGAGCAGTGAGCTGGGAGACAACAGCTGTAGCAGCGACATGACCGACTCCTCCACAGCATCGGGCACGAGCGAGGCCCCGGGCAGCACCGCCCACCCAGCCCTGCCTGGCCCTGGCTTCCAGCCCGACATGGATGATGACAGCCTGGCCCGGGTCCTGAGTCTCAGTGACTCGGACCTGGGCGGTGAGGAGGAGGAGGAGGAGGAGGACCGGGGGGTGGGGAACCTCGACAACCTCAGCTGCTTCCACCCAGCTGACATCTTTGGAACTGGTGACCCTGGTGGCCTGGCCAGCTGGACCCACGGCCATTCCAGCTCTAGCCTCACGTCAGGCATCCTGGACGAAAACGCCAACCTGGATGCCAGCTTCTTCCTCAACAGTGGCCTTGAAGGGCTGGGAGAAGGCAGCCTCCCTGGCACCTCGGTGCCGCCCAGCTCGGACGCTGGCCAGAGCAACTCCGTGGACCTCAGCTTGTCTTCCTGCGACTCCTTCGAGCTGCTCCAGGCCCTGCCAGACTACAGCCTCGGGCCTCACTACACCTCCCGGACGGTGTCTGACGGCCTGGACAACCTCGAGGCCCCCTCCTTCCCCTGGCCTGCCTTTTCTCCCCCCGGGGACGCTGGCGCTTGCTTCCTGGAGCCCGTCGTGGGCCTGCCGGACCCCGCTGCTGAGGCCCTGGCCCCCTTCATAGACAGCCAGTTGTTTGAGGACACTGCCCCGGTGCCCCTGGTGGAGCCAGGGCCGGTGTGACAACCAGGGTACCTTTTCGCGGCCCCAAGAGCCCTGTTGCTGCTTTGTTGTAATTTGGGGGCTCCCTGAGGTCTGTATGTTAAGGGTTTCCCGTTGGCTGGCTCATCCATGCGGGCACTCCTGATTTTTGTGCAACACTCTGGATTGATTTATTTATTTTTGTAACTTTCTGTGCTGAAGAGAGGGCGGGGAGGGGGCTTTCTCTTTTGGCCACCCGGACCCCCACTCCATCCCCCAAAGCTCACACAGTCTCTCCTTCCAGTTCCATGGTGTGTGCCCGGAACGGGAGGAAACAGGGCTCCCCTGGAGCTTTGCAGACCCCTTTTCGGTCTCGTATGATGTTCCTCAGCCCAAACCAGACGGGGCTGAAATCAGCCACTTCTAATGGTTTCTCCTGCCGCCCTGAGCCCCGACCCATGGGTGGCTGTGTTTTCTGGACTGTGAAGACTATAATTTATTTCCATAATTTATTCGGAGACTAGGAGGCGTAGGCTTCTCCCCTCTGGCTGGTGGGCAGTGCTGGGGTTGGGGTGGGGCACAGACCCCTGTGAGTCCCTTCTGCCTTGTAGTCCTTCAGTCCTGCCCTACCTGGGCTTTGGTACAAACCAGGTGTGGATTGGGGCCCTACGGTCCTACTGTGGCAGCTGCCTGGCTCCGGGCAGGTGGCCGAGGACAGCGTCTAGGTAGGGGGGCTGGGCTGACCAACTGTGACCAAAACCTGCTTCTGCCCCACACAGCCCCTTCTGCTTCCTGTCCTCTGCCTCATCATCTTCCTCCCCAAAGGCCACAGCCTTTATTCTGGGCCCACTAATGTAGAAGGGAAGCAGGAGAGAGGGCCCAGAGAGGGCAAGGGGCTAGCCTCGGGGCCCCCAGCACTCCCCTGACTACTGTCTCGGGGCTTTCTGGGCACTGCATGCCCCAGCCTGGGCCACCTGCCCATGCCCTGAGGCCAGTTGGCTGCAGTGAGGGGTGGCCCCTGTGGTTTTTCTGCCCTACGTTTGCTGATGCTGAGTTGTGCATCCTAATTTCTGTATCGTCCTTGAGTGTTAGAACTATAATTTATTCATTTTTCTCTATGTCTGTGCCAAGAAGCCCAGGCTCTGGGCCTGCCTTCTTGCCCAGGAGGCCTTGCCAGCCTGCGTGCTTGTGGGAACACCTTGTACCTGAGCTTACAGGTACCAATAAAGAGGCTCTATTTTTAACAGTGTGGTCTGCGTTTGTGGGACTGGGAGATGGGGGGGTATACCCTCAGGAGGTAGGAGGGAGGGGGAGATGGGTCCCGCAGGGCAGTGTGGACACTGAGGCTATGTTGGGGTAGGAGTGGGGGCCACAACGCAGTGGGCCTCCTTCCATGCAGGCCTGTCACCTTGGAGCCAGGAAGCCAGCTGGGAGGTTGCCTGGCAGGTAGAGCAGTTTTCCCTTTCCAGGAACCCATCTCTCTCCAGTGGGCTCCTGGGGTGGTGGTGCGCAGCCGCAGGGCAGTCTTCTGAGACCTGGCTATCCGCCCGGGCTGTTTCCCACTTGTCGCACTGCCTGCCTCCCCCGCTCCCCCCAGTTAGGGGCAGGCAGTGAGATGTGGCCGGTAGAGGCCTCGTGTGGGGCTGAGCTGCTGAGGCCCCTGCTGAGGCCCCTGGGGACTTGAGCACGGGGAAGCTGCAGGACCTCAACCATCCGCACCAGCCAGACCCGTCTGACCTGTCCCCAGCAGCCCGGCTGCAGGCCAGAGGAGCAGGCCACACCCTGCCCTGGGGACTCTCAGACTAGGGCCTGCGGAGCAAGGTCAACCTCCCCCTTAGGAATAATGATTTATACAAAGGGCTGGAAGGGAGGACCAAGCAAGGAGACCAGACCTGGCTCTAATTCTCTGCCTTTTGGTCTGTGCTGGGCTCTCCTTATTTCATCTCTGTGGCTTATTGGGTGCGAGCACAGACCCAGAGTGCCAGATTCAAATCCCAGCTCTTCTACTACCTAAGAAGGTGACTTATGCAGGTCCTGTCCCCTCTACCACCACTGGGTCTTGGTGTCCTCAATACTGTGCAAACAATAACACCGCTCACCTCATAAGCTTGCTCAGTTCGCATATATACAGCACTTAGGAGAGTGCCGGGGACATGCAAGCCTTGTTTGTGACTTCCATTTTGTTTTTATATTTCTGCCTCTATTTCTATGTTCTATCCTCTCTTGTTTGCAAGTTCTGTCACTCTTTGGGTATCTGTCTCTTATCTCTGGACATGGCCACGTGGCCATATGGTCAATGGCTGGGAGAGGATCCATAGCTTGGAGCCTGGCCTATGGTGGGCAGCCTGTCCCTGTAACCAACTTAGCCAGGGACAGCCAGGCCTTAGGCTTGTCAGGGTGGAGTATCCTGGTACATTCCGTTGTTTGTCCTCCCCCCGAGGGTCCCCGGGAACCCTCTTGTAGAGATTGCTTCAGCATGCGTGATTCAAAATCTGGGTCTCTCCAAGGGCTCTGAGGCCCTGCTCTGATTAGCCTGGGGGTCTGGATGGCAGCTCCTGGCCGCTCCAGCTCCCTGGCTGGAAGCCCCCACAGGCTCCTAAACCATGGACAGAGCCCATGGCTGGACTGAACCTGCCCACTCCCTGTCTAGGGCAACAGGAACGCTTCCTGGGCTTTTTTTTTTTTTTTTTTTTTTTTAAGATAAATGAAGACAATTTAGGTTTTACAGCAATAAAAGTGTGATTAATGTACAATCCTTTACAGCATCATTCTCCATACAGACAAACCTGTCTCTCAACGACCCACCCCAAGAAACCAGATTGTAAAGCAGATGCTAGGAAAGGGGACTGGTTTCCCATAGGAAGGATGGTAGTAACCTGGGGAAAGCATTCCAGGTCATTGACTCAGATCAAGAGGCCACGCATGTGATCAGCAGGATGTTATAAAAACAAGGCTCAGCCACCACCAAGGACAATTCTGTGTGTTCTAAAAGCAACCCCTCCCTGTTCAGTTCCCAAACTTTCATCACTGGACGACTTCTCTTGAAAATTTTGCCATAGCTGCATTCTACTCATACTAAGTATTTTGCTTTACATCAATTACATTGATACGCTTAGAAGGTAGAACCATTCTGAGTTAACAGCACTCAGGAATTCATGAGTTCATCATACTAGTTATTTTTCTCTGTTATGTAACAATGATATTTAAACACATAGTTATTAAATTGTAAAATGTTTGCTGTATATCACTGGCAGGGATTTGTGTCATGGTTTGGGAACACGCACATCTAGTCTAATGTCCTGCCACAGAGGGGGACACTGAGGTCCAAAGAGCGGATGGTCTTGGGAAGGTCACACTCCTGACTCCCAGTTCAGAGTTTGTTCCTCTAAGCCAGACTGGCCCATTACTGCCATCATGAAAAACGAGAGGTGTTGGGAGCTGGAGCAAAAGTGACCTCTGTCACCCTCTTGCCCGTTACAAGTAACATAATTCATCTAAATAGGGGTCACTGCTTGTGTCCCCCGAGGGGTGAAAAGGGTTTCTGGAGGATAAATTTGTTTGTCAGTGTCTTTTAGAAAATGTGAAGTGGGAACTATTTTTTCTTGGGCTGTATTTCCCTGTACCAGGCATGGGTAATCAGGTTTGTCCCAAACCAGTGAGGAGCAGCAGAGACCAGCAGAGGACTTGGGGAGACAGAATTTATGGACAGAGTGAGCCAAGGGCCCTCACAAGCTGCAGGATGATGGCCTCCCTCACACAGAGCCTCAGCTCTGGGACCCTCTGAGCTGGTCCTCCTGTCTGTGCCCCAGCCGGGCAGGATGGTGTGGCCGGCAGGGCAGGGAGGAGCAGTTGCTTCTTGAGCTCTGGGGGTCTGGAGACCAGAGAGGAGAGGGGAGGCATTTATAAATTGACAGAATAATATGACAATAGCGGTAGGGAACTTGTTTTTTAAACCACCTCTTTGTTGCCCTCTGCTCCCTCACAGAGTCTGGAATAAAAATGGAAGAAGGTGCCCAAGGAGCCCAGCATAAGCTAGGCTGGAGGATCCCTCTCTTCCTCAGAGCAAAATTGCCTCTTGTGCCTTAAAAACACAAAGCTTTGGGATGCCCCTTAGACCCGATGAGGCATGATTCAAATAAACCACACACAATATAGCAATGGGTAAGAATATGTCATTTTCTGAATCTCTTCTCCCCTGCCCCACTTCCCAACCCCTCTGTGAAACATCTGTAGCTTGATGGCTTCCACCCGCCTTGGCTCCCACTGACCACACCTAGGGCCTCAGAGACCCTTGGGCCTTTTCCAAAATTTCTTCTCTGATTTGGGGGTAGTTAGGATGCTCTCTGAGGACCTGGGGCAGAGGGAGAAAGGGGGTGCAGCGTCAGGCCAGGGGTGTCTGTCCCTGCCCCAGGACCAAGTCACTTCACCCAGCCCCCTACCCCCACCCTCAATGTCTCCCAGGGGCTTACATGGTGGCAGACTTCAATGGCCTCCACAAATCTCTTGTCCTTCAAATAGTTGAAAGCGAGTTTGAAGCCTGTCCAGGGGCACAGGGAACACAGACAGTGGCACCCTAACTACCCAAGAGCCAGGGTAGTGGGCCGCCTGCCCATGTCCCTCCTCGCCCACATGCACCGCGGCTGCTGGCCTTACCAATGGCAGGGCTGGCACGATGACTGTACTTCCAGGCCAGCTCGTAGTTGGTGGCTGCGTCTTTGTAGGACTGCTCCTTCTCCATGATGAAGCCCATGTACTCATAGGCCTTGCAGCAGGACTGTAGGGAAAGCCACACCCGGTCCCAGCACAGGGTACAACCCGCGGGGGAGGGGGGGGTCAAAGGAGGGTGGTGAGCCGCATTAACTTGAACCTCTCAGGGACTCCAGCAGCATCTCCCACCTTTGCAAGGGGTCAACTTTTCTCCCCCTCTAGGCTACCCCGACGCGTGCATGACCCCTTTCCCCACAGCCCTCCTGCTCTGACCCCCACGCCCCTCGACCCCCTGAACCCTTCCCATCTCTCTTGGCTGCCCGACCCGGTGAGCCTCCTCTTGCCTTGCCCCGTCCCCCTACCCCCACCTGCCCCCGGGCCCCCGTTCCCATCTTGCTCTAGCGTGCATATGCCCCCCTTTTGTCCGGCCTCTTCTCAGCGGGTTCCAACCCGCACCTCCTCTGCCCCCGACGTCCACGCGCCCCTTGCGCCCCGCCTCCACCTGGCGTCCCCCCTCCCCGACGGCAGCGCGCCCCCTGCCTTGTTGTATTGCATGCAGCGCCGCAGCAGCTCGGTGGCCAGGTCGAACTTGCCGCCCTGGCAGTAAAGGTCAGCCAGGAGGAGCCAGCTCTTCTCCAGATCCTGCGCCTCGCCCAGCGCCCACGGGGCCTTGGCCAGACGCTTCAGCTGCGTGCGCGCCTTGGGGACCTGCTTCAGCAGCGCGTAGGCCTGTGCCGTGGCCAGCAGGGCGGGTACGCTGTCCTTCTGCACACGGGGCGGGGGTGGGGGGGTGGGAGCGGGCGTCGGCGCGCCGGGCCCCCAGCCTCGCCCCCCGCCGCCCGCCCCGCGCGCCGGCCCACCTCAACCTGCGCCATCTCGATGAAGGTGCCCAGCGCCGCCTCCACGTTGGCCTTCTCCCGGGTGGCCAGCAGGCAGAGGTTCTGCAGGAGCCGCAGCTGGGTCTGGCCCCAGGCCGAGCGCGGGTAGAACTCACGCAGCAGCTTCTCCGCGGTGCGCACGCCGTGCTGCTCTGAGTCCTTCCTGTCGGTGGAGCTGCGGCCGTTGGACACCGGAACCCGGGAACCGCGGGGCCCTCACTCGGCCTGGACCTCGCCGCGCGTGGCTCTCCCCGCCTTTCCCAGGGTCCTGCCCCTGCGCCCCCGCCCCCAGGTCAGCCGGGCCCCTACTTGCTCTCAGCCACCAGGTTCTCAAAAACCTCTCCGCCCACGATCTCGTTGTCTGGGTTCAGACAGATCTGCACCATGTAGTAGGTGGCACTCTGGCCCCAAGTGCTGTCCTTGCGCGCTTTGTTTAGGAACTTCAGTGCTTCGTTGGGTTGCCCTATGTGCCTGTAGCGGAGAAGAGAAATCCAAGAACCAGAGAGGGAAACTGAGGGCCAGGGAGGGCAGGGACACGCAGGAGCCACTCCCTGAGTCTGCACACAGCGGGGCTGGATCGCTGCTCTCCCTGATCTGCAGGCTGGATTTCTGCAGAAGCCCAGCGTGTCTGCTAGGAAGAAGCCCCTGCCTACAACTGCCCTGACAGCCCCCTTCCCTACCGCCCCCACCCCCACCCCCCCCCACCCCCCCCCCCCCGCCCCAACTCACCAGCTGTAGATGCCTCTGCAGTAGTTGAACCCTGGCTCCAAAGGAACGCGGCTGGACATCCTCTTGGTCAATTCAAAGAAGGCAGGGGCATCTTCAAGTCTGCCACTTCTCCATAGCAGATCAATTAGTTTATTCAATACCACAAAATTGTCTAAAATAAGAGAGCAGAAATATTCAGGCTGTGATAACCACTAGCTAAGTCCTGTTGGGTGCGGTGGGCAGGCATGGAGAAGTGAGGGGACCAGCAGACACTGCCCATTTGGGCTGAGCAGGGACATCCCAGCAGCTTCAATGTCTCCACTGGTCTCCAAAGTTGAGAGAATAATAATAATCATACTGAAAAGCAGTAATAATAGCTAACACTTGTACAGTATGTGGCAGGAAGTGCTTTACCTATATATTAACCACACAACGAGGTACCTATTTTTCCCATTTCACAGATGATGGAAACTGAGACACAAAGAAGTTCTCTGCCAACGGTTACACAGCTGGTGAGTGGAAGAGCTTGAGTTAAACATAGGCCATCTGGCTCCAGGATTCGCACTCCTAACAGCAGCACTCTGCTGGGCCTCTAGGCAGAGCTGGTTGTGGGCCTGTGGGGGCTCAAGTCTGAGCTTCAAGTATGGTCCCTGCCCCGGCAAGAGGGGTGCTTTGATATTGCAGTGAGGGGAAATGTAGCTACCTAATCAGGGAGAATTTCTAGCCACCTCCAGGTGCTGTGACCTCAGAAGGGGGCCACATCCAGTCCAATGGCTGTGATGCGGGGACAGACAGGCTCTCCTGGGTCCTGTGCCAAGCACTGCCCTGCCTGAGACCAGGAACTGGCCCCTTGGACTCAGGAAGGGCCAGCATGTTCCATCGGGGCTTTATCAGTTTCCTGCCTCTCTGGGAACAATCAGAGAGGAAGGGGCTTCCTCTGCCCAGTCAGGAAGGAGGGGAGGGGGCCCACCCTTCTCCGGGAGAGCAGCCCTTGCGGGGTGGGAACTGATGCAGGCAGTTACCTGGCGCTTTCTCCAGGACTTGGCGGTAGAGATCGACAGCGGCTTCGTATTTCTGTTTTCTAAACATCAGGTCAGCCATCATCTATCAGAAAACACATGGTGCTCCAGAATTCCTGGCAGCAGTTCGCAGGGGCCTGGGGGCGGGGGTGGGGAGGCTGGCCTGGGGTGGGGATAAGCAGGGCAGGTGGGAAAGGACTTCCAGGGGAGCCTCTCGGGGCACAGGGAGAAGCGGCCACAGGAGGAGCCCAGAAGGAAGGGCCTGCCTGGGGCGGGGGGAGAGCTGGGGCGAGGACGGAAGTGGGAAGATAAGCCCAGGGGTGGACACCAGTGGGACCCTTTGACAGGCAGCAGAACCAGCCCCTCGGCTCGTGTCTGAGAACTGCCGGCCATAGGCAGTGGAGGTGGAATGAGGGCTCCCCTCTTCTGTGGGGTAGCCCTGGTGGCTGGCTGGGTGTTAGGGAGGAGAGAAGTCAAGACAGGAGAGGCCTTTTCCCACACACTTCTGTAAACCCAGGAACCTGTCCCACCCTTGCTTTCACCAACTATGGGTGTGGTTCACCACCCCCCACCCCCAGCCACGGGGGGGAATCAGCCTCCCTGCCTCCCCCATGACGTTGCCCCCGGCTGCCAGCCCACCCCCTACCGCGTGAAGGGCAGCCGGCCCCTGTGCTCCGTCCCCTCTGCCTGGCCGCCCCTGGGGCCAGGGTGGCCAGGTGTCTGAGTTCTGGGGCTAGGCAGCAGCCCTCGGGCGGTCACAGGGAGCCTGGGGAGGGCAGGCAGAAGGTCCGGCGGCCGCATACCACTGAGGCGGTCTCATGGTTCTGCTCCGACTGCAGGAGGATGGCACAGTGCTGCTCGCACAAGTCCAACTGCCCCTGCAGGAGGTAGAGCCGCGCCAGCTCCAGCACCACCTGCGACAAGACCAGACAGAATCGACCAGTGAGCATCATGGGAAAACGCGGAGACTGATGTCTCCAGCTCTCATCACCCATTTCTCTTAGTTCTGCCTTCACAATAGGTCTCTGGCCCTCCCCTTTTCCCTCACCAGTACTCCAATCATACCATGTGTTTTACTAACTAACCTCTGACACTTGGGGCCTGGGTAACTCGTACTTATCCCTCAGCTCCGGCTCTGACCAAACCACCTCTGGGCCGCCTTCTGTGCCCCAGACTCCGGGCCAGGTGCCCGTCTTCTGAGTTCCCACAGTGTGCGGACCCACATGCAGGCACGTTTTGTGTGGCATTGGAACTGCAAGTGTGCTCATCTGTCCCCCTTCCCGAGGCAGTCTATGGGCAGGGACAGGTCTTGGCGCATTGTCTCCCGGGCCTAGCACTGAGCCTGGTGCATATGAGATCTCTCTTAAATGAGTGCATGCTTTGTTTTTTTGTTTGTTTTTAAAGATTTTAATTATTTATTTATTTGACAGAAGGAGACAGAGAGCACAAGGAGGCAGAGAGGCAGGCAGAGGGCGAGGGAGAGGCAGGCTTCCCACTGAGCAGAGAGCCTGTGGGGCTCGATCCCAGGATTCTGGGATCACGACCTGAGCCGAAGGCAGACGCTTAACCGACTGAGCCACCCAGGTGCCCCAAATGAGCGCGTGTTAAATGAATGAATGAATGAATGAATGAATGAATGAATGAATGAATGGCCCGGCAGAGTGGCACTAAGCTCTTCCTCCGTTCTCCTAGTGTGGACTCCAGCCACCATCGCCTCATGTGGGCCATACCTCCCGCATGACCCTAAACCTCCTTGGAAGCTTAGTCTGGCTTTGTGCCTGAAGGCCCCTGGCAGCTACAGCTCTCACTGTGTCCCCACCTCCAAGGGGGACCTGGAAATGCCAGACTAACATGACTTCCGGCAGCACCTTTCCCGCTCTACCTCCCACAATGGCTGTCCAAAGGGAGGCTTCCCAGCCTCGGTCCAACGGCTGTGATGGCTGAGGGCCCCGGGGTCAGCTAAAGCAGGCTCCCCACACCAGCGGCCCCGGGCCCTTACACCTGCAGCTCCTCAGGGCGGCCCAGGAAAGGACCTGGCCTCTACCCCTCAGCAAGGGTGTCAGCAAGACATCATGGCCCAAGAGAAGGGGCTGGTTCTGGCTTTGAGGACCCCACCTTATTGTCGACAGGTGAGTAGAAGAGGGCATCCTTATAAGACCGCACGGCCTTGGCAAACTCCTTCTCTGCCAAGTAGTGCTCCCCAAACTGGACACAGATGGAGGCTGCCAGTTGCTTCTGGGGGGCGGTCATTTCTGGTTGCTCCAGTGGAACGCGCTTCAGTATCCGAGACTGGAGGTCCATGGCCTGGGGAGACCAGTAAACTCAGGATCAGAGACTTAGAGCCTGATGTGCTAGATCTCAGGCCAATTCACAACAAGTCCCCACGCTCTTGTTTCCGTGTCAGCAGATTCTCAGAAAGGGCATCTCAAGTGCCCTTGAGCAAATCTGGGTCACTCTGGACAGGCAAGGCCACTGGCTGACTACTCAGCTGACTCTGCCTCTGGGGCAGGAGGAGAAGCAAAGGCACCCAAACAAAACACTCTACTGGACTGTACTTGTTTACCTGTTTCCATGACACCCTGCTACTTCCCGTGTCTAACTGGCACGAGAACAAGCACACAGTAGGTGCTCAGAGCAGGCTGGGGTTTGATAGACCCATATGCACTGAGTATTGCCCTGCCGGGAATTTGAGGCAGCGTCTGCAAATATCCACGACATAAAAGGGTCAAGCGAGTAACCGGGGAGCATCGGAACGAGAGGAACGAAGACGCCAGGGTTAAGCTTTGGGCTTTCTAAGGGCCAAACAGGAGTGGGAATCCAATGGGAAGCAAGGGACTAAATCACCTCCAGCAGTGAGAGAGTGGGCTCTGCTTCTACCCCCGCAGAACGCCCCCCAGGAACAAGTGGCTGGCGACGCCCTTGCTAGAAAGAGCGAGGAAGGTATGGCGGGAATGGCTGGGAAGTGTCCCCTTGGGGCAGCCCGGTGGGGAAAGAGCTTCGGTTGGATCAGGTCAGACCTGGTTCCAATCTCAGCTCCAGCATTGACTAGCAGTGTGACGTTGGGTACATTTCTTAATCTCTTGGAGCCTCATCTGTGGAACAGGAATGTCACAGTGCTTATCTCAACGGGCCGCTGTGAGAATTAATAAGAAAGCAAAAAGCCTACTGCTGTGCAACCAGCATTGTCCAGTATTATCACCACCAGCATCCTTGAGGACAAGGGCACCTTCTTCCTCCCTGCCTTCCCCAGCCCGGCCCAGCCAGCCTTTGGGCACTTTGGGGCACCATCAACGAAGAGCACAGGTGTGGGAATAAATGGAAGGCAGAGGTCTGAGGTGTAACCTAGGTCCTCTTTTGAGGGCCAGGCCTGGAGCCTTCCAGACCTGCAGTCCTATCCTTCCTTTTATAGCTCCCATCAGGAAACGGCAGATAAAGAGCTTGAGTCTGTTGTCTGTTGTCAATTACCTCATTCAAAGTTCCCACCACATCTTCCTTTTTATGACTCTTATAAACCTTTGCCAGCAAAAGCAAGCACTTGACATCGTTCATCATGGTCGAGATGTCTTTGACTGCAAAATGGAAACCCAAATCAGTGTTCTCTGGCCCCTGGGAAGCCAGGGATGGGGGAGGGAGGGGACTGGGCTCAGGACCCCTGCATCACTCTGCAGGAGAAGAGTCGGGAGAGGGGGCAGAGGGGGCCGCAGTATGCTGGGGGAGAGACTTTAGGACATGGCCTCACCGAAGTCATGTTCCAGTGCTTGTTTCAGAACTTTCTCTGCCTTGTTGAATTTCTTTAACTTCAGGAGCAGCTCAGCCAGATCACAGCACAGAAAGTCCTGTCCACTGATCTTCTGTGCGGCCTCATAATAATTAATTGCCTTAGGGCAAACAGGAAATACTGGCATTGGGTTTGGTTCTACCTTGAATGCCTCACACTGCGTTCCCTCAGTGGCCACCACACCTGTGTGTCCCTCCAGAACACAGAAGCCTGAGATGGAAAGGCCCTCCCAGCTGCAGAGGGCTCAAGCTGAGCAGGAGTGTGTGCTGGGTGGGGGTGGGTGGCTGGCTTCTGAATTCTCCCCTTGGTACCCCATTCAGCAGGGAGCTAGGGTGGAAATGCAGCCACTCCCCTCCCATCCAGACCCTCCTACTCATGCATCCTCCTCCCTCTTCTCTGCTGGGCTGCCCCCACCTCCCCACCCCAACCTAGCCTGACCTTGGTGTACTGGTGGGTCTTCACATAGGCTTGCCCGATCCTCCTGACCAGGGATGCATCGTGTGGGTTCTTTCTATAGGCCTCCTCATAAACCTCCAGGGCCTTTTCGGGCTGGTGGGAAAGTGTCCAGAGGTCTCTCTCTCTCTGTCTCTCTTCTCTCCCACTGGAGAGAAGAGTGAGATCGGGGGACCACTTGGCAAGGCCATGAGGCTTTCACTCACCTCCTGAATGTTCATGAAAGCATCACCCAGTAGCAGGCTGGTGTGGGGACCAGGCAGGTGTTCGCAGAGCTCCCTGCAAAAGCAACCAAAAACTTAGCTCAGACCTGTACATCTTTCATGTTTCTGAATCCACCTCCTCCTCTTCTTTCCCACTAATTCATTCATCCATTTATCCATTCATCACTCAGTACTCCTTGAAAGCCCACTGTGCATGAGGGCCTGGGTTAGCCACCTTAGTCTAGGCTCTCCTTGTCTGTTTTCTGGATCATGCCAGAGCTTCCATCCACCCCTCTGGCCTCCACTCTTAAACACCCCCCCACCCCCCAGATCCCTCTGCATAAGCAGGCATCCTGCACTTTCTAAAACTCCATGTGACCACTCCACTGTTTATTGGTTTCCCACTGCTCTTGGCTTCACCTCCCCCACCCCACCCCACCCCCAGCACCGCCTCCCACCTGGATTGAGGAGGCAGAGTTTTGTTTGAGGGAGGGGCTGGGAAGGTACTTTGGAGGCCCCCGTGTCAAAGTATATAGACAGGGCTTCTAACCCCAGCTCTCCCCGTTCTTGCCCCTCTCATCGGCCACATCAAGTCACTGGACATTTCTTCAGGGACAGGCAGAGTCAGGGGCCAGGGCAGAAGCACATTCCCATGGTTCCCACCAGAATGTGGGGCCACACAGGGCAGCCAAGCAGGACAGATTCAGTTCCGGATCTTCAGGACTCAGCAATGAGCCGTCCTGACTGAGCACACTCAAATTCTGCCCCACAGGAAATTCTGTACTTGCATCTAACACACTTGGAGGACGCGGACTGGAGACCCAGGTGGAAAAAACATAATCTGGAGGAAACACTCCCTAAAACACCGCTGGAGCCGAGGCCGGAAGGGTGCCGCCGCCTGGGGCTTACCTGTAGCAGCCGATGTAGAGGCGGGTGTCTTTGCGGGTCTGCAGGTAGATGTTGCCCATCTTTTCCTTGGCTTCCGTGTAGCAGGGCTGCTTGGGCGTGATGTTCCTCAGCAGGCTCAGCGCCATGTCCACGTTCCCCTTGCTCAGGGCCAAGTCCGCATTGGCGATGGTGATGCGGATCTCCTCTGGTGTGCCACTGAACTCGTTGATGGCATCCTGCATGACCTTGGTGGCCTCATGCTGGGACATGGGAAGCCAACAGACCCTCCTTGAGCTGTTGCCCACCACAGGTGGCCTGACAACACTTGAAACCTCTTGGAGGAGACTTAAAGTGATCCCTCTTCCCACTTCTAACCCCGGAAGAGAAAGGAAACAGAGAGACAGCTGGGAGCAGTTCTGCTACACGGAAGCCAAGGATAGGATGGCTCCCATCCACCTGCAGAGAGGCTCCAGTGGCAGAAGGGAGAGACAGCCCTTCAATGTCCACAACCACTGTTCCTGGGGGATGGCAGGGGGAAGGTGCCCGGCTAGCTGGGGGCACAGAAACCTTCAACTGTAAGAACCAGCCTGTTCCTTAGCACCTCGATGTCTGCTGGCGATTCCTTCCTGTTAGAGACCTATGGACACATCTCCTTGTACTTCCCTGCTTTTGGTCAAAGGTATGTTTTATTTTTATTCTTATTAATTTGTTTATTTAAAGATTTTACTTATTTATTGAGAGAGAGAGTGCGCGCACACACGCACATGCTCATGCAGGAACAGGGAGAGGGACAGAGGGAGAAGCAGACTCCTCGCTGAGCAGGGAGACCCCCCTCACCCCTGGGGCTCGATCCCAGGACCTGAGATCATGACCTGAGCTGAAGGCAGATGCTTAACTCATTGAGCCACCAAGGTGCCCCAAAAGTATTTTAATGTTATGGTATTTGGTACAAAAAGTCTATTTGAATTATTTCTTCATTATATTTGTCCCCTTGATTATTTTAACAAAGTGACTCTCTTTCCCCATTTTGGTCCTTTTTGACTTGGATTCAGCCTTACCAGACATTTCTTCCTCAACCTCTGC
Organism: Mirounga angustirostris; assembly: GCF_029215605.1. Lineage (NCBI taxonomy): Eukaryota > Metazoa > Chordata > Mammalia > Carnivora > Phocidae > Mirounga > Mirounga angustirostris. The sequence continues at coordinate 148,473,997 of NW_026991709.1, forward strand.
TTTCTTTTTGTTTGCTTTGTATGTTTGTACCATGTTTTTACTACCATTTTGGGTGGGTCCTTTGGTTTTTGAAGTACAGACAGTAAGGGTTCCCTCTGTTTGTTTAAACCACTCTAATGCCTCTTTTATTTAATAGCTACATTTATTTCATTTACAATTTTATTATCATAGATACATTCTCAGGTTTTCTGTCAACTTGCTTTGTTTTCATTTTTATATGCTGCTGTGTTTGACTTCATTCCTGCCTTTACGTGTGGTCTGCTTTCTTTTCTTCCTAACTCTTGATAAAAGTGGTGGAAATCGTCTCTTTTAAATTCTACCAAGAGTCATCTTTCTGGGGCGCCTGGGGTGGCTCAGTCGTTAAGCATCTGCCTTCAGCTCAGGTCATGATCCCAGGGTCCTGGGATCGAGCCCCACATCGGGCTCCCTGCTCAGTGGGAAGCCTGCTTCTCCCTCTCCCACTCCCCCTGCTTGTGTTCCCTCTCTCACTGTGTCTATCTCTGTCAAATAGATAAATAAAATCTTTTAAAAAAAAAAGTCATCTTTCTATCAAGACACATTTTCTGTAAACTTTTTGTTTCACACTCTATAAAGATGGAAAAAACTAGCATGCTTACAGTAACCCCACCTCCCCTTCCCATCCTCCTCTCTGAATTTTTTATGGGATACTATTGTTATTTTGACTTCAATAACTTTTATTTCAAGAACTTAGCAATTACGCTGGCTTTGAGTTGAAATGACCGTATTTCAATGTAATTATATTTAGATTTATTTAGATTAGTTCTATGTGTCCTTTTACAGCTCAAATTTTTTTCCCACTTATAAAAAACTTCATTTTCAGGGCGCCTGGGTGGCTCAGTTGTTAAGCGTCTGCCTTTGGCTGAGGTCATGATCTCAGGGTCCTGGGATCTAGCCCCGTATTGGGCTCCCTGCTCGGTGGGGAGCCTGCTTCTCCCTCTTCCACTCCCCCGCTTGTGTTCCCTCTTTCGCTGTCTCTCTCTCTGTCAAATAAATAAATAAAATCTTAAAAAAATTAAGTATTTAAAAAAAAAACCCTTCATTTTCTTTTGTGTTTTTAGTTGTCTGGATTACATAGACAAGTAGATTTTTCAGAAAGGTTTAATTAACACCATAATTCTGGAGTTATTTGAATTTTTAGAGTATCCTTTATTGCTTTCATACATGAAAGCTATCCTGGGGGGACACCCTCCCCCCTCAACATTTTATAAATATTGTTCTGTTGTCTTCCTGAATTTAGTATTGTTGAGTAAAAGTCTGAGGCCAAGTTGATTTTTTTTTTTTTCTCACAGCGGGTAATATGCTCCCTACCCAGATGCTTGTCAGAACCTTCAATGACATTGTGAATCCTTGATTCTTGTAAATTCATTAGGACATTACTATTAGGATATTTCTTGGTCTTAATATTGTACTGCTATTTCTCCAGCACAGAGTGCCTTTCCGGGTCACTGTATTGTGTCTCCTCTAAAGGAATCATTCTGGTCCATCTCTGACGTGTCCCGGGTTCCGTTTCTTCTCGCTTCTGCAGGAACGTTGATTTTGCGTTTGCTGGCTATCTGCTGTCTCTCTCTTATCCATCATCCTCTCAAATCACTTCAGTGATTTTTCTCAACCCTTTCCTCCATCAGAGAGCCTCAGCAAGGGTTCAGCCACTTTCTGTTTTTTCTAGTGGGACTAACGGATCACTGCTTCCTGTGCTTACTGTCTAATTCTGCTAGCTGAACCCCTCTGTGGACCTCTGGTGCTCTGCTTTGAGCTGGTTTTTACAAGAGTTCATGTTCTTTTTATTTTCACTGAGTGCAGAAAAGTTTTTGTTTTTTTAAAATATTTCTTCTAGGGGCGCCTGGGTGGCTCAGCCGTTTAGCGTCTGCCTTTGGCTCAGGTCATGATCCCAGGGTCCTGGGACCGAGCCCCACATCGGGCTCCCTGCTCCGCGGGAAGCCTGCTTCTCCCTCTCCCACTCCCCCTGCTTGTGTTCCTGCTCTCGCTATCTCTCTCTGTCAAATAAATAAATAAAATCTTAAAAAAAAAAAGACAACTAAATAAATAAATAAATATTTCTTTTATTTTGTATAATACTCTTTCTCCCAAAGTGTAACCCTCACTTGTCTTTGGCTTGTGATTTTGTTTCCTCTCTCCTCTTTCCTCCCTCTGTCCTTTTCTCTCTTTCCTGCCTTCCTTCATTCCCTCCCATCCTTCCTTCCCTCCTTCCTACCTTTCCTCCCTTCTTCCCTCCTCCCTTCCTTCTTTCCTCTCTCCCTCGCCTCCTTCCTTCCCTATAACCACCATTTTGGATCCCATCTGATCACTGCTCATTCTCAAATGAGATTTTCATTCCCTTTTCTCAGGAACGGGGCTGGGGAGGGAGAGGGCCTAGCACAGCCACCCTAGAAAGCACATTTCCTCTGAGCTTTCTTTTTTTTTTTTTTTTTTTTTTTTTTTTTTTAAGATTTTATTTATTTATTCGAGACAGAGAGAATGAGAGACAGAGAGCATGAGAGGGAGGAGGGTCAGAGGGAGAAGCAGACTCCCTGCCGAGCAGGGAGCCTGATGTGGGACTCGATCCCGGAACTCCAGGATCATGACCTGAGCCGAAGGCAGTCGCTTAACCAACTGAGCCACCCAGGCGCCCTCCTCTGAGCTTTCTGTGGGTCCTCCCTTTTGGGGTAGACTTTGTGAGAAGCTGGGGGGTCAGGATGGAACCCTTGGCTCACAGGGAAGGCCTCAGTTTGCAGATCTGTCATCCTAGCAAAGCCAGCTGCGGAACTGATTTTCCGGTCATTTCCCTCCTTCCTTTCCTCTGGCCCACGTCTCCTAGAAAGGAGTCCGGACAGAGAGAAGCAAGGACGCATTTTAGCAAAGAGTTCTTGTCCAGTGGTCCTCCCTTTCCAAAAGCGGAATGCCCCTGCTTTTCCTGGTTTGACCACATCTCCAGAAAGTTTCAAGCAAATGCTGGAACCTCAGGTCCCACTGATGGCACCCTGCTTTCTCTCTCCCCCACGGACGGTAAGTTCTGAAAGGACAGGGACCTTGCGGGCTGCTCTCCTCTATCCCCAGCCCTCACATGGCGCCTGGCATATAGGTGGCCCTCAATCACTAGCCGAATAAATGACCGGTTTAATCAACTCTTCTGGGATGCGGCCCATCCCTGATTTTGTTATAGATGGAGATTCCTTCCCCACTTTTAAGTCTTGTGTTCCTTTTGGCAGATTTAAAGGAGGAAAGTACAACCAACAGGCTTCTGCATCGCCATCTTTGCCCAGAAGGCAATTTTTAACTTTTAAGGAGAAAGGCCCTCACGGGCTGTTCCTTCTTGATGGCAGGACTTTCCCAGGAGGCCAGATGCCCCCGTACCGGTGGATCACAGAAATGGTCTTGAAGCTCTGCTGACAAACTGCTTCCGGGTGAGTGGGTGGGTGAGTGAGGACAGCGGGGCCAAGGGAGCATGGGGAGCCAGCTCTCCCCCTCCCCGCCTCTGTGCTCTCCGCTGCTCCTTTACACCAGCATGGGATGCTCAGGTGCTCGCTGCCTTTGCCTACCCAGCCCCTCCAAGGCCCCAGCGCTGCCTCATACAGTTGAGCAAATTGTATACCACGAAACTCCAAGGGGACACAGTTCATAAAGATTGTGGTGGGATGATGACATCCACTGGAGCTCTACATCGCCCAGTCTGCCTGACCACCTGCGGCTGCCCTCATGGGCCTCTGTGCTCTGCCTGCGTGGGATCCTCGTGGGGACAGTGAGGTAGGCAGGGGATAGATCATGCAGGACCCAGTAGGGTTTGGACTTTATCTTGAGGGCAGTGGGAGCCTCTGAAGCCTTTAGGCAGGGGGAAGATGTGCTTCCAAATGAATAAAGGCTCAAATAGTAGCACAAATAAACATCAGCCAGAATCAAAGAGCCTGGGTTGATTACCCTGGACCTCCAAATGCCCCAGTCCCAAGGGAAGAGAGCATGCCATCTCTTACCAGCTCCCCATTCATCCGGAGGGCATCTGCCAGTTCCAGTAGGATGGACACCCGCTCGCTGGGCTGTACAGAGGGCCCACGGAACTTCTTGCCTTCTTCCATCTTCCGAGTTGGTAATTTTATGATCATTTTCAGTGTCCTTATGGCTTCTGGATAGTCCCCAGACTTGTTGAGGGCCCTGGCCTTGATGTAGTGGTAGAGGGGGTGGTCTCGGACCTAGAGGAGCACAGTGGGGCATGGGGCTCTGGCATGCTGCTGCGGCTACTCACAGCACCCAGCCTGGAGAAAGTGCCAGAAGCCCACTGAGCCTGCCCCTGCCTTTGGCCAGCAGAAGGGTCTGAAGGCTGCAGGGAGCTCCTGGGGCTACCCTCCCCCCCGGGGCAAATAGGGGCTGCAGCTGGGTGGGCCGTTGGGTGCTGAGTGTGCGGCTGGGCATAGAGGACCCCCACCTGGAAGTTGTGGCTGACGCCCAGCTCTAAGCAGTGAGAACACATGGCAAAATTGCCCTGTGCCAGGTAGATGTGGGACATGAGGAGGTGGGCATCCACGGAGGTGGGGTCCAGCTCCAGGCAGCGCTGCAGAGTGCTCTGGGCATTCTCTAACTCTCCTAGGAATGAGAAACAGGCCTCTACATCCAGGGGTCCCCGGGGACTCCCAGGGCCCAGTACGTAAAGGCAGAATGAAATTTCTATGTCCCGTTGCCCGGAAATACCCAAGTTGCCATTTGACCTGGTTCTGTTCTGTTTCACTCAGAGTTCTCTTCTTAAAACCAGAACTACAGTTTGTGCCTTGACCCAGACAAAAGCCAGGAAACTCGAACCAGGGTGTGACCCCTCCTTTCTCTCTGTAACCCTCAGGGAGACGGCTAAGTCACGTCACTGCTCTGTCTGGAAGCTCCGGGGAACACTTAAGTCTTGATTCCCACACCTCAGAGCAGAATGAATCCTAACAATAATGGCAACTATAATAGCCCCAACTTATGAAGCACCTGCTCTATGCCCAACACATGCAAAGCACCTTTAGAAAGGGTGGTTTAATATTTGCCCGGCCCTGCGAGATTGGCAGTATTATCTGTGTCTTTTAGCTGTAGGACTGGAACCCCGTGACGATAAGTCACTCAGCTTGCAAGGGACCAAGTCAGCATTGAAATCCAGGGCCACTGGCTCTTAAGGCTGAGCTCTGAATGCCCAGGCACTAGGGGGCTACAGGGTTTCCCTGCAGCCAAGCTGGCCCTCAGCGGGCAGCGGTGGCCGCCCAAGGGTGGGGTGCACTGAGCTGGTAGGAAGGTCCTCCTCCCTCTGCATCCAGGTCTCTCAACAGTTCCTGCTCAGGGTCCATAACCTAGCGGGTGGGGAGCACCTGCTTGTGGGTCCCAACTCCCTGCTCCTTCCTTGTGTGCTGCAGAACTGTGAAGATGTCACTATGGCAACCTAAGCAGCTGGAGACCTGGCTTTGGCCTGAAACCTGCTTGTTGGCAGCTGCAGCACCCCTGGGGGCATGCTCCTGCCTTTGCCTCGTACCCAGGAGCCCCTGAAACTGTGGGTAAGCCTGGAACCCACATACACTGGGGGGCTGGAGGATGAAGAGGGCGGAGCCCTCTGCACAGTGTGACCCACAAGGCAGTGCCAGAGGCCAGACACATGCCTTGGCATTTGGGATCCTTCGGAAGCCCCCAGCACACCAGAGATGAGCCTATCTTCCAGGCAGACGCAGGGTGCAAGACAGCAGGGTGCAGGAGAGTACTCAGAGAGGACAATAAGGCTCCCGTGGAGGCTTCTCCCCTCCCCCACCCCCTCTCTCCAGGGCCTGGGCCTTGAGATGGAAAGAGCTGGAAGGGTATCGCTCTGGCCACTCTGAGGCTCTGAAAGCCTAATACTACAGGGTCTCACCTCCCCATGAGGCCTTCCGGACTACCTTGAAAAAACTGCAACCCTGCCACCCCCTCCCCTCCCCTGCTTTACTTTTCTCCATGGCATTACTGTGTCCTAACAACCAGGTGCGCTTAGTTGTTATGTTTATTGTCTATTTCCCCTTACTAGAATGCAAACCTCCTGAGGGAATTTCTGTCTATTTTGAGGACTCACGGAGCCCAGTGTTGGCGCGGCCCTGGTGTAATAATGGAAGTTCAGGGACTATTACCTGGCGCAGAGCACGGAAGCAACAAGCAGCAGGCCGGGTGGGAGAGACCCCTGCTGGCCACGGAAGTCAGGCGGGTTTCAGGGGAGTGGAGGCCAGAGATTCGGGCAAGCCTGGGTGAGGGTGTGTGTAACACCCCAGGCCGGGGGCCTGTGGGCGCTCACCTGGGGCAATGTCTGAACAGATGAGCAGATGTGGGGGGACCCTTGGGCTCACCTGAGAGGTACTTGACCTGAGCCATCACATACAGAGGGTCAATCAGAGCTGGCGCTGCTTTGACTACAGGATTCAGGATCATGGCGACTTGTTTAAGGAGTGGAGACACCATCTGGCCTGGTGACCGGGGCTGGAGGAACACGGGGCCTGGCTGTACGGTTTGCCCCATGCCAGACAGACTCCCAAAGCTCTCAGAAAACCCTGTTTCAGTGCAGGAATTTTACTTCATTCCACATGTTTATTATCCACTCTTTGCCATCGAGGACTAGAGCATAAGCTCCGGAGAGCGGGGACTTGGTTTTCGCTATTGTGTCCCCAGTACCTAACCTGGTGTCTGGCACATGGTTAGTGCACTTGATAAATATTTGTGGGACGACTCATTACATGGCACTGGGGGACAGGATCCTTGCCCACACGGAATCTTGGCTGGCCAGGGAAACAGGCAAACAAGTAAAGGCTAACAGACTTCTTAGAAGACTTCTGGAAAAAAGGAACCTGGTTATTCTAGGATAAAGGCAGGGGCACGGCTAGTGCCCTGCTCCTCCACGTGTGGTCTGTGGACCAGCAGCTCGAGGGAGCATCATCTGGGAGCTTGTTCCAGAGGCTGGCTCTCTCCCCCCAGCTCCGCCCCCCCCCCCAAATCAGAATCTGCCCTGGAACAACTTTCAGGTGATTCACATGCTACACATGCAAGTTTGAAGGAGAAGGGGTTCCCTAACTGCAGGGGCACAGAGCTGCCTGGTGGCCAGCCAGGTGAGGTCCCTGCCTCTGTCCAGACCTCTGCTCCAGACCCCCGCCATGAGGATAGGACTTCTGCTAACCTGCTTGGGGCAGAAGAACAAGTACTCCTTGGCGATGCAGACCAGGAAGAGGGGGTCCAGTTTTTCGAAGTACTCAGAGCCCAGGGGGAGGCCCTGCATGCTGGAGAAGTGTAGCTCTGCAGCCTCCTTCAGGAGTGCAGTGGCTTCCTGCTCCCCCGTGTGCTTCCGGGATGCCAGAAGGGCCTGGAGAAAAACCAGCACCTGTGGGAGGCAGGTCCAGGTCTTTGGCACCAATGCCAGCCGGGCAGTGGGTAGGTGGGGGTGAAGCAGGAGTCCAGGCCGCATGGGCTGCTGGATACTGGAAACTGGGTTGGGGGGGAGGCACGGAATCCTGGAGCAACCCATATCCCCAGAGAGCTCTGACCTCAGACTTTCCGAGGGACTGCTGCACCTCGTTCAGGAATTCTAGCTGGTGCTCAGCCTCCTCCAGGTGGCCGTCCAGGATCTGGCACCAGATGATCCCTGGGCCCGGGATAGAGCGAGCATGAGCAGCCGGCTCTGACACGGAGCCAGCAGGCCAGCAGGCCAAGGAGCACAGATGAGACAGCGGAAGGAAGGGTGATCCATGCTCGGGGTAAGGAATTCAAAGCATGAGGCAATATGGAAAAACGTCCCTAGCTCACGCTCCAGCTTGAAGCAGGTCTCTCTCCAGAGGTAACCGCCCTTAACAATTTGCGGTATAGTCAACCATCTTTCTAGCAATGTGTATGCATCTTCATGAGATGCTTTAGTTTATACACACCCACCTCGTTCTCTTTAATGACAACATAATATGCCACTGTGGATGCGACATTGTATTTGTGGCCCCATTGAAGGACACCTCATCTAACATTTAGTTTGCTTTTGATGATTAATGTTGCATGGCCACAGTAAACGTATTTCCGTGTTCTAATTCCTGAAGTTGAGCTGATGGGTCAAAGGGCATGTATATCTAAAATGTTGACAGATAAGGCTGACTTGTCCTCCAAAGACATTTCAATTAATATTACAGCCAAGAACTTGAAAGTGGCCTTTCCCCACAACCTCGCAGACATGCTTTACTCTTTGCCAGTCTAAAAAGTGAATAGTAACTCATTTGAATTTACTTTTTTTTTTTATTGCCAGGGAAAAGGAACATTTTTTTTTTTTTCCGTATATTGAATGGCCTTTTTCTTTTCTACTATGAATCTCCCATACATAGCTTTCGCCTGTTTTTCTTTTAGGGTTGTTTTCTTTTTATATATTAAGATGATTAATCCTTTGTAGCAAACATTTTCCATTAGTTTGCCATTTACCTCTTAAGTATTTTTCAGTGTCTTTTGCCATCCATTAGTTTTAAATTCTTACATAGTCAAATCGGTAAGATATTTTCCCTTCCATCCTCTGAGTTTCCCCCAGGGAAGCCAAGTCCGATTGAATTTTTATGTTTAAATATTTAATTCATCTGCAGTTTATTTTTTAACTAATCTTTACCCTCCTTCCCCCAATGTGGGGCTCAAACTCACAACCTCAAGATCCAGAGTCACGTGCTCTACCAACTGAGCCGATAAACTGGAGTTTATTTTTGAGTATGGTGTGATATGGGAACTTCCCTTTACTTTTTTCATATTGGATAGCCAGACGTCCAGCCATGAGTTATTGAAACCTACCACCATATTGGTTTGAAATGTCACCTTATTCGTAAGATCTGTTTCTGTGCCATTTATCTGCCTCATTATTCCAGCGTTGGCCTCAAGCTGACTTAACTATTGTTGTCTCCTAATGTGTTTTGGATTTGGGCAGACAAATCCGTCTATTCTTACTATTCCTCCTTTATAGATATTTCCTGGTCATTTTGGTGTATTTATTCCTGATTGTCTTCCTAATCACCACCTTGGCTTTCACTCCTATCCATCCCACCATTTGGCCCATCAATGGAATTTTGTACTTTGCAATCGTATTTTTAATTTTCAGTAACTTTTTTGTTCCCTATAACCTTTCTCACAGTAGCCTGTTCTTTACTTATTGACTGATGTTATAGCCTCTGCAAACACCGGAGGTGTATTAGTAGGGGAGGGGAAGTCTTGTCTGTATCCGGCTTTAACTTCACTCCTCAGAGGGCTCAGCCTCTTTCAGACTGTTAGCAGATTTACAAATGGACTAGACTGATGAGTATTAGCAGCTGAGGCACAATTCCCAAACTGTTAAGGTCGCTGATTTTTCCGAGACAGGTCAGATGAGAGGGTGACTCCAGCACACACCTGACAGGGCTCGCCTGTGCTGGCATGTGGGATGGCCATTCAGGCCGGTGGACTGCCTTTCTGGCTGACTGGCTGGGGGTCTCCCCTGAATGAAGAAGTGGGGGAGGACTGAGCCAGGTGGGGGAATGTCAGGGGATGTGGCCTGTGTGGGGAGCAGCAAGTCTTTTTGTCCTTCACGTCTCTGGTGGTGGTGGGAAGCATCAGGGGCTCTGTTCCGCTCTCTCCTGCCCCACCCCCCTTAATTGCCTCCTTGATTGCATTCTCGCCCACTGCCCCACGGCCTGTTTTGCTCCCAGCCTCCAGTGACCCTGAGCTTGCTTTTTTGTTTTTGTTTTTTTAATTTCTGTTTTTCCTGGAGCTCTCTGGGGGAAAAATCGGTCTACTCATGTCTTTAGCTGCCCCATCTCTGCCTCTGTTGGAGTATGGGTTTCCGTTTCTATGTCGTGGAAAGGCGCCCGATCATACAATGTATGCCCAAACTCACACACCCTCTAGGGAGAATGCTTCTCAGCACCTGTCTTCTGGATCCACGGAGGCTACCCTGCTACCTGCCTTCCCACGCCCCTCACCCCGCCCCCCCACCCTGCCCAACCTGCATAGACCTGTCAAGGCAGCCACACTGCTCTCGTCCAATTTCATGGCCTCCGAGTACCACAGAGATGCCTCCCTCACTTGGTCCTGCAGGATGAAGAGATAGCCCAGCTCTGTGGCCACATGGGCATAGGAGGGTGTGGCCATGAATGTGCGCTCGATGAAGCTGCACACTAGCCGTAGAATCGCCTGGTGCCTCCCACACTGCAAGGAACGGACACATGGGAACAGGGAAACCAGTCAGTCCAGCCTGTCAGAACAAGGCCACGTCAGAATCGGGGGACGCTTCGGCAGGCCTGCTGGGGCTGCTCAGGAGAGCCTAAGGGCTGCCTGCGACCCACAGATGGGTCTGTGCAGTTGCCCAGCTTCCAAAGAACCTCACCCTGGCCACATCTGTGGAACCTGCCTCCAGGCACAGGGCCCTCCAAAGGGCCCATCTCCTGTCTGGCCACAATAATTGGTCCAAGTCACCAAGTTTTTCAAAAACTGAGGCTGGGTCAGAGAGGCTCTTTTGTGTCCCGTTGACGGGAAGTGGCTCCGAAGACTGTGAGCAGCCATGTTCCCTGCCAGATGTGCAGAATGAGCAGAGAGCATCAGACACAGATCTGTGTCTCTGCGGGAGAGATGGTGTCCCCATGGCATTTGACCCCATGGGCTGGTTCCCAAGGCCCTGGAGCTACCCCGGTTTTTGCAGCAATTCCTTCTGGTAAATATTGCTTTGGGGCTGAAGGGTCTGATAGAGACAGATTGTTTGGCAACCTGGTCCGTTTGCACCTGGTCTGCTCAGAGAGGTACAGGCAGGCCCGCCTTTCCAGGTCACTTCCACAGAGAGAATATGGCAGTCGGGCGCCCCTGCACCCCAAGCCACGGCCGGGCACGGCTCTGCTGTGTAACAGCCATAATACTGCCCTCTTCCCCCAAATGAGGGACCTCCTACTCTAAAAGCACTTCCAGCCTCAATCGTGCTGATCTTTACAGTGTGTCTGAGCAGCGTTTGGGCCCAGATACAGAGCCTACATGATACAGTTATCAGCCAGAGGCAGGTAGGGGCCGCTGGGTATGGGCCACCAGCCCGAGAGGCCAAGTTTGAGCCAGAGAGGGGAGGACAGGGTATCCAGGCAGCTTCCAGGGGGCCATAGTGCTCCCCTTAGGAACACAGCAAGAAGCATGATTCAGAAACCTGGAAAGGACCTTCTTACCAGCCTGCTAATCACAAGAATTTTTTTAAGATGGAGGCTTGGATTTTGAGGCTCTCTTGTCTCCAGTGCCTTAATCAGATTTCTAACATGACTGGCAGCCTGTGGGGGACAAAACAGACAAGGTCAAAGGTAATATATAAAATGGGAGTTGGGCAGAGGTTTCAACCCCAGCATTCCCTGGGAGATCTTAAAATACCCACGCCCAGGAGCCAGCCCCAGAGATTCGGATTCAGCTGGACTGGGGTGGGCCTGTAGGTGGAGCTTTCGGGAGCATTGCTCAGCCAAGAGCTGGTACTGCCCCTTTGTTCATGGATTTGTGAAGAGAAGTTGCCCTTTCAGGCCCCCTCCACCCCCGCCCCTGCCAGAGACAGTTGTCACAGTGCCTACACAGCAGCCCACCAGGCCGTGGGCTGACTCAAGAGCCACGGGAAACCCTGGATGGGGCAGGACTACTCTGCTCAGTAGATGTGAGCAATGGTAGCACTGAGCAGCCAGGCCTGGGGACAGGGGCAAATCCCAGGGGTTGAGGTGGGGGTTGGTGAAGGAGGGGCATTAATGCTAACTCTGCCGCTGGGATTAACCCTCAGGCCAGGCCCTGGGAAGGACTGCCCAGGGCTCTGGGGATGCCCGGAGCTGAGGACAGGCACATTCTCCTCCTGTTCCTATCCAGAGAGGGCGCTGGGGCCCTTGTTGAGGGTTCCTCCCAAATATGGACTGTACCCTCCATCTCACCCCACCCCACAAAACCCATAGTCTCAGAGCTGTGCAGAAGGAACCAGAAACTTCCTCTTCCCATCATGAAACGCTAACAGACTCCTGATTTGTCACTCTTTACAGAGGCAATGCTTTTATTCAAAAGGCAATGTTGTGGCTGGAAACACACTCTTCTTGAAAATTAAAACCTGTCCGGGCACTAAGGTTTTCATGAAGAATTCCAGATGTGTCTGGCTGTGTTTGAAGACTGTTTTGGGTTTCTCTGGAAAACTACAGGGCTTAGGAGCAAGTCTGGGGCTAGGTTCTACCTGGCCAATACCTGAGCGGTTTCAGCTACTCCTTAAAAAATGGCATTTCCCGAAATCAGACACTGTTCCAAGTTCTCCCACATGTCATCCCACGTAGTCCTTCTACCAACCTCACAAAGTGATTGGAGGTATCTCCAGTTTACGAATGAGGGGCTTGAGGCTTCTCCAGGTGAACCTGCCCAGCCTCACACAGGTAACACGGGGCAGAACCAGAATCAACCTCACTGCCCGCCCAAAGAGCAAACCAGAGCAGACCTCCTGACCTCCTTATAGGGAGTACAAGGTGAGGGAGAAGGGAGGGAGCTGAGATCCAGGGAGCACCCTCCGAGGCCCTGGGGATGGGGGTGCTAAGAGTGCTTCTGCCCAGGCTGTGCTTGTTTCAAGGCCCAACTCCTGAGTCTTGAAAGAACTTACTGTGGTCATGTTGCCTTCTCTTGCAAGCTCATGCACAGCTAGGATTTGGCAGGCATCGATATTATATTCATCTTTTTCTAGGATTCTGAAATAGGAAGAGGAGTCACATGAATTGAGAGTATTCATAGGCCAGGCTAGAATGGTGCGGCAGCCACTCCTGATTGTCTGGAAATATCCAGTCTCCCTTTCTCCTTTTAATTATGGAACTCCTTTATTTGGCTGGACTCATGGCTACCCAGAACAAAGACTACATCTCCCAGCCTTCCCCTGCAGCTTAGGTGTGGCCCTGTGACTAAGTTCTGGCCAACAGGATGAGTGCAAGTGCCCCAGGTGACATCTAGCTGTATTCTTACAGCCCACCTTCTCTTTCTTCTCTTTCCTCCTTCCTGCTGGCTTGAAACATGGACCATGTGAGCCACATCCTAGGAATGGTAGAGCAGCAAGACAGAAGGAGCCTTGGACCCTACAGAGTTAAGCTGCTGTTCCAGTCCTGGACAACCACCCAGACTTTTACCTGAGAGAGGAATGTCATTTAAGTCATGTGTCTGGGGTGATTTGTGACAGAAGCCTATTCATATTCCAACTATCATAGACATGATCATGGTACTGTCCATGGTCCCACGGTCCCAGGGTGGTGGAGAGATGCTTGGGGGGTCATCTGCGGCTGTATGATAGAAAGGGAAGCTTGTTTTCCATCATGTGTCATTGTGAAGACACAGTTTCTGGTCATACATACTATGGGGTTTTCAATATTCTGTTTCTTTAAAGGAAACTTCCTATTTTTCAGCCTCGTCAGGGATGGCCTTGTGCTTCATAGAGGGTTACTCTAATTAACACCCAAAATTCCACCAGCATCGACAAGGCAGTCAACATTCAAACGGTTCTAACACTTTATGGTGATTCTGAAAGTATTGGGCACCAAATACATTTGGAAATTAAAAAAAAAAAACAAACTTTAAAATAACTTATGGACTAAAGAAGAATCAGAATGGATATTAGAAAATTCTTAGAACCAAATGATACTGAAAATATCACATCCAAATTGTAGATACTGCTAAAATGGTACCTTGAGGAACATGCACAGACTTAAATGCTTATACTCTAAAAGAAAGTTGAGAATGGATGAGCCAGGCATCCGACTCAAGAGTTAGAAAACCAGAGCAGAACAGCCCCATAGGAAGGAGTTGGCAGGAAACCATAAAGAGCAGACATTAATGAAACAGAAAACAGAGATGTGATAGACACCAAAACTCAAAGCTGGGTCTTTAATAAAGACTAATAAAAGAAACAAATTAATGTTGACAAAGAAAAATAAGAGGGAATGGAAAAATAAATAATATTAGGGATGGAAAGAGAAACACACCTAGAGGGGGCAGAGATATTAAAAACAATGGGGGCGGGGTGCCTGGCTGGCTCAGTCCATAGAGCACGTGACTCCTGATCTCTGGGTTGTGAGTTCAAGCCCCACGCTGGGCATAGAGATTGCTTAAATAAGTAAATAAATAAAATAAACAAACTTTAAAAAAACATTTAAAAATTTTTTTAAAAATACAAAACAATGGGGGAGTTCTGGGAACACCACTAGCTGGGGAACACCCCCACAAGGGCAGGCGTTGGGTGTGGGACTCAGCCCACTGGCCCTAAACACTATTCCCCTCGGGTAGGGTAGCAGGGCCTTGGGCGAGGGAGACTGCGCATACCATGGTTGTGGCCTTCAGCCAGGTGCTCCCAGGATCCCGCTGGCTGAAGGCCAAGCCTCCAAAGCAAGGTCTTGACCCAGCTCCTGATGAGGACACTGGCCAGGTGTCAACTGTGGGACAGAGAAGCCGAGGCCCACACAGGCGCTGCACGAGGGGGCCCCTGTGGGTTGAGCAGGCCCGAATTGCGTTCATTTGCTACCGGGAGCCTCTCTCTGGGACACAGATTCCAGGGATGATGGTCAGAGGAATGACCATCCCTCCACAGGGAAGAAAGAGGTCTGCTTGTGTTTTGTTTTGGTTTTGAGCTGTGCTATAGACTAGCACAATTTAGTAATGATTCATAGTGATGACTTGTGGTCACTCAGAAAAAAAATAGTTAACTCTTTTTAGGAAGAAAATGAGTAGCATGCATTTTAGAATTACTTAATAAAAACAGTTCCAGCGTCAGAGTTTAAAGAGATAAGCTTCAGTTATCTAGAAAAGTCCATCCTCAGAAAACCTGGCATCAAACATCCCTCCCCCTCCAAGTGGTCTTTATTTCTATTGACAATGACAATACTCCAAAGTCACCTCAACTTGGTGTCTGGCTTCCACAAACCCCAGGAGCTCCCCAGCTCTTACTGTCTAGCTGATGTGCCCAGCCTCAGCTAAAAGTCTTCTCCCGGTCACCAACAACCTTGCCCCCTGAAGTTTTTATTACAGTGTATCATACCCATAGTTTAAAACAATTAAATAATGCAACAGTCCCTTTATGCTTCCCTACCCACCCCCCACTTCTTTAGAGGAAACTGCTTGTCGCCCTGTAACCTTGGTTGCTTTGGGCTCTTTGGGTCACTCCCTCCACCTGTCTCCTAAATAATGTGCTTATACCTCTAGATACGCCCATTTCTTTGTCCATCAGAGGCCTCCCTGTCCCCCCGCCATATGATCGCATCACTATTCATACCTCCTCTGTTGACAATATTTACTTTTATGTCTTGTTCCATCAAATACATGATGTCTCCCATGCCCCAGCTTGTAAGATGCGAACACATGAGGACCCTTGGCTTTGCCAAAAAAAAAAAAAAGGACAGCAGCAGCATGCTGGTGCGGTGGTGTCGGCTGACCCCCGCCCCTCACCTGTGGCCTATTTCGACCGTCTGCTCCCAGTCCTGCTGAGCCAAGAATAGCTGCATCTTTAGGACCAGGGCAGGCAGGAAGCTCCCTGAGGTGATGGTGATGTGGTTCACCACCTCCAGCGCCCCCGTGTAGTTCTGCTGCAACATGAAGTAGGTTGCCTGTTGGAAGCCCAAGAGAAGAGCCTCCATCAGTGCCCAGGAAGGGAGGTCAGGCGGGGGGCGGGGGGGGGTGGTGTCAGGGTCTCTACCAGAACAGGAGCAGAGGCTGACACAGGGGCGCTGCAGGGCCCCTCAGCTGTGCCAGGGAATCCCTCCAAGCCCCGGGGGCAGGAGTCATCCCTCAGAGTCACAGATCAAAGTCCACAGCAGGCTTGGCTTCCTGGACAGGCAAGGCAAGGGTTCTGGGGAGATAGGGGAGCCCTAGCAGGTGTGGGATACGGCAAGGCCACATACGGGCCACCCTAGGGGGAGACCTGAAGGTGCTGGGCACTTTCCAGTTCCACAAATGGCCCACTCATTTGCCATTCACTTCCTTGAAGCTTATCACTGAAAACTGCTCACTGGGGCCCAGGGTCAGTTCGGGCTTGCAGGCAACACCCTTGATGGGGGGGCTGTGGCACTTTTTCTCTGTCAAGGCCCACCGGGCTGGGGTTCTGGCCTCTGCAGGCCAATGGGCGCCACCAGGTTCTCCTGAATGAGCTATGACCCAGGTGTTTGAGGGGCAGAGAGCAATGCTCCCCAAGGACTTGAAACTGGACTCTGAAAAGGATAGCTTATGTTAGACCTTCGATAACCCGCCCTCAAGAGACTTACTAAAAACAAGAGGAGGATTGTTCTAGATAAAGATTTATGCATACACGTGCTCACTGCAGCACTCATTTCTAAGTGTAAACTGGAAACAATCTCCATGTCCAAACAATAGGGGATTGGGTTGGCAAATTATATGAGGTCCATACAACAGGGGATTGGTTTGATGGAGCTGTTCAAAATGACATTGGCTTATGACAAAATCTTACAGGAAGAAAAGGAAACCGAATGATAAGATGTCTTATGATTACAATTAAATTAAATAACAACAACCCTGTTTCCCTCCCTGTGGAGGGTGCTCAGTGCCTTCTAAGGCACACCCTGAACTGCATGCATAGAAAAAAGACTGGAAAACACTAAGGCCCTAAAACGTCCACATGAGTTGTTTGGAGGGGGAGCATGAAGGACATCATTTTAATTCGTCTTTTGACTTTTATAGCCTTCTGTTTTTTTAATGAGTACATACTCATTTTCTAATAAGATATATACTAAGAGAAGAGAATAAGAGGGCTAGCTTTTCCTTCATACATTGATCCAGTGGGGGTCACATAAGAAAAAAGGAACTTAATTTAAATTGAGATCAGACAACACAAACCACGTATCTCCTTTCTCTTATGGCCAACTGAACTTAACAGGTGAGAAGAGAAAGCGTGACAGAAAGATGTGGAGAAAAAAGGACAGACCCTGAGAAGACCCCATGCAGAACGAGACAGGGACTCACACTGAGCAGGCAGGATCGTGAGAGCCGAGCCTGGGCTGCTGTGTGACCCTGACCCTCTCCAGGTCCCCGCCCCTCATCGGCCAGGTGAGGGCCCAGAGACAGAGGGTCCCTGGCTCCAATGGCCCAGGCAGGGATCCTTCCCCTCCCCCCACTGCCCACCTTTCCCATCAGCCCCAGCACATCTTTGCTGTCCTGCATTCCTTGTTCCAGGTACTTGATGGATTTCTTCACGGTATAGGGCTTGTCTGAGGTGAGGTCCACCCAGCCTCGGAGCACATAGCTCTGGGATCAGAACAAGACAGAAGATGAAGTCCTTGGTCTTGCAGAGCCTTGGCCCAGGCTGCCCGCCCACCTTGTGTCCCACCCCTGACACTCTGCACCCCGAGGCCCCACCAGGCGCACCTACTTGCAGACCCCAGGGCAGCCCTGCTCCCTCCCACTGCCAGGACTTGGCTCTGCTTGCTTCTGTGCCCACACAGCACTCCCAACCAAACCCCTTCCCCCAATTAACTCCCTCAAGTCTCTCAAACTCAGCCTAGGGGGACCCTCCTGTCGGAGGCCTTCCAAGACCTTCCAGGCTGAAGGTGGGTCCTCCCCGGGACCCCCACGGCTCTGCTGCCCCTACTGACATACTCCCACCTGTCTTGTTACTTCCTGTTTACACTGGGATCAGGAGGCCACCATGGGCCACTGGGCATAGCCTCTCCTGCTCTCTCCACGCCTTAGCCCAGCACAGGGCCTGGACTGCGTGGGAGGCGGGAATGCCTTCTTGGGGGGTGAGCAGGAGCCATTCTAGCTCCAGGGCTTGCAGGCTCTGCTCCAGTCTTCACCCAGCCTCTGCTGGCAGATGGGTGGCCAGGCCTGGGAGGTGAGATCACAGGGCACTTGGATGACCATTGCCCTGAAGCATCCCGCATGCCCTAGACCAGTGTTTCTCAACTCTTTCCCATCGCTCCCCTCCTAAGGAGCCTTTTCAGACATTTTCCCTAATCATTTCCTCTCCTTCCAAGACATTTTAATATCACAGATACACTATCTGTTTATGCAGTGTGTAAATCTATGTTTTGTACATAAACAGTAAGATTTTTCTCACCCCCTCCTCGGGGAACCAATTTTCACCCCCTTGAGGGGTGAGATCATCCCCTGCTAAGGTGGAGACTAGACTGAGCCTAGATTGAGGCTTCAAACTCTACCATTAGTCCCGATCCACCACATGTGAGAATCTACTGTATGGGCCACCACTGATATCCAGCAGACCACTACAAGGAGGGAAGGTAGGCCCAGCATAGCCAACTCATCTAGTTTTCCAAAAGAACCAGGAAATCTGGGCTTTTAGGTAAAAATCTTTTGATTTCTAAATGTCGGCAACTAATTCAAGATTTAAAAAATATGCAGTACAGGGGCGCCTGGATGGCTCAGTCGTTAGATGTCTGCCTTCGGCTCAGGTCATGATCCCGGGGCCCTGGAATCGAGCCCCGTGCTCGGCAGGAAGCCTGCTTCTCCCTCTCCCACTCCCCCTGCTTGTGTTCCCTCTCTCGCTGTGTGCCTCTCTCTCTCTGTCAAATAAATAAATAAAATCTTAAAAAAAAAAAGGTTTAAAAAACATTAAAAAAAATATACAGTCCAGGCCACAAAATGGCTAATCTGTCTGCAGATTAGACTCTGGACACATCCCAGCGTGTACTCGGCTAAACCCTGAGACAACGTGGGTGGGGGCTCCCATGAGACCTGAGGTCTTGTGGGTGCCCGGGTGCGGCCCTCTCCCAGTCCCAGGGTGCTCCGCAGGAGTAAAGGCCACCCCACTCGGATGTGTTCAGGTGCTGCTTTCTGCAGCTCTGTCCCCTCGATGCCCGAGGCAGGTACCTCTCTGGAGCTGCTGGAGATCTTCAGGGTGCGGTCGATGTACTCCTTGGCCTTGTCATGGCGGCCCATGAGCCAGAGGAAGAGGCCGCCATAGTAGAGCGCCGTTGCGCTGGCTGTCTTGCGGATTTCCTTCAGGCTGCTCTCAAGCTCCTGAATGGCTTCTCGGTCTGTGAATCCGAGAGGAGGAAGAGGGCGAGTCAGAGGGAGGAGGGCTGCCTGGTCCTGCGGGAGGCACTGAGGGCCCCGGGAGCTGCCTCTCAGAGGCCACTCTGAGGTCCTTCAGCGCGCAGCAGACCACACGCCAGCCCGGGGCCTGCAGGCCACAGGAGCCGCCCACGCCGGGATTTGGGTTTGCTGTCCCAGGTTTATCTTTTCTCCCCTGGGCCCAGCAGTTTGCCGAGTAGGCAGACCAAACGGAATCCCCTACCTCAGGCCCACAGTCCATCCCGAGAGGGGAAAGAGTTGTTTGTAGTGTCTTGGAATCTTTCCCTGACTCTAGAGAGATGGACGTTAGGGGTGGAGTAATTACATCAACTTGATTTGTCTCAGCAGGGTCTGGGCAAAGGAAAGCGGGGTGTCTTCCCAACTCCTGGGATCTGGAGGGAGGCCCCCTCCCACTCTCATGCTCTTTGTCCGTGGCTCCCACTCAGCAGGACCTGGGCACGGGATCTTCTTTGAGGCCCCCAAGGGGAGAGAAGGGAAGCCACTCCTCACGGGCCAACGGCATGTGCTGTCACTGGTGTATCGCCTCCCATGGCAGCCCCTGGGGGGGGCGCCGCTCTGGAGTGGGGCTGTCTTCCACCAGTGGGGCCAGGCCTTGCTGGGCATTGCTGCACTCACCGATGGTTTCAGAGCACTTGTGAGCATAAATGAGGGCCATGGTGGAGCACAAGGACACATCTGGATGATTCCGGATGCTCTCCAGGTTGCTGATGGCATCCTGGATGTGCTCTGCAAAGAAGAGCCCACGTGGTTATGTCCCCAGAGGACAGAAGGCTCTGTGGCAGACGCATGGGAGCCCTTGTCAGAGCTGACTCAAGGCTTGGCACCACCTGGCTTCACCCAGAATCATTAGGCTAATAGGTCCAAACATCCCCAGTGGCCCAAGTTCCCTGAAGGGGCTGCTGACACCATGGTCCAGGCTGCCAGGGGCTGGAGGGCTTGGAGCTCAGATGTACCTGTGAGTACTCTCAGGGACACCTGTGAGGCCGGGATTTGGGGATTTGGGGGGTCAGTTCTGAAGAAGGACCTCAGGGCATTCTCAGCTTAGCTGCTCAAGAGCCACAGATTACACTTATCCCTCCATGTCCACTGAGGTTGGCCACGGGCGGCTCAGCCAGCCCCCGGCCCACGACTACCTTCTGACTGTCAGTGAGTCAGTACCTGAGGGAGGCTCGCTCCTCCCCTGCTCCGGCACCATACCTGCCTTTACCCATACCTCCCCCTTCCTCCCTTTCCTGCACTACAAGCTCCCAGTTTCCAAGCCTAGGATGCATCCAGTAAGCATGCAGTCATGTCCCCCACCCACTCATTTTCCAGATAGGGACACTGAGGAGCAGAGCAAGGGTGCTGAGCTCTCTGATGTCTCAAAAGTCAACTAGATATGTCTTACAGAGCCATGCGGATTAACCTGGGAACCTAGCTACTGAGTGTGAGACTCTTCCCTTGGGCACATGGCTGGGGTACAAGGAGGCATTCCAGGTAGAGCCAGAGTGTGAGGGCTGGGCTAGTGTCTGAGGTCAGGAGGCCAACACTGGCAAGTCCTTACCTTCCCTGAGGATCCCGTAGGTTTTAAAGAACTGTAGGACAGGGTCATTGCTGAATTTTTCCAGGCCCAAGGCCGCGGCCTGCTGCACATGGCGGAAGTACTGTTCTTGGCTATAGTAAATGATCCCAGCCTGTGGAGAGAAAGACACAGTGGCAAGAGTCCCAGTCCCTTCTCTCTGTTCCCTCCCACTTTCTCCCCTATTCCCTGTGCCTCCTCCATTCTGCAAAAAGAAGGCGGGAAAGAGAACATTTGGGCCTCATTTTGTTCTTCACCAGCCCCAGGAGTAGCTCCATTGCAGTTCCCCAGGAAGGAGGAGCTTGGACTTGTTTGGGAATTGTCCACAGATTCTGGGTCAGATGTGATGGAGGATTCAGCTTAGGCTTTGTCTTAGTACGGGACTAAGGGGAAAGAGAGAGGGCCAATAATAAGAATGGGTACACCACCAGTTAGAGTTGTAAGTTACTGTGGGTTAAACACTTGTTGGGAACCGTATCAAGGGATTTATACCCATTATCTTATGCATTATTCTCTCCATATCCTTCACAGTTAAAAAAGCTGAAGCCTATAGAGACGATGCCTTGACAAAAGTCATGCAGTAACAAGGGCTGAGATTTCAAAGTGAAGTCTCACTTCCCTTAAGGTTCGTGGGTGCTGGGGTTGGGAAGGAGATGTGGTTGGGTTGTAAGCAGTCTTGTGGGCCATATGAAAGAGCCCAGACATCACCCTCAGGGTAATAGGAAACAGATGGAATGGTTTCAAGCAGGAGGAGGGATGTGTTCCGATGTGTGTGTGTGAGCGGTGGTGGTGGTGTGGGGACTGCTGGTGAAGAGAGAGCTGAAGCAGAGAACTCTTTGGGGGGTCTGTGTGTGCGGGGTAGTGTTTCAGGTGCCTGGGGAGAGATGGTGGTGATCGTGGGCTAGGAGATACAAAGCAGTGGGTTCTGTCAGGTCACTTGTAGGAGCGAACATTTCCTGCTGATAGACAGGACCCGAGGTGAGAATGGGGAAGAGTGAAGGCTGTAGGATCAAACAGTGGTGCCGTCTTACTGAGGTGGGGGACGCAGAAGAGGCAGAGGCAGGGGAGGGGGAGATGTTGGCAAGATGGTAGAGATAGGTTTTGGATACGCCGGTTGGGGGCAGCTCGAGGACAAGACTGGGTGGGGATGCTGATTTGGAGCTCAGGGCCCATGGAGAACACCAGAGGAGAAAGATGCGCTCGCCGGGAACAGTGAGGCCAGAGGGGGCCAGGCTCTTCATGAGCGGCCGGCCGGGGACAGCGAAAGGCGGGTAAAGGGGACAGCAGGAGCGGTCGGAGAGGTCACAGGAGAGCAGCGGGACGCGGGGGTCTCGGGGCCAGGGGCGGAGAGTCCCGGAGGGAGCGGCTTGGCCGCACTCCGACCACACACCATAAGGGAGGAGTCATCGCTGCTCATCTCCAGGCGCCCGCGGCTCCGAGTCCGGGTCTGGCGGGGCCGCGCGGAGCTGGATTCCCGAGCCAGGGTCCTGGGCACGCCTCTCGCGGCCGGAAGTTGGAGGCGCGCGTCCTTGGAAACGGAGGTGAGGGCCGGTTGCTAAGAGCGTCAGAGTCAGGGGTGGGAGAGGCAGGCGCCCACGTGACAAGGCGCCGGCAATCGAGCGCCGAGAGGGCGAGTGCGCGCTGGTGGCGCCCGGTTGGGCGGCCGGGTGGGCACGGCCGTACGGGACACGGGCGCCGCCGCCGGGCCGCCGCCATGGGTCTGGGCGCCAGCGCTGAGCAGCCCGCGGGCGGCGCCGAGGGCTTCCACCTGCACGGGGTGAGTCGCCCCCGCGGCGCCGGTGACCTTGGCGGGGCGCCCGCCCGGACGCGAGGGGACGTCTGACCGCCGGCTCGAGGGTGTTAGCGGCGGGGTCTCGGCCCCCCGAGAGGCCGGGGTGTGCCTCCTTCCCGGTGGGGGGTGTGCCTCCTTCCGGGTGGGAGCCGCCCGCGGGAGGCGGCGCCGCGGCTCTCTGGCCCCCGGGCGGCCCGGCGCCAGCCCCGAGTGCCAGCCATGCAGGAAGCGGGAGCGTTTCCTGGTCCGGTCGGGCCGCCCGGAATGGCACTTCTCCCGGGTGAAGATTACTCCAGGTCCAGTCGGGACGCACGTGTGCGCTTAGGTCGTATTTGTGATCGCCTCCTTGCTGGGCCTGGGGAGAGAGCCAGCAAGGCCGAGACCCTAGCTCCCCGCCCTCGGGTCCATGGAGTCGGGGTGGCCAAGTGGACGCCGACTGCCAAGGAGCCTGCCGGCGCGCTCCCGCCGTCTTGGCGTCGGACAGGACTCGGGTCCGGGGCTCGAGGAGCAGTGCCAGCCAGCCAGGGAGAGCCTCAGCAGGAGAGCCAGGAGAATGCCGCAGAAGGCACGGGGGGCGAGCGTTGGCAGCAGGGGAGGGACCAGGAGGTCTGGACAACCGGTTCTGGGCAAAGGGGAGACAGAGCGGAGTTCCTAGAGTCTGAAGGTGAGGAGAGGGCCCGCAGCCAGATGGAGAGTTGGGTGGCTTTGTGTACTGTGGAGAAGGAGGGAGAGGGGCAGGAGGGTCTCCGAACCCACAGGGCAGCGAGGAAGGACCTCGTGTTCTAACATGGGCACCGTGGATGGATTGCAGACCTGGGTGTAGGGCGGCAAGCTGGTCAGCTTGGTGCCTGGCTGCTGAGGGGAAGGCTAGAGGCGGGGGTTCCTAAAAGGAGAGCCAGGTTGGCTTCAGGGCCCAGAGTTGACAGAACCCGTGTTCGGCGATGGGCTTTCTCTGGTTGGCATCACGGTGAGGCAGGCACCTGACAGAAAAGGTGGACAGTGGAATGCATCCCATCAGGGGAATCTTCCAGCAGGTTGATGGAAAGCAAAGAAACTGAGGACTTGGCAAGAGGGAGAGGTGGGGCAGTGGGGGGGGGGAATGTGGGAGAAGGGCTGAGTGGAGAGGTGAAGGGATTGGAGGTCTTCCATCCACAAAAACAGGTATTTTCGAGCACGTGCTCTGGCAGGCCGAGTTCTGGGTGCCAGAGATAAAGCAGCGGACAGAACGGACATCGTCCCTCTTCTTATGGGGCCTACCCTTGGTTGCTGGCGCGGAGAGAAGGGAGACAGACGAGATAGAAATACAAATACATGGTAGGCGGTGATCAGTGCTGGGGAGGAGAAGAAAGTAGAGCATGTGTGTACAGAGGATGAGTGGGTGCTGTTTTGGATAGAGGGGTCAGGAAAGGCCTCACATCAAGACACCTGGGAAGGAAGGAGTGGACAGTACAGATACTTAGGGGAAGAGCGTTCTAGGCTGAGGGAGGCCCTGAAGTGGGTTGCTCCGGTTGGATTGAGGAAGAGCAGGAGATGAGGCTGGCGTGCATAGGTGGGGTGGCCCGTGTGAGGAGGACAAGCGGTACAGGATGAGGCCAGGTTCTGCGGGGGCCTGTCGTGCCCCAAAGATCTAGGATTTTCTTCTGCCCCGTGGAGCCATCGGGACGTTTTCTGCGGAAGTGTGACATTACCCAGTTACATTTTTTAAAAACTGAAGAACACGCGTGCCGCCTTCTGGAAATGCTGGCATTCTCGCTGTGCGCCAGGCATGTTGGGAAAGTCCCTGCCCTCAGTGAGATTAGAGGCGTGGAGGGTCCCCCCAGGAAATGGTTGTTACCTGTCTGTGCAGGCTCTGGGTTGGACTTCCTGGGCTCCGATTTCTGAATAATGGAGTACTTTTCCTCCTGCGGAAGTCGGTGCTAGTAAAAGGGTTAAATGCAAGGTAGGGCAGGTGGCGCAGTCCCCTGGGACCGAGCCAATCCTCAGCAAGTGTCAGCTGCTATCCCTTTAATTACATTAGATGCCCTGATGGGGAAATCAGGTGGAAAGTGTTGTGAAAGCAGCAAGCATCGAGGGGCTGTGGGGTGGGGGTGATGGGAGCCCCCAAAGGAGAGCCGGACAGGGGGCAGCGCTCGTGGCGGGAGCGGGGGTGCGGTGGCAGCCGCCTAGATTATTTCTGCGCTAGAGCCCTAGTGGGCGATGGCAAGGCCCGGGGCCAGGGCAGTGGAGTACAGCCAGGGGACAAGGTCACGGCGGTGGGTGGGGAGAGGGCCGTGGGATTGGAGGCCTGAGCCTCTGGACCTCAGTAATGATGGAGGGCAGCTGCCAAGGAATAACTGAGGAGGGCAGCGGGCCGGCAGCTGGGTGGCTCTGGCCTCGGGAGCAGAGGGAGGCAGAATGGCATGAGTAACTGTCCAGTGGCTTTCAAAAGACACCTTGTCCCAGCTTGCCCATGAAGAGAGAGGGTCAGGGCTCAGAGCTCCCCTGTCGCAGGCCAACTGGGACTGGAGTCGGCTTCTGGGCTCACTGTCGTTGGAAGCCATGGCAGCTTCTGGGGGTGGCAAGCAGGGGCTCGGTGGGTGGTGACCTAGCTAGAAGGGCGTCCTAGTTCCGGGGGCGAATTAGCCTGGATCCCAAGGCTCAGGGCGAGCTCTCCTTCAGCTTGGGGAATCCAAGACTATAGGGGCTGGTGGGTGGCGGAAGCCACAGGGCCTTCCCATGGTGGGGGCATCCAGAACCTGAAGACACGTGAGCCCTGTGTCCTCTGGGTTGATGGCTGACCAGCAGGACATCAAGTGCTCACAGCCAAAGGCCTGAGGGTGTGGGGCCCACCGCAGGGTCCGGCCCTGGGGATAAAGGCTGCATTGTTTGAGCAAGGCTCTGTAAATGGGGCCTTTGAGATGGATTTCTACCCCAGCTGGGAGGCCTGGTTGCTGTGTGTTTGGAGACAGCAGTGAGTTCCGGAGTACAGGGTTGGAGGCCCCTTGGGCTAGGAGCCGTCCCCACACAGTAGTGGAGACTAGGCTGTGAGGCGGGGATTCGGCCCTGCTCGTGGGGCTCCCTCTCACAGGGCTCCCAGCTCAGGCTCATCCCTGTCCCTTGCGTCTGCTTCCCTCAGCCACACTCCTCAGCAGCTCCCACGCCTGCCCAACTGAGCTTGATCTGTCACCACAGGGTATCTGGGGCCCTCTGGCATCTGGCCACAGGCTGCCCACCCTCTCTGTCTTTCTGAGCACAGCCCTGGTCCCACCTATCCTGGGGCCCTCCCTTCCTGTCCACATCGAAACCTTTCTGGTAAACCTGCTGGCTTCCCGGTGGCCCCAGCTTCCCCACAGGCCTCTGCCACCCTGTGTCTGTGGGGTCTACTAGAAGCCCCCGGAGCTGCCCTGGGCTCTCCTGTGAGGCATCCCTGGAAGCAGGATGTGTGGGTCACGATCAGACAAGAGCCGTTTCCTAAAGAGGACGGTCTTGCCCAGGAAGGTAGCAAGAAAGGATGGAGTTACCCTGACAGTGCCCACGTGGGGCCTGCCTGGAACAGTCGTGCAGTGCCCGGGTCCTTGCTGGGACAGCGGAAGTGGTGATGGACGGTCTCTGACATTGGGGGCGGGGGGGTTTCTCGGGGAGTCACGAGGCTGGTGCCGTGACTGCGGCCTCTGCTGTGGGACAGGTGCAGGAGAACTCCCCAGCCCAGCAGGCGGGCCTGGAGCCCTACTTTGACTTCATCATCACCATCGGGCACTCGAGGCTGGTGAGGCTCCCGGTGCTACCTGCCGTGTGTGTGTGTGTGTGTGTGTGTGTCTCTCCTGTGTGTGTGTGTGTCCTGTGTATGTGTGTGTCCTGGCTCCCAGTGCTACTTGCCGTGTGTGTGTGTGTGTCCTGTGTGTGTGTCCCGGTGCTACCTGCCATGTGTGTGTGTGTCTGTGTATGTCTCCTGTGTGTGTGTGTGTCTGTGAGTTTGTGTGTCCTGTGTGTGTGTGTGTCCTGGCTCCCAGTGCTACTTGCCGTGTGTGTGTCTGTGTGTGTGTCTGTGTGTCCCGGTGCTACCTGCCATGTGTGTGTGTCTGTGTGTGTCCTGTGTGTGTCTCCTGTGTGTGTGTGTGTGTGTGTGTGTGTGTCCTGTCCCACAGCAGGCCCCACCCTGCTCCTGCCTCCCTTTTCTTGCGGAGGGAGGCCCAGCCCATCTCTCCTTATTCTAGGCCTGTACTCAGCTTGATGGGGGCCCTGCCCAGTGCCCAGCTCCTGAGCTTTCTGGGGTGGATGGGCGGTGAGGGGGCTCTTGGAGCTGGACACGAGGTCTAAGGGGCCTGCCTCTCGGGGCATGAGAGGTGTCAAGGTGGCCAAGGGGCTGCTCAGAGAGTCAGAGAGGGGCAGCCCTGCGGTGCTCTGGATTGTATTTTCCGGGGGGCTGAGGGAGGCGGGTTTTGTGGTGCTTAGGGGTGGTGGGGGTTGCGGTGGTCGCAGGCCCAGACCCTGCCCTGGCCCACGCCCACACAAGACCCTGCTGGGGCAACTGGTCACCTGGGCCCTTCCCCGTGTCAGACCCAAACTTGTCTGAGGGGCCCCAACCCAGGTTGGGGGTGGGGCCCTTGGCATCAGCCCCGCTGCCCCCACAGAACAAGGAGAATGACACGCTAAAGGCCCTGCTGAAGGCCAACGTGGAGAAGCCCATGAAGCTGGAGGTGTTCAACATGAAGACCATGAAGGTGCGCGAGGTGGAGGTGGTGCCCAGCAACATGTGGGGCGGCCAGGGCCTGCTGGGGGCCAGCGTGCGCTTCTGCAGCTTCCGCAGGGCCAGCGAGCACGTGTGGCACGTGCTGGTGAGTGGGCGCAGGCTGGGCGTGTGGGGGTGGCTGGCGGCCCGGGGGGTAAGGGTGGGCTGTGGGGGCAGGTGGGCGAGGCCAACAACCAGTGCTCCTGGGAGAGGGGTCCCAGAGGGCCGCTTATCATCCCCCGAGCTGTGCACCTTGCTTGTTAGCCAGGCGACTTGGGGCACCTTCTCACCCTCTAAGCCTTGGTTTGTTATTTTGAGGGGTGGGCTACCATCTACTGGAGAGAGGAGTTCTTGTGCTGCCAGAAGGCTGCTGCTGCTGGTCTTTATAGATCGTGTCTTTTCTGGTAGGCTCTAAGGTATACCAGGATCCAGGCGTTTCTGGCAGGTCCCCTGAGAGCCCCTTTGGGCCTGGGCGGGTGCTTGGGGGCTGGGTCTTCCTGAATCTCAGTGATTGAGTTGTCACAGATGTTGCTGTTAGTGTCTGTTCTCTCTCTCTCTCTCTCTCTCTCACACACACACACACACACACACACACACGACATGTACATTCTTTGATGGTGCCCCCAATGTTGAATGCTTGGTCCCAGGGCTTAGTGGAAGGAGGGTGGAAATGGACTGATGTGATTTCTAGCCTCCTCTGTTGCTCACTGACTTCTCGTGGGAGACTTCTCAACCTTTCAGCCTTCCTCGGTTTGTCCATGAGTGCAATGGGGGGGGGGGGTGATGAGGCAAATGCCTTTGCATTTCTTGGGGTGACTGGGAGATTGGGAGTGGTAGAGTTTCCCAAGGGAGGAAATGATCCTTGTACCCAGTTCTGGTCCCTGCCCCTGCCTCCAGCCCCTAACACAGGGGTCTTCAGCCATTTGCCTGCACCAGTAACAGCACAGCAATTGGGCACTTATTGTGGGGCCAACCTGTGGTTTTCATTCTTTACCTATATTCTATTTTTAATCTTCTCAGCAACCCTGTGAGGAAGTACTGCATATCCTCCTCTTAATTGTGGGGAAACTGACGCTAGGGGGTTAAGTATTTGTCCACAGTTACAGGCTAGAGGTTGGTGGAGTCAGGATTGAACCCAGATCAGATTCCGGAGCTCAGGGCTGTGAGCGGTGCCGTGGTGCTGCCCTCTGCCGGGCAGGCTGTGCACCTGCGGGAGGTCGGGAAATGAGGGAGTGGAGTAGGAGAGTCTGGGCTTGAGGTCCTGACCTGGAGCCCAAGGACAAGTGTCCCGCTCAGGACCTAGAGAGGCAGCCCCCTCCAAGCACCGCCCCTGCAATACCCAACTCAAGGAGCAAGACGGGTAGTTGGTGATTCTTTCCCCAGGACGTGGAACCTTCTTCACCTGCCTCCCTTGCTGGCCTGTGCCCCTACACAGACTATGTGGTTGGCTCAGACCAGATCCTCCAGGAGGTGAGCAACCTTTGGTTTGCCCTTCCCAGGCTCCCCGGATAGGGTGTGGAGATGGGTGCTGTCCATGAGAAGGGCCTCGTTTTGTCGAGGCCTCCAATCCCAGTGCTGGGAGCGGGGCTCAGGCGCTGGCTTTGTCGTAGTCCGAGGACTTCTTTACACTCATCGAGTCCCACGAAGGGAAGCCCTTGAAGCTGATGGTTTACAACTCCGAGTCCGACTCCTGCCGGGAGGTGACTGTAACTCCCAACGCAGCCTGGGGTGGAGAGGGCAGGTACTTCCTCAGTCGGAGGGCGGCGGGGTGGGGGCCCAGTAGAGCCCTGGCTGGACCTGGCCACTGGACATGGATGCCCAGAATCCCACGGTGGGGGGGCGGAGGCAGGGCTCTGGGTCCAGGGATCCTGAGGATGACCACTGGTCCAGGAGGCACCCTTTCTGCCCCTCACGGCCAGGAGTCGGTGGGGTTGGCAGGTCTAGGAAGGGCTATGGGACAATCCCCTGGATCGAATGTTTCTGGACTTTGGCAGTCTGGGCTGTGGTATTGGCTACGGGTATCTGCACCGGATCCCAACCCAGCCTCCCAGCCACCACAAGAAGCCACCTGATGCCCCGGCACCTGGTGCCCCACCACCTGATGCCCTGCCTCCTGATGTCCTGCCTCCTGATGTCCCGCCACCTGGACCCACCCCCCAGGACTCTCCTGCCCCTCCCAGCCCAGAAATAGGCTCTAGGCAGGATGACTACATGGAGGTACGAGGGGAGCATCTGCCAGTGAGGGGAAGGGGGAGCTTCATACGGGCAAAGGGGCCTGGCACCTGGGAAAAGAGGACTCAAGGCTGCTGTCACCAGGGGCCTATTTGTGGAGCCGTTGGGAGGCTTTTCTTGCTTCTGGGACCCAGCGGAAGCAGGTGGTCCCATCCTGGGACAGTGAAACTCACTTTGGTTCTCCCGCCACTTGGGTCTGGAGGTGAGGGTAACGGCAAAGCACTAGTTGTCATTTTCCTTTCATGAGCGGGAAACGGAGGCTCAGGTGCGCAAAGCCTCGTGCTGTGCCTCAGTGAGTCTGTGGTAATGCTGGGCCAGAGGCTGGGCATCCAGAGGCCTCTTGTGCCCGACTTTAGATCCCCTCTAGGGGAAGGGCAGGTCCCCATGGCTGTTTGCTCCGTCACGCAGAGTGGTACTTCCATGGCCAGTGTGGGCCGGGGTTGGACTACTCTGTCCCGACTGCCCCTGCCCTGTTCCCTCCTTCTTCCCTGGCCCCCGTAGGCTCTGCTGCAGGCACCTGGCTCCTTCATGGAGGGACAGCTTTCTGAGCCTGGGAGTCCCAGCCATGGTGCTCCAGACCTTGGGGGATTCCCACGTCCTATGGAGACTCCTCTTCAGCCTCCCCCTCCGGTGCAGCGCGTCATGGACCCAGGTAGTGAGCGGGCTCTGGAGAGGAGGCTAAGGTGCTGACGTGGGCCCCAGGTTGAGGGCGAGGCTTCCGTGGCAGCGCCAAAGCTTCCTCAGACCTGCTGATGCCTCCTAGCTCACATATGCCCAGATGGTCGCAGATGAGCCGGTCCGACATGCTGATGGAGGCGGGGGGGGGGGGGGGGGCACTGCAGTCCACAGAAGGGAAGCAGCCTGCCCAAGGTCACGCAGCAGAGTGGGGACAGAGCAGGGTGCGGGCCCTCTGCCACTGTGCTGTTCTCGTTCCTCAGCAGCAGGCAGTGGGGACCACTTTGGGGTTGGGTGGGGGCACCCCCATGGGCTGAGATTACAGTTTCAGGCCGGGCCAGGCGCCCCAGGAACGGGGCTGAGTGAGCCCAGGGTAGGGGCCTTCCGGGAGTCCGGGTTTTGTGCTGGCGAAGACTCGCACCCTTCCCCTAGGCTTCCTGGCCGTGTCGGGTCTCTCCTCCTTGGAGAGCAGCAGCGCCGGTGTCTGGCCCAGCCTGCCCTCGGCCACAGAGCTGACCTGCACAGCTCTCTCAGCCTCCGGGCCCGAGGACGTCTCCAGCTGCGGTTCTCACGAGCGTGGCGGTGAGTGGCCCACACCTGCGGAAGCTTTCCGGGAGGGACCCTGCGTTGTTGGCAAGGCGGCCCTGAGTTGCTCGGCTGGGTGGGAGGCTGGCTTTGGGTGAAACACAGCCAAAAGCTCCTTTCCCCATCAATGCCTGGAGTTGGGGGGGTGGTGTCAGTGGTGGCTGCTCCAGGCCACGCCGGCCCGGGGTTCTGCAGGCCTCCTCAGCCCCTCCCTGTATGTTTCAGGTGAGGCCACATGGTCCGGATCAGAGTTTGAGGTCTCCTTCCCGGACAGCCCAGGCACCCAGGCCCAGCCAGACCACCTGCCTCAGCTAACCCTTCCTGACAGCCTCACCTCTGCAGCCTCACCGGAAGACGGGCTGTCTGCTGAGCTGCTCGAAGCGCAGGCTGAGGAGCCGGCAAGCACAGAGAACCCAGATTTCGAGGCAGAGGCTGAGGAGGCAGCCAGCCAGGCCCAGCTCTCCACCCCTGAATAACGCCCTTGGCTGTGTCGAGGCCCCTGATGGCATTTCGTGAGGCCTAGATGTGGGGAAGCAGCTTAGGCCACACTCCGTAGCCCAGCCCCTTGCCTGATCCCGGCCCAGCGTGCAGCTTCCTAGGCGATGGCTCCCAGGATGTGCAGGGACTTCTGTGGCTGTGGGGGGCGGAGGGGGGGGGGGGGCGCTTGTGTGTCCACATAGACCCTACTGGTGTCCAAGAGATGACCTCCCAGCATTAATTGTGCCTGATGGTCCTGGCTTTGGGGAATTGTGCACTCAGACAAATCCTTTTGGGGTGGTGGGAGGCTGGGAGCAGCACCCAGATTAAGTTTTGCAGGAGCTGGGGTAGGAGAGGAAAGGACTGTGCTGCTTGGGTGGGGCAAAGAGCCTCAGTGGGTAGGAAGAGGAGGCCGTGGGCCAAGGGCATCTGTTGGCCACGTACCCTTGAGTCCAGTGCTCGCTCCTGCTTTGGTCACTGTGGCTGCCCAGGAGGCAGCAGGGTCCACACAGGGTCGTGTGTGCAGATGGAGTGAAGGAGGAAGGGACAGGTCTGGAGTGTTCGCCTAACACTTGGCAGGGCGTGCCTTGATTCTTGCGCAGCTCAGCTAGCCCTTGGGGACCCCAATTACTGTCTCCTCTGTCCTGTGCCCTCAGTCTCTATGCTGCCCTGCACAGTTGGCTCCGGCAGGCTGACGTCTGCCAGTCCCAGCCAGAGGAGAGAAGCAGTGACCTCGCCCCTCTCTCCTGGGAGAGGAGGGTTGGAAATTCCGGGCCCGTCAGCAGAGACTCACTTGTCCTTGGACCACGATGTTCCTTCTTCCCCAGGGTCTACACTCCACAGACCCAATATCCCTAGTAGTGACTCCTGTCAGCTTCCCAACTTCTACAACCATCTCTTCTAAATAGATACAAGGCATCCAGGCAGCCCCAGTGGTGAATACAAATGGCAAATTTAAGCTCACCATCCTGAGCAGACTCTCAAAGCCATTCCTGACTGGATCTCTTTACACAAAGCTCCCACCCTAAGGGGGAACGAGGGGCCTGGACAAGAGTGGGCAAGGGCCATTCCGTTCTTTTCCAGAGTATGGAAGGAGGCTGTTTCCTCCACCCCAGGTACCTGGAGAGGCTAGGACTAGGCCAGGTCTTCTGCTCTACCTGGTTCCTGCAGGAAGAGGAGGGCTCCACACAGTAACCAGCTCCCCATCCCCTGAAGTCCCTCACCTGCCCACTTCTTGCTGGTTGCCATGAAAGCAGCCTCTCTGGCCTTGTCTTCTAGCTGCTACCCAGTTTAAAGTCCGACCTTTGCCGCTTGATCTGTAACGTGTGCACTTAACAGCATTCAGAGTTCTGTTAGGCCCATAGGACAAGGACTGTCTGCTCTGGAGGGCGCAGACCAAGTATATGCAGGGAGGGCCCCCAATGAGCAAACACTTCAAATTTCTAGCACTGTGACTGCAATCTGAAGCAAGGCCTCCTCAAGCCTACCATAGCAGCTGATAAGCCTGCTGAACAGGGAGGCATTGTGTCCGAAGCCAGGGCTGGAGCTGGGTTCTGGGATTGTCTGGGAGCCCAGTGTCCGCCTGTAGGGATCCAGGAAGTAGAAGAGAATCACCACAGGACTGTTCTGAGGCCACCTTCCCTGAACTGCAGCCTGGTAATATGGCCCAAAGTCACCCTCACCCCAGGATTCTGGCTCTTCCCTCCCTTTGACACACTCCCCGCCCTAACCAGGGGGATAAAATGGGTACTGATGCTAACAATTGCCAGGGTAAACATGGAACCAGAAGTTTCTCTGTAATCTGCTATGAAGGAAAATGACAAGTGAAAGAAATAAAGGTGTACTACACTTTGAAATATTTTAACTAAAGCCTTTATTCTATACAACTGTGAAATACAGATTTTTACCCTTTTGGCATTGCAGACTGTCAAATTTTCTGGAAACGTACTGGTCTGACTGAAAGGGAAAAAAAAAAGCATGCTGAGGGTCAGATCTATGACAGGAAGGGAGTGCAGCCGCCCCTCAAGGCTCGGCACACAGGGCAAAATGGCCCAGCGAAACCCATTCCTTTAGCCCAAGGGCCCCTCCGGCAAACACAGCAGAGGGCTGGTAAGTGAGTTGTAGGATTTTGTTTGTTTGTTTTTGCCATTAATTCACAACTATTGCTAAAAAATGTGCACCAAAAGCGCACCGTTGTATCCAACAGATAGAAAGGATTTTTTAAAAAAAGAAGCCGGTTGCTCTCTGTGTAAGGGGGAAAGACTCACTGGAAATGTGGTACATCTTTGCTCACTTCTTCCAAGTGCTGGAGGCAGTGACCTGTCCACTTTCCAAAGGAGGCTGACCAGCAGTGAGGGAACCCTGTCTCTACAGTTGTGCAGGTAAGAATATCTCAAATAGAAAGGTCTGGACCCAGGCCCATCAGCTGCCTCCAGCTGAACCTGTGAAGATGTAGAAAAGAAAAAACCTTCCCCGCTCCTTCCCAGTCCCTGCTGTTGTGGGGACGGACCGCACGCGAGCTGGGGAGGCAACTGGACTGGAAAAAACTGCCCTCTGAAGGCACTTGTGCTTTTGGCTTCCTACAGGAGGCTTGTCTTAACGTAGTTTTACAGCGGTGGACCATTGTTCTATTCTGAATACAAATGACCTTGGGGAGAATCCAAAGTATTTTTTTTCCTGCCAAAAGTTGAAGTGTTTATCCCCAATAAGTTATATTCTGTACAAGAATCAAATGATTCTATGAAAGCTTCAGATTGTTAGAAAGAACAACGAAAAGAGCTCTGGATACAGGTACCACAACAAAACCCTGCATATAAAACTCTGGAGAAAACAAATATGTATACTTCCAGGATGTGAATATCAAGTTAACTCACTAGGATATCCTTTTTTCTCTGACACCGTACATTTTAGGTAGCATTTAAATGAAGCGAGTATCTCCTCGTGGTCTTCAGTTGCGATGGTGTCGCAATGCTCAGAGCGCAAACCTGTGGCATCACGTGGCTTGGCCCCTCGACAAAGCTGGACACGGCGGGGCAGGGAAGGCGCTGCACCTGCCCGTGGCTGCCGCACGGCTGGGGGCACCGTGAGGGTGCGGCAGCCCTGGGCGCTGCTGGGCGTACTCCAGTCTGGCGGTCCAAGTGCTACGTTCCAGCACCCAGAATTTCTACAGGTCTTCCTAAAAGAATGCATCTGAGATGCAATATTAAAACAAGCCCAACAAGGATAATTTATTATGAAATGGGCTGGCTCTGGAATTGTACAACAGCAAATTCCTATTAAAAATAACTCTTAAATGTGAGAACAACTTGCTTGTTTTTAATGACCGACTTGGAAAAAGCCTTCATATGTGCTGCGTGAATGGAATGTACTCTCTTAGAAAAGCTCCAGAGCATGTGGGTTTGAGGTTGAAACACAGTGACAGACATGGCTCTACCTATGTGTCTCTAACAAGTGCTAACAGACAAAGATAAGGTCCTTTGAAACGAAAGGAGGAAGCCAAGTCTGCTGGCCTGCCGTCCGTTCTCTACATCTCACAAGACACAGTGTGCTTGCGGGCTGTTCTCGCATTCTCTGCCTCCCTGGGGACAGCTTAATCTACACATGGAGACTGGTTTCTATTTTACATCGCTATTAGTCATTTCAACTGAAAGAGAATCTCGGTCCATACCAAATCAGCCATTAGAAGTCTTGCTCCCGTTGGGGCTCGGTGGGCTTCCTAGGACTACTCTCGGGGCCATAGAGGAAGGTCAGTAAATGAATACCCAGGAGTGCTCACCCACCCCTCACGTGGACTTCTGACGGTAATGGAGGGTGAGGTCACCACCACTCTTCCATATGAAGTGCTTCACTGTTCGGAGGTCCATGTTTGGATCTAAAACCTGAACAGCAAAAAATAAATAATAAAAAATGTCAAAGCCTCTACTTTGTAATATCCGAGACCTTTACTGCGAGCTTAGGGACGCTCATCAGGGGATCTAGCTCGTCCTCTCGCCCATACCTGGTGGCCTGCTCCTGCTGACAAAGCCCCCACGCATGCAGACATGAACGCGGCTGGTGCGGCTAGGCCAGAGATCCCAGCTTCAGCCGTTTCTCTGAGGAAATGCCTCAAGTGCATCTTTATCTAAAACAGTTCCCCCAATGCTCCACCCACTTCCACTTCACATCCTACACCAACACGGCAGATACTGCTCTGCCGATCAAGGCGATCATGTGTCTTTTTCTTGTCAGGAGAAAAAAAAAAGCAAGCCACCAGCACATTCACCATTTGTGTGTGCATTTCAATCTCATATCCTTTTCCCGAGAACCTCACTGGGATAAATAGAAACTTTAGGATGGGCTGCAGGACCCTCCAGAAAGGGCCTCACCAACAGGTGGGAGAGAGCCAGCACTTCCAAAGGTAAGAGACATGGGAACCATAATCACACCACATGTAAGTTTCTGAGCATCGGCACCGGAAAAAACGGGGCCGTGGTCCTCAAGTGCACTTACCTGGTCCTGGCACAAAAGTTCAATTTTCTCCTCTGCCAACACAGCAATATCCTCTTCTTTTTCCTGTTCTCCTGGTTTTTCATTATTAGAAGAGCTAGTGGTTTGCGACTCATTATCCAAGTTGATGATTTTCTCATAAACATGTTCCATTACTTTCCGGACTTGGAGCATGTCACTAGCAGAGAGTCTATCCCTGTAAAAAGCAAGGGCAGATTGTGCCATCATGAAATCACTGGATACTGTCTCTTAAATATTCTTTGGTGTTCACAATGGATAAAGATAAAACAGCACAGAAACATAAACCAAGAAGTGTTTTTAGTTACTGCCTTAATCTAGTTTTAGAATTGCCAACACATTCCCATCGTGTTCCCCTAAGACACAGATTAAGTGTAAAGTGAGATTAAATACATGTTCTTAAAACCTACACATACATCAAGAACAGCCTTCTGGGTTTTATTCCCTTAAAGACGATCCTAGAGCATGGGCAAACTAAATGCTCCTGGCAGGGAAGGCAGCCCCCAGTGTTTACCAGGCTCCAATTCCTCCGGTGCTCATCTCTCCTACGGCTCTCGGCCCTACAGCCAAGACCTCCTGCCTGAACTCCAGGCTACAAGCCCAACAGCTGGCTGGGTATCTCCAGATGGACATCCCACAGGCACCTCAAACTCTACCTGTCCCAAACCAGATTCATCAACTTCCTCACCCCCAAACCTACTTACCTTGTATCACTAACGTCAGTTAAAAATGGCCTACCCAAGTAGCTCAGGCTCAAACTCTGAAAGCCATCTTGAACTTCAGTCATTAAATTTAGCTGAATCTAGGACTTGCTTAAAATAATCTGGGGTGTGTGTGTAGGTGGGTGGGAGGGAGGCGAGGTAGAGATAGAGATGAAGCAAAATGTTCAGCCATGTGTCGATAACCCTGGAGCTATCTGATAGGATAATGGGGAGTTCATGCTCCTGATCTCTTTTTTGTATATGTTTGGAAATTTCCATAACAAAAAGCTTTCAAGTCTTGTTGATTTTACTTGCTCGGATATATATCCATGAGACCTCAGCTTTCCTTTCCCACTTCTGGCCACCCCTCCATCCTCTGCTGTAGCTACACTGGCCCTTGTTAATTTTCAGGATCTTGTGCATGCTCCCACTTCCACATCCTCAATCAAACCATTTCCTGGACCTGGAATACCTCTCTTTTGAAATTCTATCCATTCCTTACATGTCCAGCTCAAATTCCATGTCTTTCAAGAAGCCTTTCTGGAAAGCTCCAGCCCACAATTCATTTCTTTCACCTACTCTCATCATTCCCTAAGCATCCATAAGAGCAGTTTTTATACACAGATTGTGTCCTAAACTATGCTGTGGCAAGAGACAAAAACCAAGTCTTACTTTTTTGAACATCTGTGGCCTACCACAGGAGGTACTTGGTAAATGGTAAATTGTATAAGCTTTCAATAGATCTCCTTTACTATAAAAGCAATCATAAAGAAGAAGAAAGCTCTGGCAATTAATTAGATCTAGATATCACGTGACACTGCCCTTACTTACTTTTTTAAGGTTTTTGCTCCCGAAGATGCATGAGGTTGGAGGTAGAAAGGAATTTTGTTGAATTTGGGCATATTTTTCTGAAATATTAAAAGTAGAAAGGTATGATCATTTTGATTAGCTGATGAATGAAAATGACGTCAACAGAAAAACATGATTTGCAAGTTAAGTTATTTTACAATTAAAACTGACTTTCTATGAAATGTATAGTAAGCTATCAAATCATCGAGGTCGGCCTTAGTGAAAATTTATCAGAAAAGTATCATGTTTAGTTTTGAAGTAAGAGATATGTGAGACAAATGATACGTCAGTGGCAATATGAAGCTGCAGGATGCCTCTTCTCAAATAACAATTCAAGGTATTAAAGGGAAACAAATTTTAACTCTTAAAGCCCTAGAAATAAAAATCTCAATTCCACATTAAAACATTGGGGCTGATACCTAAGGGCCCAAATACAAAGTTCGGTGTCTTGAGAGAAACCCACAACATTCACTTTTTAGCAAAACCGTACACTCTAGGCTGGTAAGGCCTATCATCCAACTGAAAAGGCCACTCAGGTCCTCCCACTTTCTTTCCCTCTGAGCTCAGGTCTGAGGTTTTAAGCAAGAGTGGAAACTTCAGCCAACCACCAAGATGTCTACCAGGAAGTAAACACATACTTAGATGAAGGATAAAATTAACTGGTCATCTTTTCTCTGGGTTTTAATCCCCTCCAAGCCTCCATGTCATATCCTGTCTGGATGTCTCCTCTCAGGAATAAGCCACAGGCCTAAAGTCAGCAATGCATCCCAGGTGACTTTCACACTCAAAGGAAGTAGTGGTTTATGGGGAGCTCAGATTTAGAGAAGAGCATAGAATATCCATCAGGTGTCACACTGGCTTTAAGTTCTTGGAGGTATATCTGGGACAAAAAACACATTTTCTGAAAGTTTTAGAGGTTAAATCTCTTTTCATATGGCTTTAGGAATATATAAAACAGGTCAACAGCACATAAGAGAGTCTAGAAACAGACCCATGTGTATACACAAATTTAGTATGTGATAAAGATACCATTTCAAATTAGTAGGAAAAGGATAGATTAATCCAAAAAATTGTTTTGGCACATGGCTAACCATCTGGAGAAAGTCAGCATCCTACTTCACACCAAACAGAATAAACTCTAATAGATTACAGATCTAGACATATACAATGACCACAGACCTACGAGAGGAGAATACATTTTTGCTACTTTGGAGCAGGAAATACTGAAGCAAGACATGAAACTCAGAGCCATAAAAGACCAATCTGATTACATAAAAATTCAAACTTTTTGCTTGGCAAAAGACACCAGCCATGAACAAAGTAAAACTTCGATTGAGAGACACAGATAATAGTCAAAGAGTTAATATTCAATATGACGAAATCCTACAAATCAGTAAGAAACACAAATTACCCAATAGAAAAATGAGTAAAAGGCAACTCACAGAAGAAATACAAATGGCCAATATGAAAATATGCTTAACCTCACTACATGTGAAAAACAACAGCCCGCATTAAGACAATGAGATATTTGCCATCTTTTAGCAAAGGCTGAAAGTACCCAGTGTCGGTGAGTGTGGAAAAACGGGCACACATACAGTGTCGGCGAGAGCTGCTATAGCTTTTGTGGGGGGCAATTTGGCAGAATCTATCAAAATTGAAAATGTGCATACCCTTTGATCCAGCAATTCCACTTCTAGGAATTTATCCTAAAAAGTACACAAAGACACATGTACAAGGATGCTCACTGAAGCATTGCTTGTAATAGAAAACATTGGAAACAACCTTAATGTCCATCAATAGGGAACCAGTTAAATAATTTACGGTACATTTATACAAAGACATACTATATAGTCATTAAAGAGGAATGACCCATACATAGACAAGGAAGGATGTCCAAGATATATTTTTAAGTGAAAAACCAAACCAAACCAAGTTGCAGAACAGTATGTATAACAGATTTTGTGCAAAATAATGAACTGTGCATGTGTGTGTGTACAATAGATGCATGCACACACAGCTCAGCAATATCTGCTTGTGTATGCACAGAAACAAGTCCTGAAGGTTGTGGCCTGATCTAGGACTAGTTATCCCCTCCAGCGAGAAGGACAGGAGTGAGTGGAAGAGAGGAATGACTGGGAAAGAGATGGGAGTTTCACTTGATTCATTTATTATTTTCTTTAATAAGCACACATTACGTTTATAACTAAATCCAACAAAGATATAAACAGACACTTAACTATTTACCAGTACTTCTTCCACAACTTTGGGACTGCAGGGAAGCAGAGGAGGGTTCCCTTTGGCAGCCTGGTTTTTACTAACGTAAGACTGTACAGTCTAAAGCTGCTCTTAATTTCCTTCGTGATTTGGACAGAACAAAAGGGCAAAGCAGGAGTGCAGGACACTTACATCCACAGTGATGTCAATCACCCATTGTGGCACCGTCTCATTAAGAAGCATCGACTCGGTCTCACCCCCGGAGTCTCGGCAGAGCAGCCTAAACATAACCCGTCAGGTCGTCAGTGACACAAGCAGCACAAATGACAAACATTAGAGGGAGGGACCCTAGAGCTCATTTGGGACGACCCCCACTTGACAGCTGCGGAAATAAAGTGCAGCCAGGCAGAACGGCTCACTTGGCTAAGAGGGGCAGCAGGTGCTAACACTCAGGCCCCCGCATACACTAGAGCTGCTTCTCGGAGTCCTCGGGTGACGACAGGAATGCTGGGTGCAGGCAAAGCACTCAAGACACGTCCCCTGCCCGGGCTGCAGTGCACGGCACAGGCCTCCACACATCACAGGGATCAGGACAGTTTTGGTCAACACACTCTCAGGAGTTTACCATAAAGGAAGAGAATTCTGAGCTTAAGGGCAAGACAAGCATTTTCCTTACTTCTGGCCCCACAGAAGACTCTACTGGGCTCTCCCCTGTGATTCCACCAGGGCCTGGCTGGCAACCTGAGGTGAAGCTAGTCCAGCTTCCTGGCAGGGCCTCATGAAGGACGGCCTCGCACCTCAGGTTGGGCACCGCTGAGCACGATTCTCAGGAGCAGCCCAGCCCATCTTGTGTGGCCAGCCTGAGGGAAGTTACCTACTCTGATGCTGTTCTAGGAGCAGGGACTTCTGGTAATTCCCTGACCCCGGCAGTCTCGTCAGGTAAGTAGAGAAAGTGACAGCTTCCTGTAGAAACCACCAGAGAAGCTGCCTTAAAGCAAAGTATTGACCTCATTTCAACACAAGAGGCTCAGCTCTCAATTAGAATGTGGTCTAACAGCATCAGACACTTAACCATCTCATGGAAATGGAACAGCTTCCAAATCCCTCACATCCCTAGAACAAGTTACCACATTTGAGTATTTCTTAGCGAATGGGATGATTTCCTAGGCAGAGTCTACAGCCCTCCATGCCCCTACCTGAACAGCGTGCGTCCTCCAGCTTCACCAAAGATCACGGGGGTGTGGGGGGGCACTTGAAAATATCCATTTCCCTTCTGTACTCGGTTCTCCTGCTCCCCATTTACTAGGAAAAGATGGACATGGTGTCAGTATCCAGAACTAGTGCTAAAAACACAGATTCTAAACATTCTGTTTCTACAGGCTTCAAACATTGCAAAGTTTTTAAAGCTAGTCTGATAAATCAGCCGGTCAGATAAAGGTAAAAAACAAATCAAAGTTAAGTTTCTATGAAGAATAAGAAGTAAAGCAACTTGTGATGTACCTTATGGGAAATGACTGTATA
The DNA here is from genome assembly GCF_029215605.1 of Mirounga angustirostris. Taxonomy (NCBI): domain Eukaryota; kingdom Metazoa; phylum Chordata; class Mammalia; order Carnivora; family Phocidae; genus Mirounga; species Mirounga angustirostris. The sequence continues at coordinate 148,514,850 of NW_026991709.1, forward strand.
ATTTCAGAGAATTTTAATAGAAGAGATTAACATTTGAGATTTGAAACAAAAAGAGAACTCCTCTTCAGCCACAGGAAAGTCTAGGACAGTCTGTTTAAAAATCGCAACACGCATGCGTGTGCATGTGTGTAGAACACCAAGCTCAGAAAAATTCCTTGGGCCAGAAACAAAAATTGATGCTTAATGGCAGCCACAACTAATGGCAGCGGTATTGGTGAAAAATAAAATCCTCAGTGAAGTCAAAATCTCTTTTTTATTATTCTCTCTAGATTTCATTTCACTCTGCTTTCTCTGTAATCTTCTGACCAAGTACGGTTGAGCCCCACTCTAGTACCACCTTGTTCATAAAGGCATCCCTAGTGAATCTGGAAGCAACCTCACCCTCTGACCCTACAGTACTTTTGGACCCTCTCTTGTAGCAACAACCAATGCTTCCCTCTGACCTCATCATGTTCTCTCTGCTCTGAGGAGTTCTCTGCCCTACCAGAACGTCAGTCCCTACAGTATGTAGTCCATGCCCATTTATCTCTATCGACCCCGCCTACAACTCACTACAGGCCTCCGAACACCTGAGCTGCTGAGTAGAATGTACACGACTCTCAAGAGTCCCCTGGTCATGGTGCTGGTACAGCAGGTGAGCGCACAGGTGGAACAAGCAGCCATCGGGCTGGAAGGGGAGATGGGTGGGTCCTGCTCTGCCTTTACTATGGCAGTTTGATTTTAAGGATGATCTGGGGTTTCCTTACTCCCACAGCCAAAGCCCGGATGCCAGCTGTGCTGACCGTACTACTAGTTTTTGACCTTTATCGTCCACTTGGGCCTCTAAGGGCATCCTGCCTACCTGTCATGTTGCAGATGGAGAGGGATGAGCCAAGAACTGGAAACGACATGCCCACAGTGACACAGCTGATAAACGGCAGAGCCCACACTAAAACTTAGCTTTTTCAAGCCTCTGTGGAAAGACCTTTCCATTGAATTTCTCTGGCTCAGAAGCCACTGCACAATTCTGATGGGGAGGGGAGTGGGCCAGGTGACATAAAAGAAAAGCCACCACGGATGGGGTCAGTGTCCTCTCTGACAGGGACATCAGAAGAATGGCTTGCAGAGAAGCATGCCATCCTTGCACAAGAGATTTAAACTCCAAAAATCATTTCCAATGAGTCAGCCAGACCGAAGTCTCTGGCAGGAGATCCTCATCATTGTTGACCACCACAAGTGGACCATCTTCAGCAGAATCTTCAGAGAATTCAGAGAATATTCAGCAGAGTAAGGCCGTGGTAGGTGGGACCCAAGGACTCTTCAACCAGCTGCGGGTAACATATGAGCTGTGAAATTTCTTTTTTTCCCCTTTCTTCAATCAAACTGAACCAGACTTATAAATTCAAAACATGTTCTCTGCTGCTCAGAGAAAGTTACGGCCACTGCCTGTGGCACGCACAGCTTTACAATGTCCTCAGTGACATTAATTCTTACACATACTTGTTCATTTATCCTGACACTTCTGAGTTGGAATTTGATTTTCTGAAATGTTTAGAGCCAAGATCAGGTAGAATCACCAGACTTGGTAATGTCTGTGTTTCAGGCTGACATGAACTATGATGACATAAGGACAGAAATGGCTTTCGATGTAGCTCATTAGCTGGCTCTGGAGGTAAGTCCAGCAGGGCCACAGCTACTCTTGAGAAGTATCTTTGGAAGAAGGCTGCTAAGTTGCTTGCTTTTAAGGACAAAGGTCATTTAAATATGTAGAGGTTTTTTTAATCCCTCTTGAGCAGCTTCACTGATTGAAAGTGCTCCTGGAATCTTAGTTAAGACTGGATATTCTTTGATCTGTGGAAGGGAGGGTGATAAACTGGGCACATCACAAGTTGTTTATTATGTCATGACTTAGCAAATGCTTCTTAAATGTTTCTTAAACATTCCTGGAATAACAAACACTCCAAGTATCTTAAACTTCTAAGTAATTTTAAATCAATTATCCTGATATAAAAACACGAACCATGGTTTACTTCGTTTTCTTCTTCATCCATTGGATTCACATGGGTTCTAGGCCAATATTCTAGGAGTGCCTGGAGTAAAAGTCCTCCTAAGTTCACTGCAAAAGAGTTAAATAAAATGAAAAGAAATGGAAAAGATTTATTAGCTTTAGCCTAAAAACAGAGGGAAAGGAATAAAAATTGTTTCCACATATTCTGATACTCTTTTTTTTTTTTTTAAGATTTTATTTATTTATTTGAGAGAGAGAGAATGAGAGACAGAGAGCACGAGAGGGAAGAGGGCAGAGGGAGAAGCAGACCCCCTGCTGAGCAGGGAGCCCGATGCAGGACTCGATCCCGGGACTCCAGGATCATGACCTGAGCTGAAGTCAGTCGCTTAACTGACTGAGCCACCCAGGTGCCCAATTCTTTTTTTTTTTTTTTTTTAAGATTTTATTTATTTGACAGGGCGCGAGAACACAAGCAGGGGGAGTAGTAGAAGGAGAGGGAGAAGCAGGCTCCCTGCTGAGCAGGGAGCCCCATGCGGGACTCGATCCCAGGACCCTGAGATCATGACCTGAACCGAAGGCAGATGCTTAACCATCTGAGCCACCCACACGCCCCCTGATATTAAATTCTTAACCCAATGCCAATGATGTTCAAAAGCAAGACTTGAAAGATTTTGCCACATCTATTAAAATTTATCTTCGAATGTTTAAAGAAATAATAATATGGAGCAAACAGATATTCTATCTGGTTGTTCAGATATAGATAGCCATTCTTTAAAAATGAACAAACAAAAACAGGAATTACATTCTTTAAGGAACTATTTCCATATAGAGCCACTAAAACTATATTTATATACATCAGGTATGCCTACATGCTACATTCTTAGGAGAATACCAACCAAAGATATAATCAACAAAATACAATAGACTTCTTTGAGTCTCTTCTCACAATACACAAAAATTAACTCAAAATAGATCAAAGACTTGAATGTCAGACCTGAAACCATAAAACTCCTAGAAGAAAACATAGGCAGTAAGCTCCTTGAGCTTGGTGATGATTATTTGGATCTGACACCAAAAGCAAAAATAACAAAAGTAACAGAAAAGTTAGTAGGACTACATCAAACTAAAAAGCTTCTGCACAAGGTAACATCAACAAAATGAAAAGGCAGCCTAGGGAGTGGGAGAAAATATATGCAAATCATGTATCTGATAAGGCGTTAATATCCCCAATATAGAAGGACTTCATACAACTCAACAGCAAAAGAACAAGCAATCCAATTAAAAAAATGGGCAGAAAGGGGAGCCTGGCTGGCTCAGCCAGTGGAGCGTGTGACTCCTGATTTTGGAATTTTGAGTTTGAGCCCCATGTTTAGTGTAGACATTATTTAAAAATAAAATCTTAGGGGCACCTGGGTGGCTCAGTCGTTAAGCGTCTGCCTTCGGCTCAGGTCATGATCCCAGGGTCCTGGGATTGAGCCCCGCATCAGGCTCCCTGCTCAGCGGGAAGCCTGTTTCTCCCTCTCCCACTCCCCCTGCTTGTGTTCCCTCTCTCGCTATGTTTCTCTCTGTCAAATAAATAAATAAAATCTTAAAAAAAAAAAAAATAAAATAAAATCATAAAAAAAAAACATCGGTAGAAGATCTGAATTGACATTTTTCCAAAGAAGACATATAGATGGCCAAAAAGTACATGAAAAAATGCTTACCGTCACTAATTATCAGGGAAATGCGAATCAAATACACAAACTATCATCTCACACATGTTAGAATGGCTATTACCAAGAAGATAAAAAATAACAAGTGTTCATGAAAATGTGGAGAAAAGGGAACCCTCATGCACTGTTGGTGGGAATGTAAATTGGTGCAACCACTGTGGAAAACAGTATGGAGGTTCCTCAAAAAATTAAAAATAGAACTGCCATATTATCTAGCAATTCCACTTCTGGGTATTTAGCCAAAGAAAATGAAATACTAACTTGAAAAGATATATGGACCCCCATGTTCACTGCAGCCATATTTACAACAGCCAAGATAATGGAAACAACCAATGTTCATCAATGGATGAATGGATAAAGAAAAAACATGGTATGTTTGTACAATGGAATGTTATTCAACCATAAAAAAGAACAAAATCCTGCCATTTGCGATAACTTAGGTGGACTGTGAAGGCTACATGGAGTAAGTTAGGCAGAGAAAGACAAATACCATATGATCTCACTTATACGTAGAATCTCAAAAAACAAAACAAGATAAAAACCAAAAATCAAAATTCACAGATACAGAGAACAGATTGGTGGTTGCCAGAAGCAGGGGGTAGGGAAATGATGGGAGTCAAAAAGTACAAACTTCCAGTTATAACATAAATTAAGTCATGGGGATGTAGTGTACAGCATGACTATAGTTAATAATACTGTACTGCATATTTGAAAGTTGCTAAAAGAGTAGATCTTAAAAGATCTCATCACAAGGGGAAAAATGTGTAATTATGTACTGTGATGATGAATATTAACTGAACTTGTGATCATTTTGCAGTATATACAAATACTGAATCAGGTTGTACATGTGAAGATGAAACTAATATAAAGTTATGTCAATTATATCTCAATTAAAAAAAAAAAAAGGAAAACAACAGAACTGTTTCCCAGCTTCACTTTTCCTACCCTAACAGATTTTCAGAAAGGTTTAAGGGTAGAGAGTGTGTTGAGTGTTCAAGTGTTAAAGCTAAACCACAGACTGTGAAAAAAATCAAGACCCCCAAAATATTTAAAATGGAATAGTATTTTCCATTTCCATGAGAGAATATATGGATTTCTTGAGAAATGATTTTAAAAACCTCTAATAAATAAAAACCTCAAATACTGTTAAAAAAATAAAAGAGCAGATAGCAAAAAACAAATCAAAACAACAACAAAAAAAACCCCAACTCAGCACAGATCCACCTTCGCTTTTGAAAGGAGGAAGGGAAGGAAGGACACTTAAACTCACGTTTTGGATCTGACCCATCAGGGCTGCTGAAGCCAGCATCTTTTGCAGAAACCCAAGCAGCAAAACAATCACTCTCATCCAAAGTAATAGTCAACATCTGTCAAAAGAAAAAACTGTTAGTGGCATTCCATTTCAATATATTCTCCAAATGAGTCTCTAAGGCCCTATTTATCTGTACTATTTGACTGAAGAGCTAAGCCACAGATTCAGAACCAAAATGTGTTTCATGTGATTCACTGCAACTACAATTTAATTTACTGGGATACCAAAAGGCATTCTAAACTGCATTTTGCAAGTATTAACATGAAAAATTTACTGTCTTCACACTTAAAAACATAGGACTCTGTAACTAATAATACTTAATTTTGAGCTGTATCAGAAACTTTCAACTATCCCAAACGGTACAAATACCAGTTGCTAACTTACCCCTGTTTTTAAGTCTACTGAGAACCAATTTGGCACATATACCATCTTAAATCTTTTCTTAATTTCATCTTCAAAATCCACTTTGCCCAGGTCTTCAACTTTACATGCCTATACAGCAAAAAAGAAAGCATGGTAATTATCAATATTAAGTGGTAAACCGATTCTGACTTAGGTGTTCAAAATGTTACACATTTTCACACCTGTCTAAATAAAATAGAGTCTAAAAACATCCTGGACGACATCGACACCCACAAGGGCCATGCCGGCCTCTCAAATCCTTGCCAATATTCCCGCCGTAAGTGTACGGCGGTCTCCAACCTCACCATTGCTGCTACCTGGGGTTTCTTCTGTTTCCAAAGTCAGTTCTCCACCACACCCCAGTCAAATACTTACCCTCACGTTGGGCCTTGCCACCTCCCTCACTGCCCCTCAGCACAGGACTGACCTCCACTCCTCAAAATTTGAGAAGCCTTGACAAAATGCCCTTAGCTCTGTGCTACTGTTCTTCCCAGTGCGAGGAAAAAAGTGCCCTTTGTGCTGTGCTCCGGACCCCCTCACTTCTTGGGGACCTGGTACCGTCATCTACCCTCTCATGCTCTCCTGGCTTCTCCCCATGAGCAGTGAACACACTCCAATTACTCTCATCTCAAAAATACCTGAACACCAAAACAAAATCTTTGCTTCACCTTCCCATCCCTATATCCTCTCTCACTACTGCCTCTTCCTGCCCACCTCCCCAAAGTCAAATTTCACCAAAGATTGCTCCACTACCTCCCAATCACTACTCAACCCACTCTATCTGGCTTTCACTCTTAGGACTCTCTCAAGACTGTTCCCCTCCACACCATCCTCCCTATTGGTTAAGTCCCAGGCACATCACATTCCAAATTGGACGCAAACTCTCCATAGGCCAGTGCTGCTAACCACAAGCCTTTTCGGGAAATGCTTATTTAGTTCTTGAGCCGCCATTGGCTCTTGGTTTTCCGACCCCTTTTTATTATACACTTCTGTGATTTCCTCTTTTCTAACAGTTCCTGGAAGGGTGATGACTGGTTTCTTCTCTCTTCAGTACAGATGTAACCCTTGGAAACTCTGATGTTCCCATTGCTTCAGTTATAATCCACCAGCCACTGACTGCTAAGCCGGTCTCTCCGGCCCAGCTCATTTACTGGCACGTGAGGTCCCATCTACCTAGACATTCACATAAACTCAAACTCATTGTCTTGCTCAGCATGTTCCCTTCCCCCATCAATCCATTTTCCCTTACATCACCCCCCCGCCATCACTTCCACTTACCAAACTATCTGACCCAGGAACCTGGGACTCACTCTGCTACTTTCTTTTGTTTTTACTTTTATTCCAGCTCTCTTATCAATAGGCCTCAATACTTCATTATCATTCTGGGTTTTTTTTTTTCCATCCTAGTCCAGATAAATATCTGATCTCTCACCTACATTAGTGTAACAGCTTCTTAACCATTATGTGCCAGCCACTACGATAAATACTTCTCCAACATCTCCTTAACCTCACCAAGAAAGAGGTGCCACTCACACTTTAGGAATAAAGACAGGTTTAGAGAGGTTCAGCATGTTCCAGAGATCATTGGCTAGTAGCTAGCAGAACCAAGATAGCATGCAACTCTATCTCACTCTGAGCCCATGTTCCTAAATACTCTGGACTCCCTACTTCTGTTTAATGTCATGTCCATTACTCCCAATCACTTGATCTTGACACTTCAGGGTCTAGTGTCTAGGTACTGAAAGCTGCTAGAGACACAAAAATGCCAATTATGGAACATGCCAGGTTACTGCCCCATCTAAGTAGAGCTACCTCCCATTCAGGCAGCAGGACTCTACCAAGGCTTTGGCTAATCTGCCCAAGAGAGAACATCAGATCCACTGGCAGAAAATCAGTCAGCCCACCCTGAAAGAGTAGCTTGGCCCAACTAGATTGTTATGTTCTGGAGAGCGTCAGGTGCTGGTCAACATGAGGAGAAGCCCAGCCATGGGCAGAACTAGGGCCACGTCAGTGGCAGAGTAGCCAAGTTCCTGCTGACCAGGTCCTCAGGGCTGCTCTGGATGCTCCCAGTCTCCACAGCACCCCTCTCTGAAACAAACATGAGTCTTTAGTCCCCTGAGAAGTGTATCTCTAACGTAAGAAAACCCAATTGGACTTTTGGAGTTTGCTGCAATTTCATTTTCCACTCAACTACTAAAGCCTCTTGCTCTGTAACCATGCTCACCAGGCTACTGCTTCATTATGTGAAAGTGTCAGTCAGGCCAAGGTTTCTATTAAGACAGTCCTTTCTTCTCAGAAAGAAAGCTGTTTATCTTATTCTTTAGATCTAGACATTTCTTCTAACCAGGAGCCTAACCAAAACCCTAGAGCTTTTCAATTCTTCCTTATAATGTATCCAACATCTGTCTCTTCCTTGAGATCCCCAAGTCATTATGCTGAAGACACGGCCTTCCAGCTTCTTCCCCATTGCACAGACCACTGTCGCTCCAGGCATGGGATTCTTCCTGCTCCAATACAATCTAAGATTAAGATTCTTTAGGGAATAGCAAAGAAGGCCAACTGTGGGGCCTGTATTCAAGACTCTCTGGGAAATGACTTGAATGGCACCTTCTACCCTTACACCCCTATCCCCCCCAACATTCCCTCTAGTCTCCAATTACACAAAACTCAGAGTCACTGAATGAGCACTACCTTCCCTCCTGTGTCTTTGTCATTCACTCCCTCTTCCTAAAACGCCCTACCATTAGTCATCTGCTGGAATTCTTTAAGACCCTCTTCAAATGATTTCTCCACCATGAGGAAGCTCAAAGCTCACCTGATTTCTCTAGTTGTAAGTAATTGCCCTTGTCCATAAACTACCCTGTAATTTGTCTGTTTTTTGTCTGTAAGGCCTTCCCATTTCCCTACCCTTGTCCCTACCAGAAGTGATCATGGTACAGACTGTCATCTATGACTCTCAACACAGTTCTCTGCACACAATATTCATTCAATCCAGGAAATAGATGTTGAACAAATATACCAACAACACCAAGAAAAGCAAACTTTTCAATCTGCCTATAAATTTTTTTTTAAAAGATTTTATTTAGGGCGCCTGGGTGGCTCAGTCGGTTAAGCGGCTGCCTTCGGCTCAGGTCATGATCCTGGAGTCCCGGGATCGAGTCCCGCATCGGGCTCCCTGCTCGGCAGGGAGTCTGCTTCTCCCTCTGACCCTCCTCCCTCTCATGCTCTCTGTCTCTCATTCTTTCTGTCTCAAATAAATAAATAAAATCTTAAAAAAAAAAAAAAGATTTTATTTATTTATTTGAGAGAAAGAGAGAATGAACAGGGAGGAGAGGGAGAAGCAGGATCCCTGCTGAGCAGGGAGCCCGATGAGAACCCTGGGATCATGACCTGAGCCCAAAGCAGATGTTTAACCAACTGAGCCACCCAGGCACCCTGCCTATAAATTGTTTAGTGCTATTTAGAATGTGGTTGAATGGTTTAAAACATCTAACTATCCCACAGGGTCATCTTAACATGACAGAGTTGTAACTGATGCTCATAGTGATGTCTATAAATCCTAAGAAACGGATAAACTTATTTTGTGCACTGCAGGGATTCTCAACCTGGGGTGATTTTGTATGCTGCTGCTTCTTCCTCCCCCTAAACATTTAGCAATGTCCGGAGAGAGTTCTGGCTATCACAACTGAAGTTGGGGGTAGAAGGGAAGGTGGTTACTGGTACCTGGTGGGTAGGGGCTGGGGATGCTGCTAAACATCCTATCATACACAGGACAGATCCCACTCTACTCCACTTCCCTCAACAAAGACTTATTCAGCCCCAAATGTCAATAATGTCAAGGATGAGGAACTGTGATATATTTATTTTAAGGTAAGGCAGCATATAACACAGCGGAATGGTTCCACTCAAATTTTAGGTGCTTAAAAAGATAAACTATGGCCTTATCTAAATACTTGTATAAAAAAGTATCCACCCTGGGGTGCCTGGGTGGCTGAGTCGTTGGGTGTCTGCCTTAGGCTCAGGTCATGATCCCAGGGTCCTGGGATCGAGCCCCGCGTCGGGCTCCCTGCTCCGCGGGAAGCCTTCTTCTCCCTCTCCCCCACTTGTGTTCCCTCTCTCGCTGTGTCTCTCTGTCAAATAAATAAATAAAATCTTAAAAAAAAAAAAAGTATCCACGCCACCCAAAAAAAGTATTATTGCAATCTAATCTTAATGTACATACTTATTACCTTGGTTATTTCATATATATATATTTTATAATAAAAAATAAAGGGGATACATGATTCAATAACTTATATTTAATACAAAAAGTTACTTACCTTCAATACATCCCAATATGCCACATTATTATTGGTATCTTTGGTTAATATATGTCTCTTATCATTAAGAATGTGGCACTGAATAATACTCGCACCCCCTAAAGGAAAAGAACCCAAACAATTAGCAAAACAATTCCCTATTTAAATTCACCATATAGCAGTAATTACTCATTGGCATGTAACAACAGAAATCATACTATCCACCAGAAAGGAGAAGGTGAATCAAAAGATACACATATAGTAATATATACACGTATAAATATATCTAAGGCAGTTTAAGGCCAACCTAAGACAAACTGTCCAATTTTAAAAACAGATTATAGATGAAAAAACCCCCTCCTCCGAGGGGCTACCAGTGGAAAACTGTTAAGGGCAAACCGTTTTACCCACTGGGAAAAGTTCAAATGATGACAGGAAATCTCTGGATCAGTCCCATCTCTAACTTCTGCCTCCTGCATGGACATGCGGTTCTAAAGACACCAGCATGGACACGGAACTGCAGCTGAATGCACCGCTCAGCATTCTACTCCTCACCTGAGCCTTCAAGTCAGAGCTGCCACTTCCCGCTGGAGCACAGAGAAGTCAGGGACCAGATCGGACTTGTTCTGCCTTGTGCCAAAAGACAACATTCAACCCTACATATTTTACAAAGTGGTTCTTGGCTCGACCCAGACTATGACTATTCTGATGCTGGGCAAAAAGATTACCTCAAGAAACTCCCCTTTCAAAAGTCACTAAATAGCATTTTAAAAATATTTTTCTTCTATTAAAAATAAACCAACACACTGTGTCTTCTGTTGCCATCAGAATTACATTTAAAGGAAGGTCACTTCCTTTATTTTTGTCAGTCTCTTAGTAACGATAATTAACCTCGGTAAAAGGTATAATACCTTCCACCTTCCTTACTCACCTTTAATAACCTGGTCAGGCTGCGTACAAAGGGGTGTTATAGGGTTTGTACAGTCATTGTCATAATCTCCGGAGGCTCTAAAATTATGAATTCCCTTCAAGGTCTAAAGGAACAAAATTCATTTTTTAATCATTTTATGCTTTCTAAGTTTTGCCAATCTGTTTAAAGTGGCAAGAAAAACAAAGAACAAATGAGAAAAACCAAAACAATAACATCAACCAAAGAAAATTTAATCATAAACTTCAATAATCTACCATGATTTCAAGAAACAAAACAAGGATTAAGAAGGGAATATTAATACTGTCTTTTTGGAGGGAAAAGTAGGCACTCTTCCAGGTAAAGCTATGCTGATCTCACATTGGCACGATGAAATTTAGACAAGATAGCTAACATTTTTTACAAGTACCGAGAAAGCCCACTTGACTGAGGTATAAACAGAAATAAATGGAAACACTCTCTCTTTTGTTATCCACATATAGTCTGGTAAGCAAGAAAACGTAAATCTTCTTTAATTAACATTTAAGAATTAAAGCACTTTTAATGACTTTTCTCTTCTTATCCTCTATTTCTATCCCTGTTCTTCATGCTATGAGGAAAAAAGAAATGAATTTGAAAGCACAATTTTTCTATTTTCTCTTACACTTGGAAAAACAGAAACCTAACAAGTGTCCCTGCAAGTTGGTACAGGTATTCCCTGCTATCCAAAAGTAAAGCGTTCATATGAAGCCTTTTATAAGCTGAGATGGTGTAAAGACAAAAAAACAATCACCATTTTATAAAAGCAAAAATTCCCTTCTGATTTCTTTTGGTTAGAGAAAATGGGTAATAAATAATGGCGCAAAGCAAACTTTTGGATATCTGGGGAAACTTGGACCAGGGCTGCCTGTTTTCAAATGCAGTTTTGTGAGTTCAGACGCTGTACTAACATTTATTGGTTTATCAGGGAACAGTGCCTATTCTAAGCACATCAAATGTCTATCTTGGCTCCTGACAAAGAAGTCAGATGCTTCATCTTGACTATTATTGTAATTTTAGTACAATCTTTAGGATCACTCACAGAGGCTTTCAGATTTTTGCCACTGTTCAAAAGCATGCTGTCAGGTTCATCCCGAGCATTTGCTACTGGTATCTGGCAGGTCTGTGATAACAAACCACACGTTTACAAACCTTTGCCAGGGATATGGCGGTTCGCTTACCCATTTATTTACTGTAGACTTAGTCGAGGCAACCCAGATTGCGGGAGGGGGATCAGCTGATCTATCAAGCTCCATCTGAAAACAAAGCACAAAAACACTGCTCTGTGGAATGCTGACTCTCCTGAGCTGCCAGGACTAGCTACATATTATTAAATATCAACTCCTTCATTCGATGTTTGTATGCTGACTGTACTGTGGCATGCGTTAAAAGCTAGGGTTGCACAAAATGAGGGAGTGTCTTTGCTAAAGGAGAACGGCCTTTTACGAGTGTAATAGGAGTGACTTCTCCCCAAAAACAGCGGCTGAAAGTTTCAGCGTGATTTTAAATTAAATAGTTAAGGGATCCAAATGGGTATAGTCAAAAGGGTGACTTAGCATAATTTTGTTTTTGTTACTCTTTTGTTTTGTTTTTCTTTTTTAATAACAAGGAAATTAGGTGTCTTTTTCTCTCTGAAAATGTTTGTAGTAAAAAAACATTCTAACATAGCAAAAGTGAAAAGTACCCACGTAATTCACCTCCCTCATCTAAGAATAGTACACCGGCAAACAGTTTACCGTGTGCCTTCTGTATTTTTAAAAACAGTTTACATATAGAAATATGTCCCTACAGCCATGTATATAGATGGCACGCACATGAAATCACTCTATGGTCAGTTATCCACTATTCTTCCTGTGCCAGGAAACTGAAGGTTGGAAGTCATGGGATAGGCTGGACTCCTAGCAAGTAGGAATCCTCTTCAGTTCAAAGTTACGTTTCTTTCAACACACAGTTATGCTGTCACTAAATTCTTTGAGCTTGTTCCTCCACAGTCAAGAGATCCTGGCAGCTGCAGGACTCACACACAGTGCTTCTGCCCCCTGAACACAGGCTCTAATTCCAGCCTCAACCCCCTTGCTCCCCTAGGATTATTGGTTTTGTCCTCTGGGGGGCGCCACCTATTTTAAAGAGCCATACTCGGCCAGGATGTGTGCGCTCCTAGGCCACAGGAATCCCCTCAACTGTCTCCTTTGACTTCTATTCCCTTTTTCAGCCCTTCCTCTTATACTGTGGCCTGGGTTTCAGATGTCACTTAGATTCGTGGGTATTTGCAGTTCTGTTTCTTGCTTTTCTAGTTGTTTTTGGATGATTTTTGTGAAAATGAAGTAGTGCTGTCTTTATGCCTCCATTTTAAATCTGGAAAGCTCTTCACTAGGGTTTCAATGTGTAATTCTGAGATCATCAGGGAGGCCGAACATCTTGTCATATGATGATACGGCCATTTAGCAGTCCAGGCTTCACTTTCAGCAGGTGTCAGTATGGATGGCTTCTCAAGTACCCTTTCACCCACACAGCAGATGCTGATTAGCAATCAGGACTACTCTGAGGCAGTCATGGTTTGGAGTATGAACTGGCTTGTTCTCTCTTCTTCTGGAGCAACTCTTCCACAACCTCCCTCTTGAGGCATTGGACACATTTGTGCTTTGGTGTTGTCTGCTTACAGATACCTGAACTCGTCACATTCCTCCACTAAGGAGAGGTTAGGAAAGCCAACTGAGCTCAGGAGCAACGTGGGGAAATTGCACTAGGATTCGCCAGTGGGACAGCTACGTGTCACTGAGGTACCCAAAAAGTCACAATTTCTTCTACAAGTGACTAATGAAAATTAAAATATGTTTTTACAATCCCATAGCTGATTCCTGTTTTAATACAGATTTTGCCGGATTTGGCTAGCACATGGAACAATCTTAACCACAAAACTAAATTTAGGACACACCTTGAGAACTGGTGCTTTTTCTTCACAAATTAGTACCCGAATGTCAGGGTTTCTCAGGTCTGTACAATAAATCTTTCTGTCCCTTCCTCCAGAATACACATGTGTGAAGGCGTCATTGACTTGCAGAGCCCAAACACCTTCATCATGGACTCGGTACGTTGCTATACATCTCTGCTGGCCAAGGGACCAAAGGCGAATTGTCCCATCAGAACTGCCGGAAAGGCACTGAAAACAGAGAAAGTTAAAGTTAGAAAAAGTTCTGGCTGGGAAAGTTCCTGCTTTGCTGTGCTCTGCACTCGGTGCCTCTCCTGCCTCTACACTGTCAAACACCCACCTCTGACATCCTGTATTTCTGCCTCCAATAAAGACCTCTGATAAGCATGCACCACAGGCTGAAAATGACCGAAGGCAACAGTACATGCTCAAGCAGGGGAAACTTCTGAGCAAAACTGCCTTTCTCCTCTCCTACCTGGCCACATGCAGAGCCGGCATCCCTTGGGAACTTGTTAAAAATGCAGATTCCTGGTCCAATTCCAAACCTAATGAGGCAGAAACTCTGGTAGGGTCTATCAGTCTGTGTTTTGATAGGCTCTCCAGGTCATTCTGTACACTACGGTTGACGAGATTTGCACTAGGCCAGCAGGTCTTTTGGAGCCCTAGGTCACACCTCTGTCTCACCTCTCCCTCACTGCAATGCGCTCCTAATGGCCTGCCAGGTCTCTGGCATTCTACCAACAGGAGTCAGAAGCAAAATCTAGTCCCGGGCTTACCACTCAGTCTTTGTGACCTTACAGACTTCCCATCTGAGCCTCAAGTTCAACATCTATTAATATAAAATGTGGACTTCCAGCATTCAAAGTTAACATTAGCAATTCTGATGCTTTGTAAAGGCTCAGGAGCATCAACTACATAGAAGTTGCTGGCACACAAACTAGGGCTGAGCACACTGTGACTCCGACAGAAAGAGGCTGAATTGGGCACACTACATTCACATTCAGCATGCCCGGGGTTCACTACCAGTTACTGTGGTGACTTGCAGAAGAGAATAAAAACTTACTTCTTTGGGGAAAAAATGGCCTCAAGAAGCAGCAGCTGCTAGTGCTGGCGTAAGAAATTAAGTAGGCAAAGAGCTTCAAAGAAGAGAAGATAGTTGTGGGCTTGGAGATTTAGAAAGTGTCTGAATAGATGAGACCTTAAGGAATATTAAGATTTATTGGCGTGCCTGTGACTGGAAGGGGCCTTTCGAACTCTGGATGTGTTTAGTTAAATGCACACCCACTAGGACACTCCCCCATAAGTTGCCAGGAGCATCAGTGTTTTAATCCCCTATTCTAACTGGTTTACAAGGCAACCAAGAGCCTAACCAACAACGAAACTGTCCAGAGGAAGTTACAAGCAGACCTCCAACATGCCTGTGAGAGGACCCATACAATCTGATGGAGAGAGCAAGGAAGGGCTCCCCTGTCCAGGAAGAGCTGCTACTCTGAGGTGGCAAAGCTGTTAGTGTAGCTTTGATCCCTCAGATCCTAGGCCATGTATCTACAGGGAGTAAGATCTGACAACTTCAGGATAAGGAAAGCTAAGGTGATAGGTTGAAGTTCTCACAGCCTAGGCAACTTGCAGCAAGGGAAGAGATAAGTCCCAAACCCAAAGCGTACAGCTGAAAGATGAGAGAACAGAGCTGTATCAACTCTGATATTGAACATAAAATAATCTCTGATGGTAAATGTACTCGATGGCCGCTAAAAGGCAGGCCCCCAAGTAGACAACAATTACTTTTAAAGTACAATGCTGGCGAACTTCTTTGCAGCGTTTGGTAGTATGGTTGAAGGATGTGCCTATTTAATAGGAATTCTAGTGCCTGCTACCCTGCAGGAGCTAGAGTAATCATCAGACATTTCCCACTACCTCCACCCTTCCACTGGATAAACGTGAAGACCCTGTCACTAGGAGGTAATTCTTGGGACTAGGACAGAAGGACCTGAATGGTTCTACTACATTAGACTTAGAGGCACAGACTCTACAGCCCTGATCAGGTGGCTGCGCTTTTGCCAAATAGAAACGAGGGGGGCCAGTGTATTGAGGCCAGGCCGCTGTTGACCAACATAAGTGTTTCTGGGATGGTCACTCATATGCAATTGTAACTGCAATAGACAGCAGCCAAGTGGGCAAGGTAAGTCAGTGCAAGGAGTGGCCTGATGCTTAAAGACCCCTTGACTTTTAGCTAGGTTCGGCAGGACTTCAATTATAGGAAAACCCTGTGAGGGACACACGAGGATGTCGCTGACTCAAACCAAGATGGCAAATTGTCCCAGTTCCTCAAGCAATTGCCTGAGCAAGTACAAGGGATGAAATGTCAGGTGGCTCAGCCCAGTAGTGGTGGCACCAATCAAAACAACTGCTGTGGCGACAGACCTCAAATAGTATGATTTGCTAAGTAACAACAACACAACAAAGGAAGGGGCTGTCTATGGGATTCGCTGGCCTGTTACACATATCTTATCACAAGTCTCTGACTCATGATGCCACCAGAGATCCTACATTAGAAGCTTGCAGGGCAACTCTGCGGGATGCAGTACATGCTCTGGTCCAGTAACTGTTAACTATTTCTCTCGTATATTACAAGAGTCTGAGAATCAGTACCTAAAGGTTTCTTTTTTCCTCCTTTGGCCCAAACAAGTAGTTACTGTTGCTGTTTTGTTGATCAATTCCCTAATATAAGTGCAGTTGGGGGTTAAGTTTACATTTCGCCTCTAGCTGCCAAGAAGGAAAATGGATGGAGGAGGAACTCGAGGAGGATGGTATCTGCCTAATTATGCGCTCTACCGCCCAAGGGCAGCCTTTCAAGCGGTCTGCTTAGAGTAGGTGCAGCTGACTTTACATGAAGTACATCTGTAACCATACGTGCTACTTAAATTGTCTTAGGTAAAAGCGCGTTCATGACTACATATAGAGGAAACAAGGCAAGGAGTATAGTAGCAGGAGGAGCTTTAGAAAGTCTGCCAAGCCCACAGCCTCCTTCTGAAAACCATCTTGTCCACAGCCCCCTATTTCAGGGCAGTCCCATGAAGACCAGAGGATGCAGTCAAATCCTGAACGAAGCCCACAGAACAAGGCCGGTGCAGCCATCTCAAGTGCAGCCCAGCAGCTACCCTGCAAAACAGTGAGGAGCTGACCAAACTGGGCTTCTCAGACTCCCAGGAAAATGGAGCTGTAAAGGAACTCAAGGGCACTGGAGAATGCCATGGCCTACAGACAAGAATATACTTACTACTTCTAATCTTCTTACCAACTATACAAACTAAATATTATGGTCCCTGCTTTGCAGATGAGTCAACTAAGGACTAGTAACGTGAAGTTCTCTCAAGGCCACAGAGTACATTAACACTGAGATCCTTCCACATCTCCAAAGACCTCCATGGGCATCTTCAAGCCTCTCTTTGCCTGGTTCTGAAGATGAGTTCCTGGTTTTGGCTAGTTTTCCAAACCTTCCTCTCACCCCTGGAGACAAAGGTTTCTCTAATTCACGTGTGAGGCAGTTTCTATAACGTAATTTCCACAGAAGTGATGGCGCCTCTCATCGCACCACCTCCCTACTCTCCCTTTCCTAACCCGCTCGCAATCAATTCCAGTTAGCTCTGGGCTTCTCCTTGGCCCATGAGAAAACATGGCTGGGGGAGGTAGGGGTACAAGGTAGAGGTGGGTCTTAACTGAAAATGGTGCTCAGTTTTTGTTTTTATTATCTATATTGATGAAACATCATTTTCCCACTGCTACAGAACAAATCGAATTATGTACCCAACCAGTACATGTTCAAACATTACCAAAATGTTTTTCTTTGAAATGCTGACTCTTAAGTATTATGTCAGATAACTAAATTTATAAACTGTATCTATACAGTCAAATGACAGGATTTGCCCAAAGTCAAACCCACTGTCAGGAAATTTCCCCTTAATTCACTAGCACAAAGCATTCAATGACAAAACTTCCTTCTGCTTTACACAAAGTGACATTTTAAATTATTGTTATCCTATACACATCATAACTGCATATACTTGTTGGCATTCGAATTATTCTGAGGGAACTTTTTGTTTGGCCTTTATTTAGAAGTGATGCAAACAGAGTAATTTCAAAATTACATACAATTGAGTATTTTAAGGATTTAAAAGCAGACCACGGTTTATAATATGTGTGGCTTTGGGTTGAAATCAACCTAGGCAACAAAGCGGGGAAGTTTCTGGTGCATGAAATTTTGGACAAGGTTATTAGGTAAACGTGCACACGCAAGTGCATACCTGTGTACCATCTCTGTTCAACAGCAGTGCTTTGACATTGTCTGTGTGTCCTTTCAGCTTCATTAGTTTTGCACATGTTCTTGGATCCCATACCCTTAAAACCTGTGTATTTTAACAAAATATTACACAAACTAAGTGTATATATATATATATATATGAACAAATTTCAATAATAAATGATTTAGAAGTTAAATGACAACCATTACATTCTGAGAAGGAAATATTGTTCTGCCAGTGGACACTGTCTGAGGCCCCCAATCTTTTCAAGTAGGAGGAAGCCCTTCTAATGTCAAAACACAAATAGGCCTCCTACACCCATCCACCCCACCCCCATCACCACACGCGACAGTAATTATATAGTTATATTCTCGTTTGTTCAAATAAAACCTTTCCCTCAGCATCCACCAAGCAAAACCATGGTCTGTATATTTAGTAATTACACAGATCAAATTATTTTGGTGTCTTTGTTTTCCAGTGTTAAGATATACCCGTTAAGCTCCCCCTTACCTTCTCAGTGGACCCTGATACAATGATTGTTCCCAGTTGATTCATTGCCAGGCTATAAATGGAATCTTTGTTCCCACTTAAAGAAGAAGCTATTAGAGATAAAGGAAGCTAAACGTTAACAAAATCATCAGCTGTTCAGCAGCTAGTCAGCAAAAATTGTAAGTTCAGTTATTCGGTTTAGAAAATCTTATCTTTGTGAGTGCTCCAAGGAAAAGAAGTCTAGCGATGATGGAGGTCATTCTAAACAAGACCGTTACCAAAATTTACATCTTTTCTAGATTTGAGCATACACAAGTGCTCAATAAATATTTGCTAAATTGAATTGCACTGCCATTTAAAAACTATCCACATAAGTAATGTATTTTCAAAGATATACTTGTGCCAATAAATATGAAAAATATGTCCAAACTCACTATTTTCAAGGAAACACAAATCAAAGCAAAAAATATTATTTTCACCCACCAATTCAGATTTTCAATGAGGTAATAATTCTCAAAAGACAGTTCAACGGTACTCTTATACATTACTTGTGGGATAAGTACAATTTGTTGGCACAGCTCTTGGAAGGACATTAGGCAATGTGTAGCAAGAATCATGTTCATGCTCTTTGATTCAGAACTCAGTTTCACTGAGGTGAAAAAAGTTGCATACAAAACTGTCTATACAGTATGATCCTAATTTTCAATAAAAAATATAAACAAACATACTAAGAAGTTATGAGTGAAGCAGTTAATATATTCGTATATTTAGAAAACGATTGTAGTAAGTACTCAATAAATGTTAGCAATTAGTGTTTCTATAATCATAAATCAACCTGTGTGGTAACCTCTTTAAACAATTCTAAGCAAGATGTATCTGTTGCAGAATCTGTAACCATAAGCCTGGTCTCTGACCTTGGAACAATCCTGACTTCTTTTGCTTTGTTCCCTCCTGTTAGTGTCTCTTTGAGGCAGACCCTACATCTAGAGAGACCCAATGTGTGTCATGACAGCCCTCAGCAGGGACCAGTTGCTGAATCACTACAATAATGCACTGGTGAAAAATCAAAGAGAACAGAGG
Organism: Mirounga angustirostris; assembly: GCF_029215605.1. Taxonomy (NCBI): domain Eukaryota; kingdom Metazoa; phylum Chordata; class Mammalia; order Carnivora; family Phocidae; genus Mirounga; species Mirounga angustirostris. The sequence goes on from NW_026991709.1 coordinate 148,534,306, forward strand.
AGGGTAGTGTTTAGAGCTTTGCATATTTCCTGGGGAAAGGGCAGAATAGTCAAGAAATTATAAACATCAGTCTCCTAATGTGCCCTTCCTGGCACATCCTAGATTATATTACGACTGTTTTGGCTATGTCAATGTGAGTATTCCACAGTTATGACAAATTGGACCTATATGTAGGGATCTAGATAGTTCAGATTCTGAACACAGACTTTCTAGCCTAGAGGACTCTAGTAGGGTGAGCCAACTGTGAGGCCGAGTCTCAAATCTAGATTTGTTTGGGTCTAACCTGGTAATCTGAGATATCTTAGTTGGTGAGGCACCTGCGCTATTAACCTACTGTGAATGTCTCTGAATTGCCTCCAGGGGCACCCAACCTCTCTGAACTCTTTCGAAACTGGCTGGATTGTTTAGGGCGGCTCTGAAAGGGTGCCACAAAATCAGTATTGGAGGACTTTTCTGTCTTTCCTTTGGGTATTCTCCATCTTGGCCATCAACTCAAGGGCTCATAAGACATAGTAACACTTTTAAGAGTCAGAAACTGCCTGCTTTGTCAGGGCCAGGCAATGCTGTGGGAGGTACAAAGTGGTGATAAGACACACTCCCCTGCCCTGAAGGAACTTACACTTTAGCTAGGGAGCTAAGACATGCACACGGACAAAAATAACCAGGTTACACCTGAAGAAGTTACCATTTTTAGACTGCAGTGACGAACTAGCTCCTTGTTGTTCAATCATACTCTTGGGGGCTAGAACAGTGTAGGTAGAAGCACTCTCAAAATATGAAGCACTGCCTCGATGCAAACCTATCAAAGATGTTTCATAAACCATTCTTTATTTATATCAACTTGAATTACTTTTAAAGAAGTTTTTTTCAAACACCTTACTTGTGACAGTGTTATTTGAGGCAGTCAATGCTGTTAAAGTATTCACATCCCAAAGGAATATTTGTCTGTCCAACCCAGCCGAAGCTACCAGTTCTTTATCCTTGGCATATGCTAAGGCCTTTACATAATCCTGTAACAGAACACACATACAATGATCTACTAGATCAGTAAGAAAATGAGCCACATAAAGTAGCGAGATCTCAATATTATACTAGAGACACCAAAAATTACGTTTGTTGTTTTACCTTATGTGTCCTTAGTGTTGACATGCAAAATCCCTTATGTGCATTCCACACTTTCACTGTCGTGTCAGAAGAAGCAGATATTACTAGAAGATGCAAAGAATAAACAAACTCGAGTAGTAAGACTTCACCATTTTAAAGACTTATAACAATGCAACACACTTTCAAACTAATGTTCATAGACACACATATATTCTTGAATATTTATAGTATTCTTAAGTCAAGTATCTGTTAATGTTCACACACACACACACACACTTACACACAATCTAAAAGCTTTTCCTAGAACCTATTGTATTTTGTCTCAAATATGTATTTATTTATTTAGATTTTATTTTTATTTATTTGAGAGAGAGAGAGCACGAGCAGGGGGAGGTGCAGAGGGAGAAGCAGACTCCCTGCTGGGCCGGGAGCCTGACTCGGGGCTTGATCCCAGGACCCTGGGATCATGACCTGAGCCGAAGGCAGACACTTAACCGACTGAGCCACCCAGGCGCCCCTCAAATATTTTTTTAAATAGGCAGAGCAAACTTTTTTTAATGTTCCAGTTGAAGGAGCAACTAATCTGATGGAGAAAAATTTCTCTAACACAGACTGCAAAACCAAGAAATGGATCTTACCATAATAAGAACGAAAAAAGACATTAATAAAGCTAAAAGAATACATATTGTTATGAGTCTATTTATATATAGTTCGAATGCAGGCAAAACTAATCTACAGTGTTTAGAAGACAGGAAAGCAGTTATCTTGGGGCATAAGGGAGTTACTGAAAGGACAGTCCAAGGGGGCTTCTTGTAATCTGTATGTAGACATGGGTGTTCACCTTATAAAACTTACTAAGCTGTGTTCTCAAGGTGTGTGTGCTTTTGTTTGTATACGAAACTTCAATTAAAAAAAAGTACATAAAAAATGAAAAGCATATCAAATTGAATAAAAAACTTCCAGAAGCCCAATAATCCAAAGAAGTACTTACAAGTTTTCCCATTACAACAAAGTACAATGTCGTTTACCCAATCGGTATGGTGTTCCATAGATGCTATATATGGATCTTGCTAAAATTAAAAGAAAAATTGTAAGGTCATCAGTTTACATTAGAGAATGAAATATATTATAAATTATAGATATGTCTTCATTCTTCAATTAATGTGACACACTGCTCTCAGGTCTTAAAACTGACAACTGAATTCAGAGTAGAATGAATGAATTTATTTAAGAGAGAGAGAATGCGCACGCGCCCATGTGTATGAATGCATACTGAGCGAGTGGGAAGGGGCAGAGAGAGAGTCTTAAGCAAACTCCACGCACATAGCGGAGCCCAATGCGGGGCTTGATCTCACAACCCTGAGATAATGACCTGAGCCCAAATCAAGAGTCCGATGCTTAACCGACTGAGCCACCCAGGCACCCCCAGAGTAGAATTTCATCAAACAGTTGGTGCTTCCATATAACAGATGTAAACAGAAGTTTTGTTTTAGGAGTTTTATTACTGATGAAAGCCTAGGTTTCTAGGACAAATGCTTAATTTTTGTCTTAAGTTAGCAAAGACAACAAGATCTGGGCGAGGCACTGCATATGACACAGAGTGCTGCAGGCGGGGGTTTCCTAGGAAGGACAGGATGTGAGCAGATCTACAGGCTTGAGGGATTTGGATCAGGGGTGGTAAAGGCTCACAGCAGACAGCAGACCCAGAAATGAAGATGTGGCTGAACGAGAGTAGTGAGGAGCCCAGCCTGACTGCAGAAGGAGATGAACATTTTTGCTCTTAACCCCCCTACTAAGGTTTTTACCTTCTGAACTAAATGTTTTCCTCATGATATCTACAGTCCTTCAGAGAAGAACTGGAAGCCCAAAGTTAAAGGAGTACTAGCCCTGCCACTGTATTGATTCAGTAACTTGAGATTCTTCCATTCTTCTCTCTTGGCTTAATTACCAGGAGAGGCCTTTTAAAGAGCATTTAGTTATATCCTACACCCAACACAGGCAAGTTCAAGACTCTTCAAGGCTGAAGAGAACAGCTCTCTCTACAAGTTTATTTGAGAAATGATGCTACTTAGTCTTGTCATGAAATGAAGACCGGAATAAAGATGTCTAAGGGAAGGATAGGTAGCTTTCTAGATTCTTTCAGGCTTAAGTTCTGTGTTTTCCTTAATTTATTTGAAATACTGTTAATTCCTAGAAGGTGACATTCCAATTCAAATGTGAGTTCCAAGAAGTATTTCAAAGCCATAGTATTCTTAGTTTCCATTTTTTTTGATACTGGGCCCACCACTATTTCCATTGGTTAAAAAATTTAAAGCCCACTGGACCAAAGTCCATTTGAAGAAACATTATCCAGCAACTGTGCAGAATAGTGGCTCTTTTTTAGACTGAACATCAGACTTGCACAACTTGCTAGAGAGACAGAGACTTTTAAAACTACAAGGTCAAGCACCAGGTTCTGAAGTTAGACTGGGAGCTAATTCTCTGTCACTTACCAGCTATTTAACCATGGGTTTCTCTGAGCCCGTCTTCCCATCTATGGAAATGAATCATTATCAGCTGCCTTGAAGGGTTGTTGTGAGAATTAAAACCACACTGGATAGGAAAGGACTAAGAGTGTATCTGGTACATGGCTAGGAGCTCAATAAATGCTCTTTCTCCTTCCCTGAATCTTCCTTCCTATGTCATTCACAATACAGGCATTCAAACAAAATACAAAAAGAGTTCCTTTCCATTTGACTGGGGATTTATTTTTACATAGATTTAAGTCCTTTCCCTGTTTAAGAAAACAGACTTTAAATCTTCTGAAGAAGTCGACCATGTTGTCTATTTTTATATCAACCTTATAGTATCTGATAAGGCCTTATGGATTTTTTGGGTACCCTAATCACTTTTAAAGAAAGAAATCAAATGTTTCCTCCAGATTAATTATAAATGTAAAAAAAGCGTATTCAACTTTTTTTTTTTTTTAAAGCACTGAAAAGGGTTGCCAAGAACAGGAAAATATAAATTGTTGAAAGTAATCCTCCCACCAGACCAATCTCTTTGCTTCTTTGTAGCAGAGATCTCTTATCACACACCTAAGTTTATGGAGTCCCTACCTTAGCTAAAGCAGTTTTGAATACTCCCCTAGGGGTGTTTTTCTCAGAGGCTTACAGAATTCTGGTTGCAGTGCACCAAATAACACATTGCTCAGAGATTAAATCTGAAACTGTGAAAAGTGCCATATTAGACAGACTAACATTTACTGAGTATAAAACTCAATCCCTGCCTTACCTTGTGCTGATTGACACTCCATATTCTTATGATTGAGTCTCGACCTGCCGTGAAAAGTCTGTTCAGTGCTGGATCCAGCTGCAGGGCATTGACTCCATTTCGGTTGTACTTCTCCACTTCATCTCGAATAACATAGGAAACCTGATAAATACGTCCAGATTTGCTTTTTATGAAGTTGTAAGACATGCAATAATAAAATATAGCCTACTAGTAGCCAATCTGAAATTCAAAATCCCATGTTTTCCAATATAAAACTTATTTTTCAACCCATTAAACATGTCATTTTATTCTGTAGACACTGAAACACTGAGAAGTGGAGATGAATGACATTCATGATGTCAGGCTCAGCCTAGTCCAGGATCAGCAGGTATAAAGTTAACTTACTACAACAGCTTCCTAACCAGACTCCTCCCCACTCTTGTCCGTCTTGAATCCATTTTCCACAAAGCAGCTGGGGAATCTTTTAAAAATGTAAATTGGACTGTGTCTCTCCTCTGTTCAAAAACCTCTTGAGCTGCTTACTCTCCTAAACTCATGATTTGATCTGAACGCTTTGACTGGCCTCAGTGCCCTGCTCACTTCTCCTGCCACTCATCTTTGCACACGCTGCTCGCCATTTGGGCACACTGCACCTCCGGACCATCGCACGCACTGGCCCCCTGTGTGGAAGCTCTTCCCCCCAACTCTGCTGCAGTCTTTAGATGTGTTTAAACGATGCTTCCTCAAAAAGGCCTCATCTGACCTGCCACACAAAATGAAGTTTTGTGTTTCTATAATACGCTAACCATTTCCTTCAGAGCGTTTTCCTCTATTTTGCTGTTGGTAACCTATCTGCTCCAAGTGAAAACCCAAGAAAATCAACCAAAAGCAACTATAAGTAAGAAAAAGACAGCCCAAAGCAGAATGTTTCTTTCCTTCTTTTCTTTTTTTTTTTTTTAAAGATTTTATTTATTCATTGGAGAGAGAGAGAGACAGAGATAGCGAGCAAGAGAGAGCGAGCAGGGGCAGAGGGAGAGGGAGAAGACGACCCCCCGCTGAGCAGGGAGCCCAGGACCCCGGGATCATGACCTGAGCCAAAGGCAGACACTTAACCGACTGAGCCACCCAGGTGCCCCAAAGCAGAATGTTTCTAATCTAACAAAATAACTAGTTAAGAAAAAACTGGGGCGGGGGGGCAAGATGATTTACAATAGGAACAAGAGTAAGTACTGGAAACATATTTTGCAAGGAAGATACATAACCAACAGCACAAGATACATAAAAGAACAATCTGAATAAAGGAGACATGCCATATTGTAGCACAGGAAGATTCAAAATTAATAATTCTTTCCTAAATCTGTGAATTTAACCCAACTTTGGTCAGAGTCCTATCAGAATTCTTTCTAGAAGCTGACAAAATACATACAGTACAATGTCTCCAGGGGAATACCCATTTTTTAAAAATGAAAGGATATTCTTTAAAGGTTTTAAAAGGTAAAGCTACGAGAATTACAATGGAGTACCACAACAGGAATATAGAAAAAAAGGATCAGTAGAATAAAACAAAATTTGGACACATATTTTCCTACTACAAATTTTTAATTTTGATCTAAACGTAGTGTTTCAAATCAATGAGGGCATGATAACCTCTTTAATAAGTTATCTAAGCATCTAGTGATTCCACTGGGAAAAATTATATCCTTTCTCCAAATCTTAAACCAAAATGAATTTGCATATGAACTAAAGATTGAAATTTAACAATTTAATCATAAAAATATTTTTAAAAGACAGGCAAATATGTATAATCTCTACATAGAGAAGGTTCTGCTAGTATGACAAGAAACAGGGTAATCTTTTCAAAGAAAAAGACCAATGCTGCTCTGACCACCACAAGTCAAAACCTTCCAGATGTACACAACTGCTCACAGCAGCATTATTCACAGCCGCCAAAAAGTGGAAACAACTCAACTGCCCACCAACTGATGAACAGATAGACAAAATGTGGTCTCTCTGTGCAATGGAATCTCAGTCAGCCATAAAAAGCAGTGAAGTACTGAGACAGGCTCCAACACTGACAGAATCTTAAAAACATTCTGCTAAGTTAAAGAGACCAGTCACAAAAGGCCACCTATTTTAGGAGTATACTTCCAAGAAATGTCCAGAACAGGTAAATCTACAGAAAGAGAAAGTACATTAGTGGTTGCCAGGGACTTGGAGGAGAGGGAAATGGGGGTGAATGCTAATGGGTATGAGGTTTATTTCTGGGGTGACAAAAGTCTCTGAATTAGGTGATCAATGTACAACATTATGGATTTACGAAAAAGCCCTGAATCGTATACTTTAACAGGTTGAGTTCACACAAATTTTATCTCAATAATGCTGTTATTCAGGGAAAACCAAACAAAACTCTGATCGTCAAAAAATAAGATGAACAAGGTTAAAAGGCAAACATCTAAAATCTGGGAAAATAATGAAATAAGTATGAAAGATAAAACTCTTGAGAACCTACAAAGAGTCCATACAAAACAGTAAGAAGTCGTCAAACTCTCTGACAGAGAAATAAAGATCACCAAGAGGAAATTTTTTAAAAAGAAAAGAAAATGCCAACAAACACATAAATAAAGACATGAAAAGGGCCAGGGTTATATGCACAAAGACAAGACTGTTGTTTTTGGCCTAGTCTTTTGGGTGCAACTAACTGTAATACTTACTCAAATCAGCTTAAATTAAAGAGAGAGGGAGGGAATTTAAAAAAAAAAAAATACAAGGATATCTATCAGAGTCCAAGGGCAGGAAATATGGTCATGATTCATAAGAGACATTTTTAAAATAAAATCATGGCACTTCTCTGCTGAAGTCTTCCAAAGGTTTTTCACTGCATTTAAAAGTCCGAATTCCTCACATGCTTTGGATCTATCCTGCATCTTCACACTCACCTCAAACTCCCTCTAGCTTCTTTCATGAGAGTCACCCCAAACTCTGTTCTGTTCCTCAAACACACCAAGCTCTTTTCCACCCACACCAGGGCTTCAGTATTTACTGTTCCCTGTGCCAAAAACATCCCCCTCCTCAACGATCTCCACAGGAATACCCTCCCCCTGGCTTTTATCTTGTCTGGCTCATCCTGGCCCTTCAGGTCTTAGCAGAAAAGTCACTTCTTCTGAAGGGCATCCCCTGATCTCCTTCCTCCATCACTTACCCTATTAATTTCTTGCACAGTTCTTACCGCCCTCTGTATTTCTTTTTGTTGTATCTTCTCCTTCAGAATAAAAGCTTCAAGAGGGTAAGGAACTTGTCAGCCTTGTTCCTTCTATCACTGTGCCTCATTAGTGTGTCTGGCACATAAAAGACACACAATAAATATTATTGCATGAATCAGACACTGGAAAACCATCGCAACCAAGATGGTTTCGATGCCAATTTCAATCTCTCTCAATCTCTTTTTCTCTGGGGCTCCAAGACCCCTTATCTGCTTCTCTCAGTACATTTCATAGTGGAGACTATGTTGCAAATAGGAATCTTAATGTTCAAATTTCTGGCAGATTATGTGATTGGTCCAGTGGGAAAGGGTCAGAGAATAACAACATGATTGTCAGGTCCTAATTCCAGGTGGAAAATAATTCTTAGCAAAACAAATCCAGGCCTACCTCTTCAAGGGTATCTACTACAGATGTGTGATTAAAAATGGCAAAGAATTAGAAGTATCCTAGTTGGGTAAATCTTGGCACACACCTTATAAAAGAGAATGCTACTTAATCATTAAAAATGTTGATGTAGGGCGCCTGGGTGGCTCAGATGGTTGGGCGTCTGCCTTCGGCTCAGGTCATGATCCCAGGGTCCTGGGATCGAGTCCCGCATCGGGCTTCCCGCTCCTTGGGAGCCTGCTTCTCCCTCTGTTTCTCTCTGTCTCTCATGAATAAATAAATAAAATCTTAAAAAAAAAAAAAATGTTGATGTAGGGGCGCCTGGGTGGCTCAAGTCGTTAAGCGCCTGCCTTCGGCTCAGGTCATGATCCCACGGTCCTGGGATCGAGCCCCACATCGGGCTCCCTGCTCAGTGGGAAGCCTGCTTCTCCCTCTCCCACTCCCCCTGCTTGTGTTCCCTCTCTCGCTGTGTCTCTGTCAAATAAATAAATAAAATCTTTAAAAAAAAATGTTGATATAGATCTAGACTGACCAACATGGGAAGAAAGCCATGTGTTTTTTTGAAGTGGAATATGTCCAATACAGTAGTGAATAATAAATATTATAAAAATGTTGCAGAATTTTAAATGTGTATTTTAAAACAACTACGTAAGTTTGGAAGGATATACATACATAAAACTATCAGTAGTTATTCCTGAGTGATGGAATTATGGTGATTGTCACTCACTTGTGCCTTTTTTATATGGTATGAATGTTTTACAATAAGACATGTATTAGTTTTTTGAATTTATAATTTAATTTCTGTCCAACTAATTCTTGACTGTATTCAGAAGATCAAATACCGTAATACTGAACAGACTCTAATGAGGGGCGTCTGTTGGCTCAGTTGTTAAGCGTCTGCCTTCAGCTCAGGTCATGATCCCAGGGTCCTGGGATCAAGCTCTGCATCAGGCTCCCTGCTTAGCGGGAAGCCTGCTTCTCCCTCTCCCACTCCCCCTGCTTGTGTTCCCTCTCTCGCTGTGTATCTCTCTGTCAAATAAATAAAATCTTAAAAAAAAATAAAAAATAAAAAAGAAAGACCCTAATGAAAAACCATCTCCCTGTTGTCTGGGTAAGACTCCCCATACCCAGTCTTAATTCCTAGGGGTAACAAATTTCAACTCTCAGTTGTTTCTGAAGAGTTACTCCGTTTCTCAAAAATACTGTGCTTATCCTACAACCTTCCATTTTAGACATGATCTATTTACTCAGGCTATGGTAGACTGGGATCTAGCTCTGGACTACTCTCAGTAACTCCTCCCTCTACTCTTCTGATACAGATATACCACGATTTTCGATTTTGGGGTGAGTAAATCACCAGTACTAGCTACACTGTTTGACTTTGTAATTGCTGTCTACTGACTAGCCAAGAACTATATCATGAATACATTTCCTTTCTTAGAGAGCTTTTTGTTTTCCCTGGCATTCTCCCTTTCTTTCCTTCTTCAATGCTTTCCTCTACTTTAACTTCAACTCCCCTTCATTGTAGCACCACATGAGATATTCTAGCAAGAGCCGGGACCACCCCACTTTGCCCAAAAGTCTTCTCTCAGAAACACCCATCTTCTCACTCTGGCCCAGGCCACCTGCCCTCTCTGTCTGCTGGCACAGCTGTCACCTTTGATGCTTCCCTTTACTGCTCTTCTGGGCTGGGTTTGAGCCACTGCTTCCTGAATTCCAACGTCTCCTCCTTTCTGTGTTCACTCCCCAGTTTTGCTGAAGCACATTCCCAGGACCTCAAGAAACTAACACAGGAAAAGGTGCACGGGAGGTGATTTTAGCCCTCACAAGCCTAAAAAGGTCTTTACCTCTACACTGGATTTGGCTGGGTGAAGAAGTCCATGTAGAAAAACCCCTCTGCTTCTGAAGGCACTGCTCCAACTTCCAATCCAGCACCCAGTGTTGCCACTGAATTCAATGCCATTCTGTTTCATTCCATTCTAAAATGATCTCATTTTCATTTTTTCTTGTACCGCCGCCTGCCCACTCCCCTCACTCCTAAGTGTGTAGGATCTTCTCTATTTTCTTGCTGCTTTATTTACTTAGTTTTGGGTCCTTATCAATTAATTTTGCTATGCACTGAGAAAGCCCTTTCAACCTAGAAGCTTGCGGCACTTCAGCTCTGAAAAACTTTCTTCTATCAAGTCATTAATAATGTTTCCCCTGCTCCTTCTTAAACCCCCATCAGTCAGATGTTGGAACTTTCAAACTGATCCTTCATCTTTTATGCTTTCTATATTATGGATCTTTGTTCCTTTGTTTACTTTTCTAAGACCTCCTTTACTATTTTTTAACTGCTATTAATTTTTTTTAGTAAATTTTAGTATGATGGACGAAACAGCAATAGTATCTTCAAAAAGGAAATGACTAGATAAATTATCCATTCTAAGTGGTCATTAAAGAATGAAGATGAGGGGCACCTGGGCGGCTCAGTTGGCTGAGCGTCTGCCTTAGGGTCAGGTCATGATCCCAGGGTCCTGGGATTGACCACCGTGTCGGCTCCCTGCTCGGACAGGGGCCTGCTTCTCCCTCTCCCTCTGCCGCACCCCCTGCTTGTCCTCTCTCTCGTGCGTGCTCTTTCAAATAAATAAAATCTTACAAAATATAAGAAAAGAAAATGAACTGTATACGCTGATATATTCCAAGACATATCACATTAAGAACTTATTGTTTGAGAGAGACAGAGCAAGGGGGAGGGGAGGAGCAGAGGCAAAGGAAGAGAGAGAATTCCAAGTAGGCTCCATGCCCAACATGAGTCCAATGAGGGGCTTGATCTCATATGACCTGAGATTATGACCTGAGCTAAAACCAAGAGCCAGACACCTAACCTACTGAGCCACCCAGGCACCCCTAAAAACCTATTGTTAAAGAAAAAAAATTGGGGCACCTGGGTGGCTCAGTCGGTTAAGCGTCTGCCTTTCACTCAGGTCATAAACCCAGGGTCTTGGGATCAAGCCCCGAGTCTGGCTCCCTGCTTGGCAGGGGAGTCTGCTTCTCCCTCTTCCTCTGCCCCTGCTCGTGTGCCCTCTCTCTCACTCACTCTCTCTCTCTCTCAAATAAATAAATAAAATAAAATAAAATAAAAATGGCCGTAGATAAAAGAAAAACAGGATGCAGGTCTTTCAACAAATATTGATGAAGCATCCACCAGTGGCCAGGCTCAATTCTAAACACTGAGGATTTTGTGAGTGGGCACAATAGTCCTCCTGGAGCTTTCATTCTTTTATTTATTTTTTAAAGATATTTATTTATTTATTTGAGAGAGAGTGCGTGAGCACATGAGCAGGGGGGAAGAGTAGAGGGAGAAGCAGACTCCCAACTGAGCAGGGAGCCTGACACGTGGCTCAATCCTAAGACCCTGAGATCATGATCTCAGCTGAAGGCAGACCCTTAACCAAAAGAGCCACCCAGGCAACCCAGGAGCTTTCATTCTAGTGGAGAAAGAATATAAGAGAAGTCACAGTAAGTTAAATGAAGTTTGCTGCCACCAGCCCCCCAAGATTTAGGTAAGCTTTGTAGGCAGAAGAGATGGAAGTAAAAGAAAAAGAAGAGCAGAAGGTGCTGGAGATAGTAGCAATGAATGAGTGAGCAAAGTCCTGGAAAAACCTCATTAAACAGTCAAGAATACAGGCAAAAGCAGAGACTAAGATTCATATCTGACCATTTTAATTTGCTTAAAAAAAGTGGGCAGGGGGAAGAGCAGAGGGTACTTTGAGAACTCTGCAAGGGACGGGAAGCCAGACCTTTGGTAGGAGCTATGCATTTTGGAAGAAACATGTAAAGGGACAAACAAGGAGAAGAATATGGCAGTGCCCCAGCAGCAAGTACCCAGTTAGGTTACACTCTTAAGTATTTGTAGCTGGCTTAGTAAGCACTGTTTGATTAATTTCCCCAGCAACTGTCTGGGACCCAAAATAAAGAAATCAGACAATGGGGACGATCCACTAAACTTCATGTGATCTGTCTCGCATCTCAAGCTTAAATACCCCTAGAGTTATTGGTAACGTGCCAGAGGCCACAGTAGAGGCAATCAGGAGAGAAACTATCCTTGATTATTTTAATTTCATGATAATCAGATTAGTTTTCTATAGCTGACATAATAAATTACCACAAATTTAATGGCTTCAAACAACTCCCATTTATTATTTCACAATTCTGAAGGTCAGAAGTCCACACAGAGCTTGGATGGGTCCTCTGTTCTCAATATAGACAAGACCAATATAGACAAGAGTTGACTGATGGCTCTGTGTTCCTTCCCGGGAGGCTCTAGGAGAGTTGGCCTCCAAGCTCATTCAAGTTGTAGGCCTGAAGGTCCTGTTTCCTTGCCGGCTATCAGCCAAGGTTCCATCCTTGCTCCTACAGGCTGCCTGTAGTCCTTCTCATACTTTCTATGTGCCCTCTCCTACAAAAAAGGGTCCCTCTCTCTAGTGCCTCAAATCTGACTTCTGTGTCCACTGGAAGAACATTCTCTGTGTGTTTTGTTTTGTTTTTTTTAAGACTTTTATTTATTTGACAGAGAGACACAGTGAGAGAAGGAACACAAGCAGCGGGAGTGGGAGAGGGAGAAGCAAGCTCCCTGCTGAGCAGGGAGCCCAATGCCAGGCTTGATCCCAGGACCCTGGGATCATGACCTGAGCTGAAAGCAGACGCTTAAGGACTGAGCCACCCAGGTGCCCCACATTCTCTGCTTTTAAGGGCTCACATGATTAAATTGGGCCTACTGGGATAATGCAGGATAATCCCCCCTTTAAGGTTTGTAACCTTAATTACATCTGCAAAGTCCTTTTTATCATGCAATATAACATATTCACAAGTTCCAGGGATTACGGCATAGGCATTTGCCGGGGGGGGGGGGGGGGGGGGGGGAATTCTGCTTATCACAGTAACAATTTTTTATATGAAAACAAATACGGATATATCATAGAATTAAGTACAAAATTCACCATCTTTTTAAGAAAAGAAGGGATACTTCAAAGCATTTCAGGCTCGGGGTGCCTGGGTGGCTCAGCTGGTTAAGCACCTGCCTTCCGCTCAGGTCATGATCCCAGAGTTCTGGGACTGAGCCTGGGATCTAGCCCTCATCAGGCCCCCTGCTCAGCAGGGAGCCTACCGGTCCCCCTGCTTGTGTGCTCTCTCTCTCTCTCTCCATCAAATAAATAAAATCTTAAAAAAACAAATAAAGCATTTCAGGCTCACAAAGGAGGCACTCTGGGCTATTTCCCCAGCCCCCCCCCCCCCCAATGTGCACTGACTCACCTCCACTTGGTTGTCTAACAGGTATCTTAATTGTGGCATTGCCCAAACCAAGCTCCCAACAGTCCTCTCCAAACTAGCTTTTCCTGTGGTCTCCCTCACTGATGGGTGTTAATGGCAACTCCATTCTTCCAGTCACTCAGGCCAAAAACCTTGATGCCATCATTACTTCAATTTGTTTCATCTAGTCTTCCAAAATCTCACTACCCTGCATGGAGCACTATCACCTGGATTTCTTAAATAGCTACTGGTCCCCTGCTCTGCCCTTGCTCACCTTCAGTTTGTTCCAAATACAGCAGCCAGGCTGGTCCCATTAAAACCCATATATATTGTGTATATTCCTCCGCTCCAAATTCACCAACTGCTTTCCATCTCACTCAAGAGCAAAAGCCAAAGCCCTTTTTACGACCTGTAGTTCTCTAAAAGATCTGGCCTGCAGTTATCTCTCTGATTTCATCTCCTGCTCCTCTTCCCTCGCTCACTCCACACCAGCCACAAAGGCATCATTAGCATTCCACAAATAAGCCAGGTGCATTCCCCAACAGGACTTTTGCATCTGATATTCTCACTGGAATGCTCTTCCAGACGGCAATCTCATTTCCTTCAGATCCTTACTCAAAAGTCAGCTTCTCAGCAAGGCCTTCTCTGGCCACCACAACTAAAATTTCCCCCTCCTCCTGCTGCTTATCACTAACCATTTTTTAACCTTTTAAAGCTTATTTTCCCCCAATATTATATTACAAAAATTTCAAACACATACAAAAGTTGAAAGAGTTACACAGCAAATATCCACATACCCACTATTCTACAATTAAGTTTAGATTTGCTTTATCTCATACACATCCAACCACTTGACCTGTTATTTTCAATGCCTTTCAAAATAAGTTGCATGTCATCAATACCACTTCCCCCTAAGCACTTCAACATGTATATCATCATTTAGAGTTCATTATTTATTTGTGGCTCCCTTTTCTTTTTTTTTTAAATGGCTCCTCTTTTAAGGTAAAATTTACATACAATGAAATGTAGAAATCTTATGTGTACACAGATACTTCTAACAGATGTATGGATCTGTTTAATATAAATCCCTACCAAGACATAAAGAACATTATTACCACCCTAGAAAGTTCCCTCCTCTGCTTCCCAACCTCTACACCCCATTCCTAGGCAATCTAGATCTGACTTTTTTCACCACAGATTAGTTCTGTCTGTTCTATAACATTCTATAAGTGGAATCACACAGCTCTTTAGTGTAAGGCTACTTCCAGCTATCAGGCTAAATCAGGCTAAATTTGGCCAAGAAAATACTGGCCAGATAGCAGTAATTCTCACATCTGTTTTCCCTGTTCAATCCTGTGGACCATTACTTTCTACTTGTACCTAATTTCAAGAGTGCTGATTTTAAAAACTATTCTAAAAAGCAGTCTTGCAGATAAAAATACGACAAATTCTAGCTTGACTTCTCCTGGTCAGGGCGCATTAGTAAAACTCCTCCAGGGGTTAGTAAAAAACCACCCATAGTCCTAATCCAGGCCAAAGCCTGTTTCTGTAAACAAAGTTTTATTGGAACACAGCCACATCTATTCATTTAGGTATTGTCTATGGCTGCTTTCACGTTGTAATAGCAGAGTTGAGTAGTTATGACATAGTAAAATGGCCTGCAAAGCCTAAAATACATACCATCTGACCCCTTAGAGAAAAAGTTTACTGACCTCTGTTCCAATGGATGACATATTGGTATAATTTGTTTTACTACCCATCCTACATAAAAAGTAACTCATCTTGAACATACAGCTAATTTGTAAGGGTCTTTCCTTGAGAAGTCAGGATTTGGCATCATTCTACTTCCTTTAAAAAAAAAAAAGTCTCAAAGATTAAACAACCAACCCAGAACTTGGACTCAGAATCAGAAATAAGGACCCATACTGAGTTCTGAATAGGTCTGGAATAACTAAATATTCGGCAGAGAAAAAAGGTAAGTACTGATAAAAGAGACCTTTGTTGGTTGCCTTTCCATTACCCATTTCTGCTCCTCAAGGCAAGCAAATCCTAGAAGAAAATGTACAGGAGCTACTTAAGAGACTGTAGCCTTGAATACTGTGTTGAACAGACATGAGGACTGGGATGGGACAGCGACCAAGAGGGAAGGCCTAGAGCTGAGAGTTTGGGAATAGAAGATAACTCATCAGCAGCCCAATGGTAAAGCTGACTTTACAGCACTTCTTAGGTTAGAGAGTCACAGTGAGCCTGCTGGTTCAAGATTTGCATGAAACCAGCACCACCTCTTGACTTTTCATTTACCTGAGCCAATACATGTCTTTTATTACGTAAGCCTGGTTAAGCTGGATTTGGGGTCATTTCCAAGGAAAAGAATCCTGTTATGGAAGGCCAAGTATGTATATACTTGAAACATCACTGGATACTAGGGCATGGTTGTTGCTTCTAAACCAGGAATAGCAGTGACAACCTTATTCCAAGAATTCTGAAGCAAGTTGAAGGAAAGATGGAGAGAGCAAGAGAAGGAGAGGGAGGAAGTAGGAGAGAGAGAGAGAGAGAAAGAGAGTGAGTCAACCAATAGACTGTGGTTGTTGGAAAATAATAACAGTAAGGGACCACCAGGAAGTGAAGAGACTTGTTTTGATATTTTGATTACCAGGAAAAAATCTGCATCATCTATCTGAACTCATACATTTGATTGTCTGATCATGTTTCTGCCAATCACAAATTCACCCCTCCCCCTCATACTCACCTCCAGGCTGCTGAGAAGTTGAATGAAGATGGTAGGACATGTGCTCATTCTTCATTATGTCTATAATTAATAAGCAGTATGCTTGGATCCCTCTCCACTGGTTATTTATCAATATTATAAATCTCAAGGGTTCTTTTTGGCCTAATAATGAAGCTCAGGGCTACTGCCTCTTGGTACAAGACAGCCAAGAGGCAAAATATATTTAGGTAGCCATATACACTTTCTCCAAAATGGAAAGATTTTATTTATAAAAACAAAGAATGTTGTAAAAAGCTCAAAAATATAAAAATTAATATATATTTTAAAATAAAAGATATCCCATTTCCTGCCTTACCCATAATCACATAATCTAATACATAGAGACTATCACTGTTAATAGCCTTCCAGATGTTTAAAACACATTATTTCCTTTGTGGAAATGGGACTATGCTATGTTGACTTGTTTTTTTGACTTCTGGACACCATTCCTTTTTAATAATACAGATCAAACTTATCTTTTTAACAACTGCAAATTAATCCACTAGGTAAGTGTATTTATCTGCTAAGTGACTACTGTTGGACATTGAGATTTTTTTTTACAATGACAGCATTCCTAAAATAAACACTCTTGTACAATGAGAGAGATATATGCATATGCACTTTTTAAACTTTTTTAAATTAACCTAATCTAAGTGAGAGCAAGAGAGACATGAGCTGGGGGAGGGGCAGAGGGAGAAAGAGAAGCAGACTCCCCACTGAGCAAGGAGCCCTGATGCAGGGCTCAATCCCAGGGACCCTGGGATCGTGACCTGAGCCTAAGGCAGACGCTTAACCAACTGAGCCACCCAGGTGCCCCTCATCTGCACTTTTGTAAAACAATTTTTTAGACGAGGAATTGCTGGGTCAATGGGAATGTGTATTTAAAATTTTGACAAACAGCAAGACACTGAACAATAAATACTATGACTTTGTTTAGAGTTTAAAAAAATCACGTAAGTTGGGTACACATGCACAAAGAGGTATAGAACATTGGTTTTCAACCAGGGGCAATTTTACCCTCCCACAAACATTTGAAAGTATCTAGTTATTTTTGGTTGTCAACACTGGATAGATGCTAACATCTAGTAGGCAGAAGCCAGGATGATGCAGAACAACTTATAATGCATAGAACCCCCTCCCGACCCCCCCATAAAGAATAAAAAATCATGCAGCCCAACATGCCAACAGTGCTCAGAGTAAAACAAAATACAAAAAACTGGTCTAGGGTTATATATCACACCGTCCACAGTAGCATTCTTCGAAGAGTAGAGGACAATTACCATTTATACCTTTGTATTGTCTGTGGGGTTTTTTTGGGAACGAACATGTACTAGTTTGAAAAACACTTCCATAAACAAAAGTTCTCCCTCACACTGAGATACAATCAATCTCTGTAGCTTCTCACATTGGTTCTATACCTTGGGGACAAATTCTGAAAGCAACTATCTTCAGCAGGCTAATATTGGTTCTTTTGATGCTCTTCATAGGAAACAGTTTCAGGTTACTTCACCAATCTGATTGCTAGACCTATCAAGAACAAGGTACTAAGTGCTGAACCCCAAACTGTAGTTTTGTACTATGACCAGCAAAGAATGGAATTATCTCCCTCATTCAACATGTGATGGCTCACATTCAGCTTATTAAAACACTCAATTTTTCCATACACACTGTGGTGAATTTACATTTCCTCATCTTGTACTTTTATATGGCCTTTAAATTTAAATGCAAGTAACAGATGCCTGATTAACTCTCCTTAACTACCCTAAGAAGTGTACCACTCTAGTGTCTAGAAGACAATTAAGACAATTTTGAGTTACATTTTAGTCCACAGCACATATTCTCACCCACCTGGCTTGGATGCTGGGGTTACTTAAATCCTGTTACTGATGCATTTAAAAATCACCTAACAGGGTAAGCTATTTTAGATTCTTATTAATTTCACTCAATTCAGAGACATCTAGTGAATGCTCAGTGATCAATGAGATCAATAAAACAAATAAGTAAACTGCCCAGAAGACAATGGCCTACAGCCACTGCTGGGGTTACCTTACTGAAGGATCACTTTGTCCTGTTTACCTATTAAACAATCGATTTCAATCTGTAGAACTACATATAATGTGTTTCATAAAGAGATCCTGGGTATTACTTATTCCCATACTGTCTCAATTCTTTGCACATCTTTGGGACTAAACTAAGTGCTCGGTAAACGTTTAATGAACAGGCACATAAACCGTCACTCTATATACAACTTACTTGCAGGTAAACACTTGTAATAGGGCTTTTACTCCTTGCACAGCTGAAAATACTAGGTAGCGATAACCCTTAATCGTACCCAAAATAAAAGTGGATTCATGAAGGCATAAAGAAACACGAAAGGGTTAGATAACTCTTTACCCTTGGATAATAAATCATTAGAAACAGGAAAGAATCAAGGATGCACAATGAAGATGAAGAAAATTAATAAAAATGATAATTTCCCCACTAACACCAGCACACTTCCACGTCGTTTCCACCTCACAAGGGACAAAGCTTCCGCAAAAAGAAAAAAAATAAATAAAAGGCAGAGGGCTCCCCTGTGCCGAATCCTCCGCAGAAACCCCGCAGAGCCATCTGCGCCCCGCCACGCCCCCGCACAGGCCCATTCCGCCGCCGCCGGGGAAGTGCCCGCAGGCCTCGGCTCAGACACGGATAGGGCAGAGCGTTTTGGTGAAAAGCAAGGGAAGGGGGAGGCAGGTGGGCGGGAAACGAGCCCATCCAGATCCCGCAAGCCCCAGCCTACGAAAGAGCTGGAGTGCGGCAAGCCCTAGCTCCAAACCCCGCACTCTAAGGTCCCGGGACTGGGCCCAGGCCGGCCCAGCCAGCCGCCCCCCGCCCCTTCCTCAAGTCGTTAGCGCCGCGGCCCCACCCCTCACCGCCGGCCGCGCCCTGTCCCGCTCTCCCCAAGCCGCTACCCTGGACGACCGTGGCCCGAGGCATCTGCTTGCTGCAGGTGGGCCCGGGGCCGCAGGCCACGTCCAGGAGGTCGAGGAGCGGGACTCCCATACCTGCACTTTCCTCCGCCCTGCCGTGTTCTGCCGGTGATGGGCCGCCATCTTGCATGTTGACACTGCTACGTCACTTCCGGAAGTGTTCCCGACCGGGCGGATATCCCGCCTCTTCCCCTTTATCCAAGGGCAGGTGGTGAAGTCGAGGTCGGGCTTGTCTTGTGCTCACCTAATGCTGTTTGTCGCTGTGGGCAGTGGCTCTCGGGTGAGGTTGAAGCACCTAAAAATCGTTGCGTGCGTATAGTGCTGGCAGAGAGAGGGCCGCTTTCTGGACTGAAGGAGCAGTCCGACTCCAGCTCTGGGCCTTAAACCATGACTTGCGCTGGTCTCCGGGGTGCCTCCTCCAGAGGTCTAAGCAGGCATAACGAAGACTGAAAGAATGTATACTGGACATGGGAGGCTTGGACAGACCCCCCCCCCCCCCACCCGCGCCCCGCCAACTTTCCTAGGCAGCCAAGGGAACGGACAGATTTGCCATGAAGAATTATAAATTGGCTTTGAAGGAGGAGAAATAGAATGGCTGGCAAAGAAGGTGGCCCATACCTTAAGGAGGAGCAAAGTTTCTATTTAAATAAGAGATAAAGTATGTTATAGGAAGATGAACATTAAATTGTTCCTAGAGACAACTTTCTAAGTTAATGAATCCTGAAGGAGTTGGGGCTCACTCTTGTATCTGGTTTAAATCATCTCTTATACTGGGACAGTTAGATCTTCTGGATGAAAGTTTGACTTAAGAATGCTTTCCTGGCACTGATTTTAGGTGCTGAGGATGGTCAGACTCCTTGTGAAAGTGATTTCTATAGAAATCACATGCTGCACTGTCCCATACAGCATCCACTAGGCACGTGTGGTTCCTGAGCACTTGAAATATGGCTAGTTCAAACTGAGGTATGATGAAACTGAAATACTCAAATTTCAAAGACGGGATAAAGAAAAGAATGTAAAATATTTCATCAATATTTTTTATCAATCTCACATTGAAATGATGTCTCAGAAATACTGGTTAAATAACATAGTAAGATTATTTCTTTTTAGTTTTTATAATGTGACTGATAGTATATTTGAAGTTACATATGTAGCTCACATATTTCTGTTGCATAGTGCTAGTATAGAACGATGCCTAGGAAAGTTCTTATCTAGACAAATGCCTTTTTAAATTAATAAAGAAATGTGAATTCGAGGAGTAGGAACTGATAGCAGAAAGCTTCTTAAGCAAAACTGGCAGTGACAACTTGGAGATAAATTACATATACCTCATTTTATTATAGACACATTCATTCATTTATTCATGTGTTCATTCAGCAAAATACTATTTAGTTAAATGCCAGGCAATATATTAGGTGCTGGGGATCCAGTGGTGAGTGCACATAATCATAGTACTTAGAGTCCCATGGTAAGGCAGGAATTAAACACATAAATAAATATGGAGTTAAGTATAGTGAAGAAAAATAGTTATGAGACAGGAAAGAAAAAAAAAGACAGGAAGGAATCCTTGAGTCAAGATCTGAGAATGGAGTTAATTTGTCAAGGAGAGGGTACAGTCTGAGCAAAGGTCTTGTGGCAGGAGGGAGCATGGAACATTCCAAGAATTGAGGACGAATGTTTAGAGTTCAGAGAACAAGGGGAAGGAAAAGGCAGAGACTACACCCAACAGGATCTTCTAGAGCAATAGGAAGCTGTTGAAGGGGTTTAAACAGGGGAGGGAGGGAAATGATTTGCATTTTTTTTCTTCCAAATGTTTATTTAAATTCTAGTTAGTTATGATCTGCATTTTTATTTTTTTTATTTTTTATTTTTTAAAAAGATTTTATTTATTTATTTGACAGAGAGAGACACAGTGAGAGAGGGAACACAAGTAGGGGGAGTGGGAGAGGGAGAAGCAGGCTTCCCACGGAGCAGGGAGCCCGATGTGGGGCTTGATCCCAGGACCCCGGGATCATGACCTGAGCCGAAGGCAGATGCTTAACGACTGAGCCACCCAGGCGCCCCTATGATCTGCATTTTTAAAGAATGATTCAACAAATGTCTGTTGAGTACCCATGATGTGCCAGGCATTGTTCAGGTTTGTTGCTCTGCACAATATGGTGGTACCTGCGAGAAATGCGTTGTGAGATTGTTGGCGTTCCACTTTGGATCCAAAGAGCATTGAAGTCATGAAGTCCTTTTAATGTGCAGAATGTCCAGCAGGATGTCCAGAATTTCACTTTGCCTGAAAGGAGTGTTGGCCTTGGGTAATAATTCATGGTGCAAAGCTAATTGTTTGACCAAGTGGTCAAGAACATCGGAAAGAGCAAGATTGGAGAACTGGTGACAAGGAATATTTGGGAGGGGTTATGCTGATGGACCTAGCACAATGAATCTTATGAATCATAAGGATGAAATGAACTGCTCTGTGGAGGAAACTCAGCCTCCTTTTCCAGGCTCACTGCTTGCTCAGTGGACTCATGAATGAAATGGAAATGATAGCAGGATTGGAGCTATGCCTAGGATCACCAAACCACTGTTGAGTGTTCAGGTTGCCAGCAGCAGTGACCAGTTCTGAGTTAATGAGATACCCCCTGCTCCAGGAGGACCAGCCAGCCACTCAGAGGCAAGTCAGTTCCTTTGGCCCTACCCAGTCACTGCGAGAGAATAGTTGTTTTTCTCTCTGAAATTGCTTACTGTAGATTTCGATTTGCTTCTCTGCTTGCTGTGCTTGTGTCAGTGCCACCTTCTGGGGATTTATTGAGTGTTTTATACACAATCACTGTGTCTGACACCATATAGCTTCTGACCATGAAACTCACTCTGTAATGAAAGAAATAATGCAATGGGCTATTGCCCATAGAATTCATTGGTCTAATTGTATTGTCTATCACCAAGAAGCACATGTCTTATTGAAGACTTAGTTATGGTGCCTTCTGGGAGATAACCGTTTTTGCAGCATATGCTTGAACTAGTGTCCAATATTTAGTACTTTTCCTTCATGTCCTTGCTGTCTATTGTTGTATAACCACCTCCAAAACTTAATGGTTTAAAACAACTACAACATTTACTTTGCTTACAAATCCATAACTTGTGCAAGACTCAGTGAGGACAGTTTATCTATGTTCCACATTCCACTTGATGCCAGCTGGGGCAGCCAAAAAGTTGGGGGCTAAAATCATCTGAAGTTTCGCTCTTTCACATGTCTGGGGACTGATGCTGAGTCTGTGGCCAGAACACCTACCCGTGGCCTTTTCACAGTGCTATTTGGTTCCTCACAGCATAGTAGCTGGGTGCCAAGGGCAAAACATCCCCAGAGAGAGAAATCTGGGTGGAAACTGTAATGCCTTTTTAAACCAACAATGGAAGTCCTTCAGTGTCACTTCAAAACTACATTCAGTTCATTAGGACTTAGTCACTAAGGCTGGTTATATCAAAGGAGACTCTTTTCTTTCTTTTTAAAAAAACTTATTTAAATTCAATTAATTAGCATATAATGTATTATTTGTTTCAGGGGTACAGGACTGCAATTCATCAGTCTTATATAATACCCTGTGCTCATTACAACACATGCCCTCCCCAGTGTCCATCACCCAGTTACCCCATGCCTCCACCCCCATCCCCTCCAGCAACCAGAGACTCCTTTTCTTAATGGGAGAAGGGTCAGAGAATTTCTGGATATGTTTTTAAACCATCAGGCTTCCATATCCAAAAATAATGGATTTAGGAACAAAGGGCTATTAAATTTTTTTAACTGCCAGTCTTTGAGATTCTGGGTTTTGATTGTTTAGAGGTCTGTTACCAAAGAAAGGAATTCTCCCAACAAAAGCTGAGCAATGGTTCCATTGATTTGGGGATGAGACTACCATCTAACCATTTTGTGTGTCTTGAGTCACTGGATAGGCAAGAGAAGGAAAAGGAGAAGAGCAAGGTTATGGTATTGGCTGGAGTGATTCACCCTGATCATCAAGCAGAAATAGGTTTGCGATTATACCTTTAAACAGATAGTTCTATCAAATACACAGATCCCTTAGCAATGAAGGTACTGGCTGAAGGTAAAGGGAACACAGATTGGCTGGTGGAGAAAGGAAGTCACTAAGAGTGGTGCAGTCCTAATGATCAGGGGAAGAAATGAGAGCTGGCATCTTTACTTGTGTCTCCTTTCTTGAAGAGTATCATGTGCACTTTTATGTGTTTTAATTTTTGTTTTCTTTCTTTGCCCTCTACTTCACTATTGTATGTGGGGTGTGCTACTCTTGGTGAACTTCATTAGTTAGCCTATAAATTGCAAAGGACTGGATATCTACTAGAGGTTCTGGACTTAGAAATGGATAGATGGATGTGGTAACTGATGAAACATTGGCTGACTTTCTTGGAGGGTGATAGAGTGAGTGCATCTTTGTATGAAGGCTATTTGCAACATTTTAAGTGGCAACTTTTTTTGAAGTATAAGCATTGAAAGCAGTGGTTGTATCAGTGTTGGGCAGCCAAAGGGATGACTTTGAGTTAGACTTTTTTTTTTTAAAGATTTTATTTAGGGGCACCTGGGTGGCTCAGTCGTTAAGCGTCTGCCTTCAGCTCAGGTCATGATCCCAGGGTCCTGGGATCGAGCACCACGTCGGGCTCCCTGCTCTGTGGGAAGCCTGCTTCTCCCTCTCACGCTCCCCCTGCTTGTGTTCCCTCTCTCGCTGTGTCTCTGTCAAATAAATAAATAAAATCTTTTAAAAAAAACTTTAAAAAAAAAGTTTTTTTTAAAAGATTTTATTTATTTATTTGACAGAAAGAGAGACAGTGAGAGAGGGAACACAAGCAGGGGGAGCGGGAGAGGGAGAAGCAGGCTTCCTGCTGAGCAGGGAGCCCGATACAGGGCTCGATCCCAGGACCCTGGGATCATGACCTGAGCCGAAGGCAGATGCTTAATGCCTGAGCCACACAGGCGCCCCTGAGTTAGACATTTTTGTGGTTTTATTTTCTGTTGTCCACCATTTGAGTTCTCTTCCTGTGTTTGGGGAATTACCCACCATGTGTCTTGGTGGTGATGAGCACTGCTTACAGAAAATGAGAAAGACAGTAACTCACTTTTTCTAGCCTTCTTACAGCGAGAGTGTAGGCATGTGACCTCAGCTTGCTCAATGAAATGACATCTTGAACTGCAACTTAATGAGAAACTCTGAGCCAGCACATTCAATTAAACTGTTCCCAAATTCCTGATCTACAGAAACTGTGTGAGATAGTAAGTGTTTATTGTTTTAGGTACCTTCCTTTTGGGATGATTTGTTACACAGTAATAGATAACTGATACAACCCTCTCTCCTCCATAAGGAGGGGAGATGTCACAGCATCTTCATAGCTCTGCAAAGATATTCTCATCCTCAGCCTCTGCAATTGCTCTTTCATTCTTTGTCTTCTCTGGTGTAACTGCCAGGAGGCTTATCCTGGCAGAATTCCTTCATCAATCTCTTAGCACTCCCTGCATGGGCAGATTGGCATCTTTATTCAAAACGTAAGAAGGCTTGACACCTATTATATTGTTCTCAGATTTTGAGACCTCTGCCTTTAGAATCCTGAAAAAAAATCCACACACATGTTAAATAAAAATGCAGTAAATATAAAAAGCAAATTAGAGTTCTAGAAGAGTTCTACTTCCAAATAAACCAGATATGTTCTTATTTAGTCTTTCTCTGGAGGTTGATCCTTCCAGTTACTCATATTCAGTTTATTTGTACAATGGAATAACAAGGGTACCTATCTCATGTGGTTCTTATGAAGGTAAATGAGATAATCTTAGCACAGTAGCTCGTATGTAGGAACTGTTCAGTATATTTTAGGTATCATTTTTAATCAACACCTTGCTCAGGGAACATTGCTGAGGTGCTATATTTTCCTAGGGTAGATTATCTCAGAAGTTTTATGTAATGTAGGCTCTATCACCTTTCAAAGTTTTCAAACCAACTTGAAATTTCATACCTTTTGGTCTTGCCTCCTCTCTTGTTCTCAATGGCCTGGAAAAAGATCTGTGAAATGATAAGGCCTTTTTACAGTTTATCCTCATGCTTAAATGCATGTTTTCCGGCTCAATGATCAATCCATTTATTGAACAAAGTGAAGGTAACCAGGTATATTTTTGTACCATACCCCAGATTTGCCATCACCAGGGGGAGACATAAATGTTGTCATGTTTTGTCTTAGTTGTTTAAGAGGAATTAGTAAGTTTTGAAAATTTGTTTACAAACATGAAACCCTATGGAGACTTGGTTTGCAACTACTACCATTTGCTAGTACCTAATGCATTAATTTGGATATTTGAAAAATGAATTTTAAAAAGTATCAAATTGGGGTGCCTGGGTGGCTCAGTTGGTTGAGCGTGTGTGTCTTCAGCTCAGGTCATGCATGATCCCTGATCCTGGGATAGAGTCCTGCATCAGGCTCTGTGCTCAGCGGGGAGTCTGCTTCTCCCTCTCCCTCTGCCACTCCCCCTGCTTGTGCGCTCTCGCTCATGCTCTCTCTCAAATAAATAAGTAAAATCCTTAAAAACAATTTAAAAAGTGTCAAATTTTAAGCCTCACGCAGATGTGCTAAATAAACTTGTTAATGTAAATCTGCCATGATACCAATCAGAAACATGGAAAAATTGAGCTGCATGCATTTTCTTATAACTCTTTAATGATTCTCTACTAAGAAGAATGTTTGATATATAATAGAGTACCACATCATAACTACATAAGTATGGATAAGTAAATCAATTTTATATAAGTAAATATAGAGACTCAGAATGCTTAAGATGTTTACATCAAAAATTGTGTGCTATTTTATGTCTTGTCAGTAACTCCTCGGGTTTAAATGTGGCCTTAGAAGGCGTGGTACTAAATGACTCATCATTCAACAGTTCACTTATTTCTGAACACACTGGGGGAAAAACAGCCTTTGGTTCTTTTTATTTCTTTCTGTCTATATTTTGTACATGCCAATGTTAGAAATATACACCAGTCTCCATCCAGCTTCCCATATACATTCCACTTCCATCCAGCTTCCCACTGGAGGGCAGTAGAGAATCATCCAGATCATCCCTGATTTTGGCCCTCACTGGCTGTAAGGTGACAAAATCAAACCTTAAAATGGATTTCCTACTGCTAAAATGTCATAATCAAAGTAAATTTTTAGGAAATCTATTTGTTCCCATAAACAGCCATAATTGATTATGAAAATAAAAGAAAATATAGCAAAAGTTATGCATTTACAAGCCCTACTAAGTGGAAGAACAAAATTAAAACTACATCACAAATGTACTTTTTTTGTGGTGGGACTTTTGTACATTAGCTGACTGGCTGAAACTTCCCAAAATGCTAGTCCTAAAAAGTACTTTGGGTATGAATCTTACTCTTATATGTGATATATATAAATATATCATATGAGATTATTAAAATTATATTAAGTATAATTTTGAGCCCTCAGCCAGCCAAAATGATGGTAAAGTCTACCTCAGTCATTGCTTAGACTCCCCTAGCCACCCTGATCCATGATAAGTCACCCATAGATTTTGGGAGTCACCCATAGATACCCAGAGGCATCAGTAGTCCCAGGCCAGAGTGGTTAGGGCTGAGATGCCCAGTGTCATTTGAAAGTGACCAGGCCTCTGGTCTTTTCCTGCACTGGGACTGGGATTTTTTTGTTACAGTTGGAAATCCCAGTGCCTCAATCCCTGCCTCCCTAAAATCATTAGCCATCATTGATCAGTTTCTGTCACTGTTCAGAGGAAAAATTTTCCTTTACCCTTCAAGATTCTTTTGGCTGGCTGAATTCAATTGACATGCGGCAGATTAACAGGAAAAAATTAAATTTGTTACATACATAGGTGGACTCATAAGAATATGAGACCCACAGTCAGTCAGGCAATTGAGGCTTATCTAGAGCTAAGGAGAAGGGGGTAGTGGTCTGGGACTTCATGAGGAAGGAAGATAAATCATAGGAAGATGAAAAAGATAAATGTTTGCTGGACCATCCAGAAACAACGGACATAGAATTTACACAAACAGACTTTGCTACCTTTTGCCCTACCACCCCTAATTCATATTATGCTGTAGTTATCTATGGTGATTACTCCCTTCCTGGAGCAGGTCCTTTATGTAAATTCTTATAGGCAGTCAGGGGGAAGGGCAAAGCTTCTTCCTGAGCCTTTTGTTTCTTAAAAAGTAATCAGCCTAAAATAATCCACATGCCAAAGACACATTTTGGGATGGCAGATTTTGCTCCCCTGCAGTCACCATCCTGGATGCTTTTAACAGTGGCCGTAGGTCGTCACCCCTGGCAGAACCTCTTCTCCTGATTTCATTGACTTCTCTACCCTCCAAAGAGAATGGATTTTTCCTCTGCACACCCTTTCCCACCAAGTTTAACCTCTTCAGTGAGTCCAGACTTTCACTAAAGGAAAGACCGGAGGTAGTCTTTAGGCTTAAGGCCCACTAAGCACTGTGAACTGGCAACCATCAGCAGAAGGTAGGGGAGGATGGAAAATTGCAGCAAAAACAAAATGCAGTCTAATGTCTTAACAAATTATCCTCCACAGAAGCTGGCACTGGAGACTATTCTTTTCCTAGTCATCTCCCTATGGAAACCACAGGCATTCTTCATGCCTCTAAGCACCTTCAGACTGCATTCAAAATTAGGGTGGTGAGTCTGGAAATCTTTCTTTGCTAATTTGTTGTACATGAATGCCTGTAGAAGCCTTTGAATGGTAAATGCTGTGGGAGGGGCAGTTTCCATGGTGACTTTTCAATGCACCCTTTTTCTTGCACTTCAATTAGATCTTCATTGCTGAGGGACTGTGAATGAGAAGGTGAGGACTCAGTCACATCTGGGGGGCAGGAGGTGTGAGAGACACAGCCTTTCTAGATGCAGGTACATTCTGAACCCACTGAGTTATACTACTTGCCTGGCCCCATCTCTTCACCGTGGCCCTGGCCCCACTGTGGGAAAAGATGTTTGCAACACCCATGACAGAGGGCCAATTTCCTTAATATCCAAAGAGAGCTTACAAGTTAATATGAACAATACCAAAACAATAGAAAAAAATGGGCAAAGGACAAATAGGCAGCTTACAGAGAAAGAAAATTGATGGCTTACATTGTATGAAAATATGCCAATCTAATTCATAATGAAAGAAATATTTAAGTAAGATTCCATTTTTCACCTACCAGACTGGAAAAGATCTAAAGGTTTGATAATGTGTTGTGTTCAGAGAATATGAAAAACCATCATTTTATACACTCTTAGTGGGAGGATAAATTGTATAATTTCTTCGGAGAGTGATTTAGCCCTTCTAGAAAGTCATCCTACAAGTGTAATTACATTTGACTTAAAAACACAAATAAAAGCATATTTATCAAAGCCTTATTGAAGCAAATGACTGGAACAGATTAAATGAGTTACTGATACATCCAGACAGTTACTCACACAGGGCAATGAGAGATAAAAATAAAGTTGGATTTTCCTCACATCCCATGAGTTGTACGTTCAACCAATTGGCTAAACACTGTTAAAGGATAATTCTCAAAAAAATAAAAATCATGACTCTCATGCAGATATAAAATGAACACGTGCTGCAGATTTTATTTGCTCATAATGAAGGAACTAGGCAGATCTCATTACTGGATCAAAGGAGAAGTCAAAGAAGGACAAATTCCTGTGGAGTAAAGGAATGTTGAAATGAATGAGCAAAATGGGGGCAAAACTGGTTTTTCCACGGGTGGGGGAGCTTGTCCCTGCACTTGCTGGAATTGATTTGCATGTTGATAGACAGGAATTACTTCGCATTTTTTTTTTAAAGATTTTATTATTTATTTATTTGACAGAGAGAGACACAGTGAGAGCAGGAACACAAGCAGGGGGAGTGGGAGAGGGAGAAGCAGGCTTCCCGCTGAGCAGGGAGCCCGATGTGGGACTAGATCCCAGGACCCTGGGATCATGACCTGAGCCAAAGGCAGGTGCTTAACAACTGAGCCACCCAGGCGCCCTACTTTGCATTGTTATCTGTAATTTACAGAGTTGTAAAATAGCTCTCAGAAACAGCACAGTTTCCACTGTAGCTATTTTCTGTACAAGATTTAAGTGATTTAAATGATAAATGCAAGGAGTCTAACAAAGTGTAAAACAGAGTGTAAAATTGGGGTCCCAATTATATTCAGAAAAAGACATTCAGGTATATGCATATGTATATATATATATGCACATGTGTATATATTATATATATTAAATATATATATATATATTCCTCAACGGAGACAGAAGAAATTGGTAATTGTGGCTGGCACTCAGGAAAGGGATTGAAAGTTAGGAATTTGAGGTGAAAAAAATCTTTTTTCACTGTACTCCTTTATATATTGCTTGATTTTTTTTTCTTTGCTTTTGCCAAGAGCATGTGTTATTTTTCCAAGGCAATCTTTCATAAACAAATAATAAAGCAATGGCATCTATAAATCAAGCATCACAGGAAATACAAGGAGAAATGGATAGAAATGTAATACTCAAGGGAGGGGAGTCCTTCACAAACCTCTTTCAGGTTTTGTTCATTGAGCAGACAAAAAATAAAGCTATGGAAAGCAGTTTTCAACATGGATTGCATATTAAGAACAATTAGGGGGTTTCTTTAGAAAAGCTTTTTTATTTCAAACCTATGCAAAAGTAAACAGACTGGCCTAATGAACCCAGGGGACCTGCCACCCCAGCACTGACAATTTTACCAAGTCATGGCCAGCTAAGTCTCTACCCCTTTTCCCCCTTTCCATACTATACTGAAGCAATCCCAGAAACCATATCCTTTAATATATAAACATTTTGGGGCGCATGGGTGGCTCAGTTGGTTAAGCGACTGCCTTCAGCTCAGGTCATGATCCCAGGGTCCTGGGATCGAGTCCCACATCGGGCTCCCTGCTCTGCGGGGAGCCTGCTTCTCCCTCTCCCACTCCCCCTGTTTGTGTTCCCTCTCTCGCTGTGTCTCTCTCTGTCAAATAAATAAATAAAATCTTTAAAAAAAAATATATATATATATAAACATTTTGTCCAGTAAGTAGCTCTAAAATATAAGGAATCTTTTAAAAACATAACCACAATACCATCATCACTTTTTTAAAATTAAAAATTCGTAAGCACAATATCATTGTCACACCTGAAAAATAAACAGCAATTCTTTAACTTCATCAAAGATTCAGTTTTAAAATCTCTCATTGTTTTATAAATGTCATTAAAAAAAACAAGTTTTGTTTGAATTAGGACCTGAATAAGGTTTACACATTTTAATTAGTTGGTGTGTCACTCAAGTCTTTTATTGTAATCTATACATTATCTTGGTGGGGGGGGGGGGGAGGCGTCTTCTAGAAACTATTGTTGTCCAAGCTTCATCCTGACAGTGTTGAATTTTACCTGAGCCCTATGCTCCTGGAAAACAGTGACAGTTTAGAAACACACATACACACACACAGAACCTCTTTTGTGTTCTGGAAAAGAATTACTGCAAAGAACCATCCTTTCCCATATGACTTAGGTAAGACTCACATGGCGAGACATGTTTACCTATGGCAAGACTAAGCACAGACCCTCTAAGTTCCCACCCGTGGCCTCATAAATGATAAGCTGAACTGCTTGTTCCCACTGACCAATCAGAAAAAAATTCTTGTTAACCAAACTTTGGTTAAGATTCTTTCCTTCTCCCAAGTCCCTGAGCTTTGACCCACCCCCAGCCTGAACCAACACATAACTCCTCCTTAACAATCTCTCCTTGTTAGGAGTTAGTTGGACAGTTAGGTAGTCAGGGCCAGGGTCCCCAACAAGAAAATATGGAGTCAGGACAGCTAAAATAAAACAGCACTAACATCCTGTTTTGCAGCTTAGGTAGGAGCACACTAGCATTCTGCTTTGCAGCCTTTGCAGAAATGACTTCTGCAAAACATCCTAAAATAAGGCAATAACCCACAAAGCGTTTGTCACTATCACGGGCAAGGGACAGTTAAGACATAAGCCCCCAGATGTCAGCAAAAAAACCCCATCAGCATGATGACATTAACCTAATAGGTAGATATGTGACCAAAGCCCTCATTAGCCTGACTCAGTACACCTTGATTGCTTAAGATAGTTCCACAAAAGAGCTCATAAAAACCCCTAAACTTAGAAACTCCAGGGGCAACCCATTTGGGCCCCACTCCCCCTCCGGGAGGTTTGTACTATTGCTCAGTAAACTTTGCTCTGCTGCCCACCACTCTTCTGGTCTACCTCTTCATTCTTCGAAGTGGCGTGACCAAGAACCACGGGCACTAAAGGCAGAGAATTCCTGCTCAGGGGAAACATTCTCTGATCTACTCTTCCATTAGGTCACTCTTTCATCCCACTTCCCCACACCTAGGCCCCCCCCCCCCACTTCTAGTCTTGTTTATTCTTCTCTATAAAAGAAAAACTCTTCTTGTCTAACCTTCGAGATCTTATGGTCAGAGCTTCTCTTTGCAGCAGCAGTCCCTCTCACCTGCTTTGCATTAATCTTTTCCAATAGTCTCTTCTTACTAAATCTGGATTTGTTTTTTATTTGACAATGCCTAGAAATTTTGATGTACTTATCTCCAGTTGATTATAATATGAAATGAGATTTGAGAACCACTGCTTAGTGGATGTAAACTGTACAATTACTAGGATAATCTAATACATATATATCTGTGTTAGTCTGTATTCCTCCAGAAAACAGATTCTGAGGTGAGGTCTTGTGCAGATAGTTTATTTAGGAGGTAATCTCAGGAAGCACAGGAAAAAGAGCAGGGACAGTGAGCCAGGAAGGAGGAAAGCCCCGTCTACAATGCATAATGGGCAGGTTTCACCTGTGGGTAACCAAAGCCCAGTTCCTCTGGGAGATTCTTTGAGGAACATGTAGAATGTATCTTAGATATGACCTCTATAGGGACAGCAAAGCTGGGGTATTTACCTATTTTCCCCTTTCCTTCACTGGTTGAGAATTGTCTCCAAGGGTTTTAAGTCCCAAACGTTGCTGGCCACCTTCAAGCAGAGAAGAAGAGATGTTTATGTTTTTGAGGGGACTGTCAGCACATTGTCCTTTGCAGCTGCAGGCAAACTCAGAGGGAACCCAAGGCGATATGGAGCTGGGATCAAGAGCATGTGCTACTGTATTGAACTTTATACCTAAAGAGAATACCCTTTTTCATTTCTTGCAAGTGCCAGTTGAACAGCAAAAGTTGACCACAGAAATTCCCTGTAAGTTTCCCAAATAGAAATTTTAACTAAGATTTGTTGAATACTTACTATGTGCTAAAGGATTTACATGTATTACCTTAATTTAACTCTCAGGACAAACACCTGAAATAGGTATGATTATTATCTCAATTTTACAAATGAAAAAATTGAGCCTTAGTTTAAATACTCTGCCCAAGGTCATATAGCCAGGAAAGACAGAGCAGGGATTTAAATCTTAGCTTTCTGACTCAAGAACGCAGCTGCTAACCACTATGGGGTATGCTTCCTCACAGCCTTTAATCATAATGTGGGAAAACTACAAGTTAGTTAATGTTAGAAATTATTAGAAATGTTAGTTATGTTAGAATAATATTAGAAATGCTAGTTAATGTTAGAAAAAACAATGGTATAATGATCCAACAATAAATACTCCCATCATTTGGGGATTTAAAAAATTTCTGTATAGAGAAAATGAAAGCACCAATAAGAAAAACCCTGTATGGCCAAATTTATGAGTTCTGGTTAAAGCTGTGATGGGGAAAAAGAATATCATTATAAGTAAGAGTGACATTATATGAATTAAACATTCTATGCAAAAGGTTAGGAAAAGAATAAATCAATGTTGGATATGTAAGGAGCTAATAAAAATAACAATAGAGAGGACTTCCAATTCAGCTCAAGATAGAGTAACAGGAATTGGATGTACCCTCCCCGCTGGACAACCAAAAAGCAAAACATGTAAAACAGGGATTGTCAAGACACTCAATATCAGGAAACAAAGGACTAGTGATCTCTGACAAGAAACAAGGTGAGCCCCACCTTGAGAGAGTTTCCAGGCCTTGGTGCAGGAAGGGGAACCCAGGCAGAGCCCAGCAGACTCCATTAGTTGAGGAGGAGCTGAGAGTCTGGAGGAGAATAAGAAAGCTGGAGTTCTCAGGATGGGCTGAGAGAACTACCCACGGAGAGAAACCCAGAGACCTGTAGAGCACTCTCAAGTATTCCGCAGAATACAGGTCAGTGAATGCATATAAGGAAACAACCTGAGATGGGTGCCTGGGTGACTTAGTGGGTTAAGCATCTGCCTTCGGCTCAGGTCATAATCCCTGGGTCCTGGGATGGAGCCCCATGTCGGGTTCCCTGCTCAGTGGGGGGGCCTGCTTCTCTCTCTCCCTCTGCCACTCCCCCTGCTTGTGTTCTCTCTCTCTGTGTCAAATAAATAAATGAAATCTAAAAAAAAAAAAAGGAAAAAAAAGAAAATTTCCCAAACTTGATGGAAACTATAAATAAATAAATAAATACATACATATATACACATATATATGTATATGAAACTTCACAAATACTCAAGCATAAGAAGTGTGAAGAAAACAACCTAGAGGCCCATCATAATCAAATTCATTAAAACCAGTGATAAAGAGAGAATCTTAAAAATAGCCTGAGAAAAAAGGCATGCTATGAATGGAGGAACAAGAGTAAGGATGACTTCAGATTTCTTGTTGTAAACAATGCAAGTGAGAAGATAATTGAGCAATATCTTTAAAGTACTAAAAGAAAAAAAACCCCTGTCAAACTAGAATTCTATACCCAATAAGTATATCTTTCAAAAATGAAGGTGAAATAAGGTGAAAGATGTTAGACTTAACAAAGGCTGAAAGAATTAATCCTTATGACATCACACACAATAGGAGATATTAAAGGATGTCCTTCAGGCAGGAGGAAAATGATGCCAGATAGAAATCTGGATCTATACAAGGGAATAAAGACTACTAGATATGGGATCCTTTTTTTTTTTTTAAGTAGGCTCCATGCCCAGTGTGGGGTTCAAAGTCACACCCCTGAGATCAAGAGTCACATGCTCTATCAACTGAGCTCGCCAGGCACCCTGAAATGGGATCCTTTTAATGCTTAATTTGTATGCATATCTCTGAGCTGAGTGTTTGCACAGGCAATGCCTCATACTTGCAGTTTTCTCAGGAGGATTATCCTTGAACAACTGAGGTTATCTTTTTTTTTTTTTAAGATTTATTTATTTATTTGACAGAGACAGCAAGAGAGGGAACACAAGCAGGAGAAGTGGGAGAGGGAGAAGCAGGCTTCCCACTGAGCAGGGAGCCCAATGCAGGGCTCAATGCCAGGACCTCGGGATCATGACCTGAGACAAACGCAATCGCTTAACGACTGAGCCACCCGGGCACCCCCAACTGTTATCTTAACCAGAGGTGCCTGGGAGTTATGCTGCTTCTCTGTCTTGGCAGTGCATAGTCAATGACTGACCGAGGTGGGGATGCAGAAGCACTTGGCGCAAGGTGGGACACATTCTGTGGTACAGTTTATCCTCCAGACCTCCCTGTGGGATCAGAATGAAGCTGGACTTCACTTGAAACCCCATTCTTGCTTACTTCTTTTCCCGTCCCTACTCTGCTTCCCTCATTGCCTTATCACATTCTCCTGAGAGTGCTTGAAAAATAAATCACATACATATGAACCTCTGTCTCAGGCTCTATTCTGGGGAACCTGATTTAGGAGAGGCAAAGAGTATAAAGATATTTGTAACCAATGTAAATACTGACCAAAAGGTCTCCATATTAGGGGAGCCGTACAACAATGAAGTGGATGAGATAACTATCCTGTCGATATAAGTGAGTTCTCTTTTTTCAACCGCCCTGTTGCTCACTCAGGGGTTCATGAATAAAGTGGCCATGACATCAGAAATGCAGGCCATACCACAGCTTAACAACATGGACATTTTCGCACTAAGATTAATCTGGCTGTTGCTACTGTTGAGCACACAATATGCCAACAGCAGTGCTGAGCCCCTCATATGGCATCATTCCCTTGAGGGACCAGCCAGCCCCACCTGGTGGTAGGTCGGTTACATTGGAGCCCTCCCATCATTAAGTAGGAACCAATTTGTCCTCACTGATTGTTTTCTGAATATGGATTATTTCTCTCTGTCCATTAGCTTCTGCCAGCACCCTTGTCCGTGGATTTATGGCATTCCTATTCACCCTCAAGGTATTCCATACAACATTGCTTCCAATCAAGGAACACATTTTACCATAAGTATAAGCAGCAAGAGATTCAACTAGTCTTATCATGTGTCCCCAAATCCAGAAGCAGCTGGTCTTACAAAATGTGGGAATGGTCTGCTGAAGACTCAATTATGGTACCAGCTGGGAGACAGCACCTTACCAAATTGGAGTGTTGTTTTATGGGTTATGATTTGAACCAACTGTTAATACATGTTGCATTTTCTTTCATGGCAAGAGCACACTGGTTGAGAGGAGCTTCTCACAAGTAATAACACTTGCAAGAGTTTGGCTTCTCATTTCTGTAAACTTAGCTCTTCTCATCTAGAAGTCTTAATTCCCAAGAGTAGAATGTTTCCACTAGGATACACAACAATGGTTCCATTGATGTGAAGGTATCTACACAGTGGAGACACATAAGACTATGTCTGGAATTGTGATTCATTGGGATGCTTCTTCTTCTTCTTCTACTTTTTTTTTTTTTAAGTAAGCTCCATGCCCAGTATGGAGCCCAACACAGGGCTTGAACCCACAACCATGAGACTGAGACCTAAGCTGAGTTAAGGGTTGGAAACTTAGCCAACTGAGCCACCCAGGCTCCCCTCATTGGGATGCTTCTTAATACTTGCATGTTCAATAGGAAAAGTCAGTATGGGGGAAAGGGATAATAGCAACCCCAAAAGGCAGGATGATTAAGGACTAAAGCCCATTAGGAATGAAAGTCGGTGTCCCCTCACTAGGTAAAGAATTCCAAGCAGCCAAGATTCTGAATGAAGTCAAGAGTAACATGGAATAGGTAGAGGGAGAAGGATATGATAAATATCAGTTATGGCCTTGTGATCAGTTACGAAGTTGAGAACTAAGGCTGCTATATTATGTATATTTTAATGAGTGATTTCAACACCTCCTTCCTTTCCCTCTCATTTTGCATAAAGAGTTTTGGCAGCACTTAACTTTATAATTTAATTACATGGCAACCAGGTTATGAGGAGTCACACTCAGACCCGTTGGTGCTGCATATCCCTTGGAGATCCTAGACTTGATATGGACAACATGGTAAATGGAATTGTGTTTCCCCTTGTTGGGGAGAGGGTGAGAGCATCTTCATTTGTAGGATACATCTTCTGCCTGCCATTTTATTGTGTTGGTCTCAGCCTATTCATAGTGATGCTGTTGGCTAGGAATGCCTGAGGCACTTGTCCAGACCTGTATTACTCTTAGCAAGACCCCACAGACATTTCCTCACCAGGGCCAGTGTGGTGGCTGGATTAACCCCTGTGATTTTTATTATGATTTTGGATGTATTTTAGCAAGAAATTATCAGAGAAATTTGAGGAACAAGATTTATTACTCACAAGTCCTGGAGGATACACAGCATGCTGGAGGGCCATATAGTGAGGTCAAGGGTAAAGGGAGAGGGGGGTAAAGGGAGAGAGAGAAAGGACCTAGGGTTCTGCCTTTATTAGGGTCCAAGGGTGGGGTATCTGGGGTTTCACTGGTTCATTCCTCATTGGCTAATCTAAAGCTTAAGAGTGGGAATTAGGACATGGGAAGGGAGAAGTGGGTTCATTCGAGTGATCAGTTGTCTAGGTTACCCAGGGCTTTCTGAAAGAGGAAACTTCATGGATAGTGGTGGCTTGATTCCTTATCTGGTTGTTTTGCTAGTAGCTGTGCCATACAACTGGCAAAATGTTTATTCAAGATGTATGTTTTTTGAAATGGATGCCTCAGCAATCAAAAGCTTAATGCCAGGCGCTTACACTGCAGTTTTGTTAGGTAGAAGCATGAAGTTGTTTTAGAGAGTTAAGTATGGGTGGGAAGATGGGAATGAATGCTGAGTAGCAAAAGGGGTGGACTGTGCTGATGTGGCTCTTGTTTATGCCTCACCCTGTCCCTTCTCTGATTGATGGGGGCTTGCCCACTGCACTTTCCAGAACCTCATGTTCACTGGCTTCTGGCTGGGTTTGGCACTACTGGGAACCAGAAAGGAAAAGAAAGGAGGAAGCCAGGGAATTTCTTCCTCTTTCTCTCTGTTCTGGGCATCATCTCTGGCAGGGGCCATGTCTCCTCCATAGACCAGCTATGGCATGTACAAACTTTCCTGTATGTGACAGTGTGTGTGCACTTTTCAAATGTGCCTTTGAAATCTGTCTCTGGACCACTGTGTTTACTAGATCTGCCAAGAAAGAGGATTGGAAAACACTATATTTTGAAAAAAGATTTTATTTATTTATTTATTTACTTATTTAGAGAGAAAGAGCACACACACACTCACACACATGTGAGCAGGGGAAGGGGCCGAGGGAGAAGGAGAGAGACAATCCCAAGCAGATTCTGTGCTGAGTGTGGAGCCCGACACAGGCTTGATCTCACAACCCTGAGATCATGACCTGAGCTGAAATCAAGAGTCAGACACTTGACCAACTGGGCCACCCAGGTGCCCCCTGGAAGACACTATTAATGATATAATCTATTAAAGGTGGTTTTCTTTAAGTGAGCATTATTGGTGACTTTTCTTCATTTGGTTATTTTTAAAAAAAGAAAAAAAAGTATGCCCCCTCTCACCTCTGTTAATACTCTGATGAAGAGTGCAAACTGTCACCTGGTATTTTGATTTGAGCCCCTAATTGCAGCTAATCAAGCATTTACCTTGCATTTACAAGCTCTTGCTGCAGGTACATTTTTAGCCATCCTCTGTAAAGAAACATAATTGCAGTAGAAACCATAGAAATGAACATAAGAAAGAGTAAGAGATGAGTATCATCACTTATTACTTAGGCATAATTCCTTTTTTCTAGGCACCTAGAGATCAGGAAGAGAAAACATCATCTTAAATAGAATTTACGAAGCAGAGAAGCTGTTGACAAGGAGCCTAGATAAAAACACCATGGGTGTTTTGCATGTAATGGAACTGTATCCAGACCACTAATTTTATTCAATGAATAGAATTCTGGATTATTTAATTTGTAAATCTCAAAGCCCAAATCAAATATTATTTTCTTCTTTAAAATGTTTTTATTTCTATCTTAAAGATAAAAGAGTTTCCTTGTCAGGGCGCCTGGGTGGCTCAGTCGTTAAGCATCTGCCTTTGGCTCAGGTCATGATCCCAGAGTCCTGGCATCGAGCCCCGCATCGGGCTCCCTGCTCCGTGGGAAGCCTGCTTCTCCCTCTCCTACTCTCCTTGCTTGTGTTCCTGCTCTTGCTATCTCTCTCTCTGTCAAATAAATAAAATCTTTAAAAAAAAAAAGAAAAAAGGAGTTTCCTTGTCTAGATCAATCTGACTGACCTGCCTTTGCTGTTCAGAATATTATTGGTAGAACATACAATAATTTTTAGACTTAATTGTAATCTTAGTAACTGTTAAGGGCAGCCCTCTAATTTAACAGGAAATTGAGACCAAGTGACTTGGTTAGGTGAGTAAGTGGCAGAGCAGAACCACAAACCATTCTCTTGACTCTACCTTCACTGCTTCCTATAAATATTAGTGGTTCTCAAACAGTGGTTTAGTCTTCAGATCACACCTATCCCGCCTCAGCATTCCCACTCTTTTGATTCTCTTATGTCCCCTTCTTCAGTTGAAAATCAGCATATTACCATCTTCCACCTCTCAAATCACAATTTAAAATCCCCAGTTTACTATGTTATTATCTATTGACTTTCTACTGTGGGAGATACAGAGTTAGCTCTCTTTTGCCTACCTTCCTTTTAGCCCCCTGGTCCTGCCCCCAGCCCCTAATATAGTTATGTCATACTTTTGATTAGACAGTATCCGTTTACATGTAAATGCTTTTCTCAGCTGAGCCATGCGGTATGCTATGGATACCTTCCTTTTCTGTTTGATTTTCTCTTTTCTCTGGAGTTTATGGTTGTTTGTTTGCTTAGGTCTACTTAACACTAATGTAATTCAAACACTCCACTAGCTGTGTAAATCAGCAGTTCTCAAACTTTTTGGTCTCAGGACCCCCTTTCACTCATAATATTATGGAGGATCCCAAACAGTTCTCGTTTATGTAGGTCATATCCACTGACGTGTACCATATTAGAAATCAAAACTGAAAAAATATATATACATTCAAAAGCATTAATCTATTTCATATAAATATAAGTAACATTTTTTATGAAACTATTTTTCAAAACAAAATAAACTTAATAAAAAGAGTGGTATTTTACATATTTTCAAGTCTCTTTAATGTTGGGTTTATTAGTAGACAGATGGCTTCTTATTTCTACTTCTGCATTCAATCTGTTGTATGTATGTTGTATGTTAAGTAGCCTCCGGAAAACTCCACTGTATACTCATGTGAAAATAATTTGACCTTGCAAATTTCTGGACAGGGTCTTGAGGACCCCTAGGGTCACTGGACCTCACTTTGAGAATTACTGGTCTAAATATATTCAGATGCAACAAGTGTTCCAACAATTTAATCTTTTAAAATGAAATTGTTTCTGGATCCTTCTGACTGCTCCAATATGGCCTGGTTTCCCTCTACATCCAGTGCTCAGCTGTTATCCTGGGATCTACCTTAACTTCTCTCCAAAGGAAACCAGGCCTTGTTTTATACAAGGCTTCCTCTTTCTTGTTTTGGTGGAGTATATCCTGCAGGAGCTTTCTTTGAAATGATGCATGGGAAACACATTTTCCTAGACCTTGCATATCCAAAAATATTCTACCTTCATATTCCTTTGAGAATTTGGCTGAATTTATAATAACTTGGAAATTATCTTTCCATCATTATTTTGAATGCATTACTCTCCATAGTCTTTTAGCTTCCTATATTGCTATTGATAAATCAAAAGCCATTGTGATTCCTGATCCTGGTATTTTACCCTCAGGGAACTTTTAGTATTTTCTCTTTGTTCCCAGTGTTCTGAAATTTCACAGTGATATATCTTGGTGTGAGCCTATTGTGCTGGCATGGAAATAAAGGGGATTTGATGTCCAATCTTATTTATTTGTCACTCTTAGGAAAATCTCATTTTTTTTTTTGAGAGAGAGAGAATGAGAGACAGAGAGCACGAGAGGGAAGAGGGCAGAGGGAGAAGCAGACCCCCTGCTGAGCAGGGAGCCCGATGCGGGACTCGATCCCGGGACTCCAGGATCATGACCTGAGCCGAAAGCAGTCGCTTAACCAACTGAGCCACCCAGGCACCCAGGAAAATCTCATTTTTAACTGGACTCAGACTTAGAGGTAGAAGCTCTCAGAGAGGACAGCCTCCGTCTCTTGGCAATCTGTTCCTGGCGTTTTTCTTTGGCCTCTTTCATTCTCTTGGCCAAAAGTTTAGTGTATTCTGCAGCTCTTCCTTATTTTTCTTAGTGTGCTGCTTCTTCAAAGCAATACTCCGCTGTTTGTGCTGGAGGACACGTGGAGTAACAAGACGCTGAATCTTAGGTGCTTTGGTTCTAGGTTTCTTACCTTCTTTGTTAGGGGCTTTCTCACAACATACTGGCAGACATCATCTTCTTTAGAGAGATTGAAAAGTTTGCAGATTCTCCTGGCTCTTTTGGGCCCCAGGTGATGAGGCACAGTAGTATCAGTGAGTCCAGGAATATCCTTCTCCCGTTTTTTTACAATGACCAAGTTGAGAACATGGAGATTGGCATCCACAATGCAACCTGGAACAGATTTGTGCTTTCTCTCTCCAGTCCTCCTTGGTCTATAACAGGAATGCCCCTTACTCAGCAGCAGGCGGACACGGCCATGAGTCAAGACACCCTGCTTCATGGGGAAGCTTTGTTTTTCATTGCCATCACTGATTTGGACCACATAACCCTTCCATTCTTCACCCAGAGCATAAGCAGCAACTTCTGTGGCCGTACGCTTCTCATAAAAGGTGCGAAGTTTGTGTTCATCGTCCACTTCAATGAGTTTCTGGCAGCTAGTAGCTGGGAAAGAGATGTTTAGCTTCATCTTGAAGCAGCCTACCGCCTCTGAGGGCCATGAAAAAGAGGCAAATGAAGTGACTCTTGAATGTTGGGGGCTGGTTGCCAGAGGAAGCAACCATGTGATTAGACGGTTGGAACTTTTAGCTTCACCCCCTGACTTCTGGGGTGTCAGGAGTGGGGGGAGGGACGAAGGACTGGGAATTGAGTTAATCACCTTTGGCCAGTTATTTAATTAATCATGTCTACATAATGGAACCTCCATAAAAACCCTACATGAAGGGGTTTGGAGAGCTCCTTGTTTGGTGAAGCTGAGAGGGTGGTGCCCCCCAAACTCCATGGGAACAGAAGCTCCTGTGCTTGGGACCCTTCCAACTTTGCCCTATGTACCTCTTCATCTGGCTGTTTATTTGTATGCTTTATAATACATCGGTGATATTGAGAAACTCAGTTTTCCTGAGTTCTGTGAGCCATTATTGCAAACTATTAAACCTGAGGAGAGAGTTGTAGGAACCTCCAATTTGTAACCAAATCAGACAGGAGGGTGGGTAACCTGAAGACCTATGACTTGTGATTGGTGGGAAGTGGGGGGAAGTCTTGTGGCATTGAGTCCTTCCTCATGGGGT
The DNA here is from genome assembly GCF_029215605.1 of Mirounga angustirostris. Classification (NCBI taxonomy): domain Eukaryota; kingdom Metazoa; phylum Chordata; class Mammalia; order Carnivora; family Phocidae; genus Mirounga; species Mirounga angustirostris. The sequence continues at coordinate 148,576,133 of NW_026991709.1, forward strand.
CTGCACTAACTCTAAGTAGTTAGTGTCAGAATTGCCTGGTGGGGAAAAAACCTACACATTTGGTGTCAGAAGTGTTTTAAGTTGGGAAAAACAGTTTTCCTTTTACTTTCCATCCTGTGAAATTTCCTTGAATTTCTGCTTTGATGATATATATTCTCATTTAAATATTTTCTCTTTTCTCTTTCTGGAACTATTATTCAAATGTTGGGGCTTCTGGACTTGTCCTGTAATTCCTGGTCCCTTTTTCTCTATGTCTGATTTATTTTTGCTCTACTTCTGTGAGATTTTCTCAATTTTATTTTCCAATTCTATTGAATTTTATTTATTTACTTACTTTTTAAAAGATTTTATCTATTTATCTGACAGAGAGAAAAAGAGAGATAGCACAAGCAGGGGGAGCAGAAGAGGGAGAGGGAGAAGCAGGCTCTCTGCTGAATAGGGAGCCTGAAGTGGGGCTTCATCCCAGGACCCTGGGATCGTGACCTGAGCCAAAGGCAGATGTCCAACTGAATGAGCCACCCAGGTGCCCCTTCTACTGAATTTTTCATAATTTCTTGTAATAGCATTTCAGTCCTCTGAATGTTCCTTTTTAAAATAGTGTCTTGGGCACCTGGGTGGCTCAGTTGGTTGGGCGACTGCCTTCGGCTCAGGTCATGATCCTGGAGTCCCTGGATCGAGTCCCGCATTGGGCTCTCTGCTCTGCGGGGAGTCTGCTTCTCCCTCCGACCCTCCCCCCTCTCATGTGCTCTCTCTCATTCTCTCTCTCTCAAATAAATAAATAAAATCTTTTAAAAAAAAATAATAAAATAAAATAGTGTCTTTATACAAAATACTAATTCAAAGGGATTCATGCACCCCAGTGTTTATAACAGCATTGTCTACAAGAACTAAATTATGGAAAGGGCCCAAATGTCCATTGACTGATGAATGGATAAAGAAGATGTGGTACACACACACACACACACACACAGGAATGTTACTCAGCCATAAAAAAGAATGAAATCTTGCTATTTGAGACGATATGGACGGAGCTAGAGAGTATTACACGAAATGAAATAAGTCGGTCAGAGAAAGAGAAATACCGTATGATTTCACTCATATATGGAATTTAAGAAACAAAACAAATGAACATAGGGGGAAAAAGAGGGAGGAAGATCAAGGAACAGCCTATTTTTTTTAAAAAAGTTTTTATTTATTTATTTGAGAGAGAGAGATTGTGGACATATGAGTGGGGGGAAAGGGGCAGAGGGAGAGGGACAAGCAGACTCCCTACTGAGCTGGGAGCCTGACATGGGGCTCAGTCCCAGGACCCTGGGATCATGACCTGAGCTGAAGGCAGACACTTAACTGACTGTACCACCCAGGTGCTCCCCCCAGGAACAGACTCTTAACTATAGAGAACAATTGTTGGATACCAGAGGGGTGGTGGGTGGGGAATGGTTCAAATAGGTGATAAGAATTAAGGAATGTGCTTGTCATGATGAGCACTGGGTGATGTATGGAAGTGTTGAATCGCCATATCATATACCTGAAACTAATATTACACTGTATGTTAACTAACTGGAATTTTTTTAAAAACTTGAAAAAAAATAAAATAGTGTCTTTATCTTGTTCCATGCCTGTAACATCTTTTCCTAGTATTCTGAGGATATTTTTTTTTAAGATTTTATTTATTTATCTGAGAGAGAGAGAATGAGAGAGAGCACATGAGAGTGGGGAGGGTCAGAGGGAGAAGCAGGTTCCTTGCTGAGCAGGGAGCCCGATGCGGGACTCGATCCAGGGACTCCAGGATCATGACCTGAGCCGAAGGCAGTCGCCCAACCAACTGAGCCACCCAGGCGCCCCTCCTAGTATTCTGAGGATATTAATGACATCTTTTTTTTCTGTTTTCTTCTCCTTTGAGAATCTGTTTCTTCTAGTTTGCTTTTATCTGTAAGTTTGCTAGTCTCCATCTTTCATGTTAAAAGTTCTCCCTAGATGCCTGGCATTCTTGGTTGGTTATGTAGTGGTAGAGCAGAAATCCCCTGATTGGACATATCAAATGTGGGCTTCACTGTAGGATTGACTGGCTGGTCACATAAAGGAAACTTTAATGTCAGTATCACTAGGTCTTTTTTCCTGTGTGAGTCAGATTCCCCAGAGAAGTCCCTTTCAATCTCCTGCTTAGAAGGTTGTAAAAGAAAAATATTCCTTACTATAGTCTGAATGTCTGTGTCTCCCCAAATTCAAATGTTGAATTCTTATTGCCCAATGTGATGGTGTTAGGAAGTAGGGTCTTTGGGAGGTGATTAGGTCACAAGGGCAGAGCTGTCATAAATGAGATTAATGCCCATAAAAAAGAGGCCCAGTAGAGCTCTGCTGTCCCTTCTGCCATGTGAGAATACAATGAAAAGTCTGTGACCTGGAAGAGGGCTTTCACCAGGGTCTAACCATGCTGGTACTCTGATCTCCACTTCCACAACTGTAAGAAATAAATTTATGTTGTTTAAAAACCACCTAGACTGGTATTTTGTTATGGAAGCTTGAACAAACTAAGATACTCCTCTTTTTCCTATACTATTGTCAATTTTGGTCACTAAAATGTGTGGATTTTTCCCACATCAAGCAATTCTCCAACACTCTGGTGGACCTGACTGGGTATCCTATGATTTAATTCAATTCTGATGCTACCTACCTGGAGATAGCATAACGTCTCATAGGTTGAGGGTTCAGTCCCACAAGACTTGCCCTATTTTGGACGTCAATCACAAGTCCAGGCTGTTAACTGTGCTTCCGACAAGCTATGAATTGAAGGTTCCTATGAGCCTTTCCTCATGTTTGATTAATTTGCTAGGGCACTTCACAGAACTTAAGAAAAGTTTACTGCTATCTTCCATTTATTAAAAGGATACAATCAGATAGAAGAGATGCACAGGGCAAGGTATGGGGGAAGAGGTGTGGAGTTTCCATGCTCTCTCCAGGTACAGTACCTTCCCAGGACCTCCAGGTTGGTGACACCCTGGAAGCTCTCTGAACCCTGTCCTTTTGGGTTTTTATGGAGGCTTCATTATGTAGGTTCAACTGATTGAATCATTGGCCATTAGTGATTAACTTAATCTAGTCCCTGTCCTCTATCTGGAGGTCAGGGGGTGGGACTATTAGTACCAATCCTCTAATCACATGGTTGGTGCTCCTGGCAACCAGCTCCCCATCCTGAGTCTATCTAGGGACTTTAAAAAAATTACATCATTAACGTAAACTCAGGTGTGGTTGAAAGGGGCTTGTTATGAATGATAAAACCTTTATCACTCTTGAACTCTTTTAGGAACCAAGGACAAAAGACCAAATATTATAGCAAAAGATGTTCCCATCACTCTTTATCCTTTAAGATATTTTAGGAACTCTGTTCCAGGAATGGGACAAAGACCAAATGTATATATTTATTATTAAAAATTGCAATCTCACAAGAGTATATACAGGTTTGGCCACCAGTGTTATGGAACACTGTGAAGGAAGAGCACTGGGCATCTTAGCACTCAGTCTTCCTAATTTCAAGATGGTGCCTGTTGCAGACATTGTTAGTCCACCTAGAACCCCCCAAATCTTTTTAAAGGTTTAAATATACTTTATTTTTTAGATCAATTTTATGTTCATAGCAAAATTAAGTGGAAGGTACAAAGATTTCCTAAAAACTTTCTGCTGCCACACATGTATACCCTCCCCCACTATCAACATACCAAACCAGAGTGGTACATTTTTTATAGTCAATGAACCTATATTGACACATCATTATCACCCAAAGTCCATAGTTAACATTAGGGTTCACTCTTGAGGTTATACATTCTATGGGTTTTGACAAAAATATAATGTCATGTATCCACCACTATAGTGTCATATCAAATAGTTTCAACCAGTCACAGAGTACTAAAAGTACTCTGTGCTGGACCTACTCGTTCCCTCCTTCACCCCTAACCCCTGGCAACCACTGGTCTTTTTATTGTCCTCATAGTTTTGCCTTTTTCAGAACATCATATTATTGGAATCATACCATATCTAGCCTTTTCAGATTGTCTTCTTTCATTTAGTAGTATGCATTTAAGATTCCTCTGTCTCTTTTCATGTCTTGATAGCTCATTTCTTTTTAGTACTAAATAATATTCCATTGTTGATGTACTGTAGTTTTTTTCATCCATTCACTGACTAAAGGACCTCTCATTTGCTTCCAAGTTTTCATGATCTCTTTTGCCTCTGTGCTTTTGTTTATATGACTCATCCCAAATGGTGAAACTCAGCTCTCTTTTTTACTTTGTAAACATATTCCATTCATACAAAGCATCTGTGAGTAAAGAGATTTTATTATAGCACTGGTCACGGGGCATATTATGGACAAAATAAACATACAAGTTCATGCTTTCATAGTCTTTGTATCTCATTTAGACTTCCTAATACCTTATTGGTTAAGAATCATTGGTGAGATTTCAAAACTTACTATAAACTACAGTAATCAAAACATCGTGGTACTGGCATAACCATGTAGATGAATGGAATAGAATTGAAAGTTCACAGATAAACCCACATATCTCTGGTCAACCGATTTTTACAAGGATGCAAAAACCATTCATTGGGGGAAGGAAAGCACCTTTTCAACAAATGGTGCTGGGACAACTGGATAGCCACAGAATGAAGTTGGACCCCTTACCTCACACCATATACAAAAATTAACTCAAAATTAATCGAAGACCTAAATGTAAGGACTGAAAGTAAAACTCTTAGGAGCTAATATAGGTATAAACCTTCATGATCTTGGATAAGGTAATGGTTTCTTTTTTTTTTTTTTAAGATTTATTTATTTATTTGAGAGAGAGAGAACATGAGAGAGGGGAGGGTCAGAGGGAGAAGCAGACTCCCTGCTGAGCAGGGAGCCCGATGTGGGACTCGATCCTGGGACTTCAGGATCATGACCTGAGCCGAAGGCCGTCCTCTTAACCAACTGAGCCACCCAGGCACCCAAGGTAATGATTTCTTAAATATGACACCAAAAACACAAGGAACAAAGGGAAAAATTAGATAAATTAGACTTCATCAAAATTAAAACTTTTGTGCATCAAAGGATACTATCAAGAAAGAGAAAAGGCAACTCACAGAATGGGGAAAATATTTGCAAATCATAGGATCTGATAAGGACCTCATCCAGAACATAGAATTCTTATATCTGAACAACAAAGAGACAAATAACCCGATAGACATTTCTTCTAAGAAAATATACATGTAGGGGAGTAAGAATAGTTTTCCCTGTACCCTTCTAGGTTCTAGAGATCCCCCTATAATAAAAAGATTAACAGGAGAAAACAAATTTAATTATGTATGTATGTATGTATGTGCAGGAGCCCCACAAAGATATGAGACTCAAAGAAGTGACCAAAATAGGAAGGTTTGATACCTTTTAGGCAAAGAAATTATAAATTTCTGAAGAATTGACTAGTAAAGGGGTTTGGACTAAGGGTAGTAAAATCGTAAAGAAGAAACAAGGTTTGTTTATACATCCTTTTTGACCCTAAATTCCCAGTCTCTAGCGATAAGGATACTTCCTACCCTCCTGGCACAGGGAGGGTACCTATCATATGGGAGATTTATCTCCTGCTTTCACAGGGACAAAGGCAGAGTGTCTGTCTTGCACTGGCTGTTTCTCAAGTTTAATTCAAAATAATCAATATGCCAAATGACAAAATTTGGGGTGATATATCCTGAGCCCTAACATACAAATAGCCAACAAGCACATTAAAAGATGTTTAACATCATTAGTCATTAAAGAAATGCGAATCAAAATTATAGTATGTTACCACTTCATACCCACTAGGATGGCTATACCTAGTGTGCAACATTGTGAATATACTAAAAACCATTGATTATACTCTTTAAAATGACTTAAATATTGAATTTTATGTTATATGAATTTTACCTCATTTAAAAATACTGAATTCAGGAGGCTGATGTAACCTTGGACTGTTTGGCATGATCACAGTATTTATTCATTCATTTAATAAATGTTAAGTGAGTGTCTTCAATGGTCTAGGTAGTGGAATACATGCTAATAAAATTAAGTCATGACAGCTATACTCAAAAACTTGAGTCTAGAGGAGGAGATGGATTATTTAATTAGGTTGCATGTGGTAAGTGTTGTAACAGAACTGAGTAAAACTTGTTTGAAGCACAGAGGAAAGGGAGAACAACTTTGGAAGACTTGAGAAAGTCTTTGCAGAGGGGACATTTGAACTTGATCTTGAAGAACAGTTTGCTGAGTGGGCCAGTGGTACAAAGAACATGTGCAAAGCCAGATATGAAAGAATGAGCCATATTCCAAGAATGAATTTCCCTATTACTATGCAAGCCTTGAAGACTCGTATAGCCAAACTCAACCCAGTCCAGACCAAACCAGACACAAACCCAGAATCTCTCAACAGACTCCCATTAGGAGGATGGGGTTTTAAGCCTTGCCAGACCTAAACTAATCTATGTAAGGCATAGACTTCAATGCATTGACCCCTAGAGTCCTTTATATTGTCTACAACAGTAAAATCGGAAATGAAGCTATTTTCAGTAGGTGGCAGTGTTCACAAAGCAGATATTTGTGTGCCCCGCCCCCGGGGATTTTAGCTACAGGTGTTGACCACAGCCTAAAGGCTTAAACATACCGAGTCGGAAGCCAGACCCTGGAGGGACCTTAGTCAGCCTCTCTGCCAGGATCTCTTAGGTTCTAACTGATCACCTTTACCCATGGTGGACTCCTCACATTTCTCCCAGTGGAGTCCTTTCACCCAGAAACTGCAGTGCTAATTCCTGGTTTTGAGTGCAAAGGAAACTGCATTATCAGAGTGTTTATTATTGGAGTACCCATAATTATACGTTGGGAAGCAAAGGTCCTCCCAACATGAAATGTTCACTAACAAACAAATCCCTATAAAGCCAGTCCCCCTTCGCATCTCCCTCTGGCTTAACACTGACATCTACTCCCACCCAACATTAATGGCAGATGTTTTCACTGTGATTATTATGTCAAACAATTGCAAAGTGAAATTGCCAGTCTTGCAAAAGATGTAGAATTTCACTAAGATAATGGAAGTTTTGGTAGACGACTGATTCAGTAATTATTATTACTGAAGCCTCCAAGAAATGAGGGTCTGGCAGAGTTTATCTGGTCACAACTGAAAAAGAGAAAATCAACAATGATGATGGCATAATGGAGGCTTCAGAAGGGGATGAATAGAAATTCAAAAATTAGGAGTAAAGTGGTAGAAAAGTGATAAAGCCCTTGACTATTTTGCAAAATTTACTTTCTTTAAAACTTCACTGTGAAGATCCAGTGAGAAGTGATGGATGCCATATTTTGCTATCTTAACAATTTCTTTTTTCAGAAAAAAGTATGCCCCAAACAGGTCTTAATTCATTTTTCTGTTCCAAAAATTAGTCCATAGTTGCAGTTATAATCAAAATGTGGCTAAATATAAAATAAATTTACTATCATAATTTTTAATTCCTTTTGAGATAAACCTCTAATGTACACTCCCCCTCACCCCTATCATTTGCTATAAAATGTTGCTTCCCATTTAAGTGGGTTTGCTTAAAGTCACCTTTTGCCAGGACCAATTATCCTCAAAAACCTTTTTTCCCCCCTAGGGAACGCCTTAATTTAACCTGCAAGAGCCTAGGGCCCACTAGGCATAAGAACATTTTAGATGTGCCCTGTGTTGATTAGTGGAAATTGCAGATCTGGTTCCAGATCACTGGCCCAGCTCTTTTCCCCAAGAGGAGTGAGGTTTCCCTATGATAACTGCATCAGCTTGCTCCAGACCTGAATCATGAGGATGTTGATCTGGCTCATAGAAGCTGCTCTCTGGGCTTTGTGAGAAATTCAGCTGCTGATATAACTGGCTGTTCTTCCTTCCTTTAATGCTGTAGCTACATTTCTTAAAAGGTGATACATGTAAGTAAAATATTTATCAAGTGAGTCAATTCTATGGGAGGGGGGAAGTCCATATTTAAAAAAACAGAGAATCCCCCTGTTATAGTAGGAGGTTGTTAAAGCAAAGAATCCCTCCTTTTTCAGAAGGGGATTTTATGAAAATCCTTCCCCCATCCCTAATTTATAGATATTAAGTATATCTTTTTAAATTTTTATTTATTTTTTAAAAGATTTTATTTATTTATTTGACAGAGAGAGAGCATAAGCAGTGGGAGCAGCAGAGGGAGAGGGAGAAGCAGACCCCACTGAGCAGGGAACCCTATCTAGGGCTTGATCCCAGGACCCTGGGATCATGACCTGAGCTGAAGGCAGACGCTTAACCAACTGAGCCACACAGGTGCTCCAGTGTATCTCTTTTTTAAATTGTGTGACAAGAGTGAAAGTGCGGAGGTCAGTTAGGAGACCCCTGCAATAAGCGACCAGGAACTGATGGTCACTTAAACTGACATAGAGGCAAAGAAAGTGTTCAGATCTGGCTGGCTTTGAAGGTAGACCCAACATTTATCCTGGTACACTGGATATGTGATGCGAGAGAAGCAAAGGATGATTCTAAGTTTCTTAGTTACTGGAAGGATTGAGTTTCCATCAGCTGACAGGGAAGACTGGTTTGAGCATGAGAAAATCTTAGCAGTTTAGCTTTGGATATGTGAAGTTTGACATGTTTCCTAGCCATCCCAGTGGCGATATTAAATAGGGAGTTGAAAATAAAAGTTTAGAGATTAGGAGAGTGGAATAGCCTGGAGATATAAACTTGAGATATAAACATCTATCTGTTATTATTAATAGATAGATGATAGTTAAAGTCACATTGATAGATGAGGTCACCAGGGGTAGTAAAGAAGAAAAGGGGCCCAGGATGGATTTCCCAGGCACTAACTTGTAAAGGTGTTGGGAAGAATAGGAGGGCCCCAAACTGAAGACTGAGAAGGAGCTGCCAGAGGAGAACCAGGGGAGTATGGTGACCTGGAAACCAAGGGAAGAAAGTATATATAAAAGGAGAGAATGGCCAACTGTGTCATATGTCACTAAATGGCTGAAACTAATCATCGGGTTTAGCAACTTGGGTTTCAGTGGTGACCTTGACATGAGAAGTTTTGTTATAGGGTTAGAGGCAAAAGCCTGATTAGAATGGGATTCAGAGAGGACAAGAGGAAAAGAACCAGAGACAGCAAGAATAGACAACCGTTTTGAGGTGGCTTAGAGCAAAAGGAACTAGAGGATTGGAGCAGAAACTGGTAGGGGAAGTGGGTCAAGAGAAGGTTTTGATTTATTTTTTAGTGTGGGGGAAATAGCATGTTTGTAAGCTGGTAGGAATGATTCCTTAAAGTGGGAAACATTTTTGATGCAGAAAAGAGAAGGGAGAAATGATGAAACTACGTCTCTAGATTTACAAGAGGGGATGAGACAGATGCGCAAGTAGAGGGGCTGGCTTTAGAAAGGTCACAGAGAATCCATCCAAAGTAACAGGGAGTGTATTGGTTAGCTTTTGTGGCATAACAAACCACTTAAAACCGCTTGGTGGATTAGCAGATCAGTGGAGTGGTTCTTTTTGTCTGGGCTAGCTTGACTGATCTTTCCTGGGCTTGCTGTGGGTCAACTGGTAGGTTGGCTAGAAGTTGGGTGATCTAGATCATTGTTTGGCACTCATGTGCCACTCATATATCTGGCAGTCGGCTATCAACTGGAGTGCCTCAGTTGTTTTCCACATGGCCACCACTCTGCTGGGAGGTTTACTTGAATTTTTCACATGGTAGTCTCAGATTTCCAAGCTCAGCAAGGGAAGGCAAACCCCAATGTGCAAATATTTCTCAAGCCTCTATTTGCATCACATTGACTAATGCCCTTCTGGCTAAAGCAAGCCATATGACCAAGCCCAGATTCAAAAGTTAGAGAGATAGATTCTACTTCCTGATAAAAGAAGCTGCATAATTACATTGCTGTGATATGGATTCAGGAAACGAAAGCATTTGTGGCCATTTTTGCAATTTGCACAGGAGGGAAGGCAATGAATATGGATGCAGATACTAATAGGTGAGCAGATATAATTGTAGGATTCTGGGGAATTCTCTTCTAAATGCTTCTGTTTTCTCAAAGGTAAGGTCTCAAGTTCAAAGCTCACACCAGGCTGATGTTGATTTATTTATTTACAGTGAACAACAAAACTGCTTAGAGAACTAGGTCTTTATGGCCTAGGGTCCTCCTTTAGGGAAATGTTTCATGGAAGCCACCTAACTATGAAGCCTGGGATTTCTGCAAAAGGGGCTAATTGGATAACTGATGACTGATGTCATGGAGCTTGACAGCAAGATGTACCCATCCTTGAAAAGGACAGACTTCTCAAGCCAATTGAAATATCCCATCTGCTAGGCACTCCCCATTGTGGATAATACTATGTGGGCACCACTGTACTCTGCTCTTTGACTGTATTTTCTCTGTGGACCAGCCCCTTTACCTACTCTCTACTACATATGTTATCAATGAGGTTGCAGTGGACTTCTGTTCTTGCTGCTGTGGTCCTGAGAGACATTTTGACTTTTCAAATATATTTCATCCCAACCTTTACCTGTTAAATCTTATTAGTTTAACTACCAGCGTTCTGAGAGGTATTTAACTTGGGTTTTTCTTTCTTTGAATGTTTAGATTTTTTCAGACCTCTGTTCCTTCTGGATTTACAGTGTCTCCCTATAATTTTATGAAATCTCATTCAGTGACTAGAAGCTTCTATTGGCCTGGTTTTATGATCAATGCATAATTTGTTTCTTGTAGTAAACTTAATCCCTCTCTTATTTAGTATAAATGTATTTGGTTGGAAACTAATAATTTTAGAGGGAGGAAAAGGAGCTAAGGTCAGTTTTATGGACTGAATGTTAGTATACTGAAGCCCTAACCCCCAATATGATGGTATTAGGAGGTGGGGACTTTGGGAGGTAATTAGGTTTAGGTGAAATCATGAGGAGGGGGCACTCATGATGGGATTAGTGCCCTTATAAGAAGAGACCAGAGCTCATGCTCCACTATTTCACTTCATCATGTGAGGGCACAACAATAAGGTGGCCATCTGTAAACCAGGAAATGGGCTCTCACCAGACTCTGAATCTGTCAGCACCTTGATCTTGGGCTTCCTAGCCTTCAGAACTGTGAGAAATATTTGCTTAAGCCATCCAGTTATGGTATTTGTTATAGCAGCCTGAGATGACTAAGACAGTCAGTATAATTTTGAGACACCCAAATATGGGGTGACCTGGCTGAGAAAAGGCAAGACATGGTTTTGGTTTAGTGCCTCTAAGTAGCACTAGAGATTCATTTTTGGCAGGGATCTCTTTTTGCTGATTCGTGTAAACTTGATCTTAGATTCTTCAATGAGTGAGACTCCCAGGAGTGCCCCAGGTCTGGGATCTGTTGCCCCTCTGGAGGCCCTTTAGAAAGGTTCCTTCTCTCATGGGTACCCCAGAGAAGTCCAGGTGGATCCCCAAACACTTGGGAGTCACAGTCACCCCAAACAACCAGTCACAGCTGACCTGTGACAGAGAAGTGTGTTGGGAGAATCAAATTTTCCTTTGCTCTTCTCATTGCAACTCATTCTCTGGGGCTGAGTGGGCCAAGTGCAGCATTTTTAACCACTTCTCCTGAGAATCAGCCAACTCTACCTGTCCTTGAAAATCAAGAAAAAGCAGTGGATTAGAGTCAGGTCCCATCTGGGCAGTGTGATGCTTGGCAAGTCACTTAACCTATTTGTACATTGGTTTCCTAATCTCTAAAATAGTGAATTTTATTCACTATTTAAGCTATTCACTTATTTAAGTGAATTAGCATGAATTAAGTGAACTAAGTGAATAAACTATTCACTTAAGCTATTCACTTATTTAAGCTATGCAACTCTGATGGGGTTGCTGTAAGAGTTAAGTGAGATCAAAGGTGTGAAAGAATATTAGCAAAACATAATAACTGTAAGGGCATTTTTACTATTTAAAACGAGTCAAGTAGAAGGTAAGGGGATTCCTCTTTTTGTTGATACATGAGTCATATAGTATGCATGAGCAGGAGAGAGAGGTAATGGGAAGTTGACTGTCTATGGGAAAAAGATAGATCAGCCAAAGGGATGCAGGTTGTCTGTAGAGACAGATAACAGAAGTCAGCAGCTATATTTAATAAAACTATGGGCCTAGGGGAGAGCAAAATTGTCTATTAATGTTTTGAGGCATAAAAGCACATAGCGTTCTTGAGGAGGATTGAGCATTGAGCTGCATGGATGATTTAGCCCTAGCCAGTCCTGGATAGATTGAAATCGAGATCTGTACTCTGTAATTAACCTTGATGGATCAATTCATCAGGCCTTCAGTGAAAAGCTTCACCGATAGAGGATGTGCGGAATGCAAAGGATGTGTTGAACTTTGCTCCTGCACTCCAGGATCTTGGGGAGAACAGATTTATGAAACAACTGGAAACTATTTGCAATCTAAACCACAAACTGAATATTCAGCTATTTACCAGGACCCGGCAGGTGAGGTATCTGAGGAAGCAGGCCATTTGTAAGAAAAACAAGTGCACAGATGCAGTATCAATGGCATTTGGCCTTAGTATGAAAATATAGGGAGTGTTAAAGACAGAGGCAAGCAGAACATGTGTCCTATTGAAAGGGCCAAGAGCCTCAGCTTGGCTTCAAGTGGCCGCGTAAGAATGCAGGCCGATAATTGCCAAGTCTTCTGGTTTGGTCAAAAGAAGTAAGAAATCCAGATGTTTATACGGAATTTCTCAAAATTTTTAAGATTTTTTATTTGTTTATTTATTTTGCAGAGAGAGAGAGAGCACAAGAGAGCTTGAGAATACGAGCAGGGGGAGCAGCAGGCAGAGGGAGAGGGATGCAGGACCCCGATGCGGGGCTCCATCCCAGGACCCTGGGACCATGACCTGAGCCGAAGGCAGCCACTTAATGACTGAGCCACCCAGGCGTCCCTCTCAATTTCTGTAAGTTCTCAGCTAATTTAAAAAATTGCCAAACATGGGTCTGGAGCTCTCTTTGTGATCTCTGCAAACACGTGATGGTGAGTGGAAAGGTGGGGGGCTCTAAGAGAAGAGAGGGTGGGGGTGAGTCTGGGATCCTGGGACTGAAGGATGGGCTTTCTGATTGGCAGGATGGTGGGTCCCCAGCTCACTCTGGGCAGAGGCCAGGATGCAGAGGCTCATCTTCCCTGCATACTCCTGTGGTCCAAGCACTGAGTTGGTCTGCTTCGCCCTCCTGACAGCTGCATCCCTTAAGGGAATGGTGGGGACAGGGGCAGGAGAGTCTTTCCTTTGCTCATTTTTTACCAAACAATATTGAATTGTAAACGTGATTCAGGGCAAAATTTTCTCACATTTGAAGAGTATAAAATAAAAAGTAAGAGCTCCTTTCCCTTCACTCCACTCCCTTCCATTTCCATTTCTTTTTTTTTTTCATTTTTAAACTTCCATTTCTAAGAGGTAATAACCGATTTTATGTTTTTGTATGTATCATTCCAGAAATTTGCTAAGCATATAAAGCCATATACATCATTCATTTCCCCCCCAAGAGTCAGAGGAAAGGTGCCAATGGCCATTGAATGAAGGGCACAGTCCCACCTCTGCGCCTATGCACCTGTAGAGTCTCCTCCTTTCCTTGTCCCCTCACCTGCTTGCATTGGTACCTTGAAAAGCAGCACAGTGTGATGGTAAAGAACACAGACCCCGAGTCAGACTTTCTGGCTCCACATCTGCTCTACCACTTGCTAGCTCTGACTCTAACTGCTACTCAACTTTTTCATGCTATGATTTTCTTATCTGTAAAAGGGCGTTAAAAGCAGAATCTATCTCAAAGGGTTGTTATGAAGAATAAATATGTTAAAGTGTATAAAGGGCTTGGGGCAGGATTTGGCACAAAGCAAGTGGTATATAAGTGTTTACTATTATTATTGTTCTCAAAAGCCTATCACTTATTTCCTTTCCACTAAGAAACCTTCCTCAATTATCCCTAATCCCTGCTCCTCTGCCCCTCTTCAGTTTACCTCTTTTAGTGCTAATCATGCCACCTAATTGGGCACCCAGGTATATTGCCTCATACTGTCTCACAGTCTGTCAGTGAGCGCATGTACTGCTGACCTGTTGAGACAGGCACCACACCTCTTACTTCTTTGTGTCTCTGTTGAGGCACTTCATGAACAGTTAGGGCAGGAATGCAGGTGCCAGGGCCTCCACGTCTGTGTCCTACTCTGCCCCCTGTCTCAGAGATCAGTGAGCTGCCACAAGGAGCCTGGGACCCAGCTGCCCCTCTTCTCCAGGGCTTAGGGTGAGAGGGAAATTGAGTGCTTTTCTTGTTTTGAGCTGCTCTTTATATTCTCCAGAAGGTGCCCTGCCAAAATTTAGAGCAAACAGTTTTAGAAACTCTTCCCTAGCACAGGGCCCTAAGGGCAGCACTGCTCAGCATTTCTCCTGTCCCCAGGGAGCTTCTGAGATCATCTCAGTAAAACTTTAATGCCTGGAAGTCAATTAGAGTAGAGATTTCTCCTGTAATCAGAAGAGGCTATGCTTTTATTGGAAAGGTGCAAACTAGAGGGGAAGGATGGCAGCTATGTGAGGCTCTTGAGCTAATGGCTTGGGCTGGGAATATTGTTTCCACTGAGTCAGGCTGTATCTCCCAGGCATCAAGGTGAGGGGGCTGTGGAGTGGGCAGGGCAGGAAACAGATGGTAGGTGGCCTCTATGATTATCCCTAGAGTGTACTGAAAAGTTCTCAGAACCAGTTTATGCCCTTGCTTTCCTGGCCACCCCGCCAGATCTACCAAGTGAGAATCATGCCCCATCTCTCATTTTATAGAGGAGGAACTGAGGTTCAGAGAGGTTAATACGGCACTGGACTTGAAACCCTAGTCTGTCTGCTTCTTTCTAGAAAGCAGACCTGGCTGGAGTGAGGAGTGTGAATGAGGAGGGGGGAAGCCCTGCTCTCTCTAAGCACATTTTCCACAAGAGGCACCTTTTTGTTGACTGTTAAGGGAATTCTGGAAAGCTGTTAGAGGAAGTCATGTGAAATTTATGACTTAAACATTAGTGGGCAGATGCATGGCTTGCCCATGTCTCTTCCAGTTACTGCTGCATAACAAGTCACCTCAAGACTGATGGTCTTCCAAAAACCATTTTATTATATTCACAGGTTGTGTGGCTCAGGAATTCAGGCAAGGCAACAATGAGGATGTGGTGTGAGGTGTGTCTGTTTCATGATGTCTGTGGCACCAGCTGGGAAGACTTACCTGTGGGGGTCATTGACAGCTGGGGCTAAAATCTTCTAAGGGTCCAACTGGCTGGATGTTTAGCATTGCTCATCACATGGCTGGAAGTTGATGCTGGCTGTCATCTGGGAGCTCAGCTGGGGCTGTTGATTAAAGCACCACACTACATATGGCCCCTGTAGCATGGTAGTCTCAAGATATTCGGTGCTTTTATATAGGGGCTGGCTTTCCCTAGAGTGAGCATCCCAGGAGAACCAGGCAGACCTTTTTTGATCTAGCATCATGTCTACCCCATTCTATTGATCAAAGCAGTCAGAAGCCTGCCCAGACTCAAAGGAAGGGACACAGACCCCCCACCTCTTAATAGTGCCAAAGAACATGCAGCCATTTTTTTAAAAAGCACCATATTGTCTTGTTTCTTTATGTTCTTATTACTTTATTTTTTTGTTATGACCCCACTAATTCCTAATTAGTTAGAAATTGTAGTTGGAGTCAGCAGGTGCTGAAATCCTGCCTTGGCTTTGCCACTAACCAGCTGTGTGACCTTGGACAAGTTACCCTAACCCATCTGTTTCTGTTTTCTCATTTAAAAAATCATTTATTATAAAATAAATACACTTTTAGATATCTTTTATCACTTATAAAATATCTTTAAAATGTAGCCATCCTAAAAAAACCTCTAAACAGTATTATTGGAAAGGAGTGGAGTATTCCCAAACTGTAGGCAGAACTCTTTTGTTGGGCAGAGGCTTGGTAACAATGGAGAAATGGGGAGAGGGTGTTGAGAGCAATGGGGAAATGGAGTGGACCTGGACAGAGGTGAGAGGCATGTGTGTGACCACCTGAGACAGGAAGAAAGTGGAAGGTGATCCAAGAGGACAGCTGTGGGCTGCAGGGCTGCCACTGCTGCCCAAGACAGGAAGAACATTGTAAGAAGGAGGGATGGGATAGTCCAGAAACTTTGATGATGGAAATCACAGGATATGTACCTGGCCAGGAAGGTGAGAAGATGAAATTGCTGTGGCTCAGAGAGTAAGGGATGGATAATAAATAGAGGAAAGAGTATTTCTCCTTCAGGGTCCTGTGTGGCTCAGCCCAGGGCTGGAGGGGGCACATATGAAGACTGTTGGGATGAATGTCAATGGCAGGCATCAAAGCTGTGGACTCAGGGGAAGTAACAGGTAGGCAGGGCTGGTTTGGTGTGTGTGCAACCTTGTACCGCCACACAGAGCCTTGCACTTAGAAAGGACTTGGACTTGGTTTAATGCTCTGCTGTCACCATTTTGAAATTCTTAATAATTTATTAACAAGGAGTCTCACAGTTCCATTTGCACTGGGCACTGCAAATTATGTACCCAATCCCGCAGGCAGGGCAGTTTGGCTGTTGCCTTCAGGCTTAGTCCTGAGACTCAGCTGCAGAATTTGTGCCCAAATACCTCATGGGATAGCAAAGTTGAGGTATGTGCTTCTGTGGATGGAGGCTGAAGGTGGGGACAGATGGAGAAATGTCCTGTTGCTGGTGAAGCTAGATGGGCATACATAAGCACGGTCCCTTGTTAAGAGAACTCTTCCATAAGGACAGGCCTGGGACAAGAGAGCACCTGCTCTCACAAGCAGACCTGGGTCTTTACAGAGCCTGTTCTTTGCATTTTTAAAGTAATATTCAATAAATCTGATCAGTTAGCATTCATAGAAGTGTCAGTGCCCAGAGTGAGTTTGATAGTTTTCACAGGTTGACTACTTTGGGACTCAAGTTACAGCCCTTCAGCTCACAAGGGTGGATAGCTTTCTCCTTCCTGTGCAGCCTGCTCTTAGGAGCCAACTCTTAGGTCTCAGAGTGTCTTGGGAGATTAATACCTTCCTCAGTACTCAACCCACATTCCTTGGGGAGTCAATGAGAAATTTCAGGCACTGGGAGAGATCCTGTCACCTGTGGCAGAAGGCATAAACTAGGAATATGGGTCAGGCATGCCTGTGCCTTTAGCTAGCCCTATGAGGTCACAGTGATTCCTATAAAACAAGAGAGGGGTGAGTGTGTGGGGAGGATGCTTGCTTCTTAACACTGACCAGTTGCCTCAGTTGATATCTTTTACATCTTCAGCTCCAGGTTTCCTCTTCCTTCAACAGATATAGTTACCTCCCCATATCACAATTCATTAACTCTTATGGGCTCCTCCATATATTCTGAAACCCAAACAGGAATCCATGAGGTTTTTTGGCAAATAGGGCTTTGTGTCTCTCCAGCCCAGCTTCCCTTTCAATGGGGGAACATCTGGCTCCACTGAAGTCCATTCCACACATCTGGAATCACTCCCTTTGACTCATTTATATCTCTAGAATCTAACCGTTCTGCTCTAGCCCTGCCCATTCTTCAGGTCCCTTCTTCCAGCGGCACCTCTCTGATACCCTGACTGGCTCTGTCTACACTGGTTCTGGCATCTGTGTGGACAGTGTAGGAACCAGTCATCAAGACAGCCCCTAGTGATTCTTGCTTCCTGGGATCATGCCCCTCTCACACTGAATAGGGCTGGCCTGTAACCAACAGGATATTGTGGGAATAACAGAGTGTGACTGCTGAGGCTAGGTCATAAGAGATCTTAACATCACTTGCCTGGAGTAAGGCAGCTGCCCTGTTGTAAGGACACTCAAGTAGATTGTGGAAGGGTCCAGGTAGTAAGTAATGGAAGTTTCCTACCAATGGTCAGCACAGTGTGCTGGCCAGTGAGTGAACCACCTGTAAAGCATATCAGCCCCAACCAAGACTTCAGGTAATGTGGCCCCAGCCAACAGCTTGACTATAGCCTCATGAGAGAACATGAGTCAGAAGCACCCAGCTGGCCACTCCTGAATTTTTTTTTTTTTTTAGATTTTATTAATTTATTTGACAGAGAGAGAGATAGCGAGAGCAGGAACACAAGCAGGGGGAGTGGGAGAGGGAGAAGCAGGCTTCCTGCCAAGCAGGGAGCCTGATGTGGGACTCGATCCCAGGACCCTGGGATCATGACCTGAGCCGAAGGCAGACGCTTAATGACTGAGCCACCCAGGCGCCTCACCTCTGAATTCTTGACCCACAGAAACAGTGAGATAATGACAGTTTAATGTTATTTTAAGCCACTAAATCTTGTGGTCATTTGTTATGTAGTAGGAGATGACTAATACAATGACAAGTCTCTCCCATGGTTTTTACCATCCCAGCAAATGGCAACTATGGAGTTGGTTCAGTCCAAAATCTAAGAGTAAACCTTGATTCTTCTCTTCCCCTCATACCCTACATCAACAAGTGTTTTTATTTTTTTTTAAGAGAGAAAGAGAAAGAGCACACGTGCAGAGGGGGGAGGGGGAGGAGCAGAGGGAGAGGGAGAGAGAAAATCTTAAGCAGGGGCCATGTTCAGCATGAGGCCCAAAGCGGGGCTTGATCTCATGACCCTGAATCATGACCTGAAACAAAATCAAGGGTTGGATGCTTAACCAACTGAGCCACCTAGGTGCCCCCATTAACAAGTTTTTTAAGGCAACTTTTCCTTAAAACCATATCGCAAATCTGTTCACTCTTCTCCATCTCCACTACTCTGACTTGCAGCCAAGCCACGGTCACATCTTCCTGGACACCTGAAATAGTGTCCTTACTGGTCTTACTACACTTTCTATATTTGTCTTCCACAGGAAGTCCTCAAGACAGCCAGCCAGAAAGATTTTTTTTTTTAAATCAGAGTATGTCACTCTTTTCAAGCTCTTCATTGGCTCTTGCCACATCATAAAACCCAAACACCTCACTGCAGCCTAGGGATGCTTCACGATCCAAGTTCTGCCTAGCTCTCTGTTCTCATCTCCTTCCACTCTCTTGCTCACTTACTTGGCTCTAGTTGCAATGGCCTCCTTGCTGCTCCTTGATGATGCTCCCCCCTCAAGGTCTTTGCATTTACTGTTGCCTTCCTAGAATGCTTCTACCCAATCCTTTGCCCGCCTTGTTTGCATACTTTATTGAAGGCTCAGCAGAAATTTCACCTCCTTAGAAAGGCCTTTCTTGACAATTCAATATAACCAACTCCCTTTCACCATCTACTCTCTTGCCCTCACCAGTGAGGTACCATATTGAAGCTAGGGTTCTTGGGTTGAAAGCAATAAAACCAGTTCTTTCCTATTTATTTTATTTTATTTTATTTTATTTTATTTTATTTTATTTTATTTTTTAGGGGGGGTGGAAGGGGCAGAGGGAGAGGGAGAAAGGGAATCTTAAGCAACCTCCATGCCCAATATGGAGCTTGATCTCACAATCCTAACATCATGACCTGAGCCAAAGTCAAGAGTTGGATGCTTAACCAACTGAGCCATCCAGGTGCCCCAGCTCTTTCCTATTTAAACTAAAATAGCAATTATG
Organism: Mirounga angustirostris; assembly: GCF_029215605.1. Classification (NCBI taxonomy): domain Eukaryota; kingdom Metazoa; phylum Chordata; class Mammalia; order Carnivora; family Phocidae; genus Mirounga; species Mirounga angustirostris. Next base: position 148,595,747 of record NW_026991709.1, read on the forward strand.
AGAATCCAAGGGGTGCACATTTGATTAAAGGCAGTGTTGAAGAGCCAGGAAGAAGCAGGTATGGGGCCGTTCTAAACAGGCAGTTTCTGAATAGAGTACCTGCCCCAATACAAGGGCCTCAGTTGAAGAATGAGTAAACCCAACTGGAGAAATGTGGTTTGGGACAGCTGCTAGTGAAAAGAACCCAATGGTCATAAAGCAAGACTGCTCCAGGATTCCTCCTATGGCTCGGTAGTTGAGGAGGGGAAGCAGAGAAGAAAGAAAGAGAGCTTGGGGAAGGATGACTGCTGTAGAAACCTTCCCAAAGCAATTGGACTAAAAAGAATTAGAAATGTGATGAGCGGGTGCCTGGGTGGCTCAGTTGGTTAAGCGACTGCCTTCGGCTCCAGTCATGATCCTGGAGTCCCGGGATCGAGTCCTGCATCGGGGCTCCCTGCTCGGCAGGGAGTCTGCTTCTCCTTCTGACCCTCCTCCCTCTCATGCGCTCTGTCTCTCATTCTCTCTGTCTCAAATAAATGAATAAAATCTTAAAAAAAAAAAAAAGAAATGTGATGAGCAGGACTTCATTTTGCCCCATTCTTCTGGGAAAAAATGAGTAAACTGTTCATTATCTGTACCAGAGACCATTTAGGAAGAGAGCAATGGAAAAAGCACACAGACCTGAAGGATTTGTAATGTGTCAGTTCATCTCTAATTAGTTTCTGTTTCTAACTTCCTGGTGGGTAGAACCCAATACAAGCTAGCTTAAGCAGAAAGGGTTTATTATTTATTATTTATTATTACTTTTTATTAGAGATAGATCATTCTTTTATGAACCCACAGACAGGTATCTCATGATGGCCAAAGGACTGGGACCAGAAACTTCAGAGTTTTTAGCAACCCATAGAGGTTCTTTCTCTGCTTCTTATAGCCTCCCTATGAGGTAGGGACTATTATTAACATACAGGCGAGGAAACCAAGGCACAGAGAGGTTGAGTAACTTGCCTTAGGATAGGAAGGTCCTTGTTCATCCTAGCACAGTCCTTGGGGGTTTCAGAATGTCCTTGTTCATTCTTCCGCTACTTCCTCTCCCCATTCAAATGAGATCAAGCTCCTGGCTCAGGGGAAGGCAAGCTGCAGAGAGCCCAGCGACCATTGGAACTCCATTTCACAGGGCACGGTAGCACCCGCTCTCAGTCCCCAGCACTCCTGCTTTCTAAGAGTCCTTGAAGGCGGGACAATTTCCAGCACCTGCTATCTGAGGCCTGACTGTTGAGGAATGGCCTGACCACTCTGGGCAGGCTGACATGGAACAAAGAACATCAACTCTCAGGGGTAGAGGAGGGATCATTAAGACCATTGAATCCAGGGGCCACAAGCCCACTTGCTGCAAGAACCATTCAGGTACCGTAAACAAAATAAACAGTATGATAGGAGTGTGATGGTGACAGTGTGGCTAATGGTCTCATCTAAAACAGCATGGCTTCTACTCAGCTCTGACTCTTTCTGCCATGTTGGACTGGTGCCCAACATTGTCGGACTTCCTGATTTTTTTCAGAGAAGTCGGAAATGTTCTTCTTCTACCTCATCAGATCACTGTGACAATTAAATGAAATAACCTGCATGAGGTGCTTGGAGCATGTATCTAGCATTTGGAAGAAGCATTCAATAAGTGTCGATTGCTATTATTATTGCAGCAACTTTACAGATGTGGAAACCAAGGCCCAGAAGGGGCTCCCCCAAAATTACAGTTAGTGGTAGGTGTTACATGACAACCCAGGCTCCTGACCCTGGGCCAGGGTCCTCCTTCTTGGCTTCCCTCTCCTACCCCCACCCCTTTCCTGAGCCATCAAACGTCTTTATTATGCAGCAATGACACATTTCAGGTAATCAGGTAATGCTTTGCTGTTGTACCTTTCATACAGTATTTCTGTTGATTCCCTACTTTCACAGAAATCTCCTTCCCTTAATAGATGAAACTGTTCTTTAAGCTTATTCCAGTAGAACAGTCCATAGCGTTCTTTTATGTCCCTTTAGGTTCATATAGGAGTAGAGGCTTTAAAGTAGCTCCCCACCCTACTTTATTAGCTCTGTGAGGTTGTATTCAATAAACTTAGACTTTTCCATTTAAATCAGGAGCTCACCTACTGTTTACCCAGGGCCCATTAAACCATTAAGAAAAGCGAAGCTTAGCAGGCCAGGATGATTTGTGCATTTTGTTGGGAGTAAAGCTCATTTCCTCTTGCCCTTTAGAAAATACCCTTTACACTCATTAAAAGTTCCAGGAATTCTGCATCCTGAGCTGGTCCAGGTGTGGTCCCAACAGAGCAGGCAGCAGGGCTACCATTTCTTCTGGAGTACTCAGCTTTTTGTCCCTCCCTCCCAGCTCTAAATAGGGCCTGGTGTTGACCCTAGTCCCTACTTTTGTCTTATATTCATTCCCATAGTTCTGAGTCAATGCTGTCTCACTTGGCACTCTGTGTCAGATTCATCCCACTCATTGGAAAGTCTGAGGCCAAGTGAGGTCATTCCCTGTCCCTCAGGTTTTTTGAACTGGAATTTTCCTGTTGATTGCCCTGTTGCTAACCTCATTCTTTGCCTTAGGATGGCCACTGTGGCACTTGACTTCAAAAATCTGCCATAAGTCGATGGCCTGCTGCCCTTTCCCAAGACCGTGGATGAGAATGCAGAAAGAGAGACTCAAGACTGATCCCTAAAGACACCCGCATATGTCTGGGCCTGGGAAACACTGGCCACCTTGGTTTTCAGTTCTCAGCTGACAGAGCTCTGATTCATACTAGAACTGACTCGAAGCCATTTTCCAGGTCTGAGTTTATGAACTACTTCTTGGAAATGTAATTAAGGTGCAAGGGGAGACAGTTGCACCCTTTGCATTTGTCCATCAGGTGAGGAAGTGACACCTCTGGGTAATAAGAATTTCCCTAATAGATGGGAAGCCCAACTCTAGAGAAGGCTTGTAAACACATGGTTGATTTGAGATTAGGGTTTTTCCTATTGAGGAAGATAAGGAGACACATCAAATAAACTGTCACCTTGGAAACAGTGACATGGTAATGAAAGATGCAGGCAGAAGGGTGGAAGTCTACAGAGGAGTAGACAAAGGAAGACCAGAGAAAACCAACATCAAGGTTTATTCAGCTGCAGCCCAGGGAGTGAGGTACTGTGTCTGGCATTCTGGTGTATCTCACCCTGGGTTTTAGGCACACCCGTTCTCTACTGCATCAAAATTTTTAGGCTCTGTGTAAGTTTTGGGTATAAAGCAAAACAAAAAATGTGTCTACAACTGTCTGGTCCCCTTTGCCTCACTTCCACCCCCAGTGAATAAACTTCTGGTTACTAATTTGGCTTCCCTGGAATCCTGATGCTGGGAAGAGGCTGCCCAGGATAGCAGTCACAACTGTTTTATTAAATAAATGAAATGTTTCAGATAAATCAAAGCTCAGGACCAAATTCTGGGTGTGAGCTGGCCCAACTGTGAGATCCTCCCTGCTAGACACCACCACCTACTAGAAACTCTGAAAAGGCCCCCAAATCTCTCCTGGGCTCAGAAGCCTGGTTACAGTTAAAGCACCCTCTCACACATTGCTCCTTGTCCTCCTGCCTTTCCAATGGCATTCAGTTTACAATCTGTATGGTACAGACTTGGAGAGGGTAGTGACCTGTCTGTGCTCCTGCAGTGAGAACGTGTGGTAGCTGTGACCCCTAACTCCCACTAAGGACTAAGATCACCATGCCATACTTGCCTGCAGTAGTTCTGGGTCTTTTGTTGCACTGCTCGCCCATTAATTTCCCTTCCTGGGAAGATGGTTTTTGTTTTGTTTTGTTTTAAGATTTTATTTCTTTATTTGACAGAGAGAGCCACAGGGAGAGAGGGAACACAAGCAGGGGGAGTGGGAGAGGGAGAAGCAGGCTCCCCACCGAGTAGGGAACCCGATGCGGGGCTCAATCCCAGGATCCCGGGATCGTGACCTGAGCCGAAGGCAGACGCTTAATGACTGAGCCACCCAGGCGCCCCTGGAAAGATGTTTTAAAAACCACTTTGCCTCTGGAAGTGAGCCCCTTCTTCTTCAGTCTTCTGAGTGCAGTGCTCCATGGTTTCTCCATATGAAGTAAATGGTTCTATTCTTTCAAAGTAAATTGGTCATTTTTTTTCCTCAAAGAAAGCAGAAAGAGATCCTTTCATTCACATCCAGAGTCAAGCTGAAAAGGACGCCTGCCCCCAGCACTTACATTCCCTGAGCAGCCTGTGCTGCCTGTTTCTCTTAGCATCTCCTCAGGTGTGGCACTGACTCACACACAGCCCCCTTCTGCCTGGTCCCCAGTGCGGGACACTGCAGTGCACGTGGTGTGCACTGTAGGCAGGCTACAGGCCTGGGCTCAGTCTCAGGGTGACCACAGAACAGCGTTCTCCCTTGTGGAGCAAAGAGGCTGAATGCAAGGTTGGGGCCATGCTGAAGAGGACTTTAACTGTTTGCCAGGGAAGTTTTGAGATTTTGGAGGGAACTGGAGATTTAGGTTTTTTCAGCTGAGAGGCAGCCTGCTCATACATGAATTTTAGACGGTCTAGAGAATCGGTTAAAGAAGACAGGGGCTGGAGGGATGTGTTATAATGGTCCAGATGCCAGAGGATGGGGGCATGCTTTAGAGATTGGCAGTGGAGATGGGAAAACCAAGTCAGAAGAGGTTTTGGAGAAGCACCATGCAGACTTGGCAGAGAAGAGTTTTAGGAAGGGTGACATTTAAAGGTTCAGGGAAGTCCATTTTAAACTTTATTAGTTGTGTGTTTATTTCACATATTGAATTCTCTGCCTGTCATAGGCTCATCTGAATGACATGGAGCAGGTCTGCAGAGAATGAACATGGTAATGGCAGTATCTGGAGGATTCAGAAGGTTCAGAAAGCTCTGACTCTCAAAACCTGTGGGCAACAGGTCATGCTCTGCCTCCGTGATCCCAGAAAGCAGTTGTAGCCTCATTGGAGAGAGCTTGCAGTATCTCCCATGCCTCATTATCAAATTGAAACACAGGAGCTGAGTAAGGAAGAGAAGACTTACACCTACAAGGAATTGCAAGACTTTACTACTTGATATTTCAAAAATCTAGGAATCTAGGAACCATTCATTCATTCATTCATTCATTCAGAAAATACCATTAACAATGCTTGATTCTAGAAATTCAGTGGTGAGCAGAACCAACAGTGTTCATAGCCCTGGTGGAATTACATAATCCAGGGAGAAAGACAGATTTTATTGGATCCTGTAAACAAATGGAAAAGTGTGGCTGGGAGAAATGCTGAGGAGAGACCTGCAGTGCTCTGAGACTCCAGATTGGGGGGTTTGGTCTACTCAGGAGGTCTGTGAAGGTTTTCCCAAGGAAATATCTTACCCTGGTATTTGAAAGTCTAGAATGAGTTTAAATAAGCTATGAGGGTAGGGAAGAGTGTTCTGAGCAGGAGAACAGCATGTGCAAATACCCTGTGGCTTCAGGAGGCATGGTAAGCAATAAGGACAGAAAGCAAACTGTTGTGGCCAGAGTGGAAAGGGCAGGGGAAGAATGAAGGGACCCAAGGCTGGAGGCACAGGTCAGACCTAATGTTACCTTCATGGTATTATTATTCAGGATTACTTTCTATTTATGGCAAATGTTATTAGTTTTTTGTTTTTTTTAAAGATTTTATGTATTTATTTGACAGAGATATAGCGAGAGAGGGAACACAAGCAGGGAGAGTGGGAGAGGGAGAAGCAGGCCTCCCGCCAAGCAGGGAGCCCGATGCAGGGCTCGATCCCAGGATCATGACCTGAGCCGAAGGCAGATGCTTAACAACTGAGCCACCCAGGTGCCCCAGTGTTATTAGTTTTTAATGGACAGTAGTAACATTCAGATTTTTTGGAAGAATATATTTAAGATTAAAAATTGACTTGATTTAAGTAAAAATAGTAAGTTAATGGTTATACAGGTGGTAAACAGAACTGGCAACAATTGCAAACATGGCTCAGAGACAATTCTTGTGGAATGAGTATCGGTGCTAGAGGAAACAGACCTGATTTGAAATCCTGGTCCTCCACCACTAGCTCAGTGACCTTGGCAATGAGTATCAGTTTTCTTGTCTATAAAATAGGGATGGTAATACCTGTGTTATGTGGGTGCTTGCAATGAGTAATGAAATATTGTAAAAGGTTCTGGCAGTGCTTAGCACATCATAGGTAATCAGAGAATGTTCTTCTAAGGAGGAGGGAATTTTTTTGGAAGCGTCAAGGATGGTGATATTGGTGGGAAGAAGCTGAAGATGGTTTGACTATTCAAATGTTCCTGGCTGGAAATGATACAGATTTGATATAGGATAGTAGCAGGAAGAGGAAGTCTGGAGAGAACTTGAGTTAGGGAACTGGAGTAACACTTGAGTTATGCCTTTAAAAAATGACTCATCTGCTATTAACCAATATGTAGAGAGAAAAACTGTGCATCCAAGTGGAAATTACAGTGAACAAAGTACAGAAATGGGAACTCGTAGGCATATTTGGGGGGGAGTGGAGTCACAGTGGGAAATGAGTCTAGAAAGGCAGGTTAGGGGAGGGCCATAGTGTGCGGCTTTATCTGCAGTGTGGACAGTTGTGACCAAAACAAGACAGAACAAAAAAATAACATGAACAGTGGTAACGACTGACATATGTTGAGTGCTTATGATGTGTCAGGCAGTATTTGAAATGCTTCACAAATGCTAACTCTTCGTTCTTATATCAACCTCATGCCTCATGTGAGTTATTGTTTTCTATAACTTACAGATGAAGAAACTGAGGCACAGAGAGGTTACATGACATGTTCAAGGTTGTGTAGCTCTTATTCAATAGCTACCGGGGAGTCCTCCAAGCCATCTGAGCAGCTCTGGTCTCAGAACTGGCATGTGTAGGGCAGATGGAGGGGAGGAGGACTGGAGGCAGGCTGGCCAGGGAAGAAACCGTGGCAACATTTCAGACAAACTATGAGAGCTGGACTAGCCTGGAGAAATTCATGGTGAAGCAGAAACCCACTCTTTTTGTTTGTTTTGAGTAATCACTATGTACTCAGCAATAATAATTTTATTCACGTCATTTTCTTTTTCTTTTTTTTTTTTTAGCAGATGCACGTGGATCCAAATCCACCATAGGACATCTGATTAAGAGGGTCTGAAGGGAAATTTTCAGAGGGTTTGCTTCTCAACCCTGTTTAGGAATGACTGCTCTCAAAGGATCCACACTCTGAGCAGTATTGGATATTAAATTATTTCCCCAGATACTTCTAATTCTACATGTAATCATAAATCATTCCTTTTGAGGAGGAAGGCTCCTCTAGGTTTGGACAGAGGGACTGGAGAAAGTGGAGTTGCTTGGAATGAAGAGCAGGGAGAATTGGAGACCCTGGTTGTCAAAAAGAGGGATGGGGTGGAGGGAGAAGGATTAAGCCAGCGAAGTCACATGAGGCCTGGGGCTTTGAGGGGTGACCAAAGAACTGTTCAGATCAGGAGTGTACAATCTTTGATTTGAAGAGGTTTGTATTTCTGTAATGTACAGGCCCTGCCACCATCTCCCAGGCCTTCAGTAAGGTCCCCTGCATGCAAAAATGTCTTATATGATGTGTGAGTGGATGCTTTGATTGTGTAAAAAACTGAGAAACAATTCTCATAAATATGGAAACTTGGTTTGTGACAGTATGTGTATTTTTGTTCTTTGACTTTCAGTATTTGTTTCCTTATGTTTTAATTATGTCTCATAACAAGCCTACAACTGGATTTTTAATTTTAAATCGAATATGACAACATTGTTTGAAACTGGAGAGTTCTATTAACCTTTATAGTGATTACTGATATACTAAGATATATTTCTACTACCTTATTTTTTTCTTTTTATAATGTACTCTTTTCTAATTTGTTAAAACAGTCTCTATTCTTTTTTTTCTTTTTCAAAAAAATTGTGGTAAAATACACATAGCATAAAATTTTACCATCAACTACTTAAGTATACAGTTCAAGTGTTAAGTACATTCACATTGTCATGAGACCAATCTCCAGAACTCTTTTCATCTTGTGAAACTGAAACTCTATATCCATTAAACAACAACCCCCTACTTTCCCCTGCCTCCAGCCTCTGGCAACTGCCATTCTTCTTTCTGTCTCTATGAATTCACTACTCTAGGTACCTTATGTTTGTGGAATCTTTTTGTGATTGACTTATTTCACTTAGCATAATGTCCAACAATCTCCATCCTTGCCTTTTTTTCTTTTTCTTACTAAAATTTTCTTCTCAACTTGTTTGCAAGTTATGCACTCTGTGTCTATTTCTTAGCAAGTTATTTTAACATGCCTACACTAGTTTAATGTTAATCAACATTTTAATCCTACTTAATTACAATCCAAGGATCTAAGAATGCTTAAATCCCTCTCCCTGATATCCAGTATTTTATTTCTAACCTACCTTTCACCCCTCAAATTAAGCATTTTTATTGTTATTTTTTTGCATGTTTACTATTATTATTACAGTATTTGTTTAGCTTTACCCACACATAAACATATTTTTTTATGTTTGTAAGTATAAAATTATAGTAGACATTTACACCAGTGTGGAACATGCTCAGCATCATAAGTTCCAAAACACCAGCACAAAAGTTTATCCATCATTAAAAACCAATTACTTCCTTCCTAAGATGTCAAACTAGCAGGTAACTAGATTAATTAATCTAATCCAAATGAATAAGTCTTATACTATACAATTTCTCTTTTAGAAGTATATGGGAGAATGAATCAGCTAAATAGCAGACATTTTATGATTTAAGATCTTCAGTATTTTAAAAACTGGATATTACCGTACACAGGTAGAAAATACTGAGTGACAAAAGAGCTTTAAAACTGTACATGAGATTCTTTTCTTGTTTACCAATAAGTGTGGCATAAGGCAAAAAAAAAAAGATCCTAGAAAATCTATTTGTTGATAATTCTCTCCATGTATGTTTTCGTAAGTGGTGATGCTCCCATTCAAGGAATCCATTAGCCTAATTTTCTAATGGAGGAAGAGGTAAAAGATACTTACTTACCGCTTTCTGTGGAACAGGCATCTATCAACTTAAAACCAAAATTAATAGTAAAATAGGAAATTCGGAAACAGTAAGATTTTTGGTTTATATTTCATGGATGGTGCAGCCTTATAAAGTAAGACTGCCTGCTTTCCAAATTCCAAAAATTAACATACTCCCCCATCCTATCATACAAACCAGTGCCCTTTGGCTTCTTTAGAAAAAGGAAGGGCTAAAGGGTTGTTGATCACGGAAGAACAATTTCGATTTGGGACCTTCCACACACACAGATCATGCTGAGTGGCCGCTTATTTTACATTGCAATTTAAATATTATGCAGTAGCCAAATCATCTTGTTCCATCCACCCTTTGGAGGGGAAAAAACCCAACACCCATAAAACTACTTCACTTGATAGGATGTGTATCGATAATAAGTAGCTTAAACTTTCACCAACAAAGTGTCTAGTTTGGTTTTTAAAATGGGAAAGTCACACATTTTAAAAGTAAATGTAGTTAAAATTGTGAATCAATTATAATTTTGAACTTAATGAACCATGAAGGAGCAAGGGTTAATAAACCAATGTGCTTTGAATTTGTTCAAGTACTAATTTTTCTGTATATAAAGATTTAGCATAGATAACAGCTATCATGAGAAGTGAAAAAGATTTTCCCCAGAAATGAAAATATTAAAACTAAGTTAAAATACTAAAGTAGTATTAAAGTAGTGTTAGTATTCCACATAGCATAAAATTTGACAAAGTTTACATGAGCCCCCAACTGACCATGTATGAAAATGCAAAGGAGGTATTAAAACTGATATTATGTCCAATATTTAAAACCAGTTTGTAATTGGAAGAACATCTAAATCCTTAATTAAATAACAAGTGAAACGGAAGCTTTAAACTGGGATACACTGTTCATGCATGTATTTCAAGTTTGGATATGCATATTTGCAATCAGCAATACAAAAGTATTCATGAAGAATGCATAATCTCTGAAAATTATGAAAATATCCCTGCTACCAATACATTTCTAAACACAAAACTGACTACCATATTGTTACTTCTGTGTAGCGAGAGAAATTCATTTTCAAAACAGATGAAATTCAGTCTTTAGGTGTGAATGGTATGAATTCCATGTCCCTGGCCTCCTCAACCTCTTCCAAGACCACCACAGCCTCGGATATGCCAGTCAATAAACTGTCCATCAACTGAAAAGTCTCCTCCTTCATCCTTTTCTTCAAGTGGCTTTTCAAATCGTCATTCATGAGGTGGTTACCTTTCTGGTTTCCTGTTAATTATTCTCCCTTCATGGTGCAGCTGTTGATCAGGACTTCTTCTAACACCTTTTATGCCTTCTTTCTTAAACGCCATGGACAACTGTGTCTCCTCTTTCTTGCCAACCACGCCAACACTGGGGGGGCAGTGGGTTCTTGTGGTCTTTCTGGGACTCTTTAGGCAGCTGTTTGCCTGCTGCATTGGAGTTGGTCTGGGCTGTGGGTTCAGGCCCCAGGGCCCCCAGTACCATCCCTGCTGGCTTCTTTTTTCTTGTTCTCTGCTGCTTCAATACCTCAAAGGGGTCTGATTCATCATCAAGTAACCAGTTGAATCAGTTGGTGACCATACAGCCAAAGCCTTTCTGTAAGTGCCCAGGCATGATGGTGGCTCAGTGGCACATTCTTCCACAGATTGCAGCAGGCAGTGCTGAGCCAAGAGCACACGCTTGAGTCTTCTCACAAGACGGCTGGGCCCCATATTAACATATTTTTACTCAGCATCCTTTCATGTGTCTCAGACTTTCCATCTGGGAAAATTTTTCTTCAGCTTGAGGTATATTTTTAGTGAGGATCTTTTGTTGATAAACTTTTCTTAGTTTATGTCCAAAATGTCTATATTTCACTGTTGTTCTTGAAAGATATATTTGTTAACATGGAATTTTAGGTTTACCTTTTCTCCCTCTCTTATTCCATTGGACATTTTATTCTGTTCCTTTCTGGATTTTTTTATTGCTCTTGAGGTGTCAGCCATCAGTTTAATTACCATCCATTAGTACATGATTTGTCTTTTCTCCATAGAAGCTTTTAGAATCTAGTCACTTTTGATGTTCTGAATTTTTTTTTTTTTTAATTTTGTTATTTTGGTCACCATACAATACATCATTGGTTTTTGATGTGGTGATCCATGATCCATTGTTTTCATATAACACCCAGTGCTCCATGCAGTACGTGACCTCCTTAATACCCATCACTGGGCTAACCAATCCCCCCACCCCCTCCCCTCTAAAACTCTGTTTGTTTCTCCGAGTCCATAGTCTCTCATGGTTCATCTCTCCCTCCAATTCCCCCCCGCTCATTTTTCCCTTCCTTCTCTTAATGTCCTCCATGCTATTCCTTATGTTGCACAAATAAGTGAAACCATATGATAATTGACTTTCTCTGTTTGACTTATTTCACTTAGCATAATCTCCTCCAGTCCCATCCATGTTGTTGCAAAAGTTGGGTATTCATCCTTTCTGATGGCTGAGTAATATTCCATTGTATATATGGACCACATCTTCTTTATCCATTCATCTGTTGAAGGGCATCTCGGCTCTTTCCACAGTTTGGCTATTGCGGACATTGTTGCTATGAACATTGGGGTCCATATGGCCCTTCTTTTCACTACATTTGTGTCTTTGGGATAAATACCCAGGAGTGCAATTGCTGGGTCATAGGATAGCTCTATTTTTAAATTTTTGAGGAACCTCCACACTGTTTTCCAAAGTGGCTATACCAACTTGCATTCCCACCAACAGTGTAAGAGGGTTCCCCTTTCTACACAACCTCTCCAACATTTGTTGTTTCTTTCCCTGTCCATTTTTGCCATTTTAACTGGTGTAAGTTGGTATCTCAGTGTGGTTTTGATTTGAATTTCCCTGATGGCTAATGATGATGAACACTTTTTCATGTGTCTGTTAGCCATTTGTATGTCTTTTTCAGAGAAGTGTCTTTTCGTATCTTCTGCCCACTTTATGACTTGATTATTTGTTTTTTGGGTGTTGAGTTTGAGAAGTTCTTTATAGATCTTGGATAGCAGCCCTTTATCTGTAGTGTCATTTGCAAATATCTTCTCCCATTCTCTGGGTTGCCTCTTTGTTTTGTTGACTGTTTCCTTTGCTGTGCAGAAGCTTTTTATCTTGATGAAGTCGCAAAAGTTCATTTTTGCTTTTGTTTCACTAGCTTTTGGAAATGTATCTTGTAAGAAGTTGCTGTGGGCGATGTCAAAGAGGTTACTGCTTATGTTCTCCTCTAGGATTTTGATGGATTCCTGTCTCACATTGATGTATTTCATCCACTTTGAGTTTATCTTTGTGAATGGTGTTAGAGAATGGTCGAGTTTCATTCTTCTGCATGTGGCTGTTCAATTTTCCCAGCACCATTTATTGAAGAGACTTTTTTCCATTGCATGTTTTTTCCTGCTTGTCAAAGATTATTTGACCACAGAGTTGAGGGTCCATATCTGGGTTCTCTATTCTGTTCCATTGGTCTGTATGTCTGTTTTTGTGCCAGTACCATGCTGTCTTGGTGATCACAGCTTTGTAATATTGCTTGAAATCAGGCAACGTGATGCCCCCAGCTTTGTTTTTCTTTTTCAACATCTCCTTGGCGATTCAGGGTCTTTTCTGATTCCATACAAATTTTAGGATTGTTTGTTCCAGCACTTTGAAAAATGTCATTGGACTTTTGATCAGGATGGCATTGAAGGTATAGATTGCTCTGGGTAGCATAGACATTTTAACCATGTTTATTCTTCTGATCCATAAGCATGGAATATTTTTCCATCTTTTTGTGTCTTCTTCAATTTCTTTCATGAGTGTTTTGTAGTTCCTAGAGTATAGATCCTTTACCTCTTTGGTTAGGTTTATTCCGAGGTATCTTAAGGTTTTTGGTGCTATTGTAAATGGAATCATTTCTCTAATTTCTCTTTCTACAGTTGCGTTGTTAGTGTATAAGAAAGCAGCTGATTTCTGTGCATTGCTTTTGTATCCTGCCACATTACTGAATTGCTGTATGAGTTCTAGTAATTTGGGGGTGCAGTCTTTTGAGTTTTCCACATAAAGTATCATGTTGTCTGCGAAAAGAGAGAGTTTGACTTCTTCTTTGCCAATTTGAATACCTTTTATTTCTTTTTGTTGTCTGATTGCTGTTGCTAGGACTTCTAGTACTATGTTGAACAACAGTGGCGAGAGTGGGTATCCTTGACGTGTTCCTGATCTTAAGGGAAAGGCTCTCAGCTTTTCCCCATTGAGGATGATATTCGCTGTGGGTTTTTCATAGATGGATTTTATGAGCTTGAGGAATGTTCCCTCTATCCCTATACTCTGAAGAGTTTTAATCAGGAAAGGATGTATTTTGTCGAATGCTTTTTCTGCATCAATTGAGAGGACCATATGGTTCTTCTCCCTCCTCTTATTAATGTGTTCTATCACACTGATTTGCGAATGTTGAACCACCCTTGCATCCCGGGGATAAATCCCACTTGGTCGTGGTGGATGATCCTTTTAATGTATTGTTGGATCCTATTAGCTAGGATTTTGTTGAGGATTTTGGAATCCATATTCGTCAGGGATATCGGTCTGAAATTCTCCTTTTTGATGGGGTCTTTGCCTGGTTTGGGGATTAAGGTAATGCTGGCCTCATAGAATGAGTTTGGAAGTTTTCCTTCTGTTTCTATTTTTTTGAAACAGCTTCAGGAGAATAGGTATTATTTCTTCTTTGAATGTTTGGTAGAATTCCCCAGGGAATCCATCAGGCCCTGGACTCTTGTTTTTCGGGAGGTTTTTGATCACTGCTTCAGTCTTGTTACTGGTTATTGGCCTATTCAGGTTGTCAATTTCTTCCTGTTTCAGTCTTGGCAGCTTATAGGTTTCGAGGAAGGCCTCCATTTCATCCAGATTGCTCAGTTTATTGGCATATAGTTGTTGATAATAATTTCTAATAATTGTTTCTATTTCCTTGGTGTTAGTCGTGATCTCTCCCCTTTCATTCATAATTTTATTAATTTGGGTCCTTTCTCTTTTCTTTTGGATAAGTCTGGCCAGTGGTTTATCGATCTTATTAATTCTTTCAAAGAACCAACTTCTAGTTTTGTTGATCTGATCTACTGTGTTTCTGGTTTCTAATTCATTGATTCCTGCTCTAATTTTAATTATTTCTCTTCTAATGCGTGGCTTAGGCATCGTTTGTTGCTTTTTCTCTAGTTCTTTAAGGTGTAGAGTTAGTTGGTGAATTTGGGATTTTTCTATTTTTTTGAGTGAGGCTTGGATGGCTATGTATTCCCCCCTTAGGACCGCCTTTGCAGTATCCCATAGGTTTTGGACCGATGTGTTCTTGTTCTCATTGATTTCCATGAATTGTTTAAGTTCTTCTTTGATTTCCTGGTTGACCCAAACATTCTTGAGCAGAGTGGTCTTTAGCCAAGTGTTTGAATTTCTGCCAAAATTTTTCTTGTGATTGAGTTCTAGTTTTAAAGCATTGTGGTCTGAGAATATGCAGGGAATAATCTCAGTCTTTTGGTATCGGTTGAGACCTGATTTGTGACCCAGTATGTGGTCTATTCTGGAGAAAGTTCCATGCGCGCTTGAGAAGAATGAGTATTCTGTTGTTTTAGGGTGGAATGTTCTGTAAATATCTATGAGGTCCATCTGGTCCAACGTATCATTGAAAGCTCTTGTTTCCTTGTTGATTCTCTGCTTAGATGATCTGTCCATTGCTGAGAGTGGAGTATTGAGGTCTCCTACAATTAACGTATTGTTATCAATATGACTCTTTATTTTGGTTAACAGTTGGCTTATGTAGATGGCTGGTCCCATGTTGGGGGCATAGATATTTACAATTGTTAGATCTTCTTGTTGGATAGACCCTTTAAGAATGATATAGTGTCCTTCTTTGTCTCTAATTACAGACTTGAGTTTAAAATCTAATTTGTCTGATATAAGAATTGCTACCCCAGCTTTCTTTTGAGGTCCGCTGGCATGGAAGATGGATCTCCATCCCTTCACTTTCAGTCTGGATGTATCTTTAGGTTCCAAATGAGTCTCTTGTAGGCAGCATATGGATGGGTCCTGTCTTTTTATCCAATCTGCAACCCTGTGCTGTTTTATGGGAGCATTTAAGCCATTCACATTGAGAGTAATTATTGAAAGATATGAATTAATTGTCATCATGTTGCCTGTGAAGACGTTGTTTTTATAGATTGTCCCTGTAAATTTCTGTTGTATATCACTCTTGGGGTCTTTCTCCTTTTATAGAACCCCCCTTAATATTTCTTGCAGGGCTGGCTTAGTGGTCACATATTCTTTCAGTTTCTGCCGGTTGTGGAAGCTCTACATCTCTCCATCCATTCTAAATGAAAGCCTTGCCGGATAAAGTATTCTTGGCTGCATGTTCTTCTCATTTAGTACCCTGAATATGTCTTGCCAGGCCTTTCTGACTTGCCAGGTCTCTGTGGATAGGTCTGACATTATTCTGATGTTCCTTCCTCTGTACGTAAGGAATCTCTTCCTCCTAACTGCCCTTAAGATGGTTTCCTTGGTTCTAAGATTTGCAAGTTTTACTGTTACATGCTGGAGTGTTGGCCTATTTTCCTTGATCTTGGGAGGGGTCCTCTCTGCCTCTAGGACACGAATGTTTGTTTCATTCCCCAGATTAAGGAAGTTCTCAGCTACGATTTGCTCAAATACATCTTCTAGTCCTCTCTCTCTCTCCACTCCCTCCGGGATTCCAATTATTCTGACATTGGAACACTTCATGGTGTCACTTATTTCTCTGATTCTATTTTCATGGATTCTGAGTTGTTTTTCCCCGACCTCCTCTTTTCCCTTTTTATCTATTATATTGTCTTCCAGGTCGCTTATTCATTCTTCTGCCTCACTTACCCTAACTGTTAGATTATCTAGATTGGATTGGATTTCATTGATAGCATTTTTAAGTTCTGCCAATTCAGCTTTCATTTCTGCCCTTAGAGACTCTATGTTGTCATTAATTGATTTCTCCATTCTAGCCATTGTCTTCACAATTGCTAGCCTGAATTTCATCTCCGACATCTTGGTTATATCTGCATCCATTTGTAAATCTGCAGCATAAGTCATAATCTCTGAGTCTTTTCTATTTTGGGGGCTCCTCCTCCTAGTCATTCTGTTGATGAGTGTTTGAGAGAATGTATAGAGTCCAAATTATTGACCAGAACCCAAGCAAGATGCACCTGTTTTCCTGGGACATTAGGGGTTGCTGGCCTCTTGTTTTCCCAGCCTGTCTTCTGCAAGAGGGCAACCCTGTTTGGGCGGAGTTGCCCTGCCCCCCCTGTGGTGGGGGATGGGCTCAGGGGGGATCAGTCTTTGGGGCTTTTGTTCTCTGGCAGCTTTCCCTGGTGGCTTTCCGCGTCTCTTCCGCGAGTCAGAGCAGAAGAGACTGTTTCTAACCCTCTGCCTCAGAGCAGAGAGACTGCAGTCTGTTCTTCAGTGAGCACTCCAGGCCACACCATCTCCGTTTCTGTCCGTGCTGCTATAAATAGCAGCGTCCTGGGTTGTGCACCCCTCCGCAGTGCTCCCAGTCCTGCCTCCAGTTCAGGGCTCATCTCTGCCCTTTGTGCTTCTAAAACTGCCAGCTGCTCCCAGTTCGCCCGCGCGACCCCGCAGCTCCAGGTTTCCGCCCCGGGGGCTGCCCTAAAGTCCTTTCCCCACTGCTACCAGTCTGCGAGTCTGCGCCCCGTACCCAGCACATGAGGTTTTCGCTCACTGGTGGTGTAGGATCCCCATGGCCAGGCACCCTCCCGCTGTTGTTTATCCTCTGATATCTGCCCACGGAATCAGGGCTCCCTGCTTCGTACCTCAAAACCAACCGCCTGCGATATTCTGCTTGTAGAGATCCAGATCTTCTTACATCTCAGGCTGGTTTTGTGGGTGCTCAGAGTGGTCTGGTAGATACCCAGCTCAATTCTGGGGACCAGTTGGAATAGGGTCCCCTACTCCTCTGCAATCTTTCAATAACCCAAAGGTGGTCTTTCTAGAACCAATACCTGTTGTATAATGAAATGTCTGCTTCTTCTTAGTCTCCGAAGAGATCTGTAGCTCACCAAGACTCTGCCAGATGGAAAACTGTGAAGCCAACTGCCTTAAGGACTCTGTGGAATATGTCAGCCAGGTCAGTGGTTGATTATAAGAGGATGTAACTCAGGAAAAGCCAAATGGAAGAGTTAGGCAGGGCAAGGTCTGGAGAAATGGCACACAGCTTCCCTGCCCTCTCCAGGCCGCCATTCTCCCCAAATCTCCATGTGTTCACCAACCGGAAGCCTGAATTTTTTTATTAAAAAATTTTTTCCCTTCTTTGGATTTATTGAGATTCTTGGACTTGAAGATTGATCTTTTCTAACAATCCTGGGAATTTCTCCACTATTATTATATACTTTGAATGTTCTTTTCTTCATTCTATTACTTCCTTATGAAACTTCAATTTGAACTTCCATTAGACTTTATCTTCAGTTCCTCCTAACCTGTCTTACTAATTTTGCATCCTGTGCTGCACTTTACTCTAATTTCCTTATATATATCTTCCAGTTTTAAAATTTTCTCTTCATATGTCTAATCTGCTGTTTTATTTGTGTATTGCATTTCTAATTGCAGTTACTAAATATTTTACTTTCTAGATATTCTTTTTGATTCATTTTAAAACTTGCAAAGATCATTATTTACAGTCTCTTGTTCCCTCATATTTTTAAGCTTTTTTATTAGTTCCTAAATTTTCTGTAAGATAATTCTAGAAACTAAAATCTTTGTGTTGTCTATTGCTTTGATTGGTTCTCACTCATGGTGACTTATTTCCTTGTGTGTTTTGTGATTTTGATTGTGGACTGCTAAATTTTATTAAAACATTATTGTGGGAATTGCTTGAGGTCCTGGATCACAGTGGAATTTCTCCAGAAAGGATTTGTGTTTACTTCTGCCAGTCTCCTTCTAGAGGCAGATTATATTTCTTGTTCACCTCGCATTATGGGCATAAGCCCTTTGATGCTCCCACCTTACACAGTGTACTACTCTTAGATATCCCACTTTAGATGGGCCCTAGGCTTTCTGGCCTGTCCCATACCCTGTGCAGCCATCTATTGGAAACATAAGGTCTCTAAGGTCTTGGCAGAGATCCTTTAGGTAAAAGCTGGTTCCAACACTTTTCCATTCAAGGGTTTCTGTTTTGTCTTTATCTGTAGAGTTCTCAGAGCTTTTTAAATGTTTTAATTTTCCATCTTTTATTTTTATTTTATCTTTGTTAAGAGAGAAAGAGAGGGGGAGAGGCAGAAAGAGAATCTTAAGCAGGCTCCATGCTCAGTGTGGAGCCTGACACAGGGCTCAATCTCACAACCCTGAGATCATGACTCAAGCTGAACTCAAGAGTTTGTTGCTTAACTGACTGAGGCACCCAGGTGCTCCTAATTCTTCATCTTTTACAATTTTATCCAGTATATTAGTTGTTTCAACTGCAAAAAAATGTCAAGGTATCTAACTCTCCATACTGATGGAAATGTTGCTGCAGGGTCTTCTTTAAGCTCACATTTTCTAACAAAAAAACCATATTCCATTCTCTGTTAGCATTTTAATTCTGAGATGTATGTGTGTGTGTGTTTATATATATATAAAATCACTTTTTTCCCTGTACTGACTCCTGACTCTAAGAAGAGCTTGTGAGCCTCTAATTAACAGTCTTGTGAAAAAGCTTTTTCTCCTGAGATAACATTTATTTACACAAAAACTTAATGAAAGGAGTATAGCAATTAAAAACATTTTCTTGTGATAAAACTGAAGGTTGAGAATAGTCTTAAAACATAAGATTAAATATAAATTTAAATTCGTGTTTAGGAAAAGGGACACGGTCTTCAAACTTATACTTGTGTTATATCTCTTTTTCTATTTCTGTAACCATAAAGATGTCTCTTGATAGTATTTGTTAAATTATCTTGTAGACATGTAAACTTCAACATTTGAATGTTGTCTTCCATATCATGTAACTGTAACTCTCAAGCCTTGTTAATTAATTGTCATGTAAACTTTACTTGTGAAATTCTAGTCTTTAACAGTTCTATATGTTTCTAAATTTCTTTCTTTGCTGATGTTTTTATCAGGCTCGCTTTGCCTGCTTCTTCTCCCTTTGGCCACAGGATTATTAATAAAATCCCAGACTCTAACAGATTCTTTGTCTTAAATTAAGTGTTATAAAGATTTTTTTTTTTTCTATGAAGCCCACAGCGAGTTCAATGTCCATTCTCTCAACTGAGTAAAGGCAGAAGCTGTGTCTTACTCATTTCTGGGTCTCCTTAACCCTCTCCCCCACTAAGTGCTTTATAATTTAGTAGGAACTTAAGATATATATATAGTGAATAGAGTAGAAACATAAGAAAAAAACCTGTCAAAATCCAAGTTTTTGAATGGAGATTAAATCTGTTGTTGAGGCTACCTGGCTTTCTTTAGGGTGAGAGACATCTGAGTGGGACCCTGTGGTGGCAAGTTTGGGTTCAGAGCCTAAGGGATCATAAGGTGACCTCCTGCCTCTCAGACCACCCCTCTGACTCTCCCTCCTTTAGGACACTTGGCTGCAAACAGCTGCAGCCCACAGGTGACCAGAGTGTGGATAATGAGACTGGGCCACTGCAGGGGGCTAGGGAGTGAGTTGGCCCCATGCTTGTCATCCCTGTATGATGGCTTTGTGGTCCTGGAGAAGCTGCAAGCCTGTGACTGCTGCCACCTCCCATCCGGTTCAGCCAGGCTCAGTGTTTTGTTCCCTCCAATTAACTGTGCATAACAACAAGGAGTGAAACCAAGTGATTTAAGCAATAATTTATCATATTCAGTTCACCATTAACAGCCATCTAGTGTTTCCTTTGCCCTTTTAAATGAATCTTTGTTCTGGTGCTCAGCTCTTCTGTGTATTCCATATGCTTTTAGTGAGCCTTTCCCTCCCTCTCTCCCGCCCTCCTCCTGCTTTCCTCAAGCTCTGAAGCACAAGTGTCTTTCTGGAAGCAGCTGAGACATCTCTCATCTAGCTTCCTTCATTCCATTTAATAGGGAGCTTGAATGTTAATTTATGAGCATGAACTCCAAGCTGGGTGCTGCTTGATGCAAGGGAAGAGGACACAATATTTGCCCTGGACCAACCTTCAATGTAACTGGGGTGATGAGGCTCATCCAACATGAAATGGTCAAAGGAGGAAGTGGGGGACAGTCGATGTCACCAAAGTAAGACCTTGCTATGAGAAAAGCTCCCTAGAGGAGAGGGCTTCAGCTGAGTTCTGAATATCGGTGTGGATTCTGAGGAGAGGGCAATCTGTGCAGGGGCCTACAGGAGCACAGGTGTGGATTTGGGCATGAGCCTCCAATGACATGAGAGTAGGTAAGTAAGGTCAGGGAAGTGAGCCTTAGCCAGGCCAGTGCCACTCAGGGTGGCCATTTGTCTGCCTGCTTGCTGGTTTGTCTCCTCTTTGGGATCACCAGGTCTGTGAGCCTCCCTTTCTTAGCCCCATGGTGTTTGGGGTGTGGGGAGCCCAGCCTTACAGAAATCAGTTAGTGGCCCCAATGAAACTAGGTTTTCTGGGTCATATTTACTTTCACATCTCTGTTCTGCTGGGTTCTCGTTCTGTGTATGTATGTATGAGTGAGTGTGAATGTATACCTGGGCTCTCAGGGACTCTCATCAGATGCTTGTGTTCTGGATTTGGGCCTGGGGTGGTAATAATAGAATTGGGGCAACAGGGGCTATAACTTTGAGTAACTGAGGCTATGAGACCCTCAGCCCCCCACAGGGACCCTGGTAGCAGCTCTGTCCTCATGTTGAGGTCTGTTGGCTCCCTGATGGTGGAAGATGTACCCAAGGATGTGGAAGTAGGGAAGCCTGGGCCTTCAGAGGGGCTGAAGGAGACCCACACAGGCCCTTTCTCTTGAGCAAGGTCCCAAGGCTCTGGGAGTACATCGAAGGTCCCATGGTCAGGGTGTGCCTACTGCCGCCTAACCTGACCCACCTTCTAAGAAGAAAATTCATGCTGGGTGCTGTGGATGAGTGGTCTCACTGGCCTTAAGGAGCAGAGATGCTGATAGGTTTGATTGGTCAAGGCATAGATAATTCCAGAGAGTGTAGAGGAGCAGAGCGGGGAAGCTGCAGAGGGACCCCAATGGTCTGACTCTCCAGGCATCTAGAAACCTGTACATACATACTCACTTCATGGTGTCTTTTAAGACTAAACTGTCTTAAAAATAAGGCCTCAAAAAATTAATTAAAATTTCTGGTATCCATTTTAATTTCTAAAATTAAATGTAAAATTGACAGCAAACAAAATAAGATAGTATTACCTTTAATTCCAAATTATGGCAATCCAATCAGGTGGAGACATACTTCTTTACTAAAATTTCTTTTGCAGAGAACATATTATTTATTTGAAAGTAATACTCAGATAAATTGCCTGAGATGGCAGATGAGACCCAGGGCATGCATTTAAAAAAAAATAGGGAACATCTTTCAAACTGTTATGCTCAAGGCATGGAAATAAATTTGCCTCATTCTTGAGAGGAAAGATGGTAGGAAATTGAAGTGAATAAAAAGAATTGAGGGCCCAATGGGGCTGGGGAAGGCCAAGAGAGATTCCCTCAGGGCCAGAAGCAAGGGACAGCAGGAGTGGGTCCAGGAGACAGCAGAGGGGCAGACAGCTAACATCTGTGCTACAGATAAAAGGATACATTCTTTAGATAGCCACTGATGGCCACAGGCTCAAGTACTTCCGAGGTTTTGGTCAGGCCTCCTTTTACAGAGGTAGCCAGAGGAGCTACTGTGCTCAAGATTTTAAAGAGAACTGAGTGGGGAGTCTGAGTGGCTCAGTCGTTAAGTGTCTGCCTTCGGCTCAGGTCATGATCCCAGGGTTCTGGGATTGAGCCCCACATCGGGCTCCCTGCTCGGTGGGAAGCCTGCTTCTCCCTCTCCCACTCCTCCTGCTTGTGTTCCCTCTCTCGCTGTCTTTCTCTGTCAAATAAATAAATAAAATCTTTAAAATAAATAAATAAATAAACAAAGAGCACTGAGTATCATCAAGTTTAGGTTTTGGTGTGAAGCACTTAACCTGAGATGCAACAGAGGAGGAGGGTCTTCCAACTCCTCCTGTGACACCCAGTCATTCTGTTTCTGAACTTGAACCTCAGAAGACCTTGTTTCTCTTCTGTACACATTGTGAATTCATTTCCAGATGGCTTTAAATTTGCTCCAGAAATACCAACATCCATTTTCTGCTCAGTCAGGAAAAAGCATAGAAAAAGCTGAAATGACAAAACAACTAGGGCATCATGAGGCAAACCTGCCTGAATTTTTCAAGGGATACTCAGCTGCAGCCCTGAGACTACTTTCAGCCTCTAGGGTATTAAGGGCTCCTGGAGAGAAGGGTTAAGGAGGGGGCTGGGATGGGTGGTGGGGAGGGAGGTCAGGCAAGGCAGTTTCATAGGTCAGATATATTTCTTCCTGGTACTACAGCTCAACTCCCTTCCTCTCTGTGTTCTCTGAGGAGTGGCTGCACAGAGGTCTGACGTCAGGCAAGCCACTGAGTGTTTGTTTAAAGCCTACACCAGTTCCTCTTGTTTACAGGCTTGGGAGTGCTGTCTCTTTAAGATTTTTCCTTGCCTTTTTCCTTTCCCTTCCTCCTCAACAAGGGCAAACCGAGAAGAATGAAGCCAGGGTAAATTGAGAAAATACTTGAAACCTATTAAGTGTGGCTACAAGTTTATTGTGATTCTTAAGTTAATTATATCCTTTTTGACTTCCAGCCAGTCCCTTTACTGGGCTTGCATATAGACTTGGCCACCTATCCCAGCCTCAGCCTGGCGGCATGCCTGTCTGCCTGCCTTGTTCTCTCCCTTCCTCCCTCCCTTCCTCCCTTCCTCCACCTATTCCCCTCTCCTACGCAAATAAGTTAGCAATCCACTGTAGCTACTACTTGCTGGAGCTTAAGTGTGGTAGGGACTGTGGTGGGTATAAAAACTTTGGAGTGTGTGTATTTCTATCTGTGGGGGTGGGGTGGTAAGGACACTGTAGTTAGTGGGGGACCACATGTGTGAACACTGACTCTTACCACAACCACTTACATTTATTTTAGCTTGTACTTTACAGTTCACAAAGTGGTAGAATCCCCTGATCATTTAAGTCTCATGAATGCTATGGACAGTAGATGTTATCAGTGCCATTTCTGGATGAAGAAACCAAGATTTAGAGAAATTTTAAAAAGAGATCACATGGCTTTTAGGTGGCACAACAAGGTAGGATTCAAGTCCAGGTCTTTTGGTTCCCAAAGAACCATAAAGTTGTATTTTGTATAATATTTAAGAGTGTACAAAGAGAAGTTCATACATGTTGCCTCATCTAATCCTTAAGACATTGTGATGTTGGTGCTGTCCCCATTTGGGGGTTCTTTAGGAGCTGCTCCTCCTGGATCCATCCTCAGGTTGGCAGTGAGAGCTGCCTGACCTCCAACTCCCTGAACTCTGTTGATTGGTTCAGAGTCAGGCCCTGGAGCCAAGTGTGATGATTCAGGTCCTTCCCCAAGGATTTTTGTATCACAGAATGAAAGAGCTTTGCATTTAAACACAGAGGTTGAGAATGGCCATTTTCTGTCAGGTCCACTAGGACCACAAAAAGGTAGTGTACAGTAGAAAAAGGGAGCATAGAGGCTGGGAAATAGCAATAGAAACAGGAGATGAAGAGAGACAGAGCTTCCTGAGTTTCCTTCAGGTCTTCAGTTTTGGGTTCTATTCCATGAGGGTCCATAGCATTTCTTCCCTTGGATTCCGTGTGACACCTGTGATCCTTGCCAATAAAGTCTCTTTTCTGCTTATACTGTATACTAGGGTTAGGATTTTGTTACTTGCAACCAAAAGACTCCTCAATATTACATATCAGAAATACACATCATATCAGCATACATATCAGAAAGTGGAATCACAGTGAACTAAATGCTAAATGCAGGTGCCAGGAAAGAACTGTGGAAGTTAGAGGATGGAGCAGTCTTCACTCCTGTGTTGCAAGAGGCCTCAGGAGCTGGACGTTGAAACCTTTGCTCAGTCTCTACATGTATGTGCAAGCCTTTGGCTGACCCTGTGGCATCAGGGGAGGGCAGAATATACAGGAACCAGCTTTTAGGAGGTTTCTGAGTAGAGCAGCTGCTTTTGGTACCACTGCTACATTTCCTCAGGCCATCTCTGACTTCAGTTAAATCAGTCACAGCCAGTTAGTTCCCCTTGGTTTGCTCCCTCCAGATTTTCCCACAAATGTTCCATTCACTTTGGCTGCCACACCTGCTATGGTGTATGTCACTACCCTTGGCATTATCCATGAACATTGTTTACTTGCATGTCAGTGAGACACCAGTGGTAGTGCACTTCAGGGAAACAGAAGAGTTGGTGGTTATATATTATCAGAAGCTTAAGATTATGCCAGTACCATGCCTGTGACTCAATACAAGTTCAAATTCAAACTGCATAGTTGTGTTCAAGTGGTATGCAAGGCCATGCAAAACCTCCTCTTCTTTTGTGTTCCTCTCTTTGTCACCTGTCCATCCTCATAGAACCACTTGAGATTCTCTACACATGTCCTGTCCTTCCAGGCCTGTGTGTCCTTGCTCAGGCTTTTTCTGGAAAGTCCATCCCTACTTGCTCTGCGTATTGAGTTCTCATTCATTATCTCAGCCTCAGCTCAAATCCTACCTCCTCTTGGAAGCCTTCCCAAAATGAGTTGCTCCCTGATCCCTTCTGTGGAGACCTCTGTTTGCATCTTGCTTGCAGCTCCTTGATGCCCTCTTTCTTGCTTATAGTTCTTTGTACATCTTTCTCATGCAGCAGACTGCATGCTCCTTAAGGACTCAGGTCTTGTTTTGGTATTTTCAGATGTTCTGAATAGTGGAGGTTCAATGTCATCTTTGCTAAATAAACAGATGGATGTGTGGCTGCTGCTAAAGCTGATGATTCTGACTTGGCCACTGATGTCGAAGCTGGTCAGCTTATCAGATGGCAAGACTGAGACCACCAGGGTCTTGCTGCCTGCTAGCACCCAAGAGAGGTGACAATGCTGAATGGCTTCAGGAATGCAAATGTGGGCCATCCTGACCCTGTGCTGATGTTAACATCCTCTTATTATGAGGGATTCTGCTCCAGCTTTCAAATGCATATTTGCCTTCCCCAAGTTCTCCACAGGAGAGGTGAGTCTGGGGAAAGTCCTGAATGCAAACCCCATACTGCTCGGGTGGCCGGTGTTGGTGTGTTACTCTTTACAAGTCCTTACATTTGGAATCATTTGCATTTACCTTGAAGATGAAGCTAGGATGTTCTCTGAACCTTCGGAGTGGGAAGTCAGAAAATAACTTAATAGAGCTGAGGAAAATAATATTTGCAAAGAGTTTATATTTAAAAAGGCCAGGACCGGGCGCCTGGGTGGCTCAGTTGGTTAAGCAACTGCCTTCGGCTCAGGTCATGATCCTGGAGTCCCGGGATTGAGTCCCACATCGGGCTCCCTGCTCGGCAGGGAGTCTGCTTCTCCCTCTGATCCTCCCCCATCTCATGCTCTCTCTCTCTGTCTCATTCTCTCTCTCAAATAAATAAATAAAATCTTTAGGGAAAAAAAAAAGAAGTCGTAAAAAGGCCAGGACCTTTTAAGGTTATGGATGTAGAGGCCTCTTTTACCTCTTCAGACATACACATTTTTATCCATATAAAAAATGCTTATTTATTAACTCTAAGTACTTCTCCTATTCTTTGGTCTTCCGTTATTCTGAGAATCACTCTGAAATCAGACAGGGGTTTAGAATTTCTGATCACTGCTTTAAAAAGTCAGGGCATATTCATTGTGCCAAGCCTGGTACTAATCCCATGCCTGTGATTTCAGTTTCTCTGCGTGGGATCTAGGTGTTGAGTCAGTTGGGGGAGAAAAGCAACCAGGCCTTTTCCCTCTTAAAAATGAAGATACTTATATCCAGTATTTGCAGAATGTTTTTATAGCTATCATCACATTTGCTTCTTAAGACTAAGGAGGTTTGAAAGAATTATCCCATTTTATGCAAAGAAAATTAAGGCTCAGAGAAAGTGCGTGCTTCATCCAATACCATGCAGCTTTAGTGGTAGAGCTGGGATTTATGCCCAGTTCTTTTGACTAGTGTTCAGTGCCACTTCTGGCAGGATCCAAATCTGCCTGTAATTCTACCCCAACATTCCTTTAAACCTACTTCCTACCTCCTGCCCCCATGTAAACACCCATCTTGCATTGTTTATCCCTGTTGGCTGTCAGCTAGCCTCTGGAAGGTGACAATGGTTGAAAATAGCTTATGGTGTGACACTTTCCAAAGAGATCTAAATTGTTCTCGAGAATTAACAAAACAAAAACTAACTTGGGGGAGTTCAGGGCTTGAGGACAGATCCTTTATGGAGTTGCTTTGGCGGCCAAAGGATTTTCTTGGTGTCCTTTATGACAATCACATAAGCAAGCATGTGTTTTCATAGGTGGGAACCCCCAGTGTTGATGGCACAAGAAAAAAGAAAGGAAGAGCAGCTGACTGGGTGCCTTATGAACAATTTCACATTGTGGGCCTTAGTATGTCCTGGGGGGTGAAACCTCAGTGCGCCTGGGTTAGGTGGCCTACAGGCTAAGCTGCTTGCAGAAGCCCAGCATGGCTTTTCAGATAGACTCTTCGCTGTTCTCTCACCCACTTGGATGAGGCCAAAGAAAAAAAAAACCAACCTGTTTCTTTATTAATGATGCTTTCTACAGAGTTAGATTAAGCACTGATTAAAGGCAGATGCTTCCAAAATATAAATGTAAGTACCATCTCAGTCACTTCTCTGGTTACAGGGTTTCCTACACGATTCTTTAAAATCACTTTGGCTGTGTTCCCATTTGCCTTCCTCACGCTCTCCACCCAGCTTCCGAGCCGCCCCTCCCAGAAGGCCTGCAACTGCCAGGAGCAGGAGCTCAGACTCTGAGAGACTTGCTCTGTGGAGAGCTTTGAGAGGTGCCACTGGGACTGCTGTCGGAGCCAGCTTACCAAAGCAGGTAAGTCCTCTGGGCTGGGGGCAGCCCTATTCTTCTGTGCTTTCAAGGCTAGACCTGTCATTATGGAACTTGCTCTGTTTTTTTCCATCAGGATGGGGTACAGGCCTTTTGTATCATTCCTGCTCAAATCAGAGTCAGGAACCAGTCACAAGATGCATGGCTCAGGTGATGGGGTCCATGGGGGTAGTTCTCCTCCTTTCAAGTGCTCTGAGAAGGCCTGGGGCCATGGGGACAGGAGATGGCTACCTGGCCTGACAGGTGCTCATAACACTGGACTTCATGTCAGGAATTGGGTTTTTCTAGAAAAGATATGTTCAAGTCTTATATCCTGAGACTATCATGCAAATCCTCCAAATAGTTTCTGAGTTCACTGTGGCCAATTAAACTTAATCAGAAATTAATGTACACTTAAAAAAAAAATTCTTTTTTTCTGAAGAGCTAATCAACCTGGGATTGAATTTTGGATTGAGATCGATTGTGTCAAAATCTGTTAATGTTCATTTGTTTTCTGATTTTCATATGGGTATTATTTTTTTGTAACCGGCATTAATGGACATGGCTTCTGTGTCACCAAAATTAAGATCTTGTTGTTTAGACCACCACCCAAAGTGGACAAAGGGGCATCTTACAGCATATGGTACCGTTGGGCTGTCTGGGTTGGGTGGATGGGAGGGTGTCATGGTGGGGGCAGTGGAATGCCTGTGGGAGTGACAGGTGAATGAAGAGGTGGCAGTGAGGCTGATGTTCTGGGAAGTACATCACACAGTGAGGGTGTCATAGATGCCGCCCAGCCCAGCTGGGAGCTGTGTGGTTTTCTCATCCTGACTCCCTTCTCTCACCTCCGTGAGATGTCTTAGCTTAGGCAGGTAGGTGTATTACATGGTGGTGATTACTTGGGATTGAGATTCTCTAGCACTTCCTTATGTGACCATAGGCAAGTATCTCAATTTCTTTGAGCCCTTATGTTTTCTTCTGTAGAATGTGGATGATAAAACAATATCCACCTTGTAGATTTCCTGGGAAGTTAAGAGAGATTATGAGAGATAATCCATTTAAAGCATTTGACCCAGTGCTTAGCCCATAGTTTATAGCTCTTATTAACCTCAGTGTGGTGTTTCAGGTTGTATGGAACAGATCCACATCGAAATATTTTGGTCATGCAGTTACAAACCTCTGGTGACTTTCCCAGTGACTTCCCTTACTGGTTAGGGTAAAGTGTGAGGATCAGGTTGTCCAGTTTGGCTTCTTTTTTTTTTTTTTTTTTTTTAAGATTTTATTTATTTATTTGACAGAGAAAGACACAGTGAGAGAGGGAACACAAACGGGGAGTGGGAGAGGGAGAAGCAGACTCCCTGCCGAGCAGGGAGCCCGATGCGGGACTCGATCCCGGGACTCCAGGATCATGACCTGAGCCGAAGGCAGTCGCTTAACCAACTGAGCCACCCAGGCGCCCTCCAGTTTGGCTTCTTACTGACAGAGAAAATTGGAGAGAGACACTAGTCTAAGAAGATATAAAGTTAAAACCCCTGCCTTTTAAGAGAAGGCCACTAATAATTCACTTTCATTCCAGATGAGTATTTCCTTTCAGAAAGCCCCCAAGGATAATATTTATCTCATGAGATTGTTCTGAGGATTAAATGAGATAATGTAATATTAACACACTTAGAATTTTACCTGAAACAGGGTAGAAGCCATTAAATGATAACTAGCATTGTAAAAATGTTTGTAATATCACATTAATTGAAAATTAATGTGATATTATGAGGTAAAATTGCATATGCATAACAATGCCAGCTATGTAAACATATGGACATAAAGACTGCTGAAAAGACATATACCAAAATGTTAAAACTTGCATGTGCTAGATGACTTTGGTTTGTGGGTGATCATTTCCTTTTCTTGTTTTCTAAATTTTATTTACTGGATGATTCCATCAGCCAGAGCCCTGGCAGGAAACAGATGGTACATTCAAACTGGGCATTTTGAAGGTATTTTATTAAAGGGATATTTTTTAAAAGCAGGCAGAGTTCAGTAACAGGAACCCGTGAGGAGGCAGTTTTCAGGAGTGGTGAGAATGGGGTGCCATTACACTCACATCTGAAGGGGCCAGGAGAAGGCGGTTCTACAGAACCAGAGAGAGCCCTGTGGATGGGCCAGCTGTCAGGAGCTGTGGGGCATGGCAGCCATTGGGCAGAGAGGTGGGGAGGAAAACCCTGACCTCACTTTCCACCATTCCCTGGGTCTTTTGCTGGTACCTTGCATCGGCCAAACCCAACTAGAAGTCAGAGTTCAGGGGATCCAACTGAGGGTCCATGTGAATTAGCCGCATAGGCACTGAGCAGGGAGGAGAAGGAAGGGGAGAGGTCTGGTGGGCAAACTGCCGATGTGTGGCACAGTGAAGTTATGCAACTTTTATAACAGCTGGTAGAGTCATAAATAAGAAACAAAAGCCCTTTGCTGCCCTCAGTGTTTTCACACATGCGCACACCTCCTGTTGTCCTACCAGCTCAATGATTCCTGATTCTTCATTACCACTGTGTCCTCTGGGCTCCCACAGCACCTAAAGATCCCCCCTAGTGCAGCCACACTCACTGTGTGGTTTCATCCTCCATCTTGACTCACCTAATTCCCCACATCTTTGTAAGAACCTCGAGGGCTGGGATGGTGTTTTAAATCATTTTGCATTTCCAGCGCCCAGTGCATGAATGAGTGAGCGACTGGAGTTCAGATCTAATGCCTCTATAAGGCTTGTAGATTGGAAGTAGAGCCTGGAGCTACCTAATCTTAACTGCAAGTGAATTCTCGAGGAATTTATGGTCTCTGCTTAAGGATGTGAAGCCTCAGCCCTCTTTCCTGGATGAGTGCTTATCTTCTGTCTATTCAGCAGGAGTGGGCCTGTGAGCCTGCTGAGGGCCAGTCCTCAGAGGAGGAGGAGCAGAGCCCTCTCTGATGGGCAACTCCCCACCTCCCCTGCAAGTCTAGTGCATCACCTCAGGGAGGCCTGGCAGGGCCTCTGCATGGGCCTCCCAGTCTCTGTGGTTTCCTGTGTGAAATCATAGTTCACATGTCGCTGGCCTCCTGGTTTGGACGGCAAATTGAGATTATGCCTCCTTCCTTTATGACTCAAGGAGATTTAGAGCCCGTCATTGTACCCGATATTTTGACTCTCTGTGTTAAATCTGAGGATGTTTGGAGCCCTGGGAGGATTTTTACAGTCCTTTTGCAAATCTATAAAAGTAACACTTAAATGCACATAATTCAAACAACTCAGAAGGAAGAAATGCTGGGAAGGGTATCACACAAAAAATAAAATGTCCCCACCTTCGCCTGTGTCCTCAGTTCCACTTCTAACGCTTTCAGTGTTTCAGTGTTCCGGTCATTGTCTGGCTAACTCTAATTGATTCTCTTATTCTTCTATTTGTTTGATTCATCAAGGTTAAGTAGCAGTTATCGAATTGCCTCTGTGCAAGATGAGGAATTTAGTGTACTGACAGTAATCCTTCTGCTGTCCCCGTGGTTCCTCCAGTTTCTGCTACTTAGTATATTTTTCATTTTGTCTTGCCCTTGAGTACCTGCATAATTTTAAGGGTTAGACTTATACTCGATTGCTTGATCCATCAACCTTCCATAGAATGTCTTGATTCTCTAGGTGTTTTTTGTTTTGTTTTGTTTTTTTAAAGATTTTATTTATTTATTTGACAGAGAGAGACACAGCGAGAGAGGGAACACAAGCAGGGGGAGCAGGAGAGGGAGAAGCAGGCTTCCCGCCGAGCAGGGAGCCCAATGCGGGGCTCCATCCCAGGACCCTGGGATCATGACCTGAGCCGAAGGCAGATGCCCAACGACTGAGCCACCCAGGCGCCCCGATTCTCTAGGTGTTTAAGATGAGGAAATTGGTAGCTCGGAGTCTCCCTTAGTCTTTGCTTTCCAACTCTAGCTTGCAATAACATTTTATAACATTTATATAATTTGAATTCTATTCTGTAATTGTAATTAATTCTGCTTTATCTATAGGATGATTGTTAAAATTAAAAACTGGTATGTAACTTTTATGATACAATGATTTTGTAGCTTCTAGTCTCTAAAACCAAGTACCATATTTGGACCCATAGAGAAGGGAATGGACTCTGATGTCACTGACCTTCTGTTGCATGAAAAAGAATGTCCTAAGTGTCAAGGTCAAGTGGACTTTCTTTTTTTCCTCCTCTATCAGCTGCTCAAGCCATTTAGTTGGCTTCATACGTAAAACCTGACTTTTCGAGGAGCTATTGTTTTGATGGAACTTCTAATTGCCTTTCTTTTTTACTTATTAAGAAACCAGTTGCTTAATCATATTCTTTGTTACAGAGAATTTACTCTACTCTCGAAGGGTTTTTCTTAGGGCTCTCTGACTTCTAATTCTAGTTGGATCAATTGCTTTTTTAAGCTGATTGTAGTGCAGTTACCTGGAATTTTTTTATTGCACTCTTGGGTAGGTACACTATGTTTTGGATTTCAAGCATCCACCATTTTTTGGCTTCTCTTTTCATTGTTTGGGAGCATATACTCAAATAATTTTGTTGTAAAAAGTCATTCAGTGTCTGAAAAATTTGCCATCATACTTGATTATTAGTGAAGGTTGGGAAAGAATTGTACGTTAGCCAATTTAATTCTTCAACCAATTTTCCATGCAATGCAATCCATTTTCTGTGCAGAAAAATTTTTCAGAATTAAATATTTGAGGTATAAATTTCACAATGATGATTTGAATCATTCCAAATTTTTACCAATTATACCATATTGATTTTTATTAATTTAATTAATTTTGCATGCACAGCCTGTATTTCTATAGTCCAGTTATCCTGAGTCTGCTTTTATTAAAAATATTTGATTCTTTCATCAATTTTTTCAGTTATTAAGAAAATTTTACTGCATGTGATTTTATTTTGTCAGATTTATTTGAGTTGATATTTTTATAAAGTCCTCTTATTCCCGGGTCAATTTTTGTAGTTTTCAATGTCAACTTTAACACGTGGTTCTTTAGTTATTTCAGCATTTATAACAAATTTTAATGTGCACAGTTTCTGGGGTTCTCAATTTTATTTTGTGTTACTTATTTCATCAAGCCTCTTTTCTACTAGAGAATGAGCAAAATATCCCCAGGGTCAGAACAACAGGGGCAGAGTGTCCAGTTTCTTCTTTAATAGTCTCCTTATTATGATAGCAGCCCTGTACCGGATTCCTTGCTATAACTTAGCATAAGGTCTGGTTTTTGCCATCCAGGGTCTTTCTCGGCTCATCTATTTTCTAGGATCACCTAACATTCATATACTGTTGACTGCAGAGGACTCCATCCCTGTCTCAAATGTCTTTCATGAGCTCTAGAACCAAATACAGTAGAGTCTCATTATATTTCCACTTCATTAATACCAATTCAATCATATATGTTTATGAGAGAGAGGGGAGTGGAATGGAAGGGAGGAGGAGTGGAGGGGTGGGAAGAGAGAGAGAGTAATTTAAGTAGTGTGGCCAATTGCATCACCCAGCACATTCATAAAGAGCTTGACCCTGAATGAATGGAACAGAATCTAGATTCCCTATGTCATTTCAGTTGACATATGACTCACACTATGGGCATCACATTACCCTTAGTATGTTAAAGACACATATGTTGCCTTTATCATGGCCCTTAAACACAGTCTGACCAATTTGTGGATTAACTGAAGAAAGGGTAACCGGTTCTAGCACCAGAAGAAGAATTGGCTGTATTGACCTTGTTGACCACTGAGTTGGGGTGCCTCATCAGTATGGTGCCTTCCTGAGGGATTTTCAAGAGAAGTTTATGTTGTTGTTTTTTTTTAATATGCTTTTTTCAGAGGCTAACATGTAAGCTATGATTGCTCTGTATTCAAATGCCTCTTGGTTCTCTTCACTTGCAGGTTCCACAAACAGCTTCAATTCCATCTGTTTTAAATTCAGTTTATTCCCCCAAAACTTCTTCCTTCTCTAGTGCTCACTGTCTGAGTGAGCGGCACTGTGTTGACCCAGCTGCCCAAGCCAGGAACTTCAGCTCCTTCCTGTCCCTCAAATCTCTCCCTCCCCATAAAGCACTGGTCAGGGCTATTTCTTAAGTGACTATCAGATCTACCCACTCCATTAGGTCATCCTTAGTGGTTATGATTGTTGCAACAATCTCTGTAGTTCCAGCTCCTCACCTCTTTCAGCCCCTCGTCCCAAGTCCTATCCATTCTCATCAGGAAGAGGGATATTTTTTAAAAACCTGATAGTGTTACTCCTCTGTAACAACAACAACAACAACAACAACAGCAACAACCCACTCTTTAGCAACTCCCCATCACCCGCAGGGTGAGATCCATGATATTTACTAAGGATTATAGGGCCCCACATGCTCTCTCAGTGTTGACTGGAGCCTTATCTGGCCATCCATCCCACAGAATCTCCATCCGTGGCAGACAGAACCTGTTGACAGACACCATGTTCTTTTTCACCCATGGGTCCCTGTACATGCTGTTTGTTTCTCCTACCACATTCTAATGTCCTCCCTTTTTCTTGTCTATGTCTTACATCCCCTTCAGGTCTCAACTGGGACATTAAAGCTTTGGCAGATCATCCCTGATTCCCCAAGACTGGTTAGACACCTATCCCATGCACAAACATAGCACCCTCTACTTCTCTCTATATTAGCATCTGTCTTACTCTGTTGTAATTTCCTGTCTTTTATCTGTCTTCACCCCTACGACACCAGGGCAGCATAACTTGTAGGACCAGGAGGAGGGGCTGTTGTTTCTTCTCCATTAGTGCCTAGCAGTGTTCCTAGAACAGACACTGAGCACATGCGTTGCTGAATGAACAAACCAATGCTATGTTGGATTACCCATTGTAATTCTCTGGAGTGCCTTGGGAATCAATATTAGATTGGCATTCAGGTATATAAGAAAGGAAGAGGATGCTTGGCATGGGGAGTAAAGGCATTTACCCTGAGCACTACTGCATTTTCTCAGAGCCTACTTTTAAACTTGAGGTTGTAGAGGAAGTCCTTGTAGAAAGGGCTGTCAGGGATAGGGGCCAGTACAGCTATTAGCCCATGGCAGAATGACCCTGTTAGCTTTGGCAAATCCTTTCTGCTTCCTTGGGGTCTCATTTCTGCCAGATCAGGGTCTCAGAAGTAAGAAAGTTGGCATAGAATCATAGGTATTAGTGTAAATGTTTGTGCCTGTGTGTATAGCCTTTTTGTTTCCATTCCATCACATTGTAAGAACTTTGCTGACCAAACAGTGAGAAGACGCATGCACTTACAGTTTTGATTTTGCAACCCATAGCTATGTCCCAAGTAATTCCCTATTCTTTCTGCTCCTGTTCACACTACAGCCACTGGGCCACCATCTGCAGGCCCCACTTCAGTAGTTCGGTGGGTTCAGTCTTACTGTCTTGCTCAATGCTTGGGTCTCAGTTTTAGAGACTGGGCTTCTTCTGCCCATTTTTCCTGAACTTAACTTACCATTTACACCCAGGTCCTCCAAGAATGATGGCCTCCTTTGGTTTTCCCTGTGCCCCAAATTCCTGCTGTATTTACAATGGTGGTCACCTCTTCTGACCTGCTCCACAGCCAATGAGCTTCCAAGCCCCCTCACTTCACTTAATTCTTATAGTCCCCCATGACCTCATCCTTGGAAAGTGGAATTCCAGGGCAGACTGTGTGATTTCTACCTTTCAGAGCTCTCTGAGGATCTGCTGCTTATCTCTGTCTCGAGGATGAAAATGGATGACAGGTGCTACCCAGTGATCTTTCCAGATGAGCGGAATTTCCGTCCCTTCACTTCTGACACTCTGGCTACAATTGAGAAGAGGATTGCCATCCAAAAGGAGAAAAAGAAGTGCAAAGACCAGACAGCAGCAGAACCCCAGCCTCGACCTCAGCTTGACCTAAAGGTCTCCAGGAAGTTGCCTAAACTCTATGGTGACATTCCCCATGAGCTGATAGCAAGGCCCCTGGAAGACTTGGACCCATTCTACAAAAATCATAAGGTAGTTGAATGAGGTCTGGGGTGTTCTAACCATGCAGTTATAATGGCTATTATAAGACTCTCCAAACACTGATCTTGGAGTTTGCAGGGATGTCTGTCCTTCTCCTTTGCTACCACTGTTTAACCTACTTGAATATAGTTCTTGTAGGGAAATTCTAGTGAAAGTTCCTTAAAGGGGCTCTTGAGTGAGGAAATGTGAGCTCTGGGCTCTTCTGATGGCTTTTTGAAAGCCTGGGGCAGTGAGGACAGTACTTCCCTTTCAGGAAATCTCAGAAGACCTTACCATCATCATCTCACTATGTGATCCAGCAGAGAATGGAAAACTTACCTCACCAGACTGAGTTCAGAAGGAAGGAAATTTGGGCAGAAATATGAGCTACTGAGACCATTTTCTGCTGGCAACCATAAGAAATTGATCTCTCCAGAGAAATGTTGCCTGGTATGTTCTTGTATTAGGACAGACCTAGGATTACCAGGCCAAATGGGAACTATGTGTATAAAGGAAAGTGGGGTGTGAGTGGGAAAAACAAGAAAGGGGTGAGAGATGAGGGAACAAAAACAGTCCAGTATTTCTCCTTCTTATGCCCCAGAATTCCAGGGCCTTCTTGGAGGCAGAGTTGTTAACTGTGAGTTAACTGCTGGAGGTCTTCTGCCTCAAGGCTGGAGCAGGCAGCAGCTTGGTGTGCTGCAGACAGTCCTGGGAGGATAGGTTCTGTTCTAGAATCATCTCTTCTTAGCTTGGGCTCTCCCTTTAAATCAGAAGACATGATACTCTTTTAGAGTTCTGCACACTCGTGACCCCATGTGGCTGGTACTCTCAGTAGTCATGTGAGATATATGTGGTAGTTACCACTCCACCCCGCAGATGAGGAATCCAATGACTAGATGGGGAAGTGGATTGGGCCAGGCCAAACAACCAGTAAGGAATGGAGTTGTGACTCAAACCCACGGGCTCCTTCTGTAGTCTAAGGCTACTTCCTATCTTTAGAAATTTCCATTTTGAAGAGCTACAGAGAAAGGGGTGGATTCAGCAAACAGATAGAAGGAGCTGGTACCTATCATTTTAATAATTAAAACCCTGGTGAGTATAGTTAAATACACCATTAGTTGAAATATTTAAAGCAGTCAGAGATAGCATTAATAAAATATCAAGGGGCACAGAGGCAGAGCCATATCATGCCACCTATTAATCTGGGTGATCCACCTCAAGGAGAGATTTGCTTTCTGCCCTAAAATTGTCTTTCTATCCAAAGGAAAGGCCCAGAATCCCTAAAGTGGGTCTTGGGCTCCTGAGCTCATAGCTTTCAAAGAACTCTGTGGCCCATTTCCTTTTGTTATAGAGGCAACAGAAAATATCCTACTCCATTTTTTCCTGCAGCCAGATGGCCAGCAGACAAGTAAGTTCCAGCAACTCAATGAAGGATGGTTGATGGTTGGCAGTGACTGAAGTTCTGGTACCTCAGCCAAGGCAGCATCCACCCTGCTATATTGGGCCTGGGTGATAAGGCCTGCCTTTTCTGTATAAGAACATACTGTATTATATGTCAAGTAGTACTTTTGCAAATCTTAAAGGAGCAGAGACATGGGGAAACAGGAATGACCCTCATTCTGTGAAGGCTTTTGTAACTAAAACCTTAGGGACATATAAGGGGACAGCCAGATTACAGCTAAATGGAAAAAAGGAGGTCTGGGAGTTGATGTTAGAAGCCTGTGAGTGATGGGTTGTTGTCCAGGGGCCGCTTCCTTCCCAAAGCCCAGGAAGACCTACTAGGAAGAAATGGGTGCAGGTATGGTATTCTTCAGTGGAGCAGGGTGGGCATTTTGGATGGGACAGGATACCATTTAGCAGATCTGTCCCGGGTTTGGCATCCCTAGAACTACTCAATAAAGGCCAGTAGAGCCTCCAGTAATTGTGACAGACAATCAAAAACACCCACATGCATTTCCAGATGCCTTCTGTAGGGCCTCTCCCACCAGCTGGGAACCACAGGCAGATTTGCCTGAATGTCTGTGGGAATGGGAGAACAAGTTTGGGAAATTTGATGACTTTTTTGTTGATGATCCTCAAGGTTAGAATTGATTGATAGTTTGATGACTTTTTTGTTGATGATCCTCAAGGTTAGAATTGATTGATAGACTATCTCATGTAGAACTGCTCAGGTACAACAATATGGACTCTCTAGGTCCCTGACTATTCTAAGATTTGTTACGAAGTTTTCATTTGTAACCAAAATAATTTAAAATAATCTGCTGAATGTGAATGTTCAGTACTACTTCCATCTCTCCAAGTTCCCTTCTAGTTCTTATCGCCATAGATACATACCATGGAGTACAATATGAAGGGTTTTGCTTGCCCCGGTTACTAGTCTCCACCCTTGTTTATCTGCAGGGTCTATATGCTCCATTTCTGGAGCCTCCAGAGTATTACACTGGGTAAACAGTCCACAGCCCAGTACTTATCTTGGGACTCTGAGACCTAGGCCACATGGTAGATCTGTTGGTGTCCAGAGTCACAGTGTAGGCTGGTCAGAAAGTATCAGACTTCAGAATGACAGCACTCCAATTAGAAACTGGCATGATCATAATAAAACAAGCCACACCTCAATCTGTGGTTCCACTGAATTTTCTCTAAATGAACTCATGAGAAATATTGTTTTGTCACTACATGTAATTCTTGTTGTGTTTGTTTGTTTTTGCAGACATTTATGGTGTTGAACAAAAAGAGAACAATCTACCGCTTCAGTGCCAAGCGTGCCTTGTTCATTTTTGGGCCTTTCAATCCAATCCGAAGTTTAGCCATCAAAATCTCGGTCCATTCATATCTTTTCATTGCATCTTTTACTAAGTCCAGGTCATGTGAAAAGTGCAAGAGCCCCAGATTGTTCACATGCTGGTTGAGTGGAAGTAGCTCATTCTTGGATCAAATACTGGCTGAGTGCCTACTGCTGCATGGCGGGGGCTGTGCTGATACTGTGTGTGAACAAGACTTAGCCCCCGCTCTAGGATCCTGTGGCCCCAGAAGGAGACAGGCCCAAAAGGCAGGCGATTTCGTTAGTGAGATGGGCAGTTTGGGAGTGGTAGTTGTGCTTTGGAGGCATCCAGGATGACTTCCTGGAGAAAGGATCATCTAAGTTGAGACCCAAACAAAGTTGCAAACTGTCAACCTGTGCTCTTTATTTAGCCGCTAAATGTGTTGTGTTGGACCTAACAGTGTTTAAAACTTTATGGAAACACCCTGTAATGTTAAAAGTCCAGATTTCCAACATCTTTTGAAGATGGAACCTCTATAAAGTCTAGGCCTGCATTCCTACCTGGCAAAAATCGGTGTAGTAAGGAACCACTGTCTCTTTCAGCTCTGCTTCACCACATCTCCACCCCTCTCTGTGACCCAGCATCTGCCCATTTCACCCATTTAAATGACTCCCCAAACTCTTAAGACTTTGAGTTTCCAAACTCAGTCTTAAAGAGTAAAGACAGGCAGCATTCCTGATGTGTGCAGCAGGGAGTGGTGACACCAGGCAGTTTTAGACTGGGACAGGTGAGAAAGACATATAGACTGGTAGACATAATGAAGTACTGGGGGCATGGGAAGGAATAACCATTCAGGTTGTATTCCCTAGAAGCAGAGCCTGAGATGGGGATTCTTATTTAAGTGATTTAGTTGAGGAGTGCTCTCTGGAGAAGGAAAGAGGGAAGCAGGATGGAGCAGAAAGAGGAGGCTAGTAAGAACGGGGTCTCAGCTGATCCCACATCAGCTTGAGCCCACTGGGAGCTCTGGAGCACTAATTATGTCACAGAGCTGCCCCCCTGGAAGCAAGGGGCCAGCTTTTTCTAAGTCTCAGGCAGTCAGACATGAGGAAGGGCGTTGTAGCCCTCCAGGTGAGGAGGCTGCCATTCAGCTGAGGACAGTTCTTCAGAGGAGGGGACAGCTATGAGTTGTTCTTCGCCAACACTCACGGTAAGCAGACAGGTGCACCTGCAGAAAAGGAGACCTGGAGGTATGCCCACAGCCTTTACTATGACTGATGATATGTGCCACCCTGTAGTGTACCTGCCTTAACGGACAGCGGTCACAGTGTTCAGCATGTTCATCATCTGCACCGTCATCATCAACTGCGTGTTCATGGCCACTGCCTACGGGAAGGAAAACAGCAATATAGATACCGACAATGCTGAGTAAGTGTGTGTCCTGCACACGTCTGTCCTAAGGTTTTAAACAAATACACCTAAAAGACTTATAATTACATCAGAATTCAGATATATAGAGAAAGACAAACTCACCCATAATCCCAATTCCTCAACACAAATGCTGGCATATTTTTTATAATTGTTTTTAAAATTTTAAAATAATAAACAGCACACATACAAATTTTATGTTTAGCTTTTAAGTGGTTTTCTTTGTGTTTACATAGTCTTTATAGGAATCTACTTTTATGGTTATATAATATTTTATCAGGTGAATAAACAATAATTTACTTAACCATTCTAGTATTTTACTACTATAAATATTACAACAAGCAACATTTTTGCATATAACTACTTTTTAAAAATTACTATTTCCTTAGGATAGTCTTAGAAATGGGTTTGCTGGATTAGAAGGTACATTTAATGCTTGAAAAATATATGTTGACAAAATATTTTCCAAAATGTTTGGAAAAGTTATTAATTTATAGAGTTGAAAATATTTACATTTCCTTAATTTCTGGATGGGTTGGACTTTTTTGTTTTAGTTTGTGAATTGTGTATTCCCATTTTTGCCCATGTATCATTTTTGCTTTTATCCTGGTAAATTTGAGTGAGTTCTTTGTATAATTAAAATATTAACTTTTTGTAATTTTTAGTTGGCTATTCAGACATACAAGTTAATTTTTCAACTTAGAAAGTTCTGTATTTTAATAAATATTCTCTTATATATTGTCTTAGTTTTTCTAATTTAACGTATTTACTGCTTTAGTCTTTCAGGAATATATTGAATAATAAATTGACAGAATAATAAGAGATCTCTTATTTTGATCACATATTTAACTATGTGATAGAAACCACCACAATCAACATTACAGAACATTCCAGACACCCTAGAAGTTTCCTCATGCCTCTTGGCATGTAAATCCCCTCACCCCAACTCCCAACGCAAGGCTTGATCTGCTTTCTGTCACCCTAGGCTAGTCTTGCCTTTTCTAGAATTTCATATAATGGACTCATATGGTGTATATACCATACTTTCATGTCTGGTTTCTTCCACTTAGCATGTTTTGAGATGCATCCATGCTCTTGTCTATATCACTAGCTTTTCCTCTCTTTGTTGTGGAGTTGTATTCCTTTGTATGAGTATACCACAATTTGTTTACCCATTCACCTGTTGATGGACATATGGGTTGTTTCTAGGTTTTGGTTATTATGAACAAACTTGCTATGAATATTTCTGTATAAAAGTCTTTTTGTGGATATATGTTTGCATTTCCCTTGGATAAATACCTAGGAGTGGAATTGCTGTGTGTTATATGATAAGTATATGAGTAACTTTGTAAGAAACTGCCAAACTTTTCCAAAGCGGCTGCACTGTTTCATATTTCTGCCAGCAATATATGAAGGTTTCAAAGTCTTTATTAATATCATCCTTCAATTTACTTTGAGTTTAATTTGCTCTTCTATTTCTAGCTTCTTAAGGTAGAAACTTAATTGGTTTGAGATCTTTCTTCTTTCCTTGTACAAATTTCCATCCATGCACTGCTAAAGCTTCATCTCGC
Source organism: Mirounga angustirostris (assembly GCF_029215605.1). Classification (NCBI taxonomy): domain Eukaryota; kingdom Metazoa; phylum Chordata; class Mammalia; order Carnivora; family Phocidae; genus Mirounga; species Mirounga angustirostris. The sequence continues at coordinate 148,636,647 of NW_026991709.1, forward strand.
AGATATTGATACATTGTGTTTTTATTCCCTTTTGGTTAAACATATTCCCTACTTCTTCTTGTGATTTCTTCTTTGTCCCATGTGTTATTCAGAAGTGTTGTTTTTTATTTCCAAATATTTTATATTTTTCTAGTTGTCTTATTGTTAATGATTTCCAATTTAATTTAGTTGTAGAGAATATACTCTGTAAGATTTCAATCTTTTGAAATTAGGAGAAACTTATTTTATGGTTCTACCCTGGGAAATGTTTCACATGCACTTGAAAGAATGTGGGTTCTGCAGTTGTTTGGTATGATATTCTGAAAATGGTCAGTTAGGTTAAGATGGTTGATACTGTCATTTAGATTTTATCCTTTTATCATTTCTGTTAGTACTTCTATGAATTACTGAGAGGCTTGAAGTCTCCATCTATGATTGTGAATTTGTCTATTACCCCTTTCTTTTTGGCAAGTTTTGCTTCGTGTATTTTTGCAGCACTATTATTAGGCATGTACAGATTTATGGTTATTATATCTTCCTGATGTATGCATTCTTTTATCATTATGAAATGTCTTTCTTTATCTCTAGTATCATTCCTTTTAGTATTTGTTTTGTCTGAGATTACCATAGCTACTCCAGCTTTCTTAGGCTCATTGTTTGTGTGGCATATCTTTTTCCATCCTTTTACTCTCAACACTTTTTTGTATTAATAGTGTATTGTATTTTTGTATTTAGTGTTTTTGTAGTAATAGTGTATCTTTTGTATTAATAGTGTATCTTTTATAAAGAGCACATAGTTGGTTCTTGTTTATTATGTGGTCTATTTTTCAATCTCTGCCTTTTGATGGAATATTTATTTCATTTGCATTTAATATAATTATGAATATGCTTGAATTCAGGTCTGCTGTTTTTCTATCCATTTTCTGTTGATCTCATCTGTTTTTTGTTCCTTTGCTCTTCTGCTGTTCTTTCATTCCTGCCTTCTTTTTTGTTAATCAGGTATGTGTAGTACTTCATTTTAATTCCCTGCTGTGTTTTTTGTTTTGTTTTGTTTTATTTTTAGCTTTCCTTCTTTGCATTACTTTTAGGTGATTGCTTCTTCTCTGTTGCTAAGTGGGACTTGGGATCTAGGTAAGGCCAGTGAGTTCAGGGCTGTGCCTTGGAACAAGGGGCATGGACACCCCCGGGAATAGAAACCATCCTGGCAATATCACTGGGGAAAATGGTCTCCCCTCTAGAAAGTTGGCTATTCCACGTAAGGAGCTAACTGATAGTACAGGGGCTGCTGCTCATTGTTTACTGCAGTGTCTCTGGAAGCCTTTGTAGTCAACCAAGTGAGATCTATGGAGGAGGCAGATCCAGGAATGGGGATTGCTCCCATAGCAGTGGTCTGCCTGGCCAGCACTTCTGGTAAGATGCAATGAGTTTTCTTTTTCTATTAATGGAAAGCAGTAGCCCAATTGGATGCTAATCTGCTCAAAGGCCATTTTCATTACTAAAAGACCCATAAGGCAGAGATATGGAAGGACCCATGTCTAGGCTGTAGGGAAGATGCTGCTGTCCCGTGGTGGCATTTGGACTGGCAATGGATTCATGAAAGTGGGGGTGGGAGAAGGCTGTTGAAAATGGTTTTATAAAAGAAGGCATGTAGCAGAGTTGTTAGGCCCATGGGGGGAGAGTTTCTTTAGTTTTGTCAGTGTCCTTTGGTTAGAAAACTTTTAAATGGGAAATTGATTCTAAGCTGATAGTTTTCAGAGAATGAATGCCAAAGTGCCCTAGGATCAGGTCATGGTGTTCTGTTAACCTACCTGGACACCACCCATGGCCCTGACTGGATACCCTAACCATGCTTGAACTGACAGTGACACACTCCAGAGGGCCTTATTTGCCTGGTGGGTTGGGGTTTCCCCATCATGAAGCTCCCAAGCCCTGTTCCCGGTGGTGGGCATGGCTCTACTCCATATCATATGTCATGTTGGACTGCCTGTCCCTCTATTGGCCAGGCTTCTGCTGGAAAAGAGAGAATGAGGGGGGTAGGAGGTGGGAGGCCGGGTGGTCAGGCAGAAATGGCAGCCAGAGGCTGTTGCCTTAATTGTCTGAGATCTAGATGGAGACTTGCAAAATCCCACAAATCTGCAATTACAGCCTTTTTCCAAAATACCCTTAACTTTGTAAGTTATACCTGAGTTTCAGGGCCGACATGAATTAATTAATCTGCTGTGTTCATTTGTCACCTAAAAGGTGATCAGCTTTAACAAAAAGACTGAAGCAGAGAGCCACTCATAACCATTTCTCCCTTGGATTTGGTTACTTTGGATTTTTCAAGTTCCCAAGACCTTAGTTCTTTAGGCTTGTGGGCTGACAGTGGCTGGATATTCCATCAGAAAAGGTCCACTTCTTTTACTGTGAAATGACAAATTGTTTAGATTGTTTGAACTGATTGTTTCTGTCCCTAAAGGGGAACCTGTGTGTGTGTGTGTGTGTGTGTGTGTGTGTGTGTGTGTACAGAACCAGCATTTTTGACAGCTTGGGATTATAACAAGAGAGATGGAATATTGTGGGGTTTTGTTGTTGTTGTTTATTTGTTTATTTTGTTTGTTTTTGAAGGAGGAAGGGGCAGAAGGGAAATAAATTAGAGGATAGATCATGATGAAAGACTCAAGGAAGAGAATGGAAATAGGTTTTTCTTTTTAATTGTGGTAAAATACAGGTTACAAAAAATTTACCATCTTAACCATTTTTAAGTGCTATTAAGTATATTCACAGAGTTGTGCAACCAATTAACCACCATCCATCTCCAGAACTCTTTCCATTTTGCAAAACTGAAACTCTGTGCCCATTGGACACTAATGCCCCTCCAATCCCTGGCAACCACCATTCTATGTTGGGTTGCTATGTATTTGATTGCTCTAGGTGCCTCATTTAAGTGGAATCATACAGTATTTGTCTTTTTGTGACATCCCTTAGCAGAATGACTTCAAGGTTCATCTATGTTGTAGCATGTGTCAGGATTTCCTTCCTTTTTAAGGCTGAGTAAGTCTAGTTACCATACAAAATTCTTACAATATATTTTTTTAAAGATTTTATTTATTTATTTGAGAGAGAGAGAATGAGAGACAGAGAGCACGAGAGGGAAGAGGGTCAGAGGGAGAAGCAGACCCCCCGCTGAGCAGGGAGCCAGACGTGGGACTCAATCCTGGGACTCCAGGATCATGACCTGAGCCGAAGGCAGTCACTTAACCAGCTGAGCCACCCAGGCGCCCCCAAATTCTTACAATATTATTGACTGTATTCCCTATGCTGTACATTACATCCCCCTGTCTTATTTATTTTATAACTGAAGGATTGCACCTCTTAATCCCCTTCACCTATTTCATCCATCCCCCATCTCCCTTCCCCCTCCCCTCTGGCAACCATCAGTTTGTTCTCTGTTTCTAGGCGTCTGTTTTGTTTTGTTTGTTTTGCCTTTTAGATTCCACATATAAGTGAAATCATACAGTATTTGTCTTTCTCTGTCTGACTAATTTTACTTAGCATAATACCCTCTGGTCTATCTTTGTTGTCATGAATGGCAAGATTTCATTCTTTTTTATGGTGGAGTAATATTCCATTGTGCATATATACCACATCTTCTTATCCATTTATCTATTGATGGACACTTAGATTGCTTCCATATGTTGGCTATTGTAAATAATGCTGCATTAACATAGCAGTATGTGTGTCTTTTCAAATTAATGCTTTCGTTTTCTTTGGAAAATGTTTCCAGAAGTGGAATTGCTGGATCATATGGTACTTCTATTTTAATTTTTAAAGGAACCTCTATACTGTTTTCCATTGTGGCTGAAGCAATTTACATTCCCATTAACAGTGCACAAGGGTTCCCTTTTCTTTGCATCCTTGCCAACATTTGCTTCTTGTCTTTTTGATAATATTCATTGTGATAAATGTGAGGTGATATCTCACTGTGGTCTTGATTTGCATTTTCTTCATTATTAGTGACCTTAAGTGTCTTTTCATATGCCTGTTGGCCATCTGTATGTCTTCTCTGGAAAACCATCTATTTGGGTCTTCTGCTCATTTTTAATAAGATTGTTTGCTTGATATTGAGTTGTATGAGTTTTTTATATATTTTGGGTATTATCCCATAGGGGGCTATGGGATATAGCATTTGCAAATATTTTCTCCGTTTAGTAGGTTGCCTTTTCATTTTGTTGATGGTTTCCTTTGCTGTGCAAAAGCTTTTCACTTTGATGTAGTTCCATTTGTTTATTTTTGCTTTTGTTGTCCTTGTCTGGGGAGACAGATCCAAACAAATACTGCTAAGACCAATGTCAAAGAGCTTACTGCCTAAGTTTTCATCTAGGAATTTTATGGTTTTGGTTCTTACATTTAAGTCTTTAATCCATTTTAAGTTTATTTTTGTATACAGTGTAATTTTTGTTGTTGCTGTTAAGTTGTATATTCTGGGTATTTACATGATTTGCAAATATTTTCTTCTAGAAGTTGTATAGTTTCTGCTCTTGCACTTAGCTATTTAATCCATTTTGAGTTAATTTTTGTACATGGTAAAGGTAGGGGTCCAACTTTATTTTTTTGCATGTGGATATTGAGCTTTCCCACTACCATTTGTTGAAAAGACTGTCCTTTTTCCACTGAATAGTCTTGGCATCTTTTTTGAAAATCATTTAGCCATATATGTTAGGACTTATTTCTGGGCTTTCTGTTCTAGTCCAGTGGTCTATATGTCTTTCTTTATACCAGCTCCACACTGTTTTGATTACTTTAGCTTTATGGTAAGTTTTGATATAAGAAAGTATGAGACCTCCAACTTTTTCTTTTTCAAGATTGTTTTAGCTATTCAGGGTCCCTTGAAATTCCATATGAATTTCAGGATAGATGTTTTTATTTCTGCAAAGAATATCACTGGGATTTTAATAGGGATTGCACTGAATCTGTAGATGACTTTGAATAGTACAAACATCTTACTAGTATTATGTCTTCCTATCCATGAACATGGGATATGGAAAGATCCAGTTTTTAGCCTTGTCATTTATTCTCTTTGTTCCTTTGCCATCATCCACTTCTGTACATCAAAGTGACAATTCTAGAATAGTGGTGACAAAATAGCGCTGATAGCCCCCAGTCCTAAGGTCCCATGTTGGCTAAAACAACTCTCAAGAATATGGTTGTAGAGCTAGGCATTGAAGAGCAGCTTTACAATTTTATCTTTGGGCCTGTTTCTCAGAAATTCTAACTACTAGAACTTGCTTAAGGAACCTACCACTCTGAACTTTGGTTTGCTGAAAATCAGAATGTTAAATGTCACATTGAAATGGAATAAAACTGCATAAAGGCCAGATAAGACAGATGGGCTCCCTGCTTTTCACATCACTTATCATGTTCCTTCTTGTTCTGAATGATTTGCTTTATAGGTATGTCTTCACTGGGATTTATATTTTTGAAGCTTTGATAAAAATATTGGCAAGAGGTTTTATTCTGGATGAGTTTTCTTTTCTTCGAGATCCATGGAACTGGCTGGACTCCGTTGTCATTGTAACAGCGTAAGAATGTCAAAGATGTTTATTGAGGAAACTCAGGGTGGGAAAGAAGCTCCTTGGCTTCCACCAGGGCTTTGTGTGGGTCTACGTGAGTAACTGTGTCCTAATAATGCCTAGAGCTCTGAGTACAGTGTTGGTTGGCCCTGAACAGCACCATGCAGCTGATTGGCCAGAGACCTCCAGCATGAATTCATTTCTAGGCCACATTCATGCTCTCATTCTTTCAGCCATTCACTTCCCAAACACTGGCCTATTATGGGCCAAGTTCTGTGCAAGATACAGGAGTTGTGATAATGAAAACAAAACAAAACAAACAGACATGGTTCTCACCCTCTTGAAACTCACAGTCCAGATGGGAAGAGAGAAAATTAACAACCATCACAATCTGGTAGGGTGAGTGTTAGGACAGGAATTGGGCATATATTGGGCTGTCAGAATGTGTAGGAGGAACCACAGTCTTAAAAATCTTTGGCTACTGCAAGCTCTCAAGGAGGTTTTTTTTTTTTTTTTTCATTTTCTCCTAGGAATTTTATAGATTTGGCTCTTAAGGTTAAGTCCATGGTCCATTTCGAGTTAATTATTATGTATATTGTATATGACATGAGGTGAGAGCTGAAGTTCTTCTTGAAGGAAAGGACATCAGTTTGGCATTAGTTGGATGAAACAGAGTCAGCAAAATAAAGAACAAGAAGAGTAATGGTCCACTGCCAGCACAATAATAATAAACCTCACATTACTTACTTTGTGCCAGTCATTGTTTTAAGCACTTTGCATATGTTTTCCTATTTAATATTCACGAAAGCCCTTTGAAGTAGATGCTATTAATAGCAGGGTTTTATACTTGAAATTCAATGATTGGGTGCTCCTAGCTATTGAAAAGTGGTGTAGTGCCGTGTTGAGGGCTCTGGAGTCGGACTGCCTGGGTTTCTTCCGGGCTTGGCCACATAGTGAGACCTTAGGGAAGTGCACTGGGCCTGGAACTGGGTAGTCAATAAGTGTTTCAATAGATTTCTATTATCAATGGATGTAGCCACAACTGCATACTATTTCAAGGAATCCTCATCTATGTCCAAATATAAAAATGAGGGGGCGCCTGGGTTTCTCAGTCGTTAAGCATCTGCCTTCGGCTCAGGTCATGGTCCCAGGGTCCTGGGATCGAGCCCCGTGTTGGGCTCCCTGCTCAGCGGGAAGCCTGCTTCTTCCTCTCCCATTACCCCTGCTTGTGTTCCCTCTCTTGCTGTGTTTCTCTCTGTCAAATAAATAAAATCTTTAAAAAATATATATATATATAAATGAGCACAGCCTCCTGTGCAACTGTAGTCCACAGCAATAGAGAATATTACCAGACCCTGAGATGAAGGTGAGGCTGAGAAGGTGAGGCCCCAGATTTCACCATGATAGACACAGGGCCCATGTTTATTTGTGGCCTTTGTGGAGATATACAGTGTGGCTATAGGACTGAGTAGGCCCAGACTTTTCCTATGCTTTGTCTTATAGGTTTGCAACATACATACCAGAAGCCAGGGAAAGCATCTTCAGTCTGTCATCCCTGCGTACCTTCCGAGTGTTCAGAGCTTTGAAAGCAATTTCAGTGGTTTCAGGTAAGTCACTCTGATTTTCAACATTGCCTCTTAGCAGGAGGAATGTTCTTCTATATATAAAATTTCTCAAGATGGGGCGCCTGGGTGGCTCAGTTGTTACGCGTCTGCCTTCGGCTCAGGTCATGATCCCAGGGTCCTGGGATCGAGCCCCGCATTGGGCTCTCTGCTCTGCCGGGAGCCTGCTTCTCCCTCTCGCACTCCCCCTGCTTGCGTTCACTCTCTCTCTGTGTCTCTCTCTGTCAAATAAATAAATAAAATCTTTAAAAAAAAAAATTTCTCAAGATGTCATGTAAACCAAAACCAAACAAATTCTGCTTTACTCATTTGTTTGATCATTCAATAAATGTGTATTTGAGCATATGTCTAGACACCATGCTAGCTGCTTGGGGTATATCATAACAGTGAGTGAACAGACAGAGGTCTCTGCCCTCATGGAGTTCACATTCTGGGTCAGGGTGGGGAGACAGACACTAAGCAATAACAATAATTAAGAGGTAATTATCTATCCTGTTTAGAAGGTGATATGTGCCATGGAAAAATAAAAAGGAAAAGTAAACAACATGAGGGCTACTGGAAGTCACAGGGGTTCAGGGATGCAGGATGCAGTTTTCAATAGAGTACTCAGAATAGGTGTCATTGGGGGATGGGAGATAGGAGAGGATTTGAAGGCAGTGAGGGAGTTTCATAAGCAGATATATGGGAGAGAGTGTTCTGAGCACAGGTGACAGCCAGTAGTGCAGGCTGAGGAATAGAAAGGATATAGGTGGGGCTGAGTAGACAGAGTGAGGGGCTGCGTGGTAGAAGTGGGACCACATAAGTGAAGGGGAGGCACATAACCACTAGGAGGACTAGGGCTTTGCTCTGAGAAAATGGGGGCCACGTGAGGGCTTTGAGCAGAGGAGTCACATGATCTGGCAGGGGTTTTGTTTTGATTTGTTTTTATGGAAGTAGAGGTGACACACAATGTTACATTAGTTTCAGGTGTACAACATAGTGATTCCACAATTCTATAAATTATGCTGTGCTCACCACAACTGTAGCTCCCATCTGTCACCATATGATGCTATTACAATACCATTGACTATGTTCCCTATGCTGTACCTTTCATCCCCATGACTTATTAATTCCAAAACTGGAAGCCTGTGCCTCCAACTCCCCTTCACTCTTTTGTTCATGTCCCTCCTCCCATCCCCCTGGCAACCACCGGTTTGTTCTCTGTATTTATGAGTTTCCATTTTGTTTTGTTTGTTCATTTGTTTTGTTTTTGAGATTCCACATGTAAGCGAAATTATGCAGTATTTGTCTTTCTCTGTCTGACTTATTTCACTTAAGCATAATACCCTCTAGGTCTATCCATGTTGTCGCAAATGGCAATATCTCATTCTTTTTTATGGCTGAGTAATATTCCACTGTGTGTGTGTGTGTGTATAAATATATATATACACACGTTTTTATACATACACCACATCTTCTTTATCCATTCATCTAATCTGACAGGTTTTAAATGGACTACTCTGGCTGTTGCATGGAGAATAGAATGTGGGGGAGCAAAGGTGGAAGCAGAAAGATCAGATAGGAGGCATGGTGATCATCATGGAAATGTGCCACTCAGATCTCCTGCTGCAGGGAGCATAGCTGACTGATGATCCCAGCTGCCGCATCTTTGGATTCACAACTGCATTCATGTTCATGCCAAGATCACACTTTCCCTGCATGTCAGGGGGACTAGTGCAGGCCCATTCCTAAAGGATAAAGTCCTAAAGGACTTTAGCTCAGGGGCTCCTCAGGAACCTGGTTGAGACTCTCTCACAGTGGCACTACAGTCTGAGGCTCTTCTTGTCCGGTCCTCCTTCCTTACCACTCTCCTTTCCCAGGTGTCAGCCCTGTGTCATAGTCTGATGCTCTCCCAGCCAGCTGTACTCGCTTCCCCTTCTTCTTCACAGGCAGGTCATCCAACAGATCTCTTGCACTTCTGGTTCCAGTGGATCTGCTTCTCAGAGAACCCAAAATGACACAAGAGGCCACTGTCATAATCCAAGAAAAGAGATGGTTGTGCTCTCAGATCAGATGGTGGTAGAAGAATTGGTAGACAGTTGTCCGACTCTATGAATTTGAAGGTAGAAACAATAGGATTTCCTGATAGGCTGATTGTATGTGTGATGTGAGCAAAAGAAAAGAGTCAAGGATAAGTCAAGGTTTTTGGCCTGAGTGACTGGAAGGGTGGAGTCATCGTAGACTGACACAGGGAAGGCTGTGAGAGGAGCAGGTCTAGGGATCAGATGAGGAGTTAGCTTTGGATGTGCTCTGTTTGAGATAGCTGTGAGACATCAAATGGAAGTATCAAGTAGGTAATGAGGTATACAAGTCTGGAGGTCCAGGCAGCAGCTTGGGCTGGAGATATCATTTTGGAAATCATGAGCCTATAGATGATACTTGGAGCCATGAAATCTGATAAGATCACCAAGAGACTGAGCCTAGATGAAAAATAGAAGAGGGCCAAGGACTGAGTCCCAGGGCACTACCTTAAAGGTGAAGGGAGAAGGGGAGAAACCAGCAAAGGGGATGAGCAGGAGCCACCAGAAAGTAAGAGGGAAAGATGGATCCTGGAAGCTATGTAAGGAAGGTGTTCTATGAATCAGGATGAAGCTAAGGATGGGTTGTGAATATGAACCAGAGTTTATAAAAAATGAGGTTATTATGGCATACCCTTCTCCTCTCCTTCCTTTTTCCTTTACATTAAAAAATCTTTACTAAAAGATATTCCCTCTCTGGAGTCCTTCACTCTCCCCTTCTTCTTCCCTTCCCTTCTAATCTCTTCTATCAATGCTTAGCTCCACTACCAAAACTCTAAGCAATTTGGATCCTTTCTTTTTTTTTTTATATTTACTTTTTTATTCTTATGTTAATCCCCATACATTACATCATTAGTTCTAGATGAAGTGTTCCATGATTCATTGTTTGTGCATAACACTCAGTGCTCCATGCAGAATGTGCCCTCCTCAATACCCACCACCAGGCTAACCCATCCTCCCACCCCCCTCCCCTCCAGAACCCTCAGTTTGTTTTTCAGAGTTCATCGTCTCTCATGGTTCGTCCACCCCTCCGATTTCCCCGCTTCATTCTTCCCCTCCCGCTACCTCTTGTTCTTCTTTTTTTTTTTCTTAACATATATTGCATTATTTGTTTCAGAGGTAGAGATCTGAGATTCAACAGTCTTGCACAATTCACAGCGCTTACCGAGCACATACCCTCCCTAGTGTCTATCACTCAGTCACCCCATCCCTCCCACCCCACCCCCCACTCCAACAACACTCAGTTTGTTTCCTGCGATTAAGAATTCCTCATATCAGTGAGATCATATGATACATGTCTTTCTCTGTTTGACTTATTTCACTCAACATAATACCCTCCAGTTCCATCCACGTCGTTGCAAATGGCAAGATCTCATTCCTTTTGATGGCTGCATAATATTCCATTGTATATATATACCACATCTTCTTTATCCATTCATCTGTCGATGGACATCTTGGCTCTTTCCACAGTTTGGCTGTTGTGGACATTGCTGCTATAAACATCGGGGTGCACGTACCCCTTCGGATCCCTACTTTTGTATCTTTGGGGTAAATACCCAGTAGTGCAATTGCTGGATCATATGGTAGCTCTATTTTCAACTTTTTGAGGAACCTCCATACAGTTTTCCAGAGTGGCTGCACCAGCTTGCATTCCCACCAACAGTGTAGGAGGGTTCCCCTTTCTCCACATCCCCACCAACATCTGTTGTTTCCTGACTTGTTAATTTTAGCCATTCTCACTGGTGTGAGGTGGTATCTCATTGAGGTTTTGATTTGGATTTCCCTGATGCTGAGCGATATTGAGCACTTTTTCATGTGTCTGTTGGCCATTTGGATGTCTTCTTTGGAAAAATGTCTGTTCATGTCTTCTGCCCATTTCTTGATTGGATTCTTTGTTCTTTGGGTGTTGAGTTTGATGAGTTCTTTATAGATTTTGGATACTAGCCCTTTATCTGATATGTCATTTGCAAATATCTTCTCCCATTCTGTCGGTTGTCTTTTGGTTTTGTTGACTGTTTCCTTTGCTTTGCAAAAGCTTTTTATCTTGATGAAGTCCCAATAGTTCATTTTTGCCCTTGCTTCCCTTGCCTTTGGCGATGTTTCTAGGAAGAAGTTGCTGCGGCTGAGGTCAAAGAGGTTGCTGCCTGTGTTCTCCTTTAGGATTTTGATGGACTCCAGTCTCACATTGAGGTCTTTCAACCACTTGGAGTCTATTTTTGTGTGTGGTGTAAGGAAATGGTCCAGTTTCATTCTTCTGCATGTGGCTATCCAATTTTCCCAACACCATTTGTTGAAGAGACTGTCTTTGTTCCATTGGACATTCTTTCCTGCTTTGTCGAAGATGAGTTGACCATAGAGTTGAGGGCCCATTTCTGGGCTCTCTATTCTGTTCCATTGATCTATGTGTCTGTTTTTGTGCCAGTACCATGCTGTCTTGATGATGACAGCTATGTAATAGAGCTGGAAGTCCGGAATTGTGATGCCGCCGGCTTTGCTTTTCTTTTTCAACATTCCTCTGGCTATGCGGGGTCTTTTCTGGTTCCATACAAATTTTAGGATTATTTGTTCCATTTCTTTGAAAAAAGTGGACGGTATTTTGATGGGGATTGCATTGCATGTGTAGATTGCTCTAGGTAGCATTGACATCTTCACAATATTTGTTCTTCCAATCCATGAGCATGGAACGTTTTTCCATTTCTTTGTGTCTTCCTCAATTTCTTTCATGAGTATTTTATAGTTTTCTGAGTACAGATCCTTTGTCTCTTTGGTTAGATTTATTCCTAGGTATCTTATAATTTGGATCCTTTCAAACAGAGGAAGTGGGTTATTTTTTGAAACCTCAGAAAAAAAACTACATAGTGATAAACTGGCAGCCAAGGACACTTTATGTAGAATTTGTCCCTTTCCTCCTTTCCTTCCTCTTTTGCAAGGTGGACCTTGGTTTTCCAGGTAAATTTAGGGCCTTTTTGCCTTGTGTTTCCAATGGGTAATATATATATCAGGCAGTCACTTAGCAGCTCTTGTGTTTCTTTCTTCATCTCTAAGCGGGTGAACATAGTCTCCATTTTGACCCATGAAACTCATGAGATCCTTGGATACTTTTTGGAAGTAAGGATGTGAGGTAGGATCATTTAAGGGACTTTGTAAAAATTATTCAGGAATCAGAGCCATCTTTCATCCAGATGCTCTTGCTTTGGAGAAGACTCAAGCATGCTGTTATAGATAAGAGTCCGGTGTAGATGAGGTTGAAGCATCTGCTTGTTTGGCTGCAGCTGGGGATACAGTGAATGTCCCAGCTTGTCCTGAAGCCTCCTCCTTATGTGGCATCACACTGTGGAAGGGTCATTTGCTGCATGGCCTCCCATTAGGTGTTGCTTTCTGTTCTCAAGTCTACCAGTCATGGTTTACACCAATTAGTTGAAACGTTGCCACTTTGTGCCATCTCACACATTATAAGACATGTCTGGTTGTTTATCTCTCCAGCTGTGCTGAGAGCAGAGCCCCTGACTCAGTGGTGTACTGGAGCTGACTTATTCTGGCTCCTCAGCAGCAGATCGTGCATGTCCTTTTCCAGCTCTGCATCCAGGGATGTCATGTAGTTTAGCTTGAAACCAGCAGGGTGAGAGGGCTCTCTGGAGGGAGAAAAGGGATCTACACTACATAATTCAGCAAAGAAGTCTGTAAATGCTATAGATAGGACTTTCTCTGCACACACACTCCTCCCCCACACAGAAAGCTGATTTATTTTTTTAAGACTTATTTATTTTAGAGAGAGAGAAAGAGCAGGGGTGGGGAGGAGCAGAGGGAGAGAGAGAGAGAATCCCAAGCAGACTCCGTGCTGAGTATAGAGCCCGACATGTGGCTTGATCTCATGACCCTCAGATCATGACCTGAGCAGAAATTAAGAGTCAGAGGCTTAACTGACTGCACCACCCCGGCACCCCCAGAAAGCTGATTTTAAACATTTACCATTGTACCACAAGGTTATGTCTTTTTTTTTTTTTTTGAGAGAGAATGAGAGAGAGAGAGAGCATGAGGGGGAGAGGGTCAGAGGGAGAAGCAGACTCCTTGCTGAGCAAGGAGCCCGATGCGGGACTCGATCCTGGGACTCCAGGATCATGACCTGAGCCGAAGGCAGTCGCTTAACCAACTGAGCCACCCAGGCGCCCAGGTTATGTCTTTCTTATTTTGTATCTTGACAGCCTAGCAGTGTGCAATGGACACAGTAGGAGCTTAGTAAATATTTCTTGAATTTTTTAAAAAAACCTATTATAAGTAGTAATCTGAGTTTTTTTTCCCTAGAATATTCTCATTATCTGGGTCCAGACAAAGCTCCTCCTTCTAGCTCCCTAACCCCCAATTTAGCACTGTCTCATGGCACCTTGCATACCTTGTAGTAGGTGATGACTACTGAATGTTAAATACAGGTCTGTCTCCTCTAGGCTGGCCTCATTTTGGCCTTGGTGCTGCATGAAATCCTCAGCTGTGAGGTGTCTGTACAACTGTAACCAAGTTGTCTGTATGGGATGTTTCTACTCAAAGTCTTCTCACTAATTCTTCAGAGCAGCCCTGTGGCACACAGGGCAGGATGAAGAGGCTGAGCTCTAGACTGCTGGACTACTCAATGCCATACAACTTCTCAGGCAGAGTTAGAACCAGAACCCATGGCATCAGAATCCTAGGCCAGGCCAGTTTCTGATTCCAGCCTGCAGCCGGGTGATATTTGAGGCCTTGGCTGTTCCCTTCCTGACACTTGCCCTTGTCTGCTGTGTGTGCAAGTGGGGGCTTCTCCCCACACCAGTCCTTCTCCTCCCCAGGTCTGAAGGTCATTGTTGGGGCCTTGCTGCGCTCTGTGAAGAAGCTTGTTGACGTGATGATCCTGACTCTCTTTTGCCTCAGCATCTTCGCCCTGGTAGGTCAGCAGCTCTTCATGGGAAGTCTGAACCAGAGATGTCTCCATAATGACTGTAGGAATATCGATAACCCTGATGGTAAATATTCCACCTTTCACATCTTGGTCTGTGCATGGTTAACTTTTATTGTCATCACTCATACTATCTATAGATCTGCATTACAGAGTCTCTTAGGAGTAAGGATGACTTCATCCATCCAGAGTTCTCATGCAGACAGATGCATTCTTAGAGCACTGCCTCGTTCTTTGGGTTTCCATGGAGAAGGCAAAGCCTGCAGCCACATCCACACAAGTGGTGTCAGCTCCTATCTCTTCCCCTATGGATCTGCCTGATTCTTTGTCATGTTTTGCAGAAGTCTTCAGAATGCCTGCATTTGTCCAGCAACTTCCCAGCCCTCCTCCTTGGGTATTTTCTCCAATGATATCACTTCTTTTCCTGTTGCATCCTCTCCACACTGAAGTCAACCCTACAGCAATTTCATGTGTCCGGGATCTCATTTGGCTAAGCCCTCTCCATTACTGTCTTGGGCTGAGTCTGTGTCCAACTTCCCCCAGGGCATGGCCTCTGCTGCAGTTCTATGCACTGAGGGGCCTCAGGGGCATGGTGGTGTTGCTGCTTGCTCCTCCTCCTCCTTCTTCCTTCTTCCTTTCCCTCCTTTTCTCTTACTCCTTCCTGAGGGGTTAGGCTCTGGTTCCTCTCTGGCCATCCACTTTGATCATTTCAGAGGATTCCAAACCCTTCATTTCAAGCAAATCTGGCATATTTCCTATTGTCTTTCCTTTCAGGTTTGTTTTTTTAATCTGAATTTATGATTCTTTCCTTCTCAGACAATTGCTTTGAAAAGAAAAATTCCTCTGAATTCAGAATGTGTGGCATCTGGATGGGTAACAGGTAAGAGGTTCATATCTCCATTTTTCTCCCAAGCACAGTACCGGTGGACCTTTTGGGATAATGTGGCAAACAGTACTGATTATTTCATGTGTCTAGGCAAGTTTAGACATGCATTATTAAGTTATTAATAATTCATTATTATAATTATTAATAATAAAATTAATTCATTAATTTAAAAATTAATAGTAAAATTATACACTTAATTATAATTAATATTATAATAATTATTTCCAAGTGTTTAGAGTAGCTTTCTCCAAGTCATGTTGAATTTATAGCTGAAGAAACCTACTGAAAATGTGATATTTTGACTTTGTGAAATGGGTATTCAAGACTTTCAAAGGGTAGGAAGAACATTATGACTGAGAGCCCCGTGGAGTCCTTATTTTCTGTCCAGTGGCATGGACCTGATGCAAGACTATCTGAACATCTTCCTCTGTTTGCTCATGTGTTGATCACCACTGCCTCTAATTTCATATACAGTTGTATGTGTGTTCATACACATTCACCCTAGAGGCTCATAGCTCTCTGGCCCTTTAGGGATACCCTTCTTTCTTCCAGAGTATCAGTGCTCTCTGTGGTGAGAAATTCAATTCAGGATGATTTAATTAGTGTATTTCAAATTAAGATAATATGCTAGTCACTCTGATAAAATAGGCTAAATTTGTTCCTCAATAACAAATATGTATCAAAGGCTAATAGCATACCAAATTCTGTGGTAGCCCCAACGAATGCAAATATGAGCTAGAGATCACTTTCCTCTTGAATCTGGCATCTCACAGGAAGGAGAGAAAGTGTGTTTGACTCCTTGAAAGTGTGATGAGTGTTTTAAGAGAGACATGTAGGTACTGAGAGAAATTGAACAGAGGGTATAACCCTGTCTGTAAAATGAGGGAGGTGTCCTCTAATGCCACCTGGGTCGTCATAGGTTCAGATTCAGTCAAACTCACAAGACATCATAGACTTTATTCTAATAAAAGGTTTACTGAGTTCTCTAAAATGATCTGCAACAGGACACACTGCATCCACAGTGCTTTCATTTAATGAGGGGACCAACAGCTGTCACATACAATGCTTCCTTTACCCCACACAGGGTAAGTACAGTTACTGTAGGCAAAATCCAAGGTGGGGTCGGCCACTTGGACACATAGACACAGTAGCCTTGGCTTCTAACTGGTCCTTATCGTGTCCTCATCTCTCTAAGCTTGTGTACCAATCATAGCTCTCTAGTCTAGGTGTAGTCTCAAAGCTCAGGAGTTTTATAGAAGACCAACTCCTAGTACATGACCTTCCCCATTGATCATAACACAGTAGTTTCCAAGGAGATGGCAGGTCTAAGGTCACCTTCATAGGCAGTTCTCTGTCTGTCCAGGGCCCAGGCCTGGTTTTCAGCCTTTACTTGCTGCCTCCTTCCCTGAGAACCAACTGACTGGTGACCACAATGTGGATCTAAAGCATGAGTAGGAGGTTCTGGTAGGTGAGGATATAGAGTGAACAATTTCAGTCCATAGAATAGTAAGGGGGGAGGCTTTGGGCCTGAGGGCATGAGCTCAGGGGCAGTAAGAAGCCCAGCAGCTTATTAAGCAGAGGCAGGAGACTAGAACTAACACTGCAAGACCTGGTAGCCCATCAGTGCCAAGGATTTTTACATTGATCACAAAGGAAACAAGACCTGAGCAGATTAGTTGTTTGTAAAAGTCACTACAGCTGCTATGTGGAGAATGGATGCATAGAGCAGATAAGGCAGCCACTTAGAAGACTAGGTTGATACAGATGAAAGTCACGAAGCAGTGCAGTGGAGATGATGAGAAATGGATGGATGAATTCCAAAGACATTTAGGAGACAGAACAAGATAGTGACTTGAAGAAGGGGGTTGGCATGTACACTGTGCACGAGTGTATGTGTGGGAGGGTGGTGGATGTGTTGAGGGGAGAAAACTGTTAGAGGTGTTTCTCTTGCTTCTGGGGTGAATGACTGGTGAAGTTTTTGCCAAGATGGGACCACTGGAGGAGAGACTTAATTACCTGTATATGTTGACAGGAAGGCATATCTAGACAGGGGGATATTGGACAAAACAAGCTAATATCTTGAATGGTGACCAAGAAGTAAGATAAATCAAGTATGTTAGGTTCAGCCCCAATAGGTTCCTGGAAAATAAGGGTGCTGGGACTTCACAAGCTTTCACTGAGGTCTGGTGGGGAAGAAGGCACAATGGATGTCTTCCTTCTGAGTCACCCTAACGCAAAGCCTACCACTCACTGAGTCCTACTCTGCCCACCAAGCAAACTCCCAATCAACTTGTCAGGACCTCTGATTAAATGTGACTGAACAGCCCAGGCTCACCAGATAGCTGAAGAAAGTCTTTGGCATAAAGGGGGCCGAGATAAAGAAACAGGAAAAATGAACATTGTCATAGTTCAGGCAGCTATACAAAATACTGTAGACTGGGTGACTTATAAACAACAGAAACTTATTTCTCACAGTTCCGGAGGCTGGATATCCAATATCAGGGCACCAGCTTGGTTGGGTTCTAATGAGGGCCCTCTTTTTGGCTGTAGGTGGCAGTCTTCTCTGTTGTGTCCTCCCATGGCAGAAAGGAAGCTCTCTGGGGTCTCTTTTATGAGGGTGCGAATTCCATTATGAGGGCTCCACCCTCCCACCCTAATCACCACCCACAGGCCCCACCTCCCAACAGCATCACATTGGAGATTAGGACTGCAACTCAAAAATTTCAGGAGGACCCAAACATTCAGGCCATAAGAACTGTGGACAAAGCAACAGTTCAGAGAGAACAAAAAAGGACTTTTAAAACTTTAAATAGGGTCCTCAGTGAATTAAGAGAGATATTATATGCATAAAAACAAAAATAGCTCATTATGAAAAAGGAATAGTCACTAAGCAAGAAAGATTTTTTTGGGGGGGGTAACATGATTACAAAATATCAGTAATAGAATTAAAAGGTCAAGTAGAGGAAATGGTCCAGAAAGTAGCAACAAAAGACAGAGACAGAGAATATGAGAATAAATATCAAACCAGAAGTTCCAACTTTTGACTAAATAGAAATTCCTGAAATAGGGCACAGAAAAAACAAAAGGGAGAAAATTAGCAATGCCACAATACAGAGAATATTCCTGAGCTTAAGGATGCAAGTCCCTCAGCATCCCACAAGGTGCCCAACACAATGAGTGAAGAAGGTCCATGCCAAGTGCATTATTGTGGACTTTCGGGGAAAAGATTCTAAAATCAAAGAGAAAAAGGTCACCCACAAAGGAACAAAAATCAAAATGGCATCAGAATTCTCAACAGCCACACAGGATAATAACTGCACAGTGCCTTCATATTTCTAAGGAAAAATTACTTTCAAATCAGATTTCTACTTCTGGCCAAACAATCAATCAGCTGTGAAGGTAGAATAAAGATATACTCACATATGCAAAGATCACCCAGTCTTCTTAAGAAGCCACTTGAAATTTGTTCCAGAAAAATGAGAACGTAAAACTTGGAAAAAGCAACACACAAGAGCCAAGGAAAAAACATATCCAATCCCAGAGAGCCATTGACACAGGCCACAGTATTTTTTGAAACGAGGGATATAAGTAGTGATAAGTGGGATGGGATATTGAGGACCTAACTCTCATCTTAGCAGGAACTTAATCACCAAGGACTAAAATTGGTATATATCAGCATAAATGTTATCTTTAAAGATATGGACATAAAAAGTTGAAAGTTGTTGACTTGGCAGTGTGTAAATGATAATTAAAGAATGATGGAATGGTTTTCATTACAAGCCACTTGGTGCCACATGATTTTTAAACCACATGCATGTATTACTTTGATCAAAATAGTATATTTATTAAAAATGAAGAAAGTATCTACCCTTAGTATTATCTGATAGATGCACTTAATGATGTGTGCTTTGGTGATATGGGCAAGGACCTATGTGCAAGAGATCTACTGTTTGTAAAATAAGACCCAAATGGTAATGAGAACAAAAGACTGTTAACAACTGAAACCCTAAATCTTCACCACTAGCAGAGCAATTAAATAAATCATAGAACTATAAGACATGAAAAGAAATATTTCCTTGTATAGCTTGTGTGGAAAGACCTCCAAGCTATATTGTTCCATGAAAAAAGCAAGGCGCAAGAGAATAGTCAAAGAACAATCTCATATATGTATTGTAAAAGATGTGTACTGGTGCATATGTGTTTCTCTTGCCCTTTATTACCACTAATTGTTCACTGTATCACTGCACTTAATTTTTAATGAAAACCTGCTGATATGAGCTTACTAATCAATCCATCTGAAAAGAGTCAGTGAGTGCCCTCAGTAAGGGATAGGCTGGAAGGCTTGGCAGGTGGGGCATGGCCCCTCTATAAATAGTCTGCACCCAGGACTTTCCCTTATGAGCCCATGGCCCTCAGAAGAGCTGGTGCCTTGGCTGGGATGGGTGGGGGGTGGGAGGGAAACTGGTCTGCAGGGAACGTAATTCCTCCTCTGTTCCGTTGTTTCCATCTAGTGCCTGTTCTGAAAATTTTCAATGCACACACACCAAAAGGAATCCTGACTATAATTATACCAATTTTGACAACTTTGGCTGGTCTTTTCTTGCCATGTTTCGGCTTATGACCCAAGATTCCTGGGAGAAGCTTTATCAACAGGTTATCTAATTATTCGCTCTCGTTCTCCTTCCCCCTCTCTCCTTCCACCCTCCCCCCTTCACTCCTTCCTACCTCTCTATCACTCATCTTTCTGTCATTTATTCATAACTTACCATCTACCCTCCTCCTTTGTCATCTGTTTATCATCCTCAATAGTTGTACTGTTAAATTCTACCTTAGATATTCTGTTAGAAACATAAAAAACCATCTCCTCTTCCTAGAAACGTTAGCCCTCTCCGGATTCCACCACCAGCGCTTCAGTTTTCATGAAGCATTCCTTTCTCTCCTGCCTTTTAAATTCTAAAATGCAACTACCCTTGAGAAAGTCATAACAAAGTACCATGCCTTAAGTGGGAATATAAGGATGGCATCTGCTCACTGATGGGCATCAGGAGTCCCTGGGTGATGGGAGGTTATAGACGAGGAGGAGGACAGATTGCAACTGTATGATGTCTGCTTGAGGTGACGGTCCCCCCTCTGTAGAAAAAGGTTTTAGAGGCAAGTGTGTGCTCTGTCCTTTGCAGACCTTGCGTGCCTCAGGGCTCTACTCAGTTTTCTTCTTTGTGGTGGTCATCTTCCTGGGCTCTTTCTACCTGATTAACTTAACCCTGGCTGTTGTCACCATGGCTTATGAGGAACAGAACAGAAATGTAGCTGCTGAGACAGAGGCCAAGGAGAAGATGTTCCAGGAAGCCCAGCGGCTGCTGAAGGAGGAGAAGGAGGTAAGGTCACGCAGTGTCAGATAGTGGGGTCTGCTTGGGTGGGGGCGTACTGCAGAGGCCATGAGACCTGGTCTCAGAGCTTTCTCTACTGGTGCTTTTCTGGGAACTGAAGCCCTGTGAACACTGGCTCTGCTGCTGTCTCACTATGAAGTCCAGGCACAGAGCTCTTAAGAACCAGGAACCCTAGATTTTCTGAAATCCGAGCCTTCTAGGACAGACCCCAGACTGCTGGCTAGAGGATAAAATGTACATATATGTAAACTAAGGCTCTGGTCCAGGATTTCTTATGGGAATCTGGAGATGTATGTGTTCAGGGCCTTTGCTTGGCAGGGTTTGGGAAAGCAGTAATGGTGTTCTACCATTAAAGACAATAGCTGAGATCACCTCTCCCTTCTTGAAATTCCTGTCATATTTATAGCCCATTCTCATTGTTTCCTTGGTATCATTTTCCCATTCTAATATTTCAGGAACATGTTCTTTCTCATGCTCCACAGAGATTCGTCAGTGGGGAGCCCATCCTGCCTAATACCTGCATCATCAGGCACTAATATTTATTGAGTGCCTAGCACATACTGGACTCTGTGCTCAGAGTTAGTGATAGAGATATGAAAGAGTTAACCTTGCCTTTGAGGCTGCAATTTCTGTGGGTAAACAAACAGGATATGTGCCTCTGATAAATAATAACAAAGCTAGTGCATTCCAAGTACATGATGAACAATCTAAATGGTATGATGTTTCCAGAAGAGAGGAGAGAACACTTGTGAAGTTTGGGTCATTTGCAGCATTTTATGGGGAGGTATAATCTGTTTATTAATTGCTTTTGTTCACTTTCTAAGGCTCTGGTTGCCATGGGAATTGACAGAAGTTCACTTAATTCCCTTGAAGCATCATCTTTTTCCCCAAAGAAGAGAAAGCTTTTTGGTAAAAGGAAAAGAAAGTCCTTTTTTTTGAGAGACTCTGGGAAAGACCAGCCTCCAGGATCAGATTCTGATGAAGATTCCACAAAAAAGGCAAGTCTTGGCCCAGAAATTAATGATACTATAGTACTGTTAGGGGAACAGGTCAAGTTGTTGGTCTAATTGAAAGGATTCATTCATTCATTTACTCATTTATCCATTTATCCATTTGTGCCTACTTCCCCACATCCATGTATCTAGTCAATGACCCATTTATTTACAAGCATCTATTTGAGGTGTTGACCATGTTTACTATCTGCTTGGCACTGGGGTAGCTACTGGGGATACATGAGATGTATGAAACAGACAACTAATGATGAAGACACACTGACAAGGAGGCAGTTACCGTTCAATGTGATTACTGACATGATGATCGCTATGGGAGAGCAGAGGAGAGGCAGTGTCTTAGTGGGTGTTCCCTCCAAAGGAAACACGGAGACATTAGAGCACAAGTAGATTATTCAGGAAGTGATCCCAGGAAGCACCAAGAGGAGAGGGAAGAATGGATACATGGAAGAGCAGGTGGCCAATTAAGGTTCATTATCAAGCCTGTGACCACTGAAGGTGGTTGGAGTTTAATCTCCATGGAGTGAGGGCACTAGAGTATTTATACACCAACTTTGGTCCCTCATTGGTTCCAGACTGCTGGGTTCCGGACATAATCATTTTCCTGGGTTTTTGACTTGGCATGCATTAGGGAAGAGGGTGATCAAGTCACCAGGGAAAGCCTCAGGTAGGACCCAGGGACATACAGATTCAGCCAACAGCAGCATCTGCTTCAGACAACCAACCCAGACTTGTGGGAGTGGGAAAAGAGCCATGGATTGGAAGCAGTGTCTGTGCCAAGAGGATGAATTAATGTTTCATCCTTTGGTAAAAAGTGAATGGAGTACCACAGGTAGAGGGAACAGCACATACAAAGGCCTGGAGGCAAAGGAGAGCAGGAGAACATGATCCAGTGGAACACTTGGGAGTGTGGGTGCACATGCACATGTGTGTATGTGATGAAGCTGGAGGGTGGGTGGTGAGAGACTATAGCAGTAAGATGGGGTCATCACAAAAGGCCTTGAAGCCAGGTCAGGGGTTCACCCTTTACTCAGAGAGCAAGGGCTAAGCAGTTTTGAAAGGTTTTAAGCAAAAGAGTGACAACTAGATTGACAGTTTTGAAATCCTAGATGTATTGAAGAGACGGGACGGGAGTAGGACAGAATTGGAGGCAGCCAGTTAAGAAGCTGTGGCAGTTTCTTTCCCTGTCCATTTTTGCCATTCTAACTGGTGTAAGGTGGTATCTCAATGTGGTTTTGATTTGGATTTCCCTGATGGCTAATGATGATGAACATTTTTTCATGTGTCTGTTAGCCATTTGTATATCTTCTTCAGAGAAGTGTCTTTTCATATCTTCTGCCCACTTTTTGACTTGATTATTTGTTTTTTGGGTGTGAGAGACTATGGACTCTGAGAAACAAACAGGGTTTTAGAGGGGAGGGGGGAGGGGGTATTGGTTAGCCTGCTGATGGGTATTAAGGAGGGCACGTACTGCATGGAGCACTGGGTGTTATACGAAAACAATGGATCGTGGATCACCACATCAAAAACCAATGATGTATTGTATGGTGACTAACATAACATAATAAAATTAAAAATAAATAAATAAATAATAAATAAATAAATAAAAGAAATATTCTGGAAAAAAAATTTCTCAAACTCAATACCCAAAATAATCATCATCATCATCATCATCATCATCATCATCATCCTCCAATCAAGAAATGGGCAGAAGACATGAACAGACATTTCTCCAAAAAAGACATGCAAATGACTAACGTTTAACGTCATTAGCCATCACGGAAATTCAAATCAAAACCACAATGAGATACCACCTCACGCCAGTCAGAATGGCTAAAATTAACAAATCAGGAAATGACAGATGTTGGCGAGGATGTGGAGAAAGAGGAACTCTCTTTACACTGTTGGTGGGAATGCAAGCTGGTACAGCCACCCTGGAAAACAGTATTTAGGTTCCTCAAGATTTTAAAAATAGAACTACCCTACTACCCAACAATTGCACTACTGGGAATTTACCCCAAAGACACAGATGAAGTGAAAAGAAGGGGCACCTGCACCCCAATGTTCATAGCAGCAATGTCCACAATAGCCAAACTGTGGAAGGAGCCGAGATGCCCTTCAACAGATGAATGGATAAAGAAGACGTGGTCCATATATACAATGGAATACTACTCAGCCATCAGAAAGGATAAATACCTACAATTTGCATTGACATGGATGGAACTGGAGGGGATTATGCTACGTGAAATAAGTCAATCAGAGAAAGACAGTTATCATATGGTTTCATCATATGTGGAACATAAGGAATAGCATGGAGGACCATAGCGGAAGAGAAGGAAAACTGAATGGGAAGAAATCAGAGAGGGAGACAAACCATGAGAGACTCTGGACTCCAGGAACCAAACTGAGGGTTACAGAAGGGAGGGGGGTGGGGGGATGGGGTAAATGGGTGATGGGTATTAAGGAGGGCACATGTGATGAGCACTGAGTGTTATATGCAAATAATGAATTGTTGAACACTACATCAAAAACTAAAGATGTACTATATATTGGCTAAATGAACATAATTAAATAAATAAATATGCTTTCTACATGAAAACAAAACAAAACAAAAAAAGCTGTGGCAGTAATCCAAGAGGTGACAGGGGCTTAAACTGTGGTTAGGGCGGGATGATGAAGAGAGAATAACAGGGTGCCGTGATCTCCAGAAGATAAGATTCAGCAGTCGACTAGATGTACAAGGTGGGGAAGATGCCCGGTTGATGGCTTGGGTAGCCAACTTGATAGAGGGTAGTTTACTGAGACAGGAAAGAAACATGTCTTGGCGGTGGGGAAGAAGGAAAGTTCAGTTTTGAACGTGGCAAGTTTGAAATGCCCGTGGGGCATCCTAGCAGGGATATTGAGTAGGCCACAGGATATGCAGAAATGAAGCTATGGGGAGATGTGCGGTAGGAAAAAAGCCCCCCCCCCCTTTTTTAATCAGTGAGGTGGGGGATGTTCAAACATGTTTTAATTGTGGAGAGAAACTTCAGAGGAGAGGAAAATGTTGAAGATACAGACCATGGAATAATGGCTAGAGCCACTTTCCTGAGATGGAAGGAAGAGGTGAAGTGGTCAGAAGGGGGCTGTGCACACCTGAGGGTGGGGTGGGGAAAGGGGGTCTGGGAGTCTTTGCAGAAGTAGGTGGACAAACCTCATTCACTGCTGTGAGCAGCTCTCTGATGGAATGACAGGGACAGATCTCTCGGTTTAGAGCCTTCTTTAATGTCAGGTGATAGCATATTGAAGAGACTGCAAGTATCTTTTAGTATTTTGAGGGTTTTTCCTCATTTCACAAAACAATAGACCAAGAACAGACAGCTAATAAGAAGTCTTTTCCCTAAACCAAAAGAGAACTAGCTATGGAAAGACTATAGATTGCCTCTAAAATAGCTTATCACAAGGGATAGTTCCCTCTGGGGCCCTGGTTGGTCAGAACTCTGGGGAAATAAGTCATTATGGATAGTTTTCTAGGTATCTGGAGATTTATGTCTTTTCACCTCCAGAGACTGTAGAATTGGAGGTAAAGTGAGAGTCAAGCTCCTGGGCACAGCCTGAAGGAGTGCTTGAGGTTTAGTATATAGAAGTTGTTGTATGTATTTTGGCTGTTCTTTTTAAGTTACTGACTGTTTCAAATCAATTTAGGCAGCCATTCAGGACACTTCACCATCTGGCCCCAATCCACCCTTCTAAATGTATCCCCCACTTCTGCCACCCAAAAACATTGTTTCTAAATTCAATTTTTTATTGCTTTGGTACCCTGAACTGTTGCTCATTCATTTTTATAAAATTTTGCTTGCTCTTTGTTGACAATGAATAAATCACAGAGGAAGAAAATTTTCTGTAGCTGGGACCCTGGAAATGTGCATGCATAAGAAATATGAATGGTCAAACTATATTGCACTTATCTACTAAATATGAAATACAAAAACTGAACCTTCAGTGTGCCATGAAATGGGAGTGAGTGGACCTATATAAGATATGAAGTGTCTTTGAGGCATGTGGCATTGAAACAAAGTAGCTTGTGAAGTTTTGAGGAGAGGCAGCCTCTTTGCTTTGAAGGTCTGTCATGCCTGCCTTCTCTTACAGCCACACATCCTAGAGCAAACCAAACGACTATCCCAGAATCTGTCAGTGGATTACTTCGATGAGCACAGGGACCCCTTCCAAAGACAGAGGGCCCTGAGCGCGGTCAGCATCCTCACCATCACCGTGCAGGGTAAGCTCTGCCTCCCAGCCCCAGGGAGAGCCAAACTGCAGTGATGTCCCTCCATTCTCCTCTCCTCCCCCAGAAGCCCTCTGAAGCCCCCTGTATTTCCTGCAGAGTCACTTCCTGTGCCTCATTGGAATATGTGAGCTAAGTGACTCGGAAGAAGTGGGCCCACCCTGAGTTGGCCCTTGGGTAGTGGTGCGAACTGGCTAGCCTTGTGATGGGACTTGGGACCAAGGGTACAGACAGAACCTCCCAATCAGGCCAGGCAGTCACATGAGGTTGCAGTGACAATGATAGTGACCAAAGAAGAGAAGACACAGAAGTTTCCAGTAGTTGACAGTTGTATTTGAGGTTAGAGTTAGGAATCTGGCATGGACGATGGAAGATCTATGTAGATAGGCTGGAACCATCTGATGGACCTTATTAACAACAGGTAACCAGGACCCAACTAAGGGGTTGGGTTCAAAGGCAGGACTCAAGTCCTTACAAGGGTGGGGTCAGATTGATCCTTAACACTTTTGAGCCTGTTGTATCAACTCATTTGGCTGGCATGAGTCCCTGAAATGGTGCCAGGGAAATCAGGGGTCCAGCAGCCTGAACTCAACCAGCTGGAGAGGACATTTTCTTTCAATGCATGTAGATACCCCTGCCTGAATACCTCTCCTTCCGTTGAGCCCTGGTAGCTCTATGTGCCTCTGTTACAGCTGTCACCATGGTCTGCCTTGAATGAACATAACTTGAGCTTATATTTCTCTCTCTCATGGGTTCACATCCAGTATTGGCTTCCATATCTGTATCTTTATCCATGCAGCCCAGCTCCCAGATGCTAAATACAAGTATAAAGACTAGATGTACATGGTTATACCACATGGAAGTTGCATATGGGAAAACTTTCCAGCTGCACCCATCAGTGCCCTTCTTGGCTGATCAGGTTGTTCATAGGAGACCCTAGGGAAGTGGGAGGAAGGAATGCACTCAGGCCAATAGCAGTCAGATGGATTCAGAGCTAACTACTCACTGCTCTTTCACATTCTCCTTCTCCAGAACAAGAAAAATCACAGGAGCCTTGCCTGCCATGTGGGGGAAACCTGGCATCCAAATACCTCGTGTGGAACTGTAGCCCCCAGTGGGTGTGCATTAAGAAGGCCCTGAGAACCGTGATGACTGACCCATTTACTGAGCTGGCCATCACCATCTGTATCATCATCAACACTATCTTCTTGGCCATGGATCATTACAACATGCGCCGGAGTTTTGATTCTATGTTGCATATAGGGAATTTGGTAACTTCAGGCTTTTTAAAATATAAAAATACTTCAAACTGTGAATTAAAATTCTTTCAAAGTCTAAACATGTTGCGAATGGCCTAACCTAGCCTAGGTCTTTGGTCCCATTAAGTAGAGTTGAGGGAGAAGATGACTGTTAGGATTTTGTTTTTACCCAGTTCAGTAATTTTCCATGGGCCCTGTGTGGGCTCTCTGGTATGCTAAGGCATCTCTTTAGTCATCCAGTGGGAAGCAGGAAGCCAGCAGACATCTTAAAAGTTCAGCCATTTGGGATGATCAAGAAAACGTTAACCATATCCAGAGACCCTGGTAATGTGTCCCATGATCCCTGGTGATATGGATGACATCATTTGTCACAAAATAATGTGACTGCTATTACTAGCTGTTATTCCCCCTGGAAAGATGGGTCAGGGCCTGGCAGCTGTGGGAGGCATACTTTCCCAGGAGGAGTTGTACAGAGCTTATGGAGTGGTAGTGGGGCCTCCAGACTTCAGCCTGCTTCAGTATGTTTCTCATTGGATGGATCTAGTCCCAGTTAAATTGGGAAAACTTAGATAGGAGAGCAGACTTCCCATGAGCTGTTCTATTTATTGTTCCTGGAGAAGGCATTTCCCCCCTCCAAGGATTAATTAGTCTCCCAAATATCAGAAATAACAAAAAATTACCCACTGAATGTTCTACCTTAATTAGCCAATGAGTTAATCTTACCAGAATATCTAACCATTTATTCTTAAGGTTTTATTTTATTTTTCCAACTTAAGAAGCAATACACGCTTTTTTTTAATTTTAAAAATAAGGAAAAGTACAAATAAGGGAGATACAAAGAAGAACTCATTTCCTATGGTCCTATTAGCAAAGATGATCATTTTTAGCATTGCAGAGGATCTCTAGTCAATGTATATGCATGTATTTTTTAATTAGTTATTTTACACTGATCAGAATCCACTATACTTATTGAATCAGAAACTGGTTCACAGAGCTGCTTCTATGCATCAGGTTGAGGTTACCCTCAGTTCCATGTCCCTCTCAGGAGGTACAGGGATATAGCGGGACCACAGTGCAAGGCCAGAGTGGTTCTCCTTACAGACAGTCTGCATTTAAGTTTCTTTCCCCAAACTGCCCTTGGGAAGAAGTGCTCTGTAGGTGTGTGTGGATCAGATTATATTTCATGCTGCATGATGAACCTAACACACATGGTACCTTCTAACAGGCTGGTATCTTCTGGGCTCCAGGCCATGGTATTCAGCTGTCTCCTGATGATGTATCCCAGAAATGGGTTGACAGTGTTGTTTCCCTTGAAGACAGAAAGCTGTGCCTGCAGGTTCCTGCCTCAGCAGAGTCAGCAGACCTATCTTTCAGCACCTCCTGGTAGATGGAGTTATTAGATAAGTTCCAGAGAATACCCAAAGAACCCAGAGTCATGCTCCTAGGCAGGGCTTCCCAGTTTGCAAAAGTGGTCTGTCCGTCCCTTCATTTGCTGATCCAGCAGTGGGAAATGACAAAAGCCACCCTCTCAGATTTCCCACTGACTAGTTGTTCTGGGTGTTGAGGTGAAGCTGCATTTTGCAGTCAGAAGCTGGATAATTAAGTGACATTCTTCTTCACTCTCCCCAGAAGTGGTACAGAAGGAGGCACAGGGACATTGTTGGTGTCTGAGTTCACAGGCAGCAGCTGTACCCCAGCCCCTAAAAACTGATGAGAAACAGGCAGAACTGGCCTTGTAGCCTGTGCTTCCATTCCATGTACCCCATTCCCTAAACACACAATACCTTGGGACGCCTGGGTGGCTCAGTTGGTTAAGCGGCTGCCTTCGGCTCAGGTAGTGATCCCAGAGTCCTGGGATAGAGCCACACATGGGGCTCCCTGCTCAGCAGGGAGTCTGCTTCTCCGTCTCACTCTGCCCCTCCTCCAGCTCATTCTCTCTCTCTCTCTCAAATAAATAAGTAAAATCTTTAAAAAAATAAATTAACACACAATACAAAGGTGGTAGCCACCTCATCTACTGTACCCCATAGCAGTGGTAGAGGGAGGCTTTGGAGCCTTGGGTACCAAAGAACACATCCAAACCTGCCTCCTCTGACAGGTGGACCAGGATTCAACTGGCCTGTGCAGTTCTGTGGGACTGGACTTGGAAATGAACTCTCTAGGCTTTGGTATTGCTTGAATCAGGGGAGTACACTGAGCTCCCAAGAAGCCATGAATAGCGGTTGAATTGGATGGCAAACCAATGGTTCCAAGACATGTAGGGTTTTGCTGTAAGGCTAGACACCTAAAGCCTGAAGGAGACAGGAGGCGGAGGAGGAGCTCAAAAGGGGACAGGGATCAGTCCAGCACAATTAACTACAATAGGTAACACTGTGTGCTTTTAGGCACTGGTCGTGGCTCTGGGCAGAGGTAGATAGCAATATTTAATTGCTATCTACCTAATACAAGCTTTGGGTTTTCTTTGCCACCTTGATTTCTTTTCTTTTTGTCTATCTTGGATTTGTCTTTGCCTATCCTTTTTAAATTTGTGTCACTTTATTTTAGGGATTTTTAAAATAAATAGTAAGTCATCAAATTATTTATAAAAATGGATCATCTGTTACTTTTAATAAGGAGATTTTTTTTTATTATGGAGATTTAAAAATCATTTCTGAGTTGTTTTTCTTTTCCAGAACTATAGAGGAGAGTCTTATTACTGACAACCTTCTTGTATTACCTTATTATTTTCACACTGTTGTTTTCTCATATCTATTTAGTTGTGTCTGTGTCAGAATGTGCTATTTGCTATGAAGAAATGCTTTGTTTTATCTTCTACAAAGATGTAGATGATAGATTTAGTTTTGAATTTGGCTACCACTTATTCAACATTCTGCAATGTTTTTAAGCCTGTGTTTATCTAAGTTTCAAAGACAAAAACAAAAACACTTATTTGTGACTATGGAAATCACATAGTTTAGCACTTTCTTAACTCTTGCCCTTCCTTTTAATTCTTTGGTATTTTGTTCTGGAATAATGAACCCTGCATTCTGTGGGTGAATTATAGGATTTAGGATTATATTCCAACTCACTAACCCTCCTTTCAACCATAACCAACCTAGGGTTTATCCCAAGATTTTCATCATGTAGGGTAAGCCTATATATTGAGTTGCTTAAAGATGTTTTCCTGTTCCTAGCAGTGTTTTTCAATTCTTTGCTCTGGGCCCCCTTTAAATGTTTTGGTTTTTTTTTCTGATAAAGGTGTTGAGATTGAGTGGTTAGGTGAACTCCTTCTGATTCTGCTTTATGGAGGATATTTATCGTCAGTTTTCAGAGCTGTTATATATCCTGCCCCTCCCCTCATTTGGGAATGTTTATTGGCATTTTAAAGGGAACTTAGAGGAAGAATTGCTTGACACTTTCTAATCACTCTGCCCTCTATCAAGAAGCCAATTGTGCCTTGGGAAATAATATTTATTCTCCACCCTGATGTCTGTGAGCTTGGTAATATTGTAATGGGCACTATGATGGGGAGGGGGGAGAGCAACAAAGTAAATAAAAATGCATTTTATTTCTTTGTAACCTCTGCAATTCCCTTGGACCATTCTTAGAAGTGTATCTTCAAGGAGGAGTAGCTTCCTTTTCTCATTCTTCCCTGTCTCACTGTAGGTTTTTGCTGGCATTTTCATGGCAGAAATGTGCCTAAAAATTATTGCGCTTGATCCCTACAACTACTTTCGCCGAGGCTGGAACATTTTTGACAGCATTGTTGCTCTTCTGAGTTTTGCAGATGTGATGAACAGTACAGTTGCAGGGAAAAAAAAAAGCCTGCTGTTTTTCCGTCCCTTAAGAGTGGTAAGGCACTTACTGTTTTATTTTACTGAATACCTTAGCTTCCAGGATTGACAAGAGTCTTGACTGAGTTCAGTGGCTATTTTGCATCAAACTTTAACTCATCTTACCTTAATCTGAGAATCAAAACTGCACTCCTCCTCCCACCCAGGTTTTGCATACTCTTGGGAGTCCCAGGAGGTCTCCTCCCAGCTGAACCCCTGCCTCCCCCATCCCAAGATGACCCCTTAGGCAACCTGACTCAACATGGTATCTTCTGGTGTCAGGATTCTTCTCCTTGCTTAGTGTAGCCCCCTCCCATGATCTCTTCCCCACCACTCACCCCTGAGCTCTGAGCCAGGCACCCTCACATCTGGGCTTGCCAAAGCAGTGAAGACTGCAGAGTCCAGGAGGGGCCCGGGCACTGCTGGCAGGTGCTGTCTCAATAGGTTCCTCCTCACTGCTTCCAGTGCCGCATTCCTGTCCTGTCATCTTTGCCCTCCACCCACTGACCATGGAGGCATTCTGGTGACCTTTGCAGAGGCACTTGAGAGGAACTGACCTGAAGGAGCACTCAAAGACGAGGAAAGTACTGTCTTCAAGAAGTTTGCCATCTAGAGATGAGACAAGACAGGGCCAGAAATGAGGCAAAGTAGAGTGTGTGACAAACTCCATGAGAGGTATAGATAGAAAGCTACAGGGAAACCACATCTGACAGGGGGATTGGGAAGCCATAAAAGATGACCTTTGGCGTCCTTTCAGAGATTTACTTTTTCTTTTGGCAGGGATAAGATTTCTAAGACTACAGAGTAAAACATTTGTTTCAGTTACCTAAACATACATTTTATACTTGGGATATGTTAGGCAATCACACTGCTCAAAGTCAGACATTATTAAGTTGCTCTCCTAAAGTTTCATTGGCACTCAGGTAAGCAAAATTACATTTGCTTCATGATTGTTTAGGCTTATTGCAGCCATGCCCTGAGGGGAGGAACCCTGTGGCATTGCCTGTGTATAACAGAACCGTGATTTCTCCCTAAGGTGCCCCAAGCTCCCTTCTGAGGACACAATG
Source organism: Mirounga angustirostris (assembly GCF_029215605.1). Classification (NCBI taxonomy): domain Eukaryota; kingdom Metazoa; phylum Chordata; class Mammalia; order Carnivora; family Phocidae; genus Mirounga; species Mirounga angustirostris. The sequence continues at coordinate 148,668,466 of NW_026991709.1, forward strand.
CTGTTCCTTCTCTTGGGCCATAAGTCTTACTGACCTGCAGTATTTCCCCCAAAGAGTTGATACTTAACACCATTGTACTTTGGAGTGAAACCATTGGTTTACGCTGGAAGCTAATATAAGAACCTATGAAACTAGTTGTTGTGCTGTCTCACATAGGGTCTGTAAAATTCCATGGAAAAAACTTCTTTTTGAAAAAAGTATGTGTGTGTGTTTTGAGTAGCTGATTGCTTTTTCTCTCCTGGGTATAAAACACTATATTCCTCTTATCATTGTTAGAAAGTTCAGATTCAAACTTGTGACCTGAATTATATAATGCAGGAATTAGCAATTTTTTTCTATAAAAGGTCAGATGGTAAATATTTGCAGTCTTACAAGCTGTATGGTCTCTGTTGAAATCACTTAACTCTGCTGTTGTAGCACGGAAGTAGCCATAGACATTTGAGAACAAATGGGTGTGGCTGTGTTCCAATAGAACTTTATTTACGGATGCAAAAATTTGAACTTCATACAATTTTCACGTGTGATGAAATACCCTTCTTTTGATTATTTTTCAACCATTTAAAAATGTAAAACATTCTTACCCCTCAGGACATACAAAAACAGGCAATGGGCTGGATTTGGCTCTTGGGCCATAGTTTTTTGACCCTTGGTATATTATATAGGATTCCAAAACATTCACTTTATGCAATAAACATATATGCTTAATTCCATCATCATGACTCCAAAGTCTTTATCATTTAACAAAAATTAGAACAAAATATTTCCATTTTTAAAACAAAAAGGTAGATATAGTTATTATCATGGGCCAGGGAGTTGATGACTATGTTTAGGATGGATTTGACTTTGAAAAGATTTTTGAAAATCATAAATGCTGTGGTTTGGGAGCATGTCATTTACTATATAGCTGAGCAGATGGAATTTGTCTTTAACTGGCTTTTCTTCCACTTTTGCTTATTGTCTGTTTTTACAGCTGAGAGTCTTCAAGTTAGCGAAATCCTGGCCAACTTTAAACACACTGATAAAAATAATTGGCCACTCCGTTGGAGCCCTGGGAAACCTGACCGTGGTCCTGGCTATTGTGGTCTTTATTTTCTCAGTGGTTGGCATGCAGGTCTTTGGCTCTAAATTCAATTCTATAAAGAGCAATAAAACATCCTGTGGCCCTACAGCCCCATGTTTACGACGGTGGCACATGGGGGATTTCTACCATTCCTTTCTGGTGGTATTCCGCATCCTCTGTGGGGAATGGATTGAAAACATGTGGGAATGTATGCAAGAAACAAATCAAGCACTGTGCATTGTCGTCTTTCTGTCGATCATGGTGATAGGAAAACTTGTGGTGAGTGTCTTAGATTTTTTTTTAAATATATGGACTGCACAAATGTATTAGCTTCTTTTGCAACACTTCACTGGTAATTATTATTCTAAATATAAGATTATACATTTAATGTTTTATGATATTAAAAATCTGCATTTGAATTTGACTTGAGGAAATTATAAAAAGCATGAAACAAAACATCCTTGTCACATAGTGCTCATATTAACTGATGACCCAATATCTATTTTATACCAGGTGATTATTCTAAGATAATTGTATTCTCTTTGTTGGCGAATGGTTGAGGTAGGGGTTTGTGACTTAATTTGGTCAGTAAGTTGTAAAGGGGCATCTAGTGAGAAGGTTTCTTGTTCTTAAAAGAAAAAAGAAGGGATGAGCTAAAAAAAAAAATGGTCCTTTTATTTTCTCTGGGCCTTTTTATGACCATGATTCCTGGTAGAACTGCAAACATTATGCAAGCATGAGAAGAACTAGCCTAAGACAAAGCCAGCACTGAGGAAGGTAGAGGAAAAAGGGGGAACAGACCAATCTTCATGTCATAATTGGTCCTTCTGTTTTATTTTCAAACTTCTGAAGTTACATTTTCTTATTGTGTAAGTTGCTTTGAGTCTGTCACTTGCAGCTGGAAACATAGATATTATTAGCTAATTGGGTACCCAGTAAGGGTATGAAAAGACAGAAGACACACAGGATACCTGAGCACAAGGTCTTAAGAATCAAGTTGGGGCTATCGTGCAAGTATACTGAACCATCCACACGCACACAATGGCTTTATCCTATGTGCCTGATCAGCAATGTTAGATAGATAGTAAGTGGTACAAAAGTTCAGAAGAGGAGAATATAACCAATGGGAGTGGGAAGAAAATGTTAACAAAGGATGCGTGGAAGATAACAGTACTTGAGAAGGGCACTAAAGAGGCAAGGAGGACTTGGCAAACAGAGGAAAGCTTGAGCAGAGGTCCACAGCTGGAATTCTTGTGGTGAAGCTGTGGGAGAGTGACTAGACCCATTCACACTCATAAGACACTCCTCCCCGAAGCTGTATATTTTTGAGCTGGTGACAGCCACAAACAAAGGAGTTTGAGGAGATGAAGATGATGAATTGGAGGGTGTGTAAATGTAAGCAAAAAAACCCAAGTAGGAAGCTGATGAGATGATCTGAATTTAAAGTGATCCATGCTTCAACAGAAGAGCTGCAGATTCTATCCAAACCCCTCCAGTTCAGCTCCAATATTGGTTGTGGTTCGGGCAACAGCACCTAAAGAGCCTGCACAAAGCACATCATCTCTCAAACTGTGCCAACAGGGGAGGACCCCATGGCAGTATTAGACATCAGACCCATATCCCATTCCAGCAAAGCCAAGCTCACTATTCACCTGATCCTCAAGGAATATACATTTTTTATTTTGCCAGTGGTCACACAGTTCTGCTTTACCCTGGCCAGAGTTTACAACATGTGTTGCTTGTATGTAGACAAACTGGTCTTGGCTCTTGGCACTCTTTCACTTCAATTTTTCTTTCATCTTATCTTGCTGCCTTCCTCAATCTTATCTCCTTTTATTCATTTTATAAATGAACTTTCTGAGGAGACTGAAGGACATAGTATCTCATGTGACTTAGTTTTGGGTCTTGGGGAAAATTTGTTCTGGAAACCTACTATATCTTTCCCTCTGCTAAACTTTCCATTCTCCTTGTGTGTTCCCCCTCCATTCCACCCCAGGTACTCAACCTCTTCATTGCCTTGCTGCTCAATTCCTTCAGCAATGAGGAGAGAGATGGAAACTTGGATGGAGAGTCCAAAAAAACCAAAGTCCAGTTAGCCTTGGATCGGTTCTGCCGGGCTTTTTGCTTTGTAATACATACTCTTCAGCATTTTTGTCACAAGTGGTGCAGGAGTCAAAACTTACCAAGGCAAAAAGAGGTGACAGGAGGCCCTGCTGCCAAAAGCAAAGACATCATTCCACTGGTCACAGAGGTGAAAAAGGTCCCAGAGATGAGGGAGCAGCATGACCGGACTTGGTTGGCCCCACTTGCAGAGGAAGAGGATGGTTTTGAATCTCCTGGTGAAAATAATGCACAGCGTGTCACACAACCTGAGGCTGGAAAACAGGTATGAAGGTTCATACATAGACATGGAGGTCATACGAAGCTAGAGCTACCACGAGATACTGGTTGCCTGCCCTGTTCTGAGTATCACGTAGGGAAAATAAGGGTATAAAATGTGGAGGCTGCCCTTTAGTACTCACGTGCATCTCCCAGTGCTGGTTCTAATCATGGTCCTGCACATATGGAGGTGGGAGATGGCAGAGGAGTTCAGAGGGGAGCGAGATCAGAGTGGGCCAGGGCAACAGGGGAATCCAGTGACTTTGTTTGAGCCCTGAAAGAAGTATAAAGTTTAGACTAGCTGAAAGGCGAGGAAAGTGAACGGAGCAGCACAGAAAAGGAGACAGTGGTGGGAACAAACTCAGCTCTGAAGGGACCAGTGGATGAGGAGTGGTGGGAGGTGAGAGCTGTCAGGAAGTGGTGGTGTGATAGACACCCCAAATTAACAACTACAGACTTCATTCTGTCTGTATACTCCTGCGTTTTCTACAATGGTTGTAACATATTGCATTTCCCCAGCAATAATTTTAATCATTCTAATGGGTTTGTTGTGGTGCCTTGTTGTGGTTTCAAGTTTTATTTCACTGATAAATAATGATGTTGCCTAATGTATCTTCCTTGGTCCATTGCCCATTTTTATTGAGAGATTTCTTATGATTGAGGTGTAAGAGTTTATTACATATTTTGATACATGTCCTTTGGTATGTGCACTGCACATTTTCTAACTGTGGCTTATCTTTTACTTTCTTAATGGTATCTTAACGAACAGAACTTTTTAATTTTGGTGAAGTATAATTTATCAGTATTATTCCTATGGTTCATGTGTTTTGTTTCCATTCTAAGAAGTCTTTGTATAATCCAAAACTGCAAAGGTTTTCTCATATGTTTTCTTTGAGAATTTTATAGGTTTACCTCTCAGGATCAAGTCCATGATCCATTTCAATTTAATTCAATGAGTTGTGTCATTTTTTCCCTTGTATATATAGCTAAGTGATTCTAGTATTATATATTGAAAAGACTGTTCTTATGCCACTGAATCAACTTGATATCTTTGTCAGAATCAAATTAGCTATATCTATATCTATCTATATTATCTATCTATACCTATCATCTATATCTATCTATCTATCATCTATCTATCATCTATCTATCAGGACTTTTTCTGGATTCTTAATTCTGTTTCATTGATCTGTATATCTATTTTATACCAATACCACACTGTCTTGATTACTGTAGCTTTATAATAAGTTTTGAAAGCATGTTGTATAATTTTGTTCTTTATCAAACTTGTTTTGGCTATTTTAGGCCCTTTACATTTCTTTATGCATTTTAGAATCAGTGTGTTCCTTTCCATAAAAAAGATTGTTAGGATTTTGTTTCATGTTGCACTGACTATTTTGTAAATAATTGGTATCTTCACAGCATTGAGTCTTCTGATTCATAAACACGTATTTTTCTCCCCCTATTTAGATCTTCTTTAATTTTTCTTAGCAGTGTTTTGTAGTTTTCAGTGTATAAGTGTTGACATATTTGGTTACATTTATCCCTAAGAAGTTAATATTTTTGTGCTATTGTAAATGTAATTTTAAAATTTTCAGTTTCCAAATGTTCATTATTAGTACATAGAAATGAATGGGCTTTTGTATTTTAACTTTGTATCCTGCAATGTTGGTAAACCGACTTATTAATTCCAATAGCTTTTTTGTAGATTCCTTAGAATTTTCTACACACGTAATTATTTCATCTGTAAATAAAAACAGCTTTTTTTTTAAATTTGTATGGTTTTTTTTTTTTTCTTACATTGGTTAGGACCTTTCATATAATGTTGAATAGGAATCATGAGAGTGTAATCTTTGCCTTGCTCTTTATCTTAGGAGGAAACATAAAACCTTTCCCCATTAAGTAAGAACTTAGTTGAGGAAGTTCCCTTTATTCCCAGTTTGCTAGGAAGTTTCTTTTTCTTTTTTTTTAATAATTTTTTTTTAAGATTATATTATTTGACAGAGAGAGACACAGCGAGAGAGGGAACACAAGCAGGGGGAATGGGAGAGGGAGAAGCAGGCTTCCCATGGAGCAGGGAGCCCCATGTGGGACTCCATCCCAGGACCCTGGGATCATGACCTGAGCCGAAGGCAGACGCTTAACGACCGAGCCACCCAGGCGCCCCAGGACATTTTATTTTTCTTCTAAATTATGAATATATATTGATTTTTCTGAAATGCATCTCCTAAATTTATTGGGATAATCATATCATTTATTTTGAATGTTAAATCACTTATGCATTCCTTGGATTATCCCTATTTGGTCATGGTATATTATCCTTTTATATATATTTGGATCCAACTTGCTAATATTTCATTAAAGATTTCGCACCCCTAGGTTTTTCCCTTATAATGTGTCTGCCTTGTTTTGGTATCAGGTTAATATGGGCCTCATTAAATGAGTGGAGCATTCCTCCTCTTCTATTTCTATTTTTTTATCCCTAGCTTTATGAGATATAATTGACATATAACATTGTGTAAGTTTAAGGTATACAACATGTTGATTTGATATTTTTATATATTACAATATGATTACCACCATAGCATTAGCTAACACCTCCAGCATGTCACATAATTATTTCTTCATTGTGGTAAGAATATTTAAGGTTTACTCTCTTAGCAACTTTCAACTATATAACACAGTATTATTAGCTATATCACAATGCTGTACATTATATCCTATGAATTTACTCTTCTTACTGAAAGTTTGTACTTTTTGACCAACATCTCCCTACTCCTCCCACCCGCCAGCCCCTGTTAACTACCATTCTACTCTCTGTCCCTGCAAATTTGGCTTTTTCAGATTTCACACATAAGTGTATCACACTGTATTTGTCTTTCTCTGACTTGTTTCACTTGACCACAATGTCCTCAGGGTCCATCCAAATATTATCAATTATAATTGACCTAAAATATTGTATGGAAAATTCTCAGTAATTATTGTTTCAAATATTTGTTCAGTTCTTTTTTCTCTTCTCCTTCTGGTATTCCAGGTCTTGAGTATTCTATTCTGTTTCTTTTTATCCATACTTTTTTTTTTTTTAAAGATTTTTATTTATATATTTGAGACAGAGAGAATGAGAAAGAGAGCACATGAGAGGGGGGAGGGTCAGAGGCAGAAGCAGGCTCCCTGCCGAGCAGGGAGCCCGATGCGGGACTCGATCCAGGGACTCCAGGATCATGACCTGAGCCGAAGGCAGTCGCTTAACCAACTGAGCCACCCAGGCGCCCTATCCATACTTTTTTCTCTTTGTTTTCAGTTTTGGAGGTTTCTATTGAGATAGCCTCTAGCAGAGATTCTTTCCTGTCTACTAATAAGCCCATCAATGGCATTCTTCATTTCTGTTACAATGTGTTAGATCTCTAGCATTTTTTTGTCCTTTCTTAGAATTTCTATCTCTCTGCTCACATTGCCTTTGTGTTCTCGCATGCTGTCTACTTTATCCATTAGAGCCATGAATATTTTTTTTTTAAGATTTTATTTATTTATTTGACACAGAGAGAGAGACACAGCGAGAGAGGGAATACAAGCAGGGGGAATGGGAGAGGGAGAAGCAGTCTTCCTGCAGAACAGGGAGCCCGATGCGGGGCTCAATCACAGGACCCTGGATCATGACCTGAGCCGAAGGCAGATGCTTAACGACTGAGCCACCCAGGCGCCCCAGAGCCATGAGTATTTTAATCATAGTTATTTTAAATTCCTGGTCTGACATTTTCAACAACTTTACCGTATTGAATGTGGTTCTGACGCTTGCTCTGTCTCTTCAAACTATATTTTTTGCCTTTTAGTATGCCTTCTAATTTTTTCTTTAGAGTCAGACATGATGTACTGGGTAGATGGAAATGCTCTAAATAGGTCTTCATTAATGTGTTGGTGAGGTGTGAGGGGAATGAAGAAGCCCTGTGGTCCTATGAGTAGGTCTCAGGTTTTTAGTGAGCCTGTGCTTCTGGAGTGTGAACAGTGCTTGTCAGTATGGCTAGTGTGAACTGGAGTTGGAGATCTGCCTCCCTCCAGGTAGAAATCTAGAGCTGGCTGGAACTGGGTATTTCCCACCCCACAGGTCAGTCAGGTCCTGATAAAACCCCACCAGGTTAGGCTCTGGTTAATTAGTTTCTCTTGAGAGAAGGCCTTGTGAAGAACAGAATGTATGTGCATGTTTCAAAATGGTTCCTTTTATTCTCCCCCTGCTGGAAGCAAGTGGGGATTTTCCTCCCATACTCATGGTGAGAACCTGGTAAAGCTCCAAGAGGTAAAACTCACAAAAGTGTGGGGGCCCCTGTTGACTGGGTCCCCCCAAGCTTTTATCTCTTAGACTTGTCCACACTGAGCCTCCAGGAGTTTGTCAATTATAATTCAGGTTTCCTTACTCTGGAATTGGTTCCCACAGAGGTTTTTGCTCCTGGGTTTCTGCTTTGCTAAGTTGTAATTCTCTGTATCAGCCTGTCTTTCTCTCCAATTTGGAGGGGCAGCAGTTTGCCCTGGACCTCACTTCTCTTATGGCTCTAAGAAGAGTTATTGGTTTTCCAGTTTGTTTAGCATTGTACATGTTGGGATGGAGTGGAGACCTCCAGGCTTCTTACATGTCAGACCAGAAACTGGAAGTTTCCGTGGGAAGTTTTTAAATTACAAATTCAATCTGTTTACTTGTTATAGGGATTACAGGGCTATTCAGATTTTCTCTTTCTTCTTGAGTCTGTTTTGGCAGTTTTTGTATTTCTAGGAATAGGTCCATTTTACTAAAGCTGTCTAATTTGTTGACATACAGTTGTTCATAGTATTTCTTTAGAATTCTTTTGATTTTCTGCAAGATTGATAGCAATGTTCCCTCTTTCCTGATTTTAGTAATTTGATCTTTCATTTTCTCTTGGTCAGTCCTGTTAAAGTTTTGTCAATTTTGTTGCTCTTTTAAAATAATCAGCTTTTGATTTTGTTGATCCTATTATATTATCTGTGTTCATATACTTACTGTATCCTTATTTCTGCTTGTTCTGAGTTTCATTTTCTCTTCCTCTCCTAGTGCCTTAACATGGAAGGTTAGGTTATTGATTTGAGACTTTTTTTTATTGTAGATATTTATAGCTATAAATTTCCCTCTAAGTACTACTTTATCTACATGCCTCCAACAAATTTTGGCATATTGTATTTTTATTTCCATTTATCTTAAAGTCTTTTCTAATTTCTTTTGTGATTTATTCTTTGACTTGTTGGTCATTTAAGAATGTTTTGTTTAATTTCCACCTATTTGTGAGTTCTTCAAATATCTTTTTGTACTTCTAATTTTATTTCATTATGATCAGACAACACACTTTGTACAGTTTCAATCCATGTATGTGTATTCTGCTGTTTGGAGTTGAGGGTTCTGTAGGTGTCTTTTAGTTTAATTGATAGATAATGTTCAAGCCTTCTATTTGTATCTTCTACTTAGTTGTTACATTCATTTTTGAAAATGCATTATTGAAGCCTCCAACTATTATTGTTGAATTGTCTATTTCTCCTTTCAATTCTGTCAGTTTTTGCTTCATATATTTTGTGGCTCTTATGTTAGGTGCATATATGTTTATAAATGTTATCTTTGTGATATGTGATGTTTTTGTCATTGTGAAATGTCCCTCTTTATTTCTAGTAAATTTTTTTGTTTCAAAGTCTATTTTGTCTGGGACACCTGGGTGGCTCAGTTGGTTAAGCATCCAACTCTTGATTTTGGCTCAGGTCATGACCTCTGGGTCATGAGATTGAGCCCCGTCTCAGGATCTGCCCTGGGCATGGAGCCTCCTTAATATTCCTGCACTCGTGTGCTCTTTCTCTCTAAAAAACAAAAAAACAAACAAGAAAACACAAAGTCTATTTTTTCTGACATTAATATAGTCACTCCAGCTTTCTTATGGTTTCTGCTTGTATGATAGCTTCTTCCATTCTTTTACTTTCAAACTGTTTGTATCTTTGAATCTAAAATGTGTTTCCTATAGACAGTACATAATTGGATCTTGTTTTCTTATCCAGCCTGACAGTTTCTGCCTTTTTGTTAGATTGTTTAACCCATTCACTTTTAATATTATTATTGATCTAGTTTATCTATTTCTAGTATTTTGCTTTTTATTTTTATTCCTCTTTTCTTCTTTTATTGCCTTACTTTGCATTATTTGAATATTTTCTAATGTAACATCTTAATTCCTTTAATGATTTTTCACAATATTTTTTTAGTTATTTTCTTATTAATTGCTCTAGGGGCTGCCACGTACATCTAACTTATCAGAATTGATGTCTGGTAAGTTAACTTAATTCTAGTGAGATATAGAAACATTACTCATGTAGAGCTCTATTCCCTCTACCACATTTTTGTACTATTATTTATTATACGTATTATATCCATATATGTTAAGAAGCCAACAATACATTTTTGTCATTGCTTCATATAATTATATGTTTACTAATGAAGATTAGAAAAGAAAGCAAGTATATATTTATAGAGTTTATTTTATTAATCTTCTTATTTACCATTTCCAGCTTTCTTCATTTGTTTCTGTGAATTTGAGGTATCTTCAGGTGTCATTTCCTTACTACAACTTTGCTCCCATTCACCTCTTTGGTGCTGTTATTACCACATATATTTTATTTTTATATGTCACATGTCCAGTAATACATTAATTTTAAACTGTTTTAGACAACTTCTTTTGAAGTCAGCTTTAGAGAAGAAAGGAAAATAAATATGAATTTTTCTCATCTTTTATAATTACAGACTTACCTTTACCTGTGCTCTTTGCTCTTTTGTGTGGACTTTTATTACCATTTAGGATCACTTACTTTCAGCCTGAAGGATCTTCTTCAGTATTTTTTGTAAGGTGGGTCAGCTAGCAAAGGATTTTCCGTTTTTGTTTATGTGCTATTTTATTTCACCTTCATTTTTGAAAAATAGTTTTGCTGGATAATAAAATCTTGGTTCACATTTGTTTTTTAATTTCAGCACTCATGGTATCTCATTCCACTGCTTTCTAGTCTCTGTTGTTGGGGTACCTGACTGGCTCAGTTGGTAGAATACATGGCTTGTAATCTCAGGGTCATGAGTTCAAGTCCCACATTGGGCACAGAGCCTACAAAAAAAAAAAAGAAGAAGTCAGCTATTAATTTTCTTGGGATCCCCTTGTATGCAATGAGCAACTTTGTTCTTGTTACTTTCAATATTTCCTCTGTCTTTGGCTTTCAGCATTTTTACTATGATATATCTAGGTTTGGATCCCTTTGTGTTTATCCTACTTTGAGTTTTATGAGCTTCTTAGAGGTGTGGATTAATACTTTCAGTCAAAATTGGGACGTTTTCAGCCATTATTCTGCTCTCCTTTCTCTTTTCTTTCTGGTTGATATGCTTCATGGTGTTCTACATTCCTTTGAGCTTCCTTTAAGTTTTCATTCTTCCTTCTTTCCTGTGCTCTTTGGATTGCATAATCTTTCCTGATCCCTCTTCAAGTTCACTGATTATTTCTTTTGCCAGTTCAGATATATTGTTGCTCCACCTAGTGAATTTTTCATTTCAATTATCACACATTTCAACTCTAGAATTTTTATTTGTTTTTTAAGTAACTTCTATCTCTACACTGATACTCTGTATTTGATTATACATTGTTATCATAGCATCCGTTATTTATTAAATATATTTTTTAATTCTTTAACATATTTATAATGACTGCTTTGCATTCTTTGTTTATTAACTCTGGCATCCAGGCCTCTCACAGGCAGTTTATGTTACCTGCTTTCTTCCTATGTGTGGGTCATACTTCCCTGGGTTTTTCCCATGTTTTATCATTATTGTTTAAAATTGGGCATTTTAAGTAATATATTGTAGCAGATCTGGAACTGATTCCCTTTTCTCCTCTCTGGGGCTTGTTTGGTGACTTGGCTAGACTATTCTAGTGAAGTCTATTCCCCTACCTCCTCTCACCACACACACACAAAGGTGAAGTCTTTGGTGTCACTCCTCAGAGGGCACACCCTTGGGTTTGCAGACAGTCACTGCAGGATCACAGTTATTTTAGCAGGGCTCTCTTTGACTATCTTTCCATGCTCTCTCTGTTAATCCGTCTGCTTTATTTGGTATCACACCCAGATTTTGGGCTGAACTAATTGCTGGCTAATTGCTCTATTGTCTTTGACAATACCACAGGACATTAATTCCTCCAGTCTGATCTAATTAATTTCAGGGAGGGATACTTATAAGGCCAGTCTTTGAGATTTCTTCTGACCCCAGGGAGATTCTTCTTAGCTGTCTCTTTCCATGGTTCTCTGTAGTGAACTTGCTGACCTGTGGTTTAATTTGTTGCTTTTAATGAAGAAGAGCTACTAGTCTTTTCTTATTTGCTTACCATCAAAGTCTCCATTGTTTTCAAGAATACCCTTAGGCTTGAGCCCCCTCCTCGCCCCCCCCCCCCATTGTTCCAGATAAAGTCAGTTCTTTTGGGGAGAGCTTCAGAGTTCTTGTTTCTTATGGAGTGCCTTCTACCATAGGCAAAATCTCTTAGCTACTGATCCAAGTACTTGTAGGGGCAGTAGCCTCTCATCTTCTCAGCTTCCTTCTTTCTGCATGGAACCTCTTCCTTATAAACTAGCTGGGGTGAGGGTGGTCAAGACCCCAGTATTCTCAAGCTGCTGAATCTGGAATAGAGTCTCTGTCCTATGAGTAGAGGCTGGATGGAAAAACAGAACCCAATTTCTTGGCCATATTCATGAGGAATGTAGCCTCTTCAACTCAGAGTTGGAGAGGACAAGAAAAGTTGGTGATCTACACCTCCTGATACATAGGTACATATGTACATATCATAAGATACATATCTCTTGATTGGGGGCTGAGGGTAAAGGGAGCCCCATCTTCTTGGTCACAGCTGCCTAGAGTAGGGCTTCCAGATTTTTTTTGAATACATTTCTTCATTTGCTATATGCCTTAGGACAATTTCCAGAGACTTTAAATGATTTTTTAAAAATATTTTTCACCACTTATGCTTATTTCTCTGGAGATCATGTCCATGGAGCTTCCTTTAAGTTGCCCTCCAGGAAGTGAAATTTTATATATCTTTTTCATTAAATCCTAAACTTATTCATTTTAACGACACTTTCAGATTATTATACTAATTTCATTTTTCTTTCTCAAGTAAATTCACCTCCTAGTAGTTAATTTTTAGGGCTACTGATTTTGTTTGTCTCCTCCTATATTTTGGAGTGTTAGTTTAAATTTCTCTTTAGTGAGAAGATCTGTCACTCTCTTTGCAGTCTAGATTCTATGATGACTTTAATAGACCTTCCTAGGGCAGCCACTACAGAACCAAGTTTTACATTGACAATTTAGGATTCTTGTTTAATAGTGATACTAGGTGTATTTCAGATCCAGTGGGTACCTTTACTCAGATCCTATTTCTGAGGCTGTACTTCCTCCTGCTTCCATGCAACTGTGTATAATTATAATTCCAAACATTGGCCACAACTTGTTTTGGCTTTCTCTCTTACGTGCAAGAACTTCAGCCCAGTCCATAGTTTCAAGCCTTGAACATAGCTGTTTCCCTTCCTCACATGGGGCATTTTTAGTCATCATTACCTGCTACATGCTTTAAATTGTCACTACTTCATATTTTTGTTCTGTGTCTGGTCCACAGCTATATTTACTTGTTTCTCGTGTGTGTGTGTGTGTTTGTCTGTGTTTGTAATATATCAATGCATCTGTTCAAATGAGAGAAGTGTTCTTAAATTATGACCTTATAGTGTGAGAGTCACAGGAACACTCACATAGATTTTAGGATGAAACCCTCAGCTAAGGCATGACTTTGCACATCTTTCTTGGATATACCTGCAGGTCATCAGACAAAATTTATTTTTTATTTTTATATAGTAATACATTTTTATTTTTCTCTTTATGCCCTTTTCTATTTCACTAAGCCAACCCTCTATACCCCAAAGAATCAAAAAATTATTTTCCAAATTATTCTTCTAACATTTTAACTCATGTATTTTTATATCAGTATATCAAATCATTATGGATTTTATTTTTACTATATTCTGGCATTATATTATATTTTCAGGGATAACTAATTATACCACTTATTAAATAATGTATTATTTAGCCATTGAAGTGAAAGGATACAGTAAGTTTCACCTCTGAATTATTTGGTGAATTTTGTACCAAAACCATATTGTTTGATTATATGACTTTTGAGTAAGTTTCATTACCTGTTTCCTATAGTAGCTTTCCCAGAATTATTTTATGTTGAGTTTCTCCAGGAGCAGTTTTAAAAAGTAAAAAGAAAAAAAGTAATAATGTCACAACTCAAACTTGTTTTATCTCAAGTGAAATGCCCAGGAGAATATTAATTCTACTCTGGGCTTTTTGGTGTCAGGCCTTTGAACTCCATCAGGTGACCAAGAAGTCCATAAGCCCAGGAGCTCAAAGTGTGGAAATTGATGTGTTCCCTGAAGATGACATATGTTTGTCAGAAAAGGATCCCCAAAAGGTAATTTTCCCAGGGTGTTCCAGAAGGAACATGTAGCTTATCCATACACATTTTCCAACATAGCCATTATGGCTATCGAGATTAAAATATCAGGATTAATGCAGCGCAAACTGCCAGAATCGGATCTTAAGCAAAGGCCAGGGTTTCTTAAACTCTCCACTATGACATTTGGGGCATGATAATTCCTCCTTGTGCTGGACTGTTCTGTTTGTTGTAGGATGTTTAGCAGCATCCATGGCATCTACCCACCGGATGTCAATAGTATCCCCCAGTTGTGAAATTAAAAGTGTCTTTAGACATTGTCAGCATGTCTCCTAGAGGGCAAAATCAATGAGAACCACTAGTCTAGACATACTATTCCAGGAACTGAAAGAGCTAAAAATTAGTCTCAGTAAAATAGCCTTCACCACATCACCCAGCCTCCCTATTTGGAGTTAGGTAGTATCAGAGATATGATTTGTAGGGAGGAAAAGGTTGAGATACTGTGTCTTTATATACTTCACCTTCTTTAAGCCAGGGGAGAGCAGTTAGAGAATTCTCTCCTGAAGTCAGAGCTAGTCATAGCATTTTAAAAAGCACCCAATAAGAGGGACACTTTCTAGATACACCTATACCTAGAATCTTTTGCCTAGCTAGCTTCATTCCTAAAAAGTCGAAGGTATTAGGTGCTACCATTGTGAGAGTCATTCTTGGTAAATGATTCCCCTTTTCCTTTGTTCTGTTGTGTAGAAGTGTGATACTACCAGTGTGCTCTCAGAATGTAGCACCGTCGATCCACAGGATCCCTTTGGGTGGGTGCCTGAGATGATTCCCAAAAAAGAACCAGAGAGATGTTTTCCCAAAGGTAAGTGGCAGTATTCCTGCATCCAGTTCACAGAATATTGGATGAGATTCTGTTATTCTTTGAAGCTCTGTGATTTTGATAGATACCTTCTTTCTACTTCTACTGGAGACAGAAGTGAAGAGAGGGCATCCATAGATTCTTGGGGCCATTATCAGATCCAGGTAAAGGAGATTGCAGGAAATTCCTGATTTAGGTGGGCTCAACTAACACAGCCCAACAACCAGGGTAGAAACTCTAGAAAACTTCCCTCTAGAAAACTTTTCCCACTGGGCCAATATGTCTACCACTTTCTACAGTCCCCAGTACCTCCATTGTTAAGATGTAGTTGAGGTGGTAGACCAAGGGAAGCTGACCATAAGTCCAGGGTTGAATGGGGCCCTGCCAGATCCTCAACACATCCCTCAAGATTTTTCTCTGGAAGAAGGATAATATTGTAGTTAGGAGCTTTGGCTCTGGAGCTAGACTGCCTGAGCTCAATTCTGGCCTCTTCATTTACTAGCTGTATGACTTGATCAATTTGCTTAGCTTCTCTAGTGCCTCCTTTATAAAATGGCTATAATAATATCTACTGCAAAGGATTATTGTTGGTCCTAAATGAGTGAATGTAAATCACCTAGAAGAATATCTGGCACATAATAGGCAATCAATAAATGCAGTCTTTCCTGATTCCTTGAGTGGATATAGTGGTTCCTTCTTATGTGCCTTTATTATTTCCTATATTCATTGTGGGAAATTTATTTGTATCTGTCTCTCTTGTGAGGTCCTTAAAAACATAGGCAGTGACTTAATCAATATTGTATCTCTAGTGTAAGAATGGACTCTTGCCCAGATTGTGGGCTCAACAAATTTAGATGGATAGATCAATAGAGACTTAAACGAATGAATCTAAAATTAAAAATTTCTTCATAAGTTTGACACTAGTCTGGTCTCAGAATGGACACCAAGAATGAGTTTCAAACTTTTTGCAGGTTATTTGACAACCCCCAAACTGCCCATGGGGTCAGAGGTCAGTCTAGGGATAGATTACTGTTAATTATCCTGACTTACATTTGGACTAGTGCTTGAGGTGTGTACAGGATGTCAACAATGAAGTTGGAGAAGAAAGGTTGGTTTCTAGAAGAAGGGAGGAATGGCATAAAAGACAGAAAAAAAGCCTTTTAGGGAGATTAACCTATTGATGTTCTGAATGATGGAGGAGGGCAGGGGCAGACTGAGGAGACCTCACAGTAGCTTAAGAAGATGATGAGGAAAGGAGTGGAATGTTAAAATCACCATGAAATTAACCTCCATGGAACTTGGAGGATGGGTGGAGGAGACAAGGTAGAAGGGTGATGTGATTCATGCTGAAGGCTGGTGTGTGTTGAGGTCAAATGCTTAGCTATGTGTACCTTGACAATTGATCAGATTGTGTGGTTTGGGTGGTTCACAGAGCCTGTGCCCATCTTTACCTCATTCCCCTCAGTCCTTAGGACACTGTTTACTGTTGCCAAAAGAAATTGCTGCATGACAAACAGCCATGAAGCCTCAGTGGCACACAATAATAAACATGCGTCTACATGACTCCACTCATCCAGGCTGGCTATTTCTGCTGATTTTGGCTGGCTTTATTCATATGAGTGATAATGACTGGGAGTCGGCCAATCTGGTCTGGGCTTAACTGGGCCCCTTGGCTTACCTGGGTCCCTTGGCTCTGTACCACATGTCCATCCTTCTCCTGAAACCAGTGGGCTGGCCCAAATATTCCTTTCTTTATGGAGATGGTGCCAGAGAGCAAGGGGAAACATGCAAGGCCTCTCAAGGCTGAAGCTCAGAACTGGTGTGTGTGATTCCCACTCTGCTCTATTGGCCAAATCAAGTCATATGGCTGAGCCCAGATTCAGGGGTTGGAAAATGACTCCACCTCTTCAGTGGGAAGAATTGCAGAGGTAAGGGAGGTGCATAAAGGGAGGGTGAAGAGTTAGGGTTATTAATACAGCTCATTACAGACACTAAGAATAATGCTACTGCTCATTCCTTGCAGGCCTGGGTCACTGCTTCCCATGCTGTGCCATGGACAAGAGAAAGTCCCCCTGGATCATTTGGTGGAACCTGCGAAAAACTTGCTACCAAATAGTGAAACACAGCTTGTTTGAGAGCTTTATTATCTTTGTGATTCTGCTGAGCAGTGGGGCACTGGTAAATTATCACAGTCTTGTGGGGACATTGGGCATCAGGTGGCCAGGCTACATTCTGACACGGGGCTGTGAATATGGGGAAACCAGGCAGAAGTGGGATCTTTGCTGCTGGTTCCCCTTGAGGGCAGGATTTTGCACAACTTCTGGAGTCCTGCTCCAGCTGGGAAGTCCCAAGCCAAAAACACTTTACTTATGGGGAAGCATGATATAAATCAGCACTTTAAAGTGGCTACTGGAGTCTGGCCCTGAGCTCCATGCCTGTCCCTCATTCTTGGAGAATTTCTAGACATTTTCACTGTATCCTACATGTTTCTTCCTCTAGACAGCAATGTTCCTACCTCTCTTTTCTGGAAAACCATAATGCTGCTTTCCTAAAGGTAGAACATTAGGAGGAGAAGCCTACAGGGACCAGATTTGGATATATAATAAGTTGTCTTGGTATTGTCCATCAGTCATGGTCCTTTGAGAGGAGAAACAAACAGATACTGCTTTATTCACAGAGCAGATCCTTCCAGATTGAAGTGTAGTGGTCCCAGTGAGGTTTGGAAATAACTCTAAATCCATGCCTCCATAGCTTATAGTCGTAAACTCCTTTCTGCTCTCTCTCCTCACCTTTTGGTCCTTCTTGCCTCCCTTACTTGAGTGATAGTATCTTCTCTCTTACCACCTACATGTCTCTCTTTTTTCCTCCCTCCCCTTCTATCTTGTATTTTCCCTTAAAATAGCCATAATATAGAACTAAACTCTCTTACTATTTGTTGTATAAGTGAATGGAGTCTTAGGTTCCCCATTATTGATTTAGAATCACAGAGCATTTCACAGACTCAAGTCACCAGCAATTAGAAGTGACAAGGAAATGTCTTGCTTCTTCACCATTGCCTCCCTGGTTAGTGCTGTACATTTGTGTGATCTCTAGGTGAAAGGAGAGGAGCACACACTGAGGCCCATCAGAGCCTATGATCAGCACACATCTCCATTTATCTACTTACTGCAGTGTAAATTATTTCTCAAGCAAAAAAAAAAAAAAAAAGTAAATTTCTCTAAACCATGCCAGAGAACTCTCTTAATTAATTTTTATTGCTAATCCTTGGTCTAGGATTCCCTGTAGCCTCTGGTGCTTACATTTTCACTGGATGTTTACTCTAATTCAAGTAATAGGATTCTTTAATTTATTCCACAAATGATAATTGGTGTTTACCAAGCCCTGTGCTAGTCAGTGGGAAAGCATGGTGTTATCAGGTCAGGGACACATGATACCATCCTCCTAGTTCTCATCCGCCTTCTGATGAGGCAAGTGTAGGTTGGGCAGAGGAAGACTGAGCACACAATGCAGAGTGAGAAGGACTCAGGTCCTATTTCACTTTACATATTTGTAGACAAATGGAGATAAGAAACATCTAGTCCCTTGCCACTGTATGTGGTATATGGATCAGCAGTCTCAGTATCACTTGGAAGCTTGTTACAAATGTAGTCTTGGGCCCACCCCAGACCCACTGAATCAGAACCTAAGTGCTTTGGGACTCATTAGAGTTTGGGAAGCTCTGATCTGAGCAACTGGGTAATAATGAGAGCTTTCTGGACAAGGAAATGGTCTCATTATAATGTGGGAGCCTCCAAAGTTCAGTTGCCGATATTGACCTATTCTTCAATTGAACGAAGTCAGATCTGCTGAACCAGGTTGTTGCTCATCTTCCAAAATGAGAGGATATGAGCTTCCAATACCATTCAGATTTGTCTCTCTTCAAGAGGCACAAAGACAAGTCCTTGACTTCCAGGAGCATGGAGTCTATTAGGGAAGACAGATGGAGTTCAAGCAATTATAGACCAGGGCCATAGTGATACACTCAGAGAAGCAATGGATGACATGGGTCCATGCAGAACAGGCACCTAATTGCCTTCGAGGAAGAAAGACAGTTTCCAAAGAAAATATCAACTGAAATGAGACTTTAATAATGATGAGGAGCCAGCAGGGGACAGGAGGAGATGGAGAGCCTTCTCCAATCAAAAGCCCACTTAGGAGTTGGAAGTCAGACTGTTTTATTCTTTTGCATTCTTTTTTCCCCCAGGACCATGGGGCTATGGGATTACCTTAGTACCCAACAGCAGGACCTATTTCTTTCTTGTCTTCAGTGTTTGCCTAAATGTCTTGACAGGTTCAGTACCAGGGACCCTTATCTTCTTCTTCTTCTTTTTTTTTTTTTTCATTCTCAGTAACTCTGTAAAGGCCAAAAGGACAGCTTCTACCTGAGTTATATAGACCCCGAAGAATCACATACAAACTTCAGATGAGGGGGATGTTTGGATGTAGCATGAAAAAGGGTCTCTCCAGAAGCTAGGATGTCTCACTTTCATGATCACACTCAACGAATGTTTAATATTCAAAGTAATTTACACTGGAAGCTCTAGCCCAGAGCTTCCCCAAGTTTTGCATGTCTTGGTACACAAAAAATGGGCACATACACTGGAAGCACTGGGGTAAGTCGTAAGGCTGTTTGTTATAGATTGTTGGCCTCAGGGTTGGCAAAATCTAGAGTGTAGACCAAGGTGTTTGGAACTAGGATGTTATGAGCAATGGAGAGCCACTGAATAGAGCCACTAAGGTAACTAGGAGGATGAAAGAGATGGAATTTGCTGCTGGGTGGTTCTGGAAAAGTTGGCAGGATATTGTTAGCATGAATTGGAAGGATCAGGAAGACCAGGAAATTGTGTGGTGATCTGTTAGGAAGATATTTTCATATTTCAGGGATCATTGATAAGAACCTAGGGAGATATTGTGGCAATAGAAGTCTAGAAATAGGATTTTCCTTCTTCCAGTTTTACTTACTCAAGGAATTTATTCTACTGCGAAATTTCATTCTTAATACCTTTTGAGCAAAACCTTGTCACCAAAAGAGATGCTAGTTTATTCAAATAAGGAAGAAAAATTAAAAAGTAAGGTCAGCAAGTAGTTCTAAGCAAATACTCAACCTGGCCTATGGCTATGCTTTATCATTTCAGGTATTTGAAGATGTTCACCTTGAGAAACGACCCAATATCCAAGCATTACTTAATTGTACTGACCATATTTTCACATACATTTTTATCCTGGAGATGGGTCTAAAATGGGTGGCCTTTGGATTTGGGAAGTATTTCACCAGTGTCTGGTGCTGGCTTGATTTCATCATTGTGATTGTAAGTTTACCATCTCTGTGTTCCATGCAGGCAGGGGTTGGGGTAGGGGAGGGGAAGATATCATAAGGAAGCTGCTTTTCCTGTGTGCCTTATTTGGGTGCCTCTCCAAAATATTTTTCTTCACAGTACTTGTAAGTAGTTGTCATTTATCCATCAGCAGTCCTGCTTGTCCTGGGTCCCATTCCTCACACTGCACTTCATATTCTCACTACCCCAATACTTTCCATGATGGCACTCATCCACTTCTCTCCATAAGCACTGCTTATGTCTGATGTATACCTAGAATAACTTCGAGTATCCCACCCGTCTCCTTCCAACTTTCTATTTTCTCTCAAGACTTCTCAAAGAAGGTCAGCAGCCAACAGACTAAGCTGGTCTCCATCTTAATTGTCAAGCAACATAAGAGGATTATTCACATACATTCTTTCATTTAATCTGCACAACAATGTTCTGAGTTAAGCAGAGTTATACATTACCTACCATATTACATATAAGGAAACTTGAAGCTCAGATGGTCAGCAACTTGTTTCAGATGAAACTGGAATTCACACCTTGGTCTGTGTGATGCTAAGGCTAATAATAGTACATCACATTTATTGAGTGCTTTCTCTATGCCAGGTATTCTGCCATATGCTTCATAAGCATTCTTTCTTTTAGTTATCACAACCACTCCATATGGTAGATACTATTATTTTTTCTCATATACACAGGGAGAAACTGAGTAATAGATAAGTTAAGAAACATGTCAAAAATTGGCCAGCTAGAAGTGGTGGAGATGAAATTCAAACCCAGTAAGCCTTACTCCAAAATCCTTGATTTTAACATCTATATTCTTTCTACCATGTGCTAATTAGTTAGACTTTGTCCCTGCTATTTAAAGAAGTAGACATGACAAATGCATAAGCATAAGCCATGTGGTCAACATAGCAACTGGAAAACCATAATGTTGTTAATGTTGATGGTGGACACAAATAGGCATGTTGTTCAGGCATTTTAGAAAGGCATCAGTGCCATGGGAGCTCCAACAGGAATAATAAAAAAGAATAAAAATATCCACATGTCTGTAAACCCTATCAGTTATCAGCATGCAAATCACTTTGAACCCATTATCTTATAGTATAGTGAAGAACCCATAAGACAGTGGACAGATGATTGGTATCTCCATTCTAGAGACCTGTGGTCTACTGACCTTAAACTCAGGAAACTGATCCTAAAGTTATCTTGTCTGCTCTCTTTCTGTGTAACCTTAGGCAAAGTACTTCCCCCTATTAATAAGTCTTCACCTTAATAAAAATGAGAGTATAGACTACAAATTGCCCAAATTATACCAGACACAAATGGAAAACAAATCTAACAATAACCATTTAAAATATCAAAACAGTAGTTCAACACCACACTTTCAAAAAAGGGCACCAGGCCCAGATGGTTTTACAGGCAAGTTTTACCAAACTTTCAAGAAATAGTGCTATATACTGAATGTTTGCATCCCCTAAAATTCATATGTTGAAACCTAACCGCCAATGTGTTTGTATTTGGAGGTGGTACCTTTGGGAGGTGATTAGGTTATGAGGGCAGAGCCCTCATGAATGGGGCTAGCAATGTATAAAAGAGACCCCACAGGGCTTCCTCGCCCCTTCTGTCAGTGAAGACATAGAGAGAAGAAAACTATCTATGAGTCAGGATGTGATCTCTCACCAGACACTGATTCTGCTGGCACCTTGATCTTGGACTACCCAGGCTCTAGACTGTGAGAAATAATTTCTGTTATTTATAAGCAACCCAGGCTTTGATATTCTGTTATAGCAGCCTGAACTAAGATAAACAGTTAACCCCAACCTTATTCAGATTGTTATAAAGAATAAAAAAAGAGGAAGTTTGCATACTTTATTTGATGAGACAAGTATAATCTTGGTAACAAAATGAAGGGAACAAAAATGAGTACAACATGAAAAGAAATAATCTTGTAATTATTTATTTTTATAAATCCCAGAGAAAGCACTTGATAAGTATGGTCCAATATTACTATTATTAGCATTAGTATCATATAGACCAAGGTGTGAATCCCAGTTCCACCTGAAACAAGTTGCTAATCCTCTGAGCTTCAGCTTTCTTTGTCTATAACATAAGTGATATATAATGCTACTTAATTCAGAACATTATTATGCAGATTAAATAAGAGAATGTATGTAAATAATCCTTTTTTTTTAATTAAAAAAAATTTTAGAGACAGTATGTGAGTGGGGGGTGGAGGAGGGACAGGAGAAAGAGAATCCTAAGCAGACTCCATTCTCAGCATAGAGCCTGTCATGGATCCTGATCTTACAACCCTGAGATCATGACCTGAGCCAAAGCAAGAGTCAGATGCTCAACCAACTGAACCACCCAGGCACCCTGTGAATAATCCTTTTATGTTGCTTGTTAATCAACATTATATAAAATGATCTTTATAGTTTTGAAGTAGAAAAATATAAACAGAGCCACAAAAAATATGTATCTAAATTCAACTATATCAAAATGTAAAACTTTTGGTTTTTTATTCAATAGAATTGTAATTATAAAGACAGGCTAGAGCTGGAGACAATTCTTGCCATATGCATAACAGAAAATTATTATCCACAGTATATAAAAACTCTCTACAGATCAACAAGAAAAAGACAACTTAGTGTAAGAATGGGAGAAGGATGCAAACAGGCAATTCACACAAGGAACACAAGTTACTAATGAATATATGAAGAAATACACACTAGCTTTATTACCAGTTAGCATAGAAGTGCATATTAAAATGAGAGACTTTGTGTTATTCATCAGACTGACAAAAATTTTAAAGTTGGATAATTTCTAATATTGAGAAAGATATAAGAAAATGGAATCTCTAATCACTGCTAACAACTTAATTGGTAACGGTTATTTTAGGGAAAATTTTGCACATCAAGTATAATTACAAATGAGCCCAATTTATTATCCATAAATACCACTTCTAGTTATACATCTATGGAAAACTCTTGTGTATGTATGCAGGAAAAATGCACACATCTGTCCAGTTTATTGTTCATAATAGCAAAGAATTGGAAATAACCTAGATATTCACCAAGGGGGAATGGATCCATAAAATATGAATATTTCTATGCTGTAATATTTTATAACAGTTAAAGGAAGAAACCACAAGAATATGTATATCAAAATGGTGAATGTCAAAAACAGTACAGAGTAATAAATGCAATTTAGATAGAAAAAAAGATAAAACCAGCAGAAGACTTCCCACCTTAAAAGTACTGTAGAGTGGGAAAGAATGTGGGTATTTTTATGTCTGCATGTATCATCAATGCTCCCCAATTTGGTGGAATAGGAGACTGGGGATAACCTTATCAGGTGAAAGGTGTACAGTGTCCCTCTAGGGACCCTTCTTCCCCACCTGTGATAAGAGTTACTTGGTAAAGCCAGAAGAACTGCTAAACTGTGCCATCCTTTTCCCTCTGGCTAGGAACAAGGTAGAAGGAGGTATTTGTGGAAAAGCTGCTGAAATAACTCTCCCAACAGGCAATGCTATTACAAACAAGAGAACAAACAAAAAGCCTATTTTAGAAACCTTTATAGTTTGTTTGTTTGTTTGTTTATTTGACAGAGAGAGAGAGAAAGAGCACAAGCAGGGGGAGTGGCAGGCAGAGGGAGAAGTAGGCTCCCCGCTGAAAGCCCCGATGTGGGGCTCGATCCCAGGACCCTGGGACCATGACCTGAGCCAAAGACAGACACTTAACTTACTGAGCCACCCAGGCACCCCTGGAAAACCTTTATAAATAAAAGCATTTTGAATTGATGGTGATTTAAAAAAAATTGATTATACATTTTAAAATTTTGTTATTCTGCCATATTAGCTCACTTAATTTTTCTCAATTTGCTAGTATTTTACTACTACAATGAGATTGGCAGGGGAATGATTTTAGATAATAGTGAACTCTGATATCAGCATAGTCAGTCATAGGATAATTCACTTCCTGTCCTGCTGAGCAACCTTCTTTCAAGTTGAACCTCTGAAGGCTCTGCATAATCAGTAAGAATGACTAGAATCTGCAAATAGTGGTCTTCAACTCAAGCTCATTAAATTTAAGTTTCAATTTAGTGTATTTGCAGAGCTTTCCAGTCCTTAGTCCTTACCCACTGGGAAGAACTATGTTGGGAGAAAGAATTGGATTTAATTCCCCCAAAAGGAGGCATCTGAGTGAGGGGAAATATTAGCTAACAGTTTATTATTTTGTTGTAACTTTTTATTATATCGTTTCAAACTTATAGAAAAGTTGCAAGAAATAGTGTAAAGAACCTCTTATAGTGTTTCCCCAAGTTTACCAATTATTAACATTTCACCCCATCTGCTTTGTCATTTTCTCTCCATTTTTCATTCTAAATTGCTTGAGATTAGGTTGCAGGCACCACAGCCCTTTACCCCTAAACATTCCAGTGTGTATTTCCTAAGAAAAAGGATACTGTCTCACACAGCACAATTATCAAAGTTAGGAAATTTAACATGACTCAGTAACAAAACCCATATCCATTTTCAAATTTTGTCAATTGTTTCAACAAGGTCTTTTATGGTTAATTCTTTCTATCCATCCACCGTGGCCTCCCCTCACCAACCCCAATCCAGGATCCAATTCAGGACCCCAAGTGACACATCATTGTCATGTCCCTTTGGTTTCCTTTAACTCACAGCAATTTCTCAGTTTTTCTTTGTCTTTCATTAAACAAATAATGTAAATGCATTGTCCTCACCTGTATGGGCTGTAGCTCTGGCAAACAAGGAGAAAAATAGTCTCTTCACTTGCCCTCCCACTTCCTGCAGGGGCTGGCTGCTTTCTGTTTCTGGATAATCCACTGAAGGCACCATGTGTCTGCCACTCAGAACGAGGGCTGCCAGTCCCCCACTGGCTTCCCTGGAAACCAAGTCAGGTACACTACCTGTGGCTTCTCTTCCCACCAGGTCTCTGTGACCAGTCTCATTGACTTAAAGAGCTTGAAGTCCTTCCGGACCCTAAGAGCCCTGAGGCCCCTGCGAGCATTGTCTCAGTTCGAAGGAATGAAGGTACATTCTTCAGGCAGATGGGAGGAAGATCAAGCTGTCAGGGAGAGGTGGAAAAGCCAACTGCTCTTCTTGGGCTGGGCTTCCCTTAAATTGCCAAGCTTTTCCTGGGCTCCTTCCCATCCAATCCACTGCTTAGAATTTGAGAGATGGAGAAAAATTTAAGATATAGCATCCATTCTGTGGTAGCCAAGATGGGCTCTGGTTTCCTTTCAATCCTAGGGCAGGTGTCCCATAAGTCTGTAACACTGTCATAAAATGACATTTCTCAAGTGATCCTCAATGACAACAGAAAGGACCCATTATCTACGGAGCTGAAAGCAGGGCTTGTCGTAGGATGCAGGGTTGGGGGTTTGGAAGTAGAAAGTAAAGACAGAGCTCCAAGAGGTCCAGTCCCTCCCATCCTGAGATCCAGAGCTTGGTGAATCCCATGCATCTGTTATGTTTTTCTTCTGTTTTGTTTTTTTTTAAGGTGGTAGTCAATGCTCTCATAGGTGCCATACCTGCCATTCTGAATGTTTTGCTTGTCTGCCTCATTTTCTGGTTGATATTTTGTATCCTGGGAGTAAACTTCTTCTCTGGAAATTTTGGAAGATGCATTAATAGAACAGATATAAACTCAGTTATAAATTACAGCACTGTTGCAAGCAAAACTGAATGTGAAGGTGGAAATTTAACTTGGGTCACCCTTCCAGTCAACTTTGACAATGTGGGAATGGCTTACCTTGCCCTGCTGCAAGTGGTAAGTGCTGTTGGTATGTTTTTTACTGTGAGGAGAGAAACCTTAAAAGAAACATAAATCATTTCTCAGTTTAATAAAAACACAGTGAGTCCATTAAGATATAGAATCAAATCCCAATTCCCCATGTGGAAGCCAATGCCCTCTGGAATTGTTCCCCATTGAGCATCTCCAACTTTGCTGTCTACTGAGCCTCAACCTCCCAGCAATGCCCCTTTACATCTCACCCTATCTTGTATGGTGCCTTACTCTCCAGAGCTCCAGCCAAGGAGGACTGGAGCCTCAGATGCAAAACCACACCATTAGCAGCAGTTCTCTGTTGGAAGTCAGTCTGCTGGTCAAACCACAGTTGCCAGGTCTTAGGCAGATAGTGCAAACATGTAGCATCAGGAAAGCCTCAGCCAGGCTCTTTCCAGTAGTTGTTACACAGCCTCTCTAGAAACTTTTAAGGCAGAAATTTCCTTTTAAAAAAAACTTTTTATCTTGTAGAAATGAAGAAGAAAAAAAACCCCAAGACACCCATTTTTTAATTCCCTTCTGTTCTTTTAACCAGCCATTTTGTCCTGGATGTTCATTCCTGTCTATCTTATATACATCTGCCCAGTGGGTCTTGCTTGCTATTGTATGGCACTTGTCTGTTGATAGCAAGCCTATAATTATGTTCATGTTTATTTGCTTTTGTTACAGGCAACATTTAAGGGCTGGATGGATATTATGTATGCAGCTGTCGATTCCAGAGGGGTGAGCTTTTGTTCTACCATGTTCTAGAGTGCTAGGGTTAAATCAGGGATATCATGACTGCATAGACAGTCTAGAACTTCCCACATCATAGTTCCACCAGCCAGCGTTCTTTGCCTTGTTTTCTTGGGACAATGACTATGAAATAGGGACAAAAGAAGTTCTTATTCATCCTTCCATGATTATTACATCCTATCTTGCTCCAAAGTCCAGTTCTGTTTCCCCATAGTGACCAGGGAGAAACCTTTCAAGGAGTAGATGGAGCCAGAAACAATAGAATCACAGGATGCCTTGATTTTCCTCTCTTACTTCTTTTCCAAATGGGTATTCAGGCAGAAACCAAATTTCAAAAGGTAATAGCCCTGAACTGTGGGAAAACCTTACAGCTGGACTAGCGTCTGATAAGAGAGACCTTCCCATGGCTCCAGGCTCAGAGACTAAATGGGTTTCTGGTGATTGCCAACTGTAAAATTCTAGTTAAGTAAAAAGTAATCATGGATTCTGAAAGTTGGAAGAGTACTCAGCCATCTAGTCCATTTCTATGTCCCAGTTGGGAAAATCGAGAATTGGAAAGGAAGAGTGTTGCCCAAAACCATGGAGTAAGCAAATGATTGAATCAAGAATGGAATCAGCATTGTTTATTTTTTTCCTATAATCACACACATGTTGTTCTGTTTGAGAGTCTGCAGAGCCTGGCACATAGTAGGTATGTGAGCTGGTAGGGCAGTGGAGGTGGTATGAGAAGTGGGTTATTTTTTTTTAATGTAGGCTCCATGCCCACTGTGGAGCCAAATGTGGGGCTTGAACTCATGACCCTGAGATCAAGACTTGAGCTGAGATCAAGAGTCAGATGCTTAACTGACCGAGCTACCCATGCATGCCAAGAAATGTAGTAGTAGTAGTAGAGGCAATTTATAACAAAGACAGTATTTTAAAATTTTAATGTGCTTTTTTTTTTTTTTTTTTGCCTTTTGAATATATGACCTTCATTTTGGTTTAACTTAGACATCCTTGTGCCTTGAAGTGGAGATGGGAGATGGGGAGGAAATCTTATGCAGGAAGAGGTGTGTGGCTTACATGTTCCCTGAATGAATGATAGATGGGTGGAGGTGTGTGGAGGGATGCCCATCCTGATGCTGGTCCTGGAACATTATGGCTGGTGTGTATGTACTGGCTTCTAGCATGATGATGCCCTTGTCTGTGTAGTCACAGACAATCTTGCTGGTCTCAAATATTGGTGAAACCATGGGCCTTTCTCCCCATTTAATTCCTCCTGGTCTCAAACACTGACTCTATGCCATGTCCTCTACATGGTCCCCTGACCCAGCAGTCTACTCCCATCTCTTGCCAAAAGCCCATCATGGCAGGCCTATGGCTATCGATTCCATGTCCAAGCCTCATGAAAACCGAAAAATTTGAGACTCTCTCTGTCTAATTATGCTACTCTAACCTCTTAACTCATCCTGCCTGTGCAGTGTATCCAAGGCCTTCCCAGCAGCAGCTTCCTCTTAGAAAAATACAGAATTTGAGCAAGAATATCCTCTTTGTACCCCCATGTTCTCTTCAATTTACTGAATCCCAAGTCCCTTCTCCAAACCCAAAGAGGGTGAGTCAGGACACACATCTCAAGGCTCTGATGTTCTCTCTCTCTCTCTTTTTCTGACAATTCCCTAGGTACAACAGGGGTGATCTTTTGTCCTTTCCTCTTCCTCTTCTTATCTGAACCTCTCTTTGCAGGACTGTTAGCCTGCTATATAATCTTATTTTATTTTTTATATTATTTTTTAAGATTTTATTTATTTATTTGACAGAGGGAGACACAGTGAGAGAGGGAACACAAGCAGGGGGAGTGGGTGAGGGAGAAGCAGGCTTTCCGTGGAGCAGGGAGCCTGATGTGGGGCTCGATCCCAGGACCCTGAGATCATGACCTGAGCCGAAGGCAGACGCTTAACAACTGAGCCATCCAGGTGCCCCTATAATCTTATTTTAAATATCAGATGCTGATAGTGATTCTTTCTTTCCATTGTATCATTTCTGTACTAATTCCTACCCCTAGTTCAAACAAACGGACATCTCAAGCCAACTGGGACTAAGGTCATGTACTCTTCAAGACAAAAGACAAAAATGTTTTCAAATATTACCTTCATTACATTAGTCTATATGGTGGGTGTTGAATAACAAATATCATAAAAACATTCAACAGGTGACAGAGCTATCAACACTCATACCTATATCTTTGAATGTGATCTGGAGAAAGAAAAGAGAAATTGTCCTGCCACCTATGTCCAAAGTGTATAAAGCCAACGACAATGTAAAGAACTTGTATGAAAGAGATTTTGGATGCTTTTGGTCATACTTTGAGTTGGGGGAACTTGGTTGTAGTCCATTTTTGTGTCTGTTCTATAGCTTGACTATTCATTCACTCATCCATCCATCCATCCAAACATTCATTCAATGTGTACTGAGAATCTACATGTCACAAAGTATTCTAGGACCTAGGAATTCAAGAGTGACAGGACACAAACACAGACCAAATACAACAGTGGGCTCTAATATGAAGGATGTTATCATTCATCAAGAGTTGGTAGTTAGTCACCGTGCCTGATGGGACTGTGCCCCTTCTCCAGTGGCCTTATCTCCAGTCTGGCTCCTTCCAGTTATGTGTCCATATAGACATCCTAGACACCCTCTCAAAGGACACATGTGATCATGCCACTCCCCTCTCTTACAATCCTTTCATGATTCTCCATTGCTTAGAAGAAAAAGTCTAACCCTCTTGTCACATGCCCTCCCATTGCATGGTACTAGTCAGGCTCCTCTAGGGGAAACTAAAAGAGGGTTTCCTTGCAGGGGCCATGGCTGTTCAGGAACCCGAGTAGTTAATGTTACTGCTGAGAAACACTTTGGTCTTCTAGATAAGCCAGTTAAGATGGCTTATAATTTTCTCCAGTAATTGTTTTCTTTTCTTGTTTAAAAAATCCCTAACAGAAAGATCTACAGCCAGGGTTTGAGGAGAAACCAGAAAACTACCTTTTCTTCGTGGTTTTTATCATCTTTGGTTCATTCTTTACGCTGAATCTTTTTATTGGTGTTATTATTGACAACTTCAACCAACAGCAGAAAAAGATAAGTATGGGGGTTGTCCTGATTTGGTATTTTCACCTCTCTTTTCCAAAGGGCTTGGATGGAACACAGTTCTAATCTAGATTGCTGTGCAAAGTAACGTTTATCATCTGTATGGGAACAAAGACACCTGGAGAAGATTCTTGAAGATATGGCTGAAAAGAGACTGAGAACAGCTGGGTTTTATTAAATCATTGTTTTTACTTTCCATTCTACCTTCTTAAATGGAGGGCATTGTTAAACCCCAACAGAAAAACAAGTACCAGGATTAGTATTTATGACACTATAGTAATATTTTAGTAACCTTTCAAGTGTACCTTGTTATCCAGGATAAAAAGAAAAACTCTTCTCTTCCAGCAAACTTGTGTCCTGACTTCCAGCACGTAAGTCTAAGCAGATTTATTGAACTTGGAAAGATGTTTGGGGAAGCAGCAGGTTTTTTTAGTGAGATTTTTTTCTTCATGCATTATAATAAACAGATGTTTATTTTTTTCTGATTCTTTAATTCACAGGGGATCTGTAGTAAATGTGGAAAATAAAGATTAAAAAAAATTTAAACCACTCATAAGGTGACCATCAAATGATAACAATTTTAGATTAAGCTTCATCATTTTGACATAATCTCTTCCAGTTACTTTCTCACTGAATATGTATGTATTCCTTGTACATGGTTGAGATTACATGATACTTTTAATTTTGTAGCTTCCCCTCCTCCCCATGGGTTATGAGCCCATGTGATGAAATCATCTTTGTTATAAGAATTTTTCAGAGCTAAATTGCATCCCATTATTATGGATAAATAATAATTTATCTTAATTATTCCCTTATTTTTTGGACATTTAGATCATTTCCAAATTTCTTGCTCTTTTAAAACAATCATGAACATTCCTGAAATTCTCTGTGTATCAGCAATTATTTCTTCAAGATAAGTTTCTAGAATTTAAGGCATTAAAGATATATTGTCAAATAACCTTTCAGAACTGCTGTGCTAGGTACTCTTCTTTTGCAAGATGTAAATATGCCTATTTGCTCTGTTCTCACCATTCTTATTTTTATAATTTTTATTATCTTTTCCAGCTTGTTGGTAAAAGTGTTATCTCATTGTTTTATATTCATTTATTTGGTCATTTGTGAGATTATACACTTTTTCACAGATTGATGGCTGTAAGTATTTCTCCCTTTGTCTCTTTTTTAAAGTTGAGATTGTTATCTTTTTCTTATGTTTTTAAGTAGTAAGTCTAATTTGTGACTTCTTATATTTCTATAATGACAATTTTTATTTATAGACATTTAGTGTTTTTATGGAGTCAGATTCCCAATCTTGTCCTTTTTGGCTTCTTCTCTTGCATGTAGGAACTGAATCCCAAAATCCTAAAATAGGATAACTAAAAATTCACCTTTGGTTTTCCTAGTTGTTTTTATGGCTCTTTTTAATTTTTTTTGAACTCTTGCAATCTATCCAAGATGTATCCTGATACTGATCAGCCTTCTTAGTGTCTGCTGGGAGAGTCACTCATTGTCTTTCTGTAACTACATTGCTGCTGTTATTTGGAAGTGTGCTGTGTAGAGTCACCTTTGTAATATGCAGCTTGATTGCAATCAATCCCTGCAATTTGGATGTTAGGCCTTGTGATTTTAGATGGAAGCTTACATTTGAAATCACTGTTTTGATCAGGCCATAGTATTTTGTTTTGTTTTGCTTTACTTTTTATTACAGAAAATTTCCACCATGCACAAGAGTATACTAAAATGAACCTACAAGACCCATCACCCAACACGTTTATTGACTTAAGAACATATTTATGGCATCTATGCCCTTATCCAATCCTGTCACCAGATTTTTTAATAGGGCAGGTGACATCACACTGTTTCACCCACATATATTTCAAAACATATCTCTTTTTAAAGATAACCACAATTCCTTGGGCGCCTGGGTGGCTCAGCCGTTTAGTGTCTGCCTTCGGCTCAGGTCATGATCCCAGGGTCCTGGGATCGAGCCCTGCATCGGGCTCCTTGCTCAGCAGGGAAGCCTGCTTCTCCCTCTCCCACTCCCCCTGCTTGTGTTCCCTCTCTCGCTGTCTCTCTCTCTCTGTCAAAAAATAAATAAAAATCTAAAAAAAAAAAATTTTTTAAATTAAAAAAAAAAAGATAACCACAATTCCATTACCACACCTAAGAAGTTTAACATGAATTCTCTAAATCTGTCAAATATCCAGTCAACATTCAAATTTCCTTGATTCTTTATTTTCTTAAAATATTTATTCATTAACTAATTATCTGATCAATTGATACTCTTTTGAGGTCAGGATTAAAATCAGGTCCTCCCATCTGACAGATTCCTTGCTCTCTAGAATGACAAGATATTCCAGGACTAAATCATACTTTTGTGCCAGATCAAGAATCAACCATTTCTCTAAGGAGTTCTGTTTTTTTGGTGGGGGGGGGAGGTGGTATTCTGAGATCACAACCCGAAATGCACATTGTCATTGCTTCAATGCTTTTTCAGTGGACAGAGCTACTTCAAATTTAGGACTTCAAGGGAATGTATGTGGAAATATGAATACTGTTCATTCAAGTTCAGAACTACAAGGTTTTCACTTAACTTCTTCTCTAATAATAATGTGTATCTCCTCTTTTCCACACTGAAAAAATTGATTCTCATGGGCACAGGAAATAATAGAATTAAAATTTTCCATAATTACTCATTTTTGTTTTATCCCCTAAAACACACATAGGACAGTCTCAGAATAATAGTATTAATACACATTGCTGTGATGAATGTAATTACTGAAGACACTTGTATCTGCCAGGCATCCTGGAACAACCTGGTTAACTTCTAGGGCTGCATTTTTTTTTTTCACAAAATTTTTTTACTGTGGTACAATATATATAACATGAAATTTACCACCTTAACCATTTTTCATGTACATTTCAGTGGGATTAAATACATTCATAATGTTGTGTAACCATCACCACTATCCATCCCCATAACTCTTTTCATCTTGTAAAACTGAAACTCTATACCTAATTAGACAGTAACTCCCCATTCTCCTTCCCCCTAGCCCTTGGCAGCCACCATTCTACTGTTGCTATGAATTTGACTCTTCTAAGTATCTCATATAAATGGAATCATACAGTATTTGTCTTTTTGTGATTATTTCACTTAGCATAATGTTTTCAAGGTTCATCCATGTTGTAGCATATTTCTGAATTCCCTTCCTTTTTAAGGCTGAATAATATTCCATTGTATGTATATACCACATTTTGCTCATACATTCATCTGTTGATGGACACTTGGGTTGCTTCCACATTTTAGCTATTGTGAATAAAGCTGCTATGAATATGAGTGTTCAAATATCTCTTTGGAACCCTGCTTTCAATTCTTTTGGGTATACATCCAGAAGTGGAATTGCTGGATCATATGGTAATTCTATTTTTTAATTTTTTGAGGAACCACTGTATTGTTTTCCACAGAAGCTACCATTTTACATTCCCACCAACAGTGTAATTCTGATTTCTCTTCATGCTCACCAATGCTTGTCTTCTCTTTTTGTGATAGTAGCCATCCTAATGGGTGTGAGGTGGTACCTCATTTTGGTTTTTGTTTGCATTTCCGTAATGACTAGTGATATTGAGTGTTTTTTCATATGCTTATTGGCTATTTGTATATCTTCTTTAGAGAGATGTCTATTCAAGTCCTTTGCCAGTTTTTGAATTGGATTGTTTTATTTATTTATTTATTTTGAGTGTAATTGACACATGATATTATATTACTTTAAGGTGTACCACATAGTTATTTGACAAGTTTATATGTTATGCCATGATCATCACAAGTGTTGCTATCATCTGTCACCATACAACACTATTAACAATATCACTGACTGTATCCTTATATTGTGCCTTTTGTTCCCATGATTTATTCATTCCATAACTGGAAGACTGTACTTCCCACTCCGCTCAACCATTTTACCCATCCCCCATCTCCGTCCCCTCTGACAACCATCTGTTGTTCTCTGTATTTGTAGGCCTGGTTCTGCTTTTTGTCTGTTTATTTATTTGTTTTTTAGATTCCACATATGAGTGAAATCATATGGTATTTGTCTTTCTCAGTCTGACTTATTTCACTTAGCATAATACCCTTTAGGTCCATCCATGTCTCAAATGGCATGAACTCATCCTTTTTTATGGTTGCATAATATTTCTGTGTGTGTGTGTGTGTGTGTGTGTACAGGAGTTCACATGCATGTGCACACACACATGTGTACCACATCTTCCTTATCCATTCAGCCATCAGTGGACACTTAGGTTTCTTTCATGTATTGGCTATAATAAATAAGGCTAACAATAAATATAGGGGTGCATATATCTTTTCAAATTAGTGTTTTCATTTTCTTTGGGTAAATACCCAGTAGTAGAATTACTGGATTGTATGATATTTCTATTTTTAATTTTTTGAGGAACCTCCATACTGTTTTCCACAGTGACTAAATCATTTTGCATTCCCACCAGTAGTGCGTGAGGGGTTCTTTTTCTCCACATTCTTGGCAACACTTGTTGTTTTCTGTGTTTTTGATTTTAGCCATTCTGGCAGGTGTGAGGTGACATCTTATTGTAGTTTTCATTTGTATTTCCCTGATGATTAGTGATGTTGAGCACTTTTTCATGTATCGATTGGCCATTTATATGTCTTCTTT
This sequence comes from Mirounga angustirostris, assembly GCF_029215605.1. NCBI lineage: Eukaryota > Metazoa > Chordata > Mammalia > Carnivora > Phocidae > Mirounga > Mirounga angustirostris. Next base: position 148,702,988 of record NW_026991709.1, read on the forward strand.
GGAAAAAGACATATTAGGACCTCTGCCCATTTTTTAATTGGATTGTTGAGTTGTATAAGTTATATATTTTGGATATTTACCCCTTATTGGATATATCATTTACAAATATCTTCTCCCATTTAGTAAGTTGCCTTTTTGTTTTGTTGATCATTTCATTCACTGTGAAAAAGCTTTTTATTTTGATGTAGTCCTGATAACTTGTTTTTGCTTTTGTTTCCTTTGCCTCGGGAGACATCTCTAGAAAAATGTTGACAAAATTCAACAGTCATTCATGATAAAACTCTTAACAAAGTGGGTGTAGGGGGAACATACCTCAACATAATAAAGGCCATATATGAAAAACCCATGGCTGACATCATACTCAGTGGGAAAAAACTGAGAGCCTTTCCTCCAAGATCAGGAACAAGACAAGGATGTCCACTCTTGGCACTTTTATTCAACATAGTACTGGAGGTCCTAGCCACAACAATCAGACGAGAAAAATAAATGAGTCATCCATATTGCTAAAGAAGTTACACCATCACTATTTGCAGATGACATGATACTATACATACAAAATCCTAAAGACTCCACCAAAAAACTACTAGAAGTAATAAATGAGTTAAGTAAAGCTGCAAGACACAAAATTAATACCCAGAAATTGGTAGCATTTCTATACACTAATAATGAAGTAGCAGAAAGAGAAACTAAGAAAACAATTCCATTTAGAATTGTACTTAAAAGAATAAAATACCTAGGAATAAATTTAACCAAAGAGGTGAAAGACCTATACTCTGAAAACTAAAACACTGATGAAAGAAATTGAAGATGACACAAACAAATGGAAAGATATTCCATGCTCGTGGATTAGAAGAATTGATATTGTTTAAATGTCCATACTACCCAAAGCAATCTACAGATTCAATGCAATCCCTATCAAAATACCAGCAGCATTTTTCACAGAGCTAGAACAAATAACACTAAAATTTGTATGGAACCACAAAAGACCCTGAATAATCAAAGCAATCTTGAGAAAAGAAGAACAAAGCTGGAGGTATCACAGTTCCAGATTTTAAGATATACTACAAGGCCGTAATAATCAAAACAGTATGGTGCTGGCACAAAAATAGACACATAGATCAATGGAACAGAATAGAGAGGACAGAAATAAACTCATACTTACATAGTGAATTAATCTATGACAAAGGAGGCAAGAATGTAAAATGGGTAAAGAGCATTCTCTTCAATAAATGGTGCTGGGAAACTGGACAACTACCTGTAAAAGAATGAAACTGAATCACTTTCTAACACCATATACAAAAATAAACTCAAAATGGATTAAAGACCTAAATGTGAAACCTGAAACCATGAACATTCTAGAAGAGAACACAGATAATAATTTCTCTGACATTGGCTGTTTTTGTTGTTGTTGTTTTAAATTTTAGGAGTTTTCCATATATTCTGATTAATCCCTTATCAGATATATGATATATAAATATTTTTCCCCATTCTGTGGGTTGCATTTTTACTCCATTGATAGTATCTTTTGATGCACATAATTTAAAAATTTTTATGAAGTCCAATTTGTCTATTTTTTCTTTTGTTATCTGTGCCTTTGGTATCCTATGCAAGAAATCATTGCCAGATCTAGTCTTATGAAGCTTTTGCCCTATGTTTTCTTCAAAGAGTTTTGTTGTTTTAGATCTTACATTTATGTCTTTGATGTATTTTGAGCTATTTTTATGTATGGTGTTAAGTAAGAATTTAACTTTATTCTTTTGCATGTGGATATCCAGTTTCCCTAGGACCGTTGTTGAAAAGATGATCCTAGGGATGTATATTTTTGGTCCATACTGGTAGTGGTGAAAATTTAAATCCCACACCACCATCAAGGCAGGCCCAGATTCCCAGATTCTCAGGGAAGACTGGGTTTTTACCCATAGTCCAGACTAAGACAGTTTCCTACTTGTATTCCACTGCCTATTGACAGATTCTGTTTTTTTCTTCACGCTTTCATCGGCAGCACTTAAGGAATCTTGGATTCATGCAGGGACCTTGGCATAAACCTTTTCCCCATGACTCCCTTGTAGTTATTAAGGCCCAAGATTCTAGTTTTTACAGAGATTAGCAAATGCTCTTAGGCCAGTAGTGGCTTCAGGCTAATTTGCTACTCTTTGATCATTGTTGATTTTCAGACCCCAGAGATTTTCCTTACTTTTGTGCAAGTTTAGCTATACATTTTAAAAGAATTCTGTCATAATTTACCCAGCATTTCTAGATATTTTACTTCCTCCTAAAGTTTCCAGAAATGAAAATTCTTGTTCATATTTCTATTTGTTCTTGCTCAAAAGTGAAAACATTTAAAGCTCTCTAGTTCTTTTTTCTCTGAGAATGGGTCTGGAAAATTTTATTAATAGCAATATATGCATTCATTCATTTATTTAAGAGAATTTTAATTGCCATTTGGTGAGATTTTTGTTTAAATTTTTGTTACTAATATCTACTTTTCTTGCATTGTGATTTGATTTATGCAACCTAAAATATACTCAATTTTTTAAAGATGTGGATGTTTGCAAAGAGTATGTAATCTTTGTTCATATTCTAAAAAGTAAGATATAGCTTATAAAAGTAGCATTTTTTCCTTTCCTTAATTTAAATCTTGTTTCAGCCCTCCTATAGAGTCCAGCCTCTTTTGCTTCCCAGTGGAATTTTAGGAATTGTTGATAGAATGTAATATAACTTTGAAACTATTTCTGAAAATTCAGAACTTGTTTCCAAAAAAACCTGTTAATGATAATTAGCTCTCATCTTCTCCAAATACTTAGGTGATGAAGACATTTTTATGACAGAAGAACAGAAGAAATACTATAATGCAATGAAAAAATTAGGATCCAAAAAACCTCAAAAGCCCATTCCAAGACCTCTGGTGAGAGCAACTGATTCATTCTAAATACATAGATCCATTAAGTGGTCTTGAGCTCAGATGTCTGCAGTGCTGTTCTTTATTTTTTAAGTTTACAGACATTATCTAAGAACTCAACAAAGACCCAGATACACTGGTGTCTGGTTCAAGTCTTTAGGAAAATTAGACATTCAAATTCAATAATAAGAACTTGAGCAACAACTTTCATTTGCTTTTTAGTGAGCACAAAATAGGTGCTTAGTATATACTCATTGCAATGATGTAAACTTAATAGTTTGTTTTAACTAAATCTTTTTTTAAAATTTAAAGTCCAGTATAGTTAACATACAGTGTTATATTAGTTCCAGGTGTACAATGTAGTGATTCAGCACTTCCATACGTAACCCAGGGCTCATCATGACAGGTGCACTCCTTAATCCTCCCCAACCACGTCCCCTCTGGTAACCATCACTTCTCTATAGTTAAGAGTCTGTCTCTTGGTTTGCCTCTCTCTTTTTTGCCCCGTTGTTCATTTGTTTTGTTTCTTAAATTCCACATATGAGTGAAATCATATGCCATTTGCCTTTCTCTGACTTATTTCACTTAGCATTATTCTCTCTAGCTCCATCCAGGTCATTGCAAATGGCAAGATAGCATACTTTTTATGGCTGAATAATATTCCTTTGTATATATACCACATCTTCTTTACCCATTCATCAGTTGATGGACACTTGGGCTGTTTCCATAATTTGGCTATTGTAGATAATGCTGCTATAAGTATCGGGGGGAATGTATCCCTCTGAATTAGTATTTTTGTATTATTTGGGTAAATACCCAGTAGTGTGATGGCTGGATCTTAGGTAGTTCTATTTTTGGGTTTTTGAGGAAACCCCATACTGTTTTCCACCAGTTTGTATTCCCACCAACAGTACATGAGTGGTCCTTTTTCCCCACATCCTCACCTACACCCATTGTTTCTTATGTTGTTAATTTTAGCCATTCTGACAGGTGTGAGGTGATATCTCATTATAGTTTTGACTAAATATTGACCAATTTAAAATGCATTTATAATATCTTTTTCCAGCCTTTTCTGGTGTGAAGTCTAGGTCATGCAAACTGGCTTCCACTTCATCAATATTTATCATAAAATTTCTATATCAGGACTTGACAAAAAAAGGGACAGATAGTAAATATTGTAGGCTTTGCAGGCCACATGGTCTCTGCCACCACTATTCAGCTCTGCCATATAACACAAAAGCAGCCATAGATAGTATAGAACAATGTGCATAGCTGTGCTCTAGTGCAACTTGATTTATAGACACTAAAACTTGGATTTCTATAATTTTCACATGTCAAAATTTTATTTTCCTTTTCAGTTCTTTCCCCAACATTAAAAAATGTAAAATCATAGGCTATACAAAAACCAGTAGTGGGCCAGATCTGGCCTACAGGATATAGTTTGCTGACCTTTGCTCTTGATGAATCTTGCTTTATCAGGTACTCCAGAGCTGTCTAACTGAGGAGCTGGAACCTGAACGCATCAGATTATAAAGTAATATGCTAGGCATAGTTGGTAGGTCTGACAAGTAAGTTTGAAGGTTTTCAAGGCAGGGAGGGTCAATAGGAAAGTTCAGGAAAGTAGTATGGGAGAAGGGCTTGATATCCGAAGCATGTATAGGATTTAGAGATTTTCATTTGAACACGAGACCCCAAATTATCAAAGGTATGTTTAGTTTACTGCTATTCCCATGACTCAGAAAAGAGCCTGGCTTAAAGTGTATTCTCAGTAATTATTATTTGAATGAAAGAGTATGTTTTAGGGTACACACAGAGTCTATCCCACTAGGATTAAATATTTGTGTTGCACTAAAAATATCTGGGAATGTTAGGGCAAAGTGTTTAGAATTTATACAATGAAGAATTTTTTACTGAGAGGTTAATAAGACAATTGTATCTGGAGAGGTTCTTATTTGAACTTGAGCCAACAAAAAAGACAAAGAGAATTTTTATTTACATGTGCATGCTGTGCAACCACTGACTCAATACCAGTTGGTCCTAGATTTGAAATTAACTAAAAGAGTCATGAGACACAATAGGTTCCCACATATTTAGCCATTTATTTCATAAAGAATATGAATCAAAAGGCAGCACATAGCCAAACAGAAGTTGCAATGACACAGCTGCAGCTTCGAGGCCTCTCCCCTGCACTGGGCATGTTAAGCTGCAAGGGATGAGTTTCAGGTGGGCAAGGACTACTTTATCCAAGGCAAGCTTCTACCTCCATGCTTTAACTATGTCTTCTGGCATGTTCATCACATGGTTCATTTGGAAATAGGTGTCATGCCATAGCCCTCCCTGTGTAGCTACAGCTTACCAGTCAGGGCTTCACAAGGAGTAACTCCAACAAGCAGGTATCATCTCCCCAGTTATGTATCACATTTACCTTAACTGCTATATTCCAGAGAGCACTGTTGCATGAGATAAATACATATTCCAGATGTCCCTAGTTTGAGTTAAGATTTTCAAATCAGCTGTTAACCCTAAACTTTATCTCCCCACAGACTTTTTTTAATCTCTAAAATCTAAATACTATTTTTGACCTTTGGAACAAATAAATAGCAATTGCATGGGGTTGCGGGGGAGTCTAGCTGTTTTAACCTGAGCAGTGATGCATTTTATTTTTAACAGTAGAGGAAGGGATCTGGAATCATTTCTGATTCTTTCTGAACCATCCACACAGATGATACTGAGGTGAAGGATTCACTGTACATTCTAAAGTGATATCGAATGCTTTTTGATATCTACCAGTTTAGGTAACTTGTATTCTTGATCTCTGTTTCTCTAAATACTGGAGTTAAACTATTAGGCCTAGGCTTACTCTCCCTCACTGTTGTTCTTGCCAATCACTGTGATTCCCTGGAGAGCACTCTTAAAAGTATCTTTTTCCAGGTCCTTTCTGACTTCCTAGAAGTGTTCTCACACAGCAAATGCAATTGACTTTCAAGTTTCTTCTCCAGACTCCTTGATAAAAGTTTTAATGATTCTGGGACAAAATTTCAAAGACACCAACTTAAATGTAGTATCCCTCCAGTGCTGTCCCTATCCTCTTTCTTCTCATGGTCCTTGCTCTCCCTGACCAATATCGTCCACTCTCATGGTTTTAATTAATGTCAGTATTGGTGCCATTGAACTCCACATCTGCATTCCAGCTCTGCACCTGAGCTCCAAACCCATACCTTTACCTGCCCAAGGTCCTCAGATTCCCCACTGGCCCCTCGAATTCAGTATTCTCAGGACAGATCTTATCATTTCCCTCCAAAGTGCCTCATTCTCTGTTCTCTTGAATGGCTCCACCAACCAGAACGATAGCCTCAACCTATCATTTCCCCATAGTCACCTCCATTCAAACTCTTACTCCTTCTGCATCTACTTCCATATTAGCTCTTAAACCTAAATGCTTATATCTCTCTCCACTATTACCACCACAAACCAACATCATCTTTTGTCTGATTTCCGTAAGAGATACCTAGGGTTCTAAAAATGATTCTCAGGAGTTTATGAGTTTTCTAAATAGACTAGTGTATGTATATTTCAATTAGATGATAATATGATATAAAATACCTTAATGTATACATATATTGTAAAACAACCCATTTACAGTCAAGAATACCATACAATATTCATGTCTGAGTTTGTGTTTAAGAATAGTTTTCCACTAAGTAAAGAGAAGTAGTGCTTCACAGCTGTTAGATTACAGAAAATATAGTGAGACAATTGAGTCATTTCACTGTACGTGGTGGATTAGGCATGCAAACTTGAGCTAGAACCTGAACCAGAGTAATTAACATATACTTACTTTGTGAGTAGTATGACCATCTATGTACCAACCAATATATAAGTTCACCATCAATAATAAAATGAAATAATCAATTTTTCTATTTCTGTTTTTAGTAATCATTACATCACAATCCCATTTATCTAGGCTTATTTTCAAGTGAACCATATTTAGAAAATTGGCGTTCAAGAACTGCTTGAATACAGAGTTTTGGTTAAGTATACTTAGGTCTGATCATTCTGAATTAACAAGTGGAGGCTTGGAGATGTTAATTCCATTTCGTCCAACATAATTATGTGAGTAGGTATTCTCTGCATTAATATTATTGAAGCCCATATAAAGAAACAGATGAAATATAGAAACTGAAGTTCATCTTTTTATTATTAAATCCAACAGGAGCTGTTTTATTTCAGCAAAACATCATCCATCACATTAAAGTTATGTCATTACCAAACGTTTTTTTCGTTTTAAAATGGAATTAAAGCTATAAGCTTACAACTTCAAAAACAGTTACATAATTAAATTTAAATGAAAATGTAAATGCAAGAATTTCTTGTTATTTAAAACGGGTGTGCATTTTTTAAGAAACTGCTTCAATTGTAAGAGAGGACAAATTCTGTTGTATGTGCCTTTTTTGTGTATGTGATTTCATTCTTACAATGCAAAATGATCTAAGATTCCTTTTTTCTTTTCCGTCTCAGAATAAATGCCAAGGTCTCGTGTTTGACCTAGTCACAAGCCAGGTCTTTGACATCATCATCATCATCCTCATTTTCCTCAACATGGTTAGCATGATGGCTGAATCAGATGACCAGTCTGAAGCCACGAAACTCATCCTTGAGCGTCTCAACCTGGCCTTTGTGGTCATCTTTACAATTGAGTGTCTCACCAAAATCTTTGCTTTGAGGCAATACTACTTCACCATTGGCTGGAATTTATTTGACTGTGTGATTGTGGTTCTTTCTATCGTTAGTAAGTAATATCAGAAACCCAAGGGGCTTTAATCTGAGAGCTAGAAGTAAATCTTACCATTTGGAAGTATGTCCAAACTATCCACAAAGCAACAAATTAGGCTTAATGTGGTTTCTGAAAAAATAAACAGGTGTATTGATGCCATTCTCTACTGGGAAGTTGCTAGGAGATACAGAGCAATTTTCATCCCCTTGACTGTTTACACTACTGAAATAGAGTTAAACAATTGTGTGGATCCATTTATTCAATGGAGATAGACAAAACTAAGATGACCTTAAAGTGTTTGTGGGGATACCTGGTATATCCAGGTAACTGAGTCAAAGGTCTACCTTTCATGGGCAACTATAAACTCTCATGAGCATCTTTTAGTCTTAAGGATTTGGTACTTAGTTCCCATGGTTTTCTTTAGTTCAGAAATCCATGTGGATATCAGATCACAATTATTGCGCCCCTGTGACATTGCTAGGTCTTCTCTCACCTCCTATATAGGACCTCCATGGCCCAGCCTAGACTGGGTTTCCAAGAGTGTGTCATGAGGGCAAGCAATGCTTTCTCTCTATTCTGTATCCCATGTTAACTTAAACCACAGCATGAACTATGCTTGTCTCAACTGCTTGGACCCCATTCACCAACCAGTCTTGCTCTATAATCAGTATATTTTTCTTAACATAGGCAGGATTAACTATAAGATTTGTGGAAGAAGAATAGAGAAAAAAAGGGTTGTTGCCATATACCTTTTTTATAACACACACACACATCAACTTTGAAATTAAATTCTTCATGGCTAAATCATAAGAGTTTACACTCTGGGTTTTTGCAGTTTGCTTTGAACTAAACCGATAATTTGACTTTTTACAATTGTGTGCAACCACCCAGGGGCCATTCCCATAGTTCAAAAAACAATGAAGACAATGAAAACTGATTTCACAAGTGGAAGATTTTGTACTATTTCAGAAAGAATGTGTTAAACAGATATGTGAGATCAAAATATTTTGGTTCCTGTCACTACAGCAGCAATGCAGATGTTTCCAAGAACAAGAAAATGGTACAGTTCATAGTCTGTTCTGGTTTCTAAGCCATGAAGTTTATGTAGATAAAGTTTAGAAATAGATCCTTCCACACACCTCCAGTGAAATAGACTGCTAATCTTTATCGGTCAATTCCAATTCCAAGTCCTGGTGAAATTGACAGCAGCAATAAGGTCAGGAAAATGATGGTAGAATGACTCTGGCACAGCCCTCTGAGAACTTGAAGAACCCCTTCCTCCAATATGCAGAGAGCAGCTCATTTTTCCACTACTTACTGAACTCCTTCCAGGCAGGGCTAGCCAGCATGCAGGTTGTGGAAATATCTCTTACTTCTGTCTTTTGAACAACTGCTAGGCAATTGCAGTTATACAGCAGAGCACTGGATAGCATTTTGCTCCAGTGGATGAGAAAATCCACACATTGAGCCAAATCCTACTCACCAACGTGGGCAGCATTTTATACACCTTTGCCAGTAGATCTGCCACCCAACACTAAGCCTCTACACTTTCCCAAGGTCTTTCCTAAGCTTTTAGAGAAATACAAAATGAGTATGAGTCAAAGTGAATCCTTCTCTAGGAGTTAACAATGCGGTTTAAGTATTAAGACTTACTTACCTTAGAGAGTCAGAAAAAGAGGAAACTGTACACCAAATCCCATGGTACGCAAAAGAACTGAGCTCAAATAAAGGACAGATTACTGTGGGCTCCTATTAGTCAAAGAAATATTTGTGAAGGAGGTAGCCTTAAAGGGTGGACCTTCTTCAGTTGTTGTTAAGTTGGAACTTAATAAATCTACATCTCACTAGATTTGGCTGTCCAATTAACATATGAATTCAACTTCGTTGGCGCAATTGGGCAGTTGGTGAAATATATTATGAACTAGTTCTCTTTAGTCATTAGGGGATAGCAGACAATTTTGGCTGCCCATCACCCCTAATGCCTTTGAGGACCCCCCCCACCCAGAGCAAGAGCAAGGCCATGTCTACACAACGCAAGCATGTTCCAGCCATTCTATAATATTTGGACCAAAATGTGAATTATTTCAAATCTTGTATCAGTTGCTTACAGAATAGGCAATGAGAGAACAGGATGACATTTTAGGCCAAATAATCAGCTGTTTGCAGAAAACTTTGCTCGAGATGCTATTTTTGGAGGCATCTATAACAATAAGGAAAGTATCTCCAACTTAATCCCTTAAGCTTTTTGAGTGGATCTCGGGAGTCCTTCCTTGGGATGAGCATATTGACAAATATGAGAGCTCCATGGCAAGTTCCACCCAGAGTTGAGCATCCCAACACCACCATCTCCCTCCAGCCCTGTCCTGTCCTCACCTGTAGGAGGCTGTGTTCAAATTCCCCTATGCAAATAAAACCCTGCCTTTTTAAGGAGCTTTGGGGTTAGAAGTTCCACAATTTCCACTGAAAGCTCAGGCTTAAGTCAACCATCAATCAGTATCAGAAGTTTCTCCTTATGCTAATCTGAAGGACTCCATCCATAGTTTATCTGCTTTCCATTCTATATATCCAATAAATATGGATATATGGAAAATAAATATGGAAAACTATTATATTTGTTATCTCATGAGTGACTTTCAAAACCCAATATAGATAATGCACTTCAAGTGTTTGAGATAAGTCACAATATAGGCTTTCATAAGCTGCATTCTCTTTCTTTTCCTTGGATGTCTTCAATATTATAGACATCCTATTTCATCTAAAGTCCCATCTAAAGTCAGACAGTGCTTGGAAATTATTCTCCAAGTTAAGACACAGATAGATATTTTCCCAATATTGATAAAGAAAGTTCTTAATTTGTGCAGTGCACAAATTACACAGTACTGATTAAAGTTGGTCCCACTAAGATTCCAAGGCAGGAGAGAGAGGCTGGATCTGAAAGCAGGGTGCCTGTTGGAAATTAATTTCCTTATCTCCTTCTCCGAAGGTACAATGGTTTCTGCCTTGGAGAACCAGCAGCACATTCCCTTCCCTCCAACACTCTTCAGGGTTGTCCGCTTGGCTCGGATTGGTCGGATCCTGAGACTTGTTCGGGCAGCACGAGGAATTAGGACTCTCCTTTTCGCTCTGATGATGTCTCTTCCCTCTCTATTCAACATCGGTCTTCTACTTTTTCTGGTTATGTTTATTTATGCCATTTTTGGTATGAGCTGTTTTTGCAAAGTGAAAGAGGAGCATGGAATTGATGACATATTCAACTTCAAAACTTTTGTCGGCAGCATACTCTGTCTCTTCCAGATCACCACCTCAGCAGGCTGGGATGCCCTCCTCAAGCCCATGCTGCAATCAAAGGATTCATGCAACCCCAACTTAGACAGCCGTCACCTCCCTGCCATAGCCATCACCTACTTCGTCAGTTACATCATCATCTCCTTTCTCATTGTTGTCAACATGTACATTGCTGTGATTTTAGAGAATTTTAACACAGCCACTGAAGAAAGTGAGGACCCTTTGGGTGAAGATGACTTTGAGATATTCTATGAAGTCTGGGAAAAGTTTGACCCAGAAGCAACACAGTTCATCAAATATTCTGCCCTTTCTGACTTTGCTGATGCCCTTCCTGAGCCTTTGCGTGTGGCAAAGCCCAATAAATTTCAATTTCTCGTGATGGACTTGCCCATGGTGAGTGGAGATCGTCTCCACTGCCTGGATATTCTCTTCGCATTCACCACTAGGGTACTCGGTGACTCCGGTGGCCTGGACAGCATGAAAATGATGATGGAGGAGAAGTTCATGGAAGCCAACCCTTCCAAGAAGTTATATGAACCCATAGTCACCACCACCAAGAGGAAGGAAGAGGAAAGATGTGCTGCTGTTATTCAAAAGGCCTTTCGAAAATACAGGCTGAAGATGTCCACATGTGCCTTGGAAGACAGGCCCCGTTCACCACTCCACACACTCTGCAATGGAGACCTGTCCAGCTCTGGGGTGGCCGAGGGCAAAGTCCACTACGACTGAGCCCTTACTTCCACTCCTACCTCACAGCCTCACAACCTGGCCTCTGGCATCTGAGCTCCAGGGGTCCACAGCTCAGTGTGTGAACAAGCAGTTGACTCCCTGAACTAGCCATCCCATTTTTTTCTGCCTAAAAGAAGTGATATTTCAATGTTTATTTCAAACAGGTCTTACAGGGATAGAAGATAAGGCTGTCTATGAATCACTGGTACTGTTTTAGCAAGGAAAAAGACACTAGAAGGACTATAAAGGACACACCAATGTCGGGATTGAAACACAGTTCAAATCACGTAAAAAAAAAAAAAGAATAAGAAACAAAAACATGTTAAAAATTTAGATAGTGTTTTTCCCCATATTGTTTCTAAGTACATTGCTCAATACCTTTGTTCAGTGTTTTCCCCAATGCAAGTATGTGGCTCATCACATATAACTCTCTTGTATGCAGAGTAAAAATTCAAAACCTGCCAATAAATAAATAGCTTATTACAGATATTTTTACCAACATTAGTATTTTGGGTTTATTTTGAACAAAAGGTGTGATCTTGACTTGTCATTTACCACCCTATCTTTCACCAGCTCCAATCTCCGTTATATACATTTGGGAAAAAAAATAAATAAATGAGACTCTCAGTTTGTATTTTCATTCAGATGGTATATTCATTTAGATGTATTTCATTCAGATGGTACATTTCATTCAAAAAAATCTTCTTTGGTGGCTACGTAAGTAGCCATTCAAAAGTGGTGCTTTGTTTGGAATTAAGATGGGAGCCCATCATATGCTGATAAGTGTGTAACAATTAGCTCTTCAGGAAAAAAAAGTGCCACGATTTGTAACATGTATTGATTTCTGTGGTGAATACACCCATCAGGACTGACTTCAGTCTACCACCATGATATTCCTGAATGTGAAGTTGGGAAGAGATGCCCAATCAGTTCTTATGAGCTGGCCCTAGTTGGCTCCAGCACAGCACTGGCTGGAACCAATAAGAAAGCCTCATTTAAAAAATCTGTGGTGACCACCTTGGACTGAGAGAGCACCTTCTTAGCCACACCTGGACCTTGGTGTTGGAGGGCCAGAGAAGGCACTGGTTCGCCAGTGATCTTAGCTTGATGACCCCTGTATTCAGTTCTGGCTGAATGTCTGCATGAAATGCAGTCCAGAGAACAACCCAGGCCTATCAAAAGGCCCAGGACTTCCCTAAAAACTGGAGATGCCCAGAGACCAAACAAGACATCAGGCCTGGCAAGAAGCTGCCCTGGGAGTAGAGAACCTACATTGTGATAATTGAATTGTGGAGTAAAACCCTGTGCAAAGCAGTCCCGCAGATAGGCTAGAGGGGCTGGCATGCCATCAGCAGCCCAACGTCTGAGGTCTGAGCCTCTGAGCCTCTGACCGGCTCCTTCCTGCCCAGCACTGGGTGCTCTGGTGCACTGAGCCAGTGATTATTTTCAGTGTGTATTCACATCCAGGACTTGAATTTTATGAGTTTTGTAGGCAGCCTTACGCTCTGGAGCATTGGCAAAATAGCAATACTATCATTATCTAATCATTATCAATACCTAATTTTTACTTGTGGTTGCTGTGCATCAGGCACTGGCTGAGCATTTGTCATGAATAATCTCAGTTGTACCTCACAGTAACCCGATGAGTGTGCGGTCACTCACCTGGTGGTGCCTGAGCCTTTGTGCCATGCTGGGGAAGGGCAGTGGGTGGTGCCAGAGCCAGGAAACCTTTGAGACAGGGCCACAGGGGTTGGCTGCAAGGCTGCAGGGCTGCAAGGGCCTCATAGAAATCACCAGTTCCAAAGTCATGGCCAGTTCCACCTGAGGCACCATGGATGACTGATGACTTCCCTAAAAGATGCCTCTGATTATGAACACTGGGTGTTTTACTGATGCCTACCAAGTTTTCTGAACAAGGTGGCTGACCATCATTCCAGCAGGAACACCTTCTGGCTGGAGGTAGAGGAGGCTCTGGAAGGATGTGGTCTTGCCCATCCCAGATTACAGTTTAAGGGCCTGGGTGTGATCTGTTCTGTGCAGAAACTTCGCCTTTCCCATACATACCTGTCCATCCCCAGATGGTCCCCTTTTGCCAAGGCTGGGTTCCTGAAGCCAGCTCTCAGGGAGAGCACAAGATCTGCTTAGCTTTAGCAAGAAACTGAGCCACACTTCCTTCACTAGATGGCAGCAAATGCCCAACATGCTCTTTTCTGAGCACTGCACAGCATCTGTGTGTGAGCCTGGCCCTCAAAGAGCCAGAGGGCTAAGGGAGGAAAGTCAAGGCAGGAAGTGGTGAATTATCTAAATCATGGATGGGTGCTAGAAAGCTCTCCCCCCCTGAGAAAGCTCTCACTCTTCGAGGATCCAGGATACCCCCCAAGACAGAGATGATAGTCTGAGCTCCGTCTTCCTGGGGCCATGCTGAATGTCCAGGGCAAACGGCCCTACAGGCACAAGAAGCTAGCTGTCTTGTCTTCTGAGTCTTATATTCAGGCAAATCAGCCCCTGTTTAATTCAATCAACAAACATGTTCCTGAGGGTCAGTACAGTACCATCCTGTGTAAACTGCTCACAACCAATGGCCCTTAACCTCAAGAGCATATATGCTGATTGGGAAGAGTATTAGACAAGCATTCATGTGATGATAATACAATGCAACAGAACAGGTGCAGTAAACCAAGGACACCCTTCTGCTCTGAGCGTGTCACTGCAGGCGGGCTCCCGGGAAGGCTTCATGAAATAGAGTGGGGCACCTGAGATGAGATTGATAGATGTACAGGATTGTGACGGGGGTTGGGGAGAGGTTTGTTCGGGAGGGTGTTTGAAGTGGAAGGGACAGCAGAGTGTAAGGAATATAAGGAGAAAGTGTAGGGCGCCTGGGTGGCTCAGTTGGTTAAGCGACTGCCTTCGGCTCAGGTCATGATCCTGGAGTCCCAGGATTGAGTCCCGCATCGGGCTCCCTGCTGAGCGGGGGGTCTGCTTCTCCCTCTGCCCTCTTCCCTCTTGTGCTCTCTGTCTCTCATTCTCTCTCTCTCAAATAAATAAATAAAATCTTTAAAAAAAAAAAAAGGAGAAAGTGTAGAAACTGTAAGGAAGTACCAGCTATCCAACCGACCGATTGGGACTTAAGAGTATAGTTAGTGGAGCAGCCCCAATAGAATCTTAGAAATGGGCTGTTTTGTGGAGAGCCTTAAATGCCAGAGTGAGGAGTTATAACATATTTAGGTAATAGGGAGGCATTGAAAGTGTTTGAAAGAGGGAGAAAAATTAATCAGACAGAGCATGCAGGGTGGAATGAGGTGGAAAGAGAGCAGAATACTGGTCCTGGAGGGGAAGAGGCACTGAGTGAGGAGAGAGGCGGGGCAATAGAGTGTGACCAACATTTGTGCCAACTAACTGGCCACGGCAGAAGGGTCTAGGGGAAACCTTAGGATTTTTGTCGGGGTGACAAGATAGATAGCAGTACAAGTTACCAAGTTAATGAGTATAGAAGGGCAAGGGTTTGTTTGGTTTCATGGCTATGGCAGAGGAAAATTTTAAAATTAATTCAGTTTGGAGTATTTTGAAGGTTTAAGATGCCCAGTGCAAGTGACAGTATCCAGCCAGGAACCTGAGGATACGATATGAACAGGAGTCCTCTGCCCAGTGCAAGTGACAGTATCCAGCCGGGAACTTGAGGATACGATATGAACAGGAGTCCTCAGCACAGGGATGACATTTGAAACCGCAGGAGCAGATGAAATCATGGGGCAGTGGAGCATACCCAGATCTAGGACGAGGCAGAGGACTCGTCCTGGGGGCATACTTTCAGAGAGCAAAGACGAGGAGGAGAGACAGTTCAGGGACGGGTGTGGGAAGGTAGGTGAAGGTAAACACCATGACATGCAGTTTGGGCATGGAGCAGGCTTTATGAGAAATACCCAGCCAACAAGATGAGTGACCTGGTCCCACCTTTTCATCCCTTCCACCAAGAAGCAAGCAAGGAGCCAGGACATAGCATAGTTGTGTTCCAGGGAAGGATCCCACTCCCTGTGTGAGGAAGTGCCTATTCTTCCACCTTTTTATTGAGCAAGCATGAGAGCTTGCCTTATAAACAATCCAGGCTCAGGAGCCAGCTGTCCTGGGGAGCTGTCTTGGAATGTCAGCTACTAGTGCTCAGTGCCCTTGGGAAAGTTGAAATCCTGTACAGCTCCTCCTGCTCGAGGAGGGGGAGCCACTGGTCCCAGATAGCTTGTTGCCTGGCAACCCAGAGAGAAGCTCCAGGGTCATTCGCTGGGCAATCCTGTCCGTCGCTGTGCAAGGAGTGATCATAGAGGTGGTGAGAAAACAGGGGCTAACATTTATTGAGCACTTACTCTGGACTCGGCTGCCACTTTAGCAGGATTACGCCGCTTAATCTGCACGACAGCTTTATTAGACATAGACTATTTTTAATCTTCGTTGTTCTGAAGAGAATACTGAGGCATGTGGAGGAAGTAAGAGGCTAGTTCAAACCCAAGCAGTCTGGCTACAGAGCTCAAGCTATCAACCACTGCACCACACTGGCCAGACACCAAGGGGTAGTGTGACTGCAATTGAAGGAGGACACAGAGTTTCCCTGGTAACGTTCTGTGAACCTCTCACCATTCATCTCCTCTCCTCTGGAGATGATGCATGTTTTTGAAGTTCTTCCATTCTGGAAGCATCCACTACATGGGAAGATGCAGATGCTGTGCCCCCTCTGCAAATTCTGCATCCTCAGTTCTGTCAATGTACTCAGTTCCCTAATATTTTGACCTAGTTTCCATCCTTTTATCATTCTCTCCCTCCTCCAGGCAAACTCCTCTAGCAGCTGGTGGAAAGAGAGCACAACACTGGTCCCCTCTAGCAGGGGGCAGGAGCAAAATCTCTCCCGCTTTTTGGACAATATATGTACAGCTATTGATGCAGGCTTCAAGTGTGCTAATGTAATAGTGGGGTGGTACAAGAGGTATGGTGGCCATGCGGATTTCGTCTGTCTTAATCTCCGTCAGTCCCCCACCCAAGCCACCTGGAAGGAGCGTACAGTCCAATGAAAACCACTGTGTCTGTTCAGCCGTTGCAACTTCAAGTGCCTTTACCTCCTCTAAGCTCTTTCTATATTTAAAAATCACTTCTGGATACAAGTCACACTGATGGCGCATACTCTATTCTCCCCCCAGCTTTACTGAGGTATAAAAATTATATATATTTAAGGTGTACAACATGATGGTTTGATATATGTATACACTGTGAAATGATAGCCACAATCAAGCTAATTCACACATCCATCACCTCCGTTTCCTTTCTTTTTTTTTTTTTTTTGGCATGCTGAGAAAACATAAGATCTACTCTCTTAGCAAATTCCTAGTATACAATATAGTATTATTAACTATAGTCACCTTGCTGTACATTCAATTCCCAGAACGTATTCATCTTATACCTTTATATACCATCTTGTACACTTTAACCAGTATATCTGTTTCCCTCACTACCCCCCACACCCCAGCTCCTGGTAACCATCTTTCTACATTCTGGTTCTATGAGTTTGACATATTTTAGATTTCATATATAAGTGAGGTCATGCAGTATTTGTCTTTCTGTGTCTGGCTTATTTCAGTTAGCGTAATGCCCTCCGGTTTCTTCTGTGTTGTCACAAATGGCAAGATTTCCTTCTTCTTCATGGCTAAATGGTATTCCATTAGCATTCCAAATGATATTCCAATCACATTTTAAAAACCTGTTTATCTGTTGATGGACACAGGTTGTTTTCACATCTTGGTGGTTATGAATAAGGCTGCAATGATAATTGAAAGGCAGATACCTCTTCGAGATAGTAATTTCATTTCCTTTGGATAAATATCCAGTAATGGGTTTGCTGGATTGTATGGTTAGTTTTATTTTGAATTTTTTGAGGAACTTCCATACTATTTTCCACAACAGCTATACCAATTTACATTCCCACCAACAGTATACAAGGGTTCCCCTTATGCCACACCTTAATTGACACTTGTTATATTTTATCTTTTTGACAATAGCCATTCTAACAGGTGTGAGGTGATATTTATTGTTTTGATTTTCAGTTCCCTGATTATTAGTGATATTGAGTACCTTTTAATGTACCTGTCGGCTATTTGTATATCTTCTTTGGAAAAATGCCTACTCAGGTCCTTTGTGCATTTTTTTAATTGGGTTGTTTGGTTTTTTGCTATTGAGTTGTTTGAGTCCCTTATATATTTTAGATATTAACCCTGTATCTGATATATGCTTTGCAAATATTTTCTTCCATTCCATAGGTTGCTTTTTCCTTTTGTTGATGGAGTTTCCTTTGCTGTACAGAAGCTTTTTAGTTTGATGTGGTCCCACCTGTTTATTTTTGCTTTGTTGTGCTTTTGGTGTCATATCCAAAAAATCATTGTCAAGACCAATGTCAAAGAGCTTTTCCCTTATGTTTTCTTCTAAAATTTTTATGGTGTCAGTTCTTACATCTTTGGATTGGAGAATTTAATCCATTTGCACTTAAAGTAATTATTGCTAAGTAAGGACTTACTATTACCATTTTGTTAATTGTTTTCTGCCTCTTTGTAGTTCCTTTCCTCCTCTCTTGTTTTCTTCCTTTATTATTTATTTTTCATAGTGGTATACTTTAATTCCTTTCTTTCTATCTTTTTTTTTTTTAAAGATTTTATTTATTTTATTTGAGAGAGAGAGAGAGCATGAGAGGGTGAGGGTCAGAGGGAGAAGCAGACTCCCTGCCGAGCAGGGAGCCCGATGCGGGACTCGATCCAGGGACTCCAGGATCATGACCTGAGCCGAAGGCAGTCGCTTAACCAACTGAGCCACCCAGGCGCCCCTTTCTTTCTATCTTTTGTGTATCTACTGGAGGTATTGTGTGTGTGCGTGTGTGTGTGTGTGTGTGTGGTTATTACCATGAGGCTTACATAAAACATCCTATAGCGTAACAGTCTATTTAAAACTAATTTTAAAAACTTACATTCTTGGGCGCCTGGGTGGCTCAGTTGGTTAGGCGACTGCCTTCGGCTCAGGTCATGATCCTGGAGTCCCGGGATCGAGTCCCGCATCGGGCTCCCTGCTCGGTGGGGAGTCTGCTTCTCCCTCTGACCCTCCTCCCTCTCATGCTCTCTGTCTCTTATCCTCTCTGTCTCAAATAAATAAATAAAATCTTTAAAAAAAAAAAAACTTACATTCAATCACATACAAAAACTCTATACCTTTACTTCCCCTCTCTCTACATTTCATGATACTGATGCCATACTTTACGTCTTTTTTTATGGTGCATCCATTAACAAATTATTGTAGCTACATTTTTTATAACTTGAAGGATGTTTATTAAGTTGTTCATCACAATAAAGTGAATTGAGTAAACATGATTATTAAATAAATGACAAAATACCACACTAATCTCTGACTCACTGTATCTGAGTACACGTCCAAGGTATTATTTGTTTTTGTTTTAACATTTTTAAAATTTTAATTCAATTAATTAACATATAATGTATTATTGGTTTCAGAGGTACAGGTCTGTGATTCGTCAGTCTTATATAATACCCAGTGCTCATTAGAACACATACCCTCCTCAAAGCCCATTACCCAGTTACCCCATTCCTCCACTCCTCTCCCTTCCAGCAACCCTCAGTTTGTTTCCTATGATTATGAGTCTCTTATGGTTTGTCTCCCTCTCTGGTTTCTTTTTCTTCTTCTCTTTTTTAAAATTTATTTATTTGTCAGAGAAAGAGAGAGAGCACAAGCTGGGGGAGCGGCAGGCAGAGGGAGAAGCAGGCTCCCCGCTGAGCAAGGAGCCCGATGTGGGACTTGATCCCAGGACCCTGGGATCATGACCTGAGCCAAAGGCAGACGCTTAACTGACTGAGCCACCCAGGCATCCCTCTCTCCCAGGTTTCATCTTGTTTGATTTTTTCCTCTCTTCCCCTAAGATTCCCTGTTCTGTTTCTTAAATTCCACATATCAGTGAGATCATATGATAATTGTCTTTCCCTTATTGACTCATTTCACTTAGCATAATACCGTCTAGTTCCATCCCCATTGTTGCAAATGGCAAGATTTCTTTTTTTTTTTTTTGATGGCTAAGTAATATTTCATTGTATATATATACCACATCTTCTTTATCCACTCATCTGTCAGTGGACATCTGGGCTCTTTCCATCATTTGGTTATTGTGTATATTGTGGCTATAAACATTGGGGTGCAGGTGCCCCTTCAGATCACTACATTTGTTATCTTTGGGGTAAATACCCAGTAGTGTAGCTACATTACTTTTTAAAATTTATTTATTTTTTAAAGATTTCATTTATTTATTTGACAGAGAGAGACAGCGAGAAAAGGAACACAAGCAGGGGGAGTGGCAGAGGGAGAAGCAGGCCTCCCACTGAGCAGTAAGCCCAATGTGGGGCTAGATCCCAGGACCCTGGGATCATGACCTGAGCTGAAGGCAGACGCTTAATGACTGAGCCTTCCAGACACCTCACTACATTACCTTTAACACTACTGATTTTTAACTTTTTTAATATTTTTTTGGTGCAAAAAAAAAAAAGGTGATCTTATTAAAGCATGGGGATAGGACCCTTGGGCAGAAAGCCACTGCAGACTTTTAACCTTTATATTAGAGATAAAAGTGATTTATGCACCGCCATTATAGTGTTAGACTATTCTGAGTTTGACTATATGTTTACCTTTACCAGTGAATTTTATACTTTCATATGTTTTCCTGTTGGCCCTTAGCATCCCTCCATTTCAACCTGAGAACTCCATTTAGCATTTCTTTTTTTTTTAAGATTTTATTTTATTTATTTGAGAGAGAGAGAATGAGAGACAGAGAGCATGAGAGGGAGGAGGGTCAGAGGGAGAAGCAGACTCCCTGCCGAGCAGGGAGCCCGATGCAGGACTCGATCCTGGGACTCCAGTATCATGACCTGAGCCGAAGGCAGTCACTTAACCAACTGAGCCACCCAGGTGCCCCCATTTAGCATTTCTTATGGCAGGTCTAGGGATGAACTCCTCTAGCTTTTGTTTATGCCTTTATCTCTCTTTCATTTCTGAAAAACAGTTTTGCTGGATATATTATTCCTGGACTTCAGACTTAAACACATTTGTTCTTAAAAGACACTGTTAAGAAAATGAAAAGGCAAGTCACAGACTGGGAGAAAGTATTTGAAAAACATATACCAGACAAAGGACTTATATCTAGAATATACAAAGGATCCTTGCAACTCAATAATAATAAGAAAAACAATCTAATAAAAAAAATTGCTAAACAATTTTGAAGAACTGATAAGAAAGTACATGAAGAGATGCTCAACATCATTAGTCAACAGCCAAATGCAAATTAAAATCTCAGTGAGATACCACCTCACATTTATTAGAAAAGAGAAAAGAAGGGGGGAAAGTCTGCACCAAGCTTTGGCGAGGATGTGGAGTAACTGGAACTGTCATATATTACTGGTAGGAGTGGAAATCAGGACACACACTTTGGAAAATAGCTTGATTATATCTTATGAAGTTAAACATAAACCTATTACACAACCAGGCATTCCAGTCTTGGAAATTTACCTAATAGGAATTAAGGCATATGTCTACACAAAGACTTATTTAGAAATATTAATAGTGGCTTTATTTTTAATAGCCCCAAACTGCAAACAAGTCAAATATCCATTAAGAGGTGAATGGATAAGTAAATTGAGGTATCTCCATCCAAGGCTATACTACTAGGTACAAGTGATGACATGAATGATGCTCAAAAGAATTATTCTAGGTGAAATAAACTGGATGGAAGCAGATATGCACTGTATGTTTCCATTATTTAAAACTCTAAGAAATGTAAACTGAACTGTGGTGACAGAAAGCAAATCAGTGGTGACCTGGGACTAGGGGAAGGAAGGGTTGGTAAAAGGGTGGATAAAGGGGCATGAGGAAACTTTTGGGGATAATAGATATGTTCACTATCTTGATTGTGGTGATGGTTTTATAAGCGAATAATACATATCAAAATCTATCAAATTGTACACTTTAAAAATGTGCAATTCATGGTATGTCAATTATACATCAATAAGTCTGCTTTAAAAAAAAAAAAAAGCGCAGCTCTTGAGTTTTTCAGATCTAAATGGAAATCCTGTTGTTCCAGGGATGGCCTGTGCATCAAAAGTGACACCCTGCCTGGGGGAAAGGAGCGGCTGCCTCAGTATTTGGAAAGAAGCTCTTGGGATAAGAGCTGGAGTAACTCCCTCATTAAGGAATGACAAAGCTCAAAAGATGTCCACACATCGTCTTGACCAACTAACTGGTCATTACTGTGTGTAGATAAGAAAGCCGTTGCCCTGAGATTGGTAGTGATCCAACCCGAGGTCCATGATTGATGGTGGGACAGGTTTAGGGATGAAATGGTGGGTGAGCATGGTCAGGGGAGGGAGGGATGCTCTCTATGAGCAGGAACTGAGTTACCTGTCTCTTCTCCCCTCCCCCTGCTGTAGGCACTCACTGCATAGGCATGACTGCTCGAGGGCTGTTGGGTGGGTACTTAGCTCCCATCCTCCCTTCCTCCCCTAGAGTTAATGAGAACCAGTTGGCCGCTGAACTCTGTATCCTGCTCTGCATTCTCTTCAGGGGCCTCACCCCTCTTCTCCCTCCCAGGGGAGGGCTCCATACTGCAGCCCCGAGGATGAGCTTTTCTGCACCCCAGACGCTGCCCCAAGAGGCAGGAAATGCCAGGCACTTTCCTTCTCCCTGAAGACCTTGTGAGCTCATTCCGGTAAAAATTTAATGCCTAAAAGTCAATTACACTTAAGAATGCTCTGATGAGCCCCACAGCAGCCTTTTCTCAGAGCCACTGGGGCCTGTAACTGCTTTCCCGCTCCCTCTACATGATGCTGAGAAAACCTCCCTGCCCTTGTTCACAGTGCAGCAGGGTCCTGACCTCTGCTTTGCCACCAACTTGCTATGCGACTTTGAGCAAGGCGCCTCCCCTCTGTGGGCTTAACTTTGACGTGAGTAAAAAGGAAAGGCTGCGTGCTCACCAGGTCATTCTCACAGTCTGCCCTCGCGGGGTGAGCAGAGCAAGAACAGGAAGACACATCAGGTTAGAGATCTGGAAGGGAATGGCCAGAGGCAGAAATGCCACAAAATAGAAGTGCTGGGAAAGGGGGAGAAATTCTAGATGGATTTCTGTTCTTTTTGAGGGTAAATACATTACAATTAACACGCAGAGATTTATGCAAAGCACAGTCCAGGTTACAGTGACCTGGCCACCTTTCCTGTATGGCATTCAACTTCCTGTGCCATTCCAGGCATCTCATCAGCTGGCCCCAGATGTGCCACAGCTGGCTTCAGGCATGGGCTCCATGTCTCAGGCAGGCCCCAGGGCCTGGGTCTTCCTGTGCAGGCCGTGATGAGGAATTTACCTCTAATCTACCCACTCATTACTTTCTATTCGTGTCCTGCCATCCCTTAGCTGGCCTTTGTGTAATCCTGGTGGTTCCTGCCCCCCACATCCTCTTGCCCTTAATTCCCTGCACTGGAATGCCCTCCTCTTCTTGTTCCCTTCCAAAGCAGCTCTGGGCTCCACCTCAGAAAACTTCTCAGCCTAACTTCACTCCGAGACGCCTTAGAAGATTCCTAGCCTTAAACTCTACATATGCCATCACTATGCAGGGAACAGCTCGGACACAGTGTGGAGGAGGCTCTGTCTGGAAACATGGGGTTTGTCTGCTCTCCCATCACACCACTGGGGCCCCACACTGCACGACAAACAATGGGTAAAATGCCCTGGTGACCCTGAGAGATTCATTCCATGTGCTAAAAGGCAGCTCTTTTGAGCCAGGGAAGCCCTTCCCCAGGGACCCAAGAGCCCGATGCTGCTCTGGGTTCAGGCTGCTTCAGAAATGTGAGACAGTGAGGCTCCCCCTTTTCTAAATGGAACTCCCTCATTGAACTCTCCTTGGGCTATCATTCTCTGCTTTGGTTCCAATTATTTCCCTTGCTGTCTGTTCTGATCAGAGGTGGTATTCAAAATATTTACACTGGTAAGTCTTGGGCACTGACCAGACAGAATGGAGGTCACTAAGTACTGGAGGGTCCTTGAGAGTGGTCAGTGTGCAGGCAGTGAGTGTGGGGATTAGAGGTATGGCCAGTGTAGCCCTTGAACTGTTGGATCACAGGATATAATTGGGGTTGGGGGTCACAGGGAAGAAGCCAGGGTAGCTGGGGTGGCCAGAGAACATTTGGGGGTGCTGGTTAGAATCCATTTATTCACATGCTCACCTTAGACCATTCTCTGCCATCCTTCTTTGATCCTTTCAGGCTGCATCAGTTGGACTCACTTGCCGCCTGATTTTCAGTTGGGTTCACTTCATCGGAGGCACCAGGAGGAGACGGAAGGGAAGGAAGAAGAAGTCAGGCTATATCCCCTGCTCCCTGCTTGCTCCTGTGTTTCCAGCAGTGGTTCTGTCCTGCTCCGTGCTCCTCTTCCACAGGTCTAGCTCCACTTTACCCCTTTGGGTCTGGGGGTGGAAAAGCTTCCTACCATTGCTGGGCTCTGAGTGCTTCAACATCCTTAACGCCTACGGGGGCCAGCCTCCAGGATGGTCCCAGTGATCTCTCCCTTCTGGTACTCATTGCCTTGAGTGCCCCTCCCCCACACACCATGCCAGATTTGTGTTGTATGGGCAATGGAATAAGCAGAAGTGATGATATGCCTCTTTTGGGAATAGGCTAGGAAAGACTGCAGCCTTCTGTCTTGGGTACCCTCTTGCTTGCACTCTCTTGGTCACTCATTCTGGGAGAGGCAGGCCACCAGGTCATGAGCAACCCTAGGGAGAGGCCCACATGGTCTAACTAATAGCCGGCAAGGAACTGTGACTTGCCAACAGACAATCCCCTGAGTGAGCCCAGCCGTGGACCCTGCAGCCCCAGGCAAGTGTTGAGTTGACTGCAGGCCTTGCAAACAGTTTGGCTGCCACCTCATGAGACACCCTGAGCCAGAACCACCCACCTAAGCCACTCCCAGGTTCTCATCCTTCAGAAACTCTGTGAGATCATAAATGTTCATTGGCTTAAGCTGTGAAATGTTGGGGTAATTTGTTACACAGCAGCAGATAACTAGTACAACTGCATATCCATACCTCTGTAAACGGTCACTCCATTCAGGTTTCCTGAACCATCTGAGGTGGATTCTGCTTTCTGACTAATACAGAGGCTCAAGGCAGTAGCCACTTAACAACTGGCATGGAAAAAATTCAATATCTTAACAATGCTGTGGTTCTACCAGTGTGTTCCATCTGAATATCTTCCTCTCCATCCATCACCTGAGATCTGGAAGTCTGGGGTAGAGCCGCTGCCCTCAGTAAGGACCTTGGACAAGGCAAGCCTAGGGACTGAGGCAGGAATGGGACAAGGGGGAGAAAGGATGGTGGGGGAGGGGTGGATGACAGACTAGAAGATTCAAGCCCGAGTTAGTCCACAAGAAACCAGGAGAGCCATCTCCCTGTCTCCACCTGCTCATCAAATAGCATCAAGGTGAGATCCAAAGAGAGTCGACCACAGGGATGAGTGTGGGCTGGCAGTTTGGTGTGGTTAGTTTATTATTATTTCTAGGTGAGTTTTCTTGAGGCAACAAATGCTGCTTGTGTGGGCTCTCAGCCTCACACGCTGCTGTCTCTGTGGACCAGCATGCCGGCAGTTCCCAGGCCCCACAAACAGACCCAGCTTCGAGAAGACAGCATGGGCAAGGGTGTGCGCAAACACACACACACGCACACACACACACACACGTGGGCGGGCGGGGCACCTTCCTCCTGCAGCTGCCTCACATTACTGCGCAGGGGGGCCCTTTGTAGAGCGGAGCTGCCTCGGGGTGCCCTCGGTGAGTCATTTCCTGTTATTCTCCTCAGAGAAGTCCTGCCATTCTTTAAAGCAAGATTTGACATTTTTACAGGACTAACTTCTGGGGCCTTCTGGTCAAGAAAAAAAGCAGGGATCCTTTCTTTTATATTTACAAAGCCATTAATCGGCTTCTTTATAAAATTAGACTCCATTATAAGCCCAGCTGGAGTGGGAGCACAGCTTTATTTAGTCCCAAACAGCAAACAGCCTTAAAGGATTCTTTTTAGTAACCAAGTGTAGAGTGGCAAGCAGACGGGCAAGGTAGGCTCCGCTTCCTTCTGCTGCTGAAAGCCAGTGTCATCGACCCAATGATGTGCACACTGCCCACCCCCGCACCTCAGCTGTGCCCACCTACCCTGGAGAGAGACAAGGGGAAGAGGGAGGCATGGTTCAGAGCCATCCCCAGAGCCCTACCTGCAGCTCCTGCCTCAATCTCCATGTACCCATCCAGCTCCAGAGGAGAAGTGCCAGATGAGGAAGCCCCAGCTGGTCCTGCTCCAGACCTAGTCCAGGCATCTATCTGCAGTACCAGCGGTGGGGCTCCCTACACTCCCTGACCCTGTGGTCTGCCAGTCACTGAGCTTTCAGAGGGAGTTTATCTGCACTCAGCCCAACCTGTGCAGCAGCAGGAATCAGTGGTCTCTCATCATCCACATCAGTCCAGGCCCCCGGAGACACTTGCCTACATTACTTTGATTTCTCTCACTTCAAGGCACATAGAGCACCTAGTGCAGGGTTTCTCAAACTTGAATGGACAGATGCAGTATCTAGGGAGGTTGCCAAAATGCAGACGACTTATTCCATCGCCCTGCGGTGGGGCCAGAGATTCTGTATTCCTAGCAGTGATGGTGATGCTGTTGGTCCAAGACCACACTTCACGGAGCAAGGGTCTGATGCATACCGCTGCTATAACAAGCAGGAAGACTGAGCCCAGATGGAGAGAATGACTCTCCCAAGATACTTAATCAGGCTTGAGGAAGTATCCTGGGTGAGCTGACTTGTCTCCTGTCACCTGGCCTCCCTCAGGAGACAAGCCCTCAACTCTTCAGAGCAGTGCTTCTTAAGCTTAAATATGCACCTGGATCACCCGGGACCTTGTTAAAATGAAGATTCTGGCTCATTAGGGCTAGAGTGGGGCTGAGAATGTTCAATTCTGGCAAGCTCCCACGTGGTGCCAATGCTGTTGGTTCTTAGACCCCATTTAGTAGTGCAGTCCTAGACACCTATATGTGTCTAGTGCAGCACTGTATGAGGTGCTGTTACGTGCATTAGCTCCCCCGAGGCTCATAGCAGCCACAGGGCATAGTCAAACCAAACGTATTTTTTTTAGGATTTTTATTTATTTATTTATTTGAGAGAGAGAGAGAGAACATGAGCTGGGAGGAGGAGCAGAGGGAGAAGCAGACTCTGCTGAGCAGGAAGCCCAATGCGGGGCTCAATCCTGGGACTCCAGGATCACGACCCAAGCTGAAGGCAGACGCTTAACCAACTGAGCCACCCAGGCACCCCCCAAATGTATTTTTTCTCCATACATAAGTGCTTTCCTACCTGAGGCCAACTCAGAGACAGGCTGTGCTATTGAGGATGCTGCTAGAAAGAATTTAGAGCTGGCCAGCTTCGTCTCAAAGTTTCTGATGCTCAAGTCACTTAAAGCTTAGTCTCTATAAAAATGCTTCTCGGGGCTGTCCTTGACCATCGTGACCTGAGTCAGGCCAAGACAAATTAAAGTTATAACAGACGGTGTAAGGGGCTCATCCAATATCCACTCTCCTCTTTTCTCAGTAAAAGAAATCAGATTTTATTAGTGGCACCAAAGTGCCCAGCTTAAAACAAATACAGTTCCAACCCACCCTTAATCTAAGAGTGGACTTGCCACTGAGGTATAAGTGACCATCACTGGATGAGGCTTTTAGAAAAGCTCCTTTAAAAAGGGGGCTAATTCAGTTGATATGTGCTTTTTTGTCCTTTCCCACCTCCTCCTTCTTCCTGCCTGGAATACAGATGTGCTGGTATGGCTTAATAGCCATCTTGTGACCTTGAGGCATGCTAAAGAATGGAAGTTACACCCTAGGATGGCAGAGCAGAAAGATGCAAAAAGTGTGAGACCCAATGGACTCATGCATCTGCTGTACTGGCTCAGAATCACCTACTTCTGCACATTACCTTACGTTAGAGAAAAAGATCCACATATTCTTCAAGCTGCTCTTTAGTGAATCTCTGTTTCAAGCAATTGTGGGGATTTTCTAACTGATACAATGGTTCTGTCATCAACCTTGAAGGGTAATACAACATTTCCTATGTATTCCATTCCCAGAACAAAATAATGGAGTTTAAATTGGATTTAAAATGACCAGATCCTGAGGCAAGGGAAACAAAAGGAAAAATAAACTATTGGGACTACATCAAAATAAAAACTTCTGCACAGTGAAGGAAACAATCAACAAAACTAAAAGGCAACCTACAGAATGGGAGAAGATATTTGCAAATGACATATCTGACAAAGGGTTGATATCTAAAATATACAAAGAGCTTCCAAAACTCAATACCCCAAAAAGAAGTATTGCAATTAAAAAATGGTCAGAAGACATGAATAGACATTTCTCCAAAGAATACATCCAGATGGTCAACAGATACATGAAAAGATGCTCAACATTACTCATCATCAGGGAAATGAAAATCAAAACTACAATGAGATATCACCTCACACCTGTCAGAATAGCTAAAGTCAACAACACAAGAAATAACAAGTGTTGGCAGGGATGTGGAGAAAAAGGAACCCTCTTGTACTGTTGGTGGGAAAGCAAACTGGTGCAACCATTGTGGAAAACAATAGGGAGGTTCCTCAAAAAGTTAAAAATAGAACTACCTTATGATCCAGCAGTGACACTACTAAGTAGTTACCCAAAGAATACAAGAACACTAATTCAAAGGGATACACATATCCCTCTGTTTAGAGCAGCATTATGTACAATAACCAAGATATGGAAGCAGCTCAAGTGCCCATTGATAGATGAATGGATAAAGATGTGGTATATATATACAATGGAGTATTACTCAGCTATAAAAAAGAATGAAATCTTGCCATTTGCGATGACATGGATGGAGCTAGAGAGTATAATGCTGAGCAAAATGCCAGTCAGAGAAAGACAAATACCATATGATCTCACTCATATGTGGAATTTAAGAAACAAAACAAACAAGCAAAGGAAAAAAATAGAGAGACACAAATCAAGAAATAGACTCTTAATTATAGAGAACAAACTTACCAGAGGTGGGGGGAACATGAGGGGTGGGGGAAATAGGTGATGGGGACTAGGGAGTGCACTTGTGATGAGCACCGGGTGCTATATAGAATTGTCAAATCACTATATTATACTCCTGAAACTAATATAACACTGTATGTTAACTAACTGGAATTAGAACAAAAACTTAAAAAAATAAAATGACCAGAAATGGATAAATTTAGGTGGAGTGATCTGGAGAGGGTGCCACTGGGTCTGTGAGTGCAGTCTGCCCCCAACCCTACACCATCCTCATTGCAAGGACTCTGTTTTCTCTGGGCCCAAAACATGGCAGACAATGGAGGCCGCTTGGGTCTCACATCCATGCACCAAATAGCTGGGGTGACCTCGGATCCACTCCACAATCTCTCTGAGGCTCTAATCATCTAAAAAAATGGAGCTGATAATGACAATACCTACTTAATGAGATAATCGTGATCCTTAGATGAGATATGGCTCAATTTGTATTATTATTGCTACATATTCAATATTTATTGCATGTATATTTGCTAGATTTTGAAGAGTCAGAATGGGGCTACAAGGGTGACAAAAGGGTAGTCCTATTTCCCTCAAGGAATTCCCAATCTCATTCCTTGAAGAGAATTGTTGCATGCCTTTGACTGTTAGGAAATCATTCGGATGCTGCCAAAGAAGTGACCTTGTGGGGGAGCCTGTATCCTGGCGCCCAGTCCCCCAGGCCTCCCAGACTTCCAGAATTCTGTAGCCAAGGGTTCCCAGGGACTCTGAAGGGTGAGTCCAAATGGGCTTCTCAGCTGCCCCCAACAGTGCAGAGATCTTCAAGGAACTGGCCACCTCAGCATCCCACCTGGACTCTCTCTTTGTGACTTGGAAAAATTTGCGCCAACTCACTCAGGTTGAGTGAGTGGCATTAAAATGGTAAAGATAAAGCCTCTAGGCTCTCAGGGCTACTGTCAGAGCTCCATGAGACTTGTAGGTGAGGAGGTTGGGCATGCTGCCTGTCACCTAAGGTGACGGTCTCTGTCCGTCCTCCCTCCACTGAGTCTGGCCCCACTCGGATCTCCTTCTTTACTCCTCTGGCTGAAGGGTCTGCCTGCCAGCCCCACCCGCTGCTTCCCTGAGGGCTGACCATGCAGAACCGGAGTAGGCCCCCTGGTGCTGAGCCTGGGGGAGCATGAGGAGGGGAGCTGCCTAAGTACTTATGCAAACGGACACTTACCCACTAAGGGAGTCACGTGCTCTGCAAGGCAGTGAAAGCAGCAGCTGCCTCTGACTCTCCGAGGTCTGTCTGACTAACCCGAGCTGCACTCCAGAGAAACAACTGGACTAAGTGAGCCTTTCTTCCCCTCTTCTCTGAGAGCTGCATCCTCCTGTCTCCCGCCTCCCCCTGGCTGCCTCGCCTGGGAGCAGCAGGTCAGGAAGAAGCCAGTGGATCCCAGGAGGAGGGAGAACATGGTTCCAGGGTCCAGAAATTAGACAGGGCAGGGGTCCCGAGAGGAGCCTCCTTCGCTTGCTCCCTTCCCACCCTTGCCTTGGAGCTGTGGCCAGCAGGACACAGACACTCTTGCTTTCACTACCTGGGTCGCTCCCAGCTAGTGGCTGAAGAGTTCAGGGCTAAGTTCAGGGGAAGACCTAGAACTCACTTAGCATATTTTATCAGAAGAGCTTGGCAGTCATCCTAGCTCCTCCCTCTCCCTTGTGCTCCACGTTGCTCCAGCAGTGAGCCCTGGCAACCCCAGCCTTCCCAAAGGCACTCATCAAGTCCCCTCTCGTCACCTGCTGCTCCCCTACCTTGTCCACATTCATTCTGGGACTGAAATGAGATGATCCGTGTGAGGCCCTTGGCCCATCATAAGCACCGGTAAGGGTCAGCTGGTGCCATTGTTAGCATTAGTGCTGTCCTCCCTGGCTCTCACCATCCTTCGTGGCCAGAACAGCTCGCTGCAGAGGGTCAGTGCTGATTAAGGAATCTGGAGCTGCACCCAGGTCCCCTCCCCACTCTGCCTCAGTGGCAGCATGCCCAGATCAGGATGCAGGGCCGCCAGATCTCAAATGCAATAAGGGCCTCCCCACTTTCCTGATGGTTCATGGACTCTCTGCCAAGCAGAGTGGGTTTAGGACTCCTCAAAGGGAGTCTCTGGATCTTCTCCCTGACTCTGTGGTCTGGTGGTGGTCCCTCTATGGACATCCATTCCCATTCCGAGCTTGGTGAAAGCTGGCTGCAGCATCCACACTCTTCATTAGTGTGGGGAGCCAATGTGAAAGCTCTCTCCCCTAGCAGCACGCCAGAGTTCTGAGCTGGGTGTTCGGCTCATGTTCTGGAAAAACAAGTGTTCTTGTGCTAACAGGGATTACCTTGGAGCAGGGGAGTGTATGTATATATGAGTGTGCATGTTACATGTGTGCCTGCGTGGACATGAGTGCACGTGTCCCTAGGGCTTCTAGAAGTACTGCAGGTTTTCTGATAAAGCACCTGGCAATGTTATGGTCAGCAAAACTAGGTAAATTATAAGACTTAGTTGTAGCAGAGGAATCAGGCCCACACCAGATGAGAAGGAGAAGAGCAGGGCCAGAGTGAAGGGGGTCTCAGGGATCTGCTCCCTCCCTGGAACTAGCCATCTGTGTAACCTTAGGCAGGTCTTTGGGTCTCTGTTCCTCATTTGCAAAACAAGGAGACTGATGAGGTGAGCTCTCAGTTCTCTCTCAACACTGATGTTCTATGGTCTGCTCATTCTTGTGGATCTCTTTTGGCCACATTACTTTTCAGACAGGAGATATGCCCCCTGGTATTCCCTGCCCTCTAGGCCTGGGTGATTCTGCATATTGTGCTCCAGATTCCAGGGGCCTGAACTCTCCAAGGAATCTGCTAGGGATAGGCCATTAAACACTGTAGGGCACCAAATCATCAGCTTTCCCCTGTTCTTCCCCAAGCCCAATCCCAAAAGGAGGGTCAGCTTTGTTCCATCACAGGCCTACTGGGCCTCTCCCACAGCAGGAAGGCATGGGGCGGTGCATCCACTGCCTGGGTCTAGGGATGAAGTAGGCACTGCCTGGAACTAGGAAGAGGATTTTCTTGCATGCCAGAAACCTCAACACTTTGTGCACTTTAATTCACTTTGGCTAGGGAGAAATTTTGAGCTAGGAGTAGTGGTGGCGTCCAGGAAAGATGGCAGAACCAGAGCAAAATAGCCTCAGGATACCACAGGGAAGCTGCATTCCAGGCCCTGGGTGCCTCAGCCCTGGCAGAAGATGTCCCATCAGGCAGGGCACCAAGCAGCCACCTAGCACCTCTGAGAGACCATGCAGGTTTAGATGATAAGCATGGCCGCTGTGACAGATGTGTCACCAAGGCCAGAGCACCTTCCCCAGGTGTTTCGGACCTTGTAAGGAAGCCTGGAGGACTTCACTCAGTCCTGGGAGGATGTAGAGAGAGGAAGAGCCCCAGGGATGACTAAGATGGGGTTCTCATTTCCTGGATGGATGGGGGCTCATAGACACAGGGCATTTAATTTTAGAAAACTAAAGTAATGTAGCATTACTTGTCCCTGAGCATGTGAGCATGATTCTCCCATGATCTGAGACAGGTAGCCTTGGCATCAGCCTCCTGCTTGCACAAGATCCTTCGCCAGAGTCTTGGCCCCTGTCACTGAGTGTTCTCCACCATCTTCTACCAGACAGTCAGGCCCCGTTATTCTATGGAGTGGCATCTGCTATGGACTGAATTGTGCCCCACCCCACCCCCCAATTCATAGGTTGAAACTCTGACTCCCCATGTGACTGTGTTTAGAGATAGAAGGTAATTAAGAAGATAATTAAAGTTAAATGAGATCATCAGGATGGGGCCCTCACCTGATAGGACTGTGTCCTTATAAGTAAAGAGCACAAGACACCAGAGATTGTGGGCAGAGTGGAAAGGCCATGTAAGGACATTGTGACAAGGTGGCTGTTGACAAGCCTGGAAGAGAGGTCTCTACAGCAGCCCAACCCTGCCAGACTTAATATGGGACTTTCCAGTCTCCAGAACTACAAGAAAATAAATTTCGGTTGTTTAAGCCACCCAGCCTGTGGTATTTTATGACAGCCCACACTAATACATTACCCGAAAAGTAATGCTGGACATTCTGCACCAGAATCATCCAGAGTACTTATGAAAAATGCAGATTCTTGGAATCCACTCCAAACCTACAAAGAAAAGAAAAGAGAAGAAAAGAGTAAAGAAAATATCTCTAGGAATGGGGCTCTGGACTATGCATTTAAGATCATCCAAGGCAACTCCTAAGGTTGATAGGTGCTTCTGGACAGGATACTCCTGCCAGTGACATTTGGCCACCCTCTGCCGATCCATTGTTGGGTCTCCCCCTGCTCCCATCCCACCTCTCCACCTCCCCATATAAAGGAGCCCTGCCCCTTCCAGGAAGGCTCCAGCCTACCCTGACCCACCTCTAGTGAAATGCTCAGATGAATTTTTTGCTCTGAGTGCCAGGAAGCATACCCTTGGGAGATCTAAGTGGTTTACCATGTTGTAGTCATTTCTGACCAGAAAAAGAAGTCGTGGGCCAGGATGCACACTTCTCCTTTGCATAAATAGTAGTTTCTGAGTACACACAGTCTCCACCCACCTGCTAGGTGTCCTTCTTCAGCTTCAGACAGCACTGTCATCTTTATTGACCCCAGGCACAGATTGTTCTAGAATTACATGTGCCCAGTGCGTGAACCTTCACAGCCCAAAACATGGGCTTACTGAGGGAGAGGCCATCTGAGTGTCCTCCCCTGAAATGTCAACTCTGTGCACAGCTCCTGACACACAGAGACTTGGGCCTAGCTGGTTCACTGCCCCAGTCTTGCTGCCCAGTATCTGCGTTCATCTTTCACCCCGTGGTTGGTTCATGGGCCAGGAGGGTCTGGGAGGGCATATTCTAATTATCAAAGTAAAACTTGGAAAGCATAGGAAATTAACTGCATCATTAAAGTCCATTTTCAAGAACCTCTGACGATTTCAACTTCACTCATTCATTTAATCAATCGCCCATTCAGCCAATACTTGAGCTAAGAGTTCTCTCCCAAAGTAAACATTAGAGAGGGAGAAAATAAAGGTCACAGAGCAATTCCTACTCTGCATGGAATTGCTAACATCATTTTGATTTAAGATATGTAGTTCATTTCAATTAAACATATATTATATTGAAATGCTCCTAGGACTCCTATTTCATCTTAGACTGAGATACCCATTAACAGCCATCCCGTATTTCCTCTGTCCATTTAGATGAAGTTGTATTCCGAGCTCCTGATTCTCCTGGGCATGGCATAGCTCTTAGGGTGCACCCTGCTCCTTCCAGCCCATCTCTGAATTTTTCCTCCAATCAAGGGCTAAGATATTTGAGAACCCAAATGTTCTCTTCTTCTAAAAATCTCGTTGGCCAACTTCTCCTGAATCCATACCAGGCAATGCATTTCCCTTTAAATGGCACTCTGTCAGATGACATGCTATTGTCTCTCCGTGGCACCTTCAGGTTGCCACCGCTGATTTAAGCACCTTTGCTTCCATCTTTTTTTTCTCTCACTTTGGAGTTATGAAAACAGGTATCAATTATGACTCTAAAACAATTGTCATTTAAACGAATGTGAATCTATTTCAAAGATAATGCGAGTAAGAGTGCATCTCTCCTGCACCACCCCCATCTAATCCTATTGTAACCAGGAGCTTGAGATAGAAAATAAAATCACATCTCTTTTAGTATTCAAATTTATATCACTCCAAGCCCCATTCTGTTCCCTGCAAGAGTGTCTTTCTTCCCTAGTGCTGCCTGCTCATGTACAGTTCAATGATGTTTACTACACTTGGTCCATTTGTGTCCTGTAAGTTGGAACCACAAGGGGGAAAAGCCATGGTATCACTCCATCTCCTTCCAGATGACTCCTTGACCACTGTGCAGTGTCCTTCTTTCACTCCAGTGACCTTCCTGTCTCAGGAGTTTGGGATGAGAGGTGGTTCAGTGAATCTCATACCTACAGAGCCCCAGGCTTCTCAAACAAATGTCTTTTTATAACATCCCTGAGAGCAATGGACATTCTAGGTCATGATAGGTCTTGGATGAGTCCCTGTAGTGTCTATGCCTCGTGCCCTCAGGTCTCAGCTAAGCTCCAGGATTTAATCTTGGCTTTAGCACTTCCTGGCTGTGTAAACTCTGGGATTACCTCTCTGAACTGCAGGCTTACTATCTGTAAAGTCGGCATCAAAAGCATCTACCCAACGGCAGCCACTCTCAGTCATGGCTCCTGGAGCAACAGGGACCCCTTCTCCCCTGACTGAGGCCTCAGTGGCCATCCTTAGGGAAAGGGAAGCTGCTGGGGAAGCCCATTTCAGAGTCTGAGGAAGCTGGGATGCCAGGGTTAGCAGAAGCCCACAGAGGCCATCACACCTGTGTTACCCACAGTGGAGTCAGAACCTGCAGCATCAGCATCTGCTGCACTTGTTAGGAATGGGGAAC
The DNA here is from genome assembly GCF_029215605.1 of Mirounga angustirostris. NCBI lineage: Eukaryota > Metazoa > Chordata > Mammalia > Carnivora > Phocidae > Mirounga > Mirounga angustirostris. The sequence goes on from NW_026991709.1 coordinate 148,738,331, forward strand.
CTCACCCTGCCACCCCCCCATGTTTAGAGACAGGATAACTGGGTGGGTCCAGGAATCTGTTTTAATGAGCTCTCCAGGTGATACTAATGCACACTGAAGTCTGAGCACCACTGCTCCAAACCATTCTATCTCATCTTTCCCCATCCTCCCCACCCCTGAGGCATTTTTGCCTCAAAGAACCCTGAGACCCAGATGGGAGAGACCAGGTCTCCTGCATCCTCAGTTGATTGTCATTCAGCACTACCTTTTAAAGACCCTCCAAGACTCACCAAGCCAGCTCATCTACACTTGCCCTTTTCCACAGCTCTGAATCCCCTCCCAAGATGCTACTTCAGGAGCTCCCTTGTATGGCTCCCAGAACAACCAGCCCCCACCTCCCTCTGGCCCCGCATGACTCCCCCTCCTTCCTGCTCTAGCCCATGTTGTTCCATCCTCCACAGTGCTGGTCTTCATCCAGACCCTCTCCTGATCCTCTGCCCCACAGTTGTGCGGACAAACTAGTCCAGAGTCAAGGCCTGCCCCAATGACCACATGATGCAGACAAGTGACCTAACTCACCTGAGCCTCAGTTTCCTCTTTTGTGAAGTGGAGAGGACAATGCCTGCCTCCCAGGGCTGATGGGAGGGTCAAAGGAGGTCCTGGTGCACGCCTGGCAAGTTCGGCGGCTCAGAGGATGAGGGTGACCGTCTTATGCCTTCAGGAGGTGGAGAGGGAGGAACAGAGTCCACCTCAGGTGCAGCACTTTCACTGAGCAGATTTCTGCTTAGAAACCAGACACATGCATTTCTCAAGACTGAAGGCAGTTTCTTTTCTTCTTGTGTCACTTCTCCACCCCTGAGGCCCTGAGGACAGTCCCAGGCCCTAGACATGGACACTTAAGTAGGCAGTGCGTAGGTGGAGGAAGGGGGTGCTGCCAGCCTCATCTCTGAAACATGGAGATCCTGGCAGGTAAAGACACCTTGTTCACCGACTCATACTTAAGTGACAGTCACATATTCATCCCCCAAATCTTCCTGCAACTCTGGAGCCCCATCTGCAGCAGCCTCTGGCACAGAGCCAGCAGCAACGAGGAAGGACGCCATCGTACCTTAACTGACATACTTGGCCCTAGGGCCAGACTCTGTCCCCTGGGTGCTGGGGGCCTGGGCGCTTATTTCCCCTGTCTGACCCCTGCATCCTCCTCTAGAAAATGGGATAATACATGTATTTGTCTCACAGGATGAAACAAGATGATATGAAGTAAAATGTGAAGGCCTGGAGTCTATGCATGTAGTAGGCACTCAGGACATGGTAGCTATTTTTGCTACTCTTACTATCTCCCTGACATTAGAGGCATACAAGATTAGAATAAAGCCTGAGAGGACTTTCTAGACCAAATAATCCAGATAACCCATCAATTTTCCAGCTGAGAGAGCTGCCCAGACCCCACACAAGCAGGGAGAAGTTGTAGACATGGTGGGCACAGTAGGTACCTTGCCAGATTCACTTCAGCGAGGACTCCCTGACCAGCTCTGGGAGTGCTGGAGGTAGACTTCACCTGCCATCCTCTCAGGGATGCCTCAGCTACTGGCAGTTGCATCCCCAAAGTCATGCCCTTCTGGGGATAGCCCACATTTGATCACCAATTGAAGAAGGGTCATAAAGGCCTGGCCATCCCACCCAATGCAGGACAGCTCTGACAGGCCCCTCAGCACCTGAGCTGCCCGCATCATGGTTGACTTCTCCCCTGCCCTATCTTGCCACCACCCCACTCCCTTCACAGATGTTGACCCAAGGGATCTCCCTAATAAACCTCTGTAGGCTAACTCCCCCCTCTGAGAGTCTTCCTGGGAACCTGACACGTGGCAGCAGCTGGGTGAGGCATTGACAACAAATAGCCAGATCTCCTGGCTCCTGGTTCCTGCCATTTCCACACAAGGGCACAGAATCAATGCCCTTGGCCACACCTCACGTGGAAGGAGGCCCCTAACTCCGAGAGAGATTAGTTGACTTGGGCTCTCGCCAGGATTTCTGCAGCCACCTCACTGTCCTCTCCACCTTTCATCCCCTCTTTAAACCAGTCCCTTCCCAGCCTCTATGGTGACCTTTCTAAATCGCGCTAATCCAGCCATTCTGTTTTCCTGTGTGAAATGACTCCTCTTTTCCCACAGGACACAGCCCAAGCTCTGCAACCTTCCACAGGGGAGTCCTGCACATTCCCCCCGCCCCACCTCCACCTTCCTCTTTTCTACAGCACGCAAACTTTGTTATCTCACAGAGCACATTCTTTCTGTGCTTGGAATTCCTCCTGCTCCCACTCTGAAACTTCCCCAGAGTTGGTCAGTCCCTCCTATCTCTTGGTCCTAGTTCCACTGTTGCCAGGCCAAGATGCACTGTAATTACCAGCCCCACCATTTTCCTTGCCTCTTCTTAAGGGTGGGAACTATGCCCCTGCCATCTTGGTGCCCCTAGGCCCTGGCATGGGGGAATGCCCCATGCACGGCAGAGAAAGGCCCACTGTGCCGTGTTCTTAAATCTACTCATGGCTGGGGGACAAGGGCACCTGAAACTCAGTCTTTCTTCCAAAGGCTCTGAGCAGGAGCTGCTTGAACTGCAGGGCAGTTTTGATCTGGGGATCTGACCACAGGCAACATGTGCACATAGCCGTCCCCATGGGAACCATGTCAGGCAAAGCTCCAGCTCAGAATGAACAGCCTGCCTCGGGCCTGAACCCGGTGGGGGCCGACGTGGGCACAGGGCTCCCCCGGGGCCACCCGCAGCCCCCGCCTCAAGGGCCCCAAGAGGGGCTGCAGCTGCAAGGACCAGGTGGGCAGGTTGCCATGGAAACCAAGCTGCTCGCCTTTCCTGGTGCTTGGAGTTCTGACAAGGAGGCCAGACTCCACAGGGCACCCTCGCCCTGGGCTCCCCCTCGCCCACACCACCTGTGTCCAGGGCACATCACAGGCACAGAGATGGATGACAGGAGCTCAGAGGAACAGGGAAAGCAGAGGAACCACGACACTGGCAATGATTCTCTCCCTTCCACTCATCTGACCACTGCCATGATTCCAGGGGACAGTTACTGCCTGAAAAGAGTTGGTTTGCCCCAGGAGCAGTAATCAAAGGAGGCAAGAGTCACATCTGGGAAATCTGTGTTGCCAAGAGCCTTGGAGTAGGAGACTTTGAGTTCTCCTCCTTGTCTTCATACTGCATGGTTGGGTGCTGCTCATGAAGCCTCTCAACCACTCTCAGCCCAGTTTCCCACATAATATAAAATAAGGACCATTTGATCCACCAGACATCATCAGGTATCAAAGTGTAAGCTATAAAGCCCTTTTACAGATAAGGAATTGTTGCTACAGCAGGCTAAGACCATAACCTGTATTCAAAAGAATGAGATAAATGCACGCATAGCAAATAGCTGATGGATTAAAAAGAACAATTCCTTTTAAGTATTAGCTTGGTGACTCTATATACAGGCATGGTGCCAGGTGCTGGAGACCCAAGAGTAAGTCATGGGCCCTTCCCAGGAGGGAGTCCTAGCAGCACAGAAAGTTTCTTTCTTGGTGCATCGCGCACCTAGCACTATGAGGTGTGCCAGAATAGGCATGGACACCATTTTCTCAAGGAGCACAAAAAGAACTTCTAAGGGAGATGAACACAAGACATACACCTACAAGACACAGAGGGCAGTGGTAACTTACTGGGGAAGAAGACTTTCAGAGGTGTCTTTACTAGGGACACGAAGGTCCCTAGGCTGAAGCACAGGAAGAGAAGTTTGTGTAAAAGGAAGTAAAATGGGTCTGCATCACCAAATAATTCTTTGGTTGTCTGGGGCAGAAGAAATCTTTGCAAAATATGTTGCTTTCTGAAAAATTATTCTTTCCTTTAATATGCTAAGAGTGTCCTGAGCCCCCAATTCCAACAACTGTGTGTGTGTGTGTGTGTGCTGGGGGGCTCCCTCACATCCAACAAGCAAGCCTCCAACACTGGCTGGGTGCCCCACAGTTCAGCTCAGTTCTGACAGTACCTGGGGTTGGCAGCAGATTCCACGGCTCAGGGGTCAGACCCCCAAGACTGACGTTAAAAAAACAAAAATTCAACTGAGTTAATTTAAAGATCTAATTGGTTTTATTCAATAGTTCATGAGTAGGGCAGCATCCCATCTCACAAACAGAAAGGATCTCTACTACCCTATCCTGCCACCACCCCACTCCTTCCACCAGAAAGGTTTTTAAAGGCAACAAGGGGCACAGAAAATAGAAATTATTAGCAAAGAATGCACTGTTTCAAGCAAGGTCAATTTCCATAAAGGTAGCAGAAGGGGTCTATCTGGCAGATTGTCTCACTAGTGCTGACCAGGTAATTCCACGGTGACTGGCTAAAAGTTACCTTCCCAAGGGGTTGAAACTGCAGTGAGGTTAGGTGTTAAGTCTCGGCTTGCTGATTTGGAGTTTAGCAAAAACGACTCCATTGTGGGCCTCCTGTCTCCTTTTTAACACCGTCCTCTGCTTCAGATGCCAATCATGAGCCCAGCTTGTCATCTGTGCTTCTGAAGAACCAGCTATAAATCAAAGGTTCCCACAAACCCCTCCTTTTTAGAGTGGCTCACAGAACTCAGAGAAACTGTTTACTCACTAGATTACCAGCTTATTATAAAAGGCTATTACTCAGGAGCAGCCAGATGGAAGAGACGCATAGGGCAGGGTACATGGAAGCAGAAAAAAAGCATGGAGCTCCCATACTCTCTCCTAACACATCACTCTCCCCAAATCTCCACATGTTTGCCAACCCAAAAGCCTCCCAACCTCACCCTTTCGGGTTTTATGGAGACTTCATTACATAGGCATGATTGATTAAATCACTGGCCTTTAAAACACTGGCAGCTAGTTCAACCTCCAGATCCCCTCCCTCCCCAGAGGTCAGGGGGCAGGACAGAAATTCCCAACTTCCAGTCATTGGTAGGTTCTCCTGGCAACCAGCTCCCATCCTTGGGGAGTTCCAAAAGACACGCCATTAACATGATAACAGACTCTCATCACCGGAAACTCCAAGCCTTTCAGGAGCTCTGTGCCAGAAACAGGGGAAGACCATATACGTATTTCTTCTAAACCACATCACCATGTATGTGTTCATTAATTTTTTTCTGAATACAGCTTTTAAATTTTTTGTTTTAATGAGAGACTTGAGCTTCCTTCTGTGAACATAACTTCTTACATTAGGTTTAATGATTGAAATAACTGTCCTGGTGGTAGTTGTCTGGCATAAACACCATAGTATTTCGACTTTGCATTCGTTAATTTTTAATTGCTTATTTTCTACATCCCTTTCTAGAATGTAAGCTCCACGAGAGGGGAATTTCATCCTTTCATTTTTGTATCCTCAGCACTCAGCATAGACACACAGTAGGTTCTTCTTAAGCACTAGTTAAATAAGTAAATAGTAGGGAAGATAGACATTAAACAAATGGCTTGAAGAAGTGCTTTATATCCTTGGTCATATAAGCAGTTCATTCCCTTTGCTTTTTCCTATTATAACTGGTTGCACAGTAGAATCTGGCCATAATGCCTTAAGTGAGGCCCCAAAAGTCCATTCATGTCAGATGTGTGATGCATTATCATGAGGCTCATGAGCCAGCTGCTAAGAATGAGAGCATTCACCCATTGCTGTCTGAATTTGCATTAGGGATATGCCATCAGAAGACACATTTTCATGGTCATTATGAGAACTATTTGTTCAATATCTCTCTCCCACACTAGACTGTGGGCTCCTGGCACATAGATGGCTCTCAGTAAGTGTGTCGAAAGAATGAGAGAATGAATTCATGTGAGGGTATAACGTGAGTATCTATCCTGATTTGGAGGATCAGGGAATGTATTCTCAAGGGAGTGATGTTTAGTCTGAGGAGTAAAGGATAACCAGATATTAGTAAGTGAAGGAAAGGGGAGGAAATTAAATGAAAGGAAACAAGAGAGAGAACAACATCTGCAAGGACTCCTGAGTTGGAGGGCAGCATTGTGTGTTCAAGCATCCAAAGGCAGCCCAGTATCACTGGGGCACGGAGATGGGGTGGGTGGACCATTGTTACCACTAAGCTAAAAGAACACAGAGAGTTCACAAGCTATGTCTGGGATCTGGGATTTCATTGTAACATCAATGGCCTTCAGTCAGGGGTTTCCTGCAGAGGTGACTTCTGATCAGATGTCTGTTACAGAGAACATTCTAGCTGCTGTGTGGAGAGTGTATTGGAGGGTAGGAATCAGTAGTGGGGAAAATGAGGCCCAGAGAAATCAGGTTACTTGTCCAAGGACACAAATCCTCCCTGACATCAACCCCAGGGCTGTTTCCCTTAAGGATGGCACCCCTGAGAACACTGAAGATGCTCTCCTGTAGTAATGACAGGGTGTAACACACATCCTGGGGTGCTCAGGGAACACCCCCTAAGTGCAAGGATTTCCTTCTCCCAGCCAGCGTTCCCAGCAGCCCCTCCCTCCTACCCACCAGACCAGGACTTGCAGAACAGAGATCCTGGGAGCTGGAGCTCTAACCATGTTCTTTAAATATTGTCTTTAATTACCATGTTTATTGTGGAAAAAATTATACAAAGAGAGGTTTAAAAAAGGAAAATCTTAAATCATTACTAATTCCACCATATAATTCCATCATATAATTCCATCCATATATATATGAATAAATAAACTTTTGGTGTCTTTCCTTCCAGACAATATTTTCTGCAGATAGCTAGAGTATTTGTTCATAAAGTTTAGGATCACTATAGTGTCATAATCCTCTTTTCATGTAAGAACCTAGAGTTAATAATTTTGCATGAGCATCAGGTTTTAAAAACTTTTTGTTGTAGAAATTCAAGCATCTACCAAACTGGTGAGAATAGTGTGATAAATCCTTACCTACTCCATTTCCACAATTATCTACTCATGGCCAATCTTGTTTCATTTTTACCCCACCCTACCCACTCCTTTTAGATTATTCTGCAGCAAATCCCAGAGAGCATGTCATTCCATCCATAAATACAGTTGACACTTGATCAACACAGGTTTGAACTGTGAGGGTTTACTTATACACAGAATTTTTTTTTTGGTTAATACAGTAAAGTACTGTTAATGTATTTTTCTCTTCCTTATGATTTTCTTAATAGCATTTTCTTTTCTCTATATTACGTTATTGTAAGAATATAGTATACAATGCATATAACATACGAAATATGTGTTAATGGTCTGTTTATGCTATTGGGAAGGCTTCAGGTCAGGCTATTAATAGTTAAGTTTTGGGGGAGTCAAAAATTATACCTAGCTTTTCGACTTCAAGAAGGGATATCAAGCACCCTTAGCCCTCTGTGTTGTTCAAGGATAACTGTATTTCAGAAGCATCATCTTTGGAGGAACTGCATATTCCATTGTTTGGGTGGAACACAAGAAGAAGCGTCTTGAGGAGGTTGCAGGGAACCAGTAGCAAGGAGGGACCATCCTCCCTCTCCTCCCTCCCATGATGTTGTCCCAATGCCCAAACCCTCCAGTCTCCACCCTTTCTACTGAGCTCTGCCTTGGAGTGGGGGTGCTGGCCCTCCTTGGCCTGGCCCTTTGAAAGTTGTGGTCCCTGCAGAGAGAGGTCGACATTTCATATGATCTGAATCCTGACCTGAAGAAGCTGCTTTTTGTTTGATTTGGGAGATTTTGAATAAAGCATCCAGCCAGTTAGCCTTCTGTGATATAAACTGGCATTGAGGGACACTTCCCGTGCCAGCCCACATTGCACCAGGCAGACACAGTGGGGTCAGGACAGGCTGTGACCCTCTGCATTACCTCCCCTCCCTCTTGGTCCCATGGCCATGTATACAGGTCATTTTCTCCTGCTCTTTTCTTCTATCAGATCTGGGGTTTGAGACCTTTTCTATAATTTCATTTCAAACTATTGTTTCATATGACCTAGTCTATTACTGAGTACGCATGAAGAATATGAAAATTACTCAAACACTTTTTTCATTTAAATTTTTCCAAAATGCAAACATGAGTGTTTGTTCTGGAACAAGGACCTAGAGACAAGGAAGGCACTGTATGAATGGGTGCAGCTCTGCTTTCTTGGGTCAATGGTGGGAAACAGCCCATCCAGCTCTTTTTAGGCAGCCCTGCTCCGGGCTGGGAGTCTATTGTGCATGCTGGAGGCATCCTTATCTAAGTGCAGCCTCTTTGCTTCCTCGGGTTTCAGTGTTTCCCACGAGACCATTTAAAATCACATTTGTTACTTTACCATCTAATCACACATAAGCTTCTCCCCACGCCCCCTCCCCCCACCCCCCGCCCTGCTTCCGTCCAAGGAGTGCATTTTCTGGAGCACCAGCAGCCAGGGTGGGACTCGTGACGGGAAATGGGAATGACACCCAGGGAAGCATGAGTCCTTGCAGTTCCCTGAACACCAGGGACGTTCCTATCAGACAGGCTGGAGCACGTTCACTGAAGGCACAAACAAGTGTAAGTCTTTGCAGAGCTGGGGGGTCTCGGACTCACTTCTCCTACCAGAGCTGCTCACTAGCCTCTCCAGCAGAAGAGGAGTTTCTTCTTGCTCTGCCTGAATATTAAGCTGAACTGTGTTCCAGGAGCTCATGGATTCCAGTGGTGGCGAGCTGGGATAAGAAAAGAGGATCTCTTACCTAGAAGACAAGCAAGATTGAGCCAGCAAAGGTTTGGCTGCGGGACTCGGGGGCCAATCTATGGCTAATGGTGTAAAAATATATGCTTGGGGTTATATGGGAAGAATTACAGGTTTTTCCCATGAGCCAAAAACGAAGCACAGTTGTGGGCTGTTTGAATATATGACCTTCCCCAAACACCCACAGTTCTTAGAAAACTAGTATTATTAATCTATTTCTATAGAAGACTCCCATTATCTCCCATCTTCTGAAAGATAAGGAGAAAAATTATAGCCAAATCCAAAAACTAGCAATCTCTACATGCCAGATCAATGTCAAGTTTATGTTCTTCAAAAAGCCGTATTGATACAAAGAGATATTTTATTAGCAGGTGCTATTTCAGAAATTTTACCAAAGCTGTGGTAACAGAGGCCAAATATCCTAGAAGTATTGATGAAAATGTTACAGCTAAATAAAAAATGGACATAGAAAGCAGAGAAACCATAGTCTGCAGGTAGGAGGTGATATACTCCTTCGGAGATAAGTTTTGCCTCAAACTCAAGGCAAAAATACTCTTGTTAGAAAAGTGTGGATAAGATTGAATGCAGTGGTTCCCACTCTGGGTCACACATCAGAATATATTGGAGAAACTTTTAGAGACATAGACTCCTGGACCCCACTCTAGGCCTCCTGAATCTAAATGTCCAGAGGTGACAGCCAAGAATCTATGTTTTTTTCAATGCTTTCCCAAAAACTCCAATGGGCAACAAGGTTGAAAGGCTCCTGTTTAAAGATATTGTGATGAAACAAGACAAATCCAGGTGGCCAAGGGTGTTTTCCAACCTGCAGGCAGCATTTATACTTGTGCAGAAAGGTTACAACAGGTAGGGCCAAAGCCATCTATCCTTTGTTTTTAGCCCAACTCTGAAATCCAGAAGAATGATTCGTTGAGAGATGAGATTTCTGTGGTTTTTGCTTTACTTGCCTTTTCCCTCCAAAGCTCAAGTGCACTTAGTATAAATTGATTCCTAATCATGATTTTGCTCTTTGAGATTACCTGATTGGACCAGTGCCAGAAAAAGAAAAATCTGCTATGATTTTTTTCAATGTAGCTAGAGTCACCCTCCCTGGACTTGCAAAATGAAGCAGGTAGAGTCAACTGCACTTATGTATTTTGAGTAGCAGAAGCCAAAATGTTGGGCTTCCTAGCCACACGGTGTGGGAAGAAGGTGGAAATGACGCAGAGAAATGAATTGCTTTTAGTCTGATGGAAAAAATTTGTTTTGAAATGGCATAAAGTTGGTTTGAAATGTTAGGAAGATTTTAGAGTGGCCTTAAAAAGCAATTTCCTAGTTTCATGTCCACTCACTTAGCAGTCAACTAATGTTGATAATAATAATAATAAAAATAATGAACGAGCATTGAAAATGAACACTGGCATATGAAAGAACATATATGTTAAAAGATGGCTTTGAGAAAATCATCATCAGAAGAAAATGGAGGGCACCTGGGTGGCTCAGTTGGTTAAGCAACTGCCTTCGGCTCAGGTCATGATCCTGGAGTCCCAGGATCGAGTCCCGCATCAGGCTCCCTGTCAACAGGGAGTCTGCTTTTCCCTCTGACCCTCCCCCCTCTCATGCTCTCTCTCTCTCAAATAAATAAAATCTTTAAAAAAAAAAAAAAAAGAAGAAGAAATGGAAAAGGACCCTGAGGATATTCTGTAATCATAAATGGTGGATAAAGAGTCTTTCACAAATAAATATTGCCAAGGAAATGCTATTCTAGGAGGAGGAAAACCAGTGACCACTGACTCTGGGCAGGTTCACGGCCATGTATTCCCTTATATCAGAAGTGCATCAGGTCCAGAAGATTCCTGAGACCCCAGATCCTTCAAGAGCAGCAGCCCCATGCTTCCCATTCTCTCTCCTTCCCTCCCAGAGTCCTTAGAGTCCTGGGGTCCCATATATAAACCAATACCATGAGCTTAGAATTCATGCTTCCTGAGCCCATGAAAGACACACTTTCCCTTCCCCCTCTGGGGCTGTAGAATCCTTTCTTATACATCCTTTACCCACTGGATTCACCCTTTCTGCAGTCACTTCCTTCCCAGACCTTAACTGTCCTTCAAAGTCCTGGAGAGACCTCATTCTCCCACAAGACCTCGTGCCCCGTCTCCCTTCTCTGCCCTGCATCACCTCTTCATCTATGTTTGTGTGTATGAGCATGTCTCCCATTGGAGTGGTGCTTCTGCTGGTGTCTGTCCCTACCAAACTGAATTTATGAGTGACAGAGGCTCGGCTTCCTTGATTTTTATACCTCCATCAAAACTTAGTACACATTAGCAGTTCACTAAGTGCTTCCTGAATAAAAATCATGGCTTGGTGTCCTGGATCATATGGGAAGGAGTTCCAAATATGGCAGACAGTGCCTTCTCTCACCTCCCCCTTCAAGAAAATGTGGTCTCTCCCTTCCCCACTGGCAACAGTTCTGAGAGGCTCAGAACTCTGTCCTGAGTCAAGATGTCACTCTGGTCCATCCTGCTCATTAGAGCCCATGGTCACTCTTCTTACCTTGCTACTTGCTGTGCTTTCCCTGACTCTCCAAAGACAACTAGAGCCATGTTTTATGAACTGGTTCAGAAGAGCAGGAAGAAGAGGCATGACCACCACCAGGTGAATAGCATAGTGACGAAGATCACAAGCCTGTGGGCTGGACCGAGGCTTGGTTAACATCACAGTTTTGCTATTTATTAAACCATTAGGCAACTCTGCCCCAATCCTTTTGTTTCCTCAACTGCAACTCAACTGAGTTTCCTCAAATTATGGCCATAATAATACCCAGTTCACAAGACAATTGTGAGATTTAAACCAGGGGATGTATGAAGAGCTTAGCCCCGTCAATTATCTTCTATTCCCATTATTATTTAGTCTGATGTCCTCATTTTATACATAAAGAAACTTTGAGACCTAGAGTTTCAGTTCCAGTGAGTTAGTCAAGGTCACATAGCTGGTTCCTGGCACAAGGAGCAGGAACCCTGGTCCCCTGCCCATGATGGGAGGCATTCTCCCCCAACCCAGTCCCACCCTTCACACCATGTGGCACTGACTGACTCCTCAGTGACAAGAGGAAGGCCTGTTGGAGATGCCTTGTTCACATTCTGTAGGGAGAGGCCAAGGCACTGAAGCCCTGCATTATCTGTGAACTTGACCTTGTATTAGACACAGTCCTAGGCGAAAGCAGATGGAGTAAATTGTGCTATTATGATTATTATTAATTATTATTATTATTTTGAGGTCTTTTCAGAGCTGACCAGCTGGACAAATCAGAGGATCCTTCAGGGAAGGCTTGAACAGTGGGTGGGCTTTAGAGAGATGGAGAAGAGGGACGAGGTTGCTGTGCCCTGGGTGTGGTGACATGGGCAAAGGCTCAGAGACACCTAGAAAGTGCTGACTCTGATGACAGCTGTCACAATAGTGGTCATCTCCAAGCAGGGCCAGAGTAGCCACTGGGAAGGCATCAAACTCTAAATTTAAGATTATTGCAGCTCATTTATTTTGTATATGTATATTCTCCCTCTATTTAAAAAAATCACGAATAATACTACTCCCCAAGAATAATATGTGTTCATATTTTTATTCTTTACCTTCTGGAAAAGAGAGATAAGAATAATGACTCAGATATCTAATAGGCTATGACCTTGGCCAAACCAGCCTCAAGGCTTTAGTGTTTCATCTGTGGAAATGGGTTAATAATAGGGTAGACTTCCTATGATCCTAAGAGGTTTAAATGACACAATGTATGTGAAATACCCAGCACTGTGCCCCGCATATAGAAAGCAAACAAGAACACATGTTTATTAATAAGACCATCATCTTTTTTGTTCAATTTTTAAACAAAGTTACGATTAATTTTTTTAAAGTACTGGCTGGCTCAGTGGGTGATCACAGGTCAAGTGTGGGTCAGCGTCATTCAGAGGCTGCATTCAGAGTGCCTCAGAACTTGTCGGCAGGCAGGCACGCACAGATCAGGGTGCTCAGAAAATATTAGCCGATTCTTGGCTCAGTGCCCAGCTGTAACTAAGCGAGGGGAGAGGAGGGGCTCAGCATGTCCTGCTTGGCCAACTGGTTCAGTGCTCATCCAGACACTGCACTGTGTCTCCTGCTCCAATGGATTCCAATCTCATCTTTGTGGGAAATCAGGGAATCCTGAGATGACTGATAGCATCGATACTGGAATATGGAAACACTGGAAAATCTGGGTTGTTGTCTCAGCTCTGCTTTTTTCTAGCTGAAGTCCTTGAATAAGATCCATTGTCCACCTGGGTCATAGATTCTTCACTGGTGGATTGGAGATAGTTGTACTTCAGGAAGACTGTATGTATGGTTGATGTGAAATCAGACTGATTGTGTGACACTTCTGGGTCAACTTCTTAATCATCACGTTCCCTTGGGGAAAAATAATATTAGCAACAAAATTAATATAATGCTTCCAATGTTGTGGGCATTGTTCTAAGCACTCATTTCTTTCTGATGACCACCTCATAGTACTATTATTATGCCTGTTTCATGGATGAGAAAATCGAGGACAGAGAAGTTACATAAACTTCCCAATGTCCCACAGATAGTAATTTGCACAGTGGTGATTTAAGCCCAGATGTTCTGGATCCAGAATCCAAGAACTTAACCATTACACTGTGTTATCACTATAAACTTTGATTTCTTAACCAGTGGAAAACTGTTGTACTGGGGGAGAGACATGATAAGTGTAAAAATGTGTAAAAAAATGTAAAGGATGCAAATATTAGATGCAATCACACAATGCATTTTGAAAGGTCTGAAACATAAGCATATGCTACTGATCTGAAACATGTAACTATGTCACTGAGACCCCACTTTTACCTAATGACAACATTTCATGCTGTACACGGTGCCAAACACTGGGGACATAGAGCTATGGACAGAAGGAATTCTGTTTCTGCCCTCACAGGACTGACAGTCTAGTGGTGCAGATACATATTAAATAAGCACACAAATAAATATACTTATAAACTGTGTCAAGTGTCAGGAAAGACCAGGATTCTTTGGGAGATCATCTTAAAGTCTCCTAATTTAGAAAGGCAAGATCGAGGAAGGTCTCTCTGAGGAAGTGACATTTAAGTGGCAGCCTAAAACGAGATACACTATTTTTGTCAGAATTTGCCATTTGGAAGCAGATTTTGAGGACCAAATCACAATGTGATTTGTGGACAAAAGATGATTCCTTCAATATCAGGAGCTGGGCAGCAGCAACGGATTTCCCTAGTACCCTTTGCTTCCCTGAAATAAACTGATGGGCTGCATTATATTGGTTGGCATTTACATAATATTCACAGTGCTCTTGCCTTAGAACCTTGTCCAAAACCCATTTTTACCTGTCAGAATTTGCATATTTTTTCTTTAGAAACTTAGCAAAGAAAAAGGAAGATTATTGTTCATGAAAAACATATTTGGCTCTAAAATAATTAATGTTTAAGAAGATTAACAGCCATAGAATTTCCTCATGAAAAGAAGCCTCATATGGGTGCCTCTGCTTTTAAGAGGTGTTCGACCAAGGCCAGAAAGTGCCCCAGTGGGCATGCATTTGCATATTCTTCAGGGTTCCAGACCCATAGTATACTTAATGCCTCTCAAGCTAGATTGTATTGTGAAACATACAATCATAAAGATGCTCTACAAACAACTTCCTTCAGGAAGGCTTCACCGAGTTTCTCTTACCTATTTGGCCCCTCCCTTCTTCAAAACTTTGGGGCACTTGTCTTTATTACTTAAAACCCTGTGGTCAGAACCACCCAATGTAGCCCTTATTTATTTTTCTAATTATTTCCTTTTTTTAGAGAGAGAGAGAGAGAGGGTACACACACATGCATGGAGGTGGTGGAGGGGCAAAGAGAGAGGGAGAGAGAATCTCAAACAGGCTCCATGCTTAGCACAGAGCCCAACACGGGGCTCAATCTCATGACCCTGAGATCATGACCTGAGCTGAAATCAAGAGTCAGACACTTAACGGACTGAGCCACTCAGGTGCACCTGTCATAAAGTTTCTTTTCTCCTTGAGAAGACTCAAAGGCCTCCAAAACAAGAAATCTGGCTTCTTGTCAAAATGAAAGGGCCTCAGTGTACTACTAGACCAATCCCCTCATTGTACAGATGAGCAAACTGAAGTCCAGAGACAAAAAATACCCAAAGACTGAACGTGGTTTATTACAGACTCATGGCTGGGACTCCAGTCTTCTGACTTCTGCCCACTGCTCTTCTTTCTACACCATACCATCTCCCATAACACCTAACAGTGCTAAATGCACAGTGAGCCCTCAGCAATTACTGGGAATGAAAGAATTTCTGAATATTTGACAGAATGAGGGAGAGCTAAGTGTTCCTGACTCACCCTGCAACCTCTGGCAGCTCAACTGGACACTTCCAGGCTGTGGCAGTTTGAAAAGAGAAACCTCTAAAACTTACAGGCACATATTTGAAGGTAGCTAAGAGAAGACAGTTCTGTTGCTTCTCCTTCCCTAGGGAGTCAAGAATCAATATAAATATGAAGGGCAATTCTCTTATCCCTCCAGGAGTTGCAACCAGAAGGCAACTGAAGGGACCAATCATGGGAGGGAGAAATACTCGTGCCAGGTCATGATCAAACCCAGTCCTACTGCTGTGAAGTCAATCCGTCTTCATGGAAACTACCTAGTAATTTATTAAACAAAACCTTAGTTTCCTCACAAGATCAGAATCAGAACGAGTCAAAGCATAGCATTACTTCCAGTTCATAAGGCACCAGAGCTCACAAAGGATGCCTCTGAGCACTTCTTCACCTTCCTGTATGGTAAATGCTTCAGATACAAAACAAACAAAACATACGCAACATGAAAAAGCAAGTCAGCAGAAGGACAAAGGGTGAACCCAGGTCTCCTCACTCCCCAGTTATAGTTTTTTCCATTGCATTGCAAGGACTCCCTCTTAGTAAATGTCACTGAATTCTCCTTCAGTCATCTTTTCCCCCATTTCAGTTTTCTTGCATCCATGGACAACTCTAGGATTCTTTTCCTACACAAAGAAGCTCAGTCACTGGGGAACAACAAGAATAATCTTTTTTACTCTAAGGTCAAATCAGGTACACTGACAACAGAAACATTAGACTAAACAATCATAGGTCATATTCATGATGCTCCTCTAACATAGTTCGTCTCTGAGAGCCACCATCATTCATTCGTTGAGTATTCCTTTACTCAACAAATATTTATCAAACACTTACATGTGTCATAAATGAAAGTACAGACTTCTGTGCAAATGAATAACAAAGCAAACTAGTCTAGTCTGGAGGGTCAGGAAAGACTGCTCTGAGAGAGTGATATTTAAAATAAACTGAAGGAAAAATAGAAGCCAATCAGGAGAAAGGGATACAAAAGGAATTATTGAGAGAAAAAAAAATGTATGTATGAAGCTACCAAAGCAGAAAGGAACTTGATGAATTTGAGAAACTGAAAGAAAACCAGGGTAACTACTAGGGAAAAAGCAAGGGAAAGGGGGATGTAAATGGAGGAGATGAGCAGGAACCAGATCATGCCAAGACTTATGTGCCATGAGAATGAATTTAGACATTATCTGAAGGGCTTGGGAAACCTTTGAAAAGTATAATCAGAGGAATG
The DNA here is from genome assembly GCF_029215605.1 of Mirounga angustirostris. Classification (NCBI taxonomy): domain Eukaryota; kingdom Metazoa; phylum Chordata; class Mammalia; order Carnivora; family Phocidae; genus Mirounga; species Mirounga angustirostris. Next base: position 148,754,638 of record NW_026991709.1, read on the forward strand.
ATATGATCAGATTTACATTTTAAAAAGATTGTGTTGGTTGGTATGTATATAGGGAAAATGGAATGTACAGAGAGACCTGTTAATGAGCAAGCACAGAAGCCAGATAAGAGATGGCTGAGACTTGGTGGTTGAGGTACATGTGAACAGTGAGGGAGAGGGAGAGTCTATGGGTTTATGATGTAAGCAACCATAAAGGTGCGTGATGGTGCCATTTAACAAAATAGGGAACAAGAAAGAAGCCAATTTAGATGAAGGAAAAAAAAAAAAGAAAAAACAACAGTCAGGTAGTCAGGTCTGGCACAGAAGAGAGGTTTGAGTGGAAGTTAAAACCATGGGAGAGGATTAGATTTCCATGAGAGGGGTGTAGAAGAGGGTTAGGACAGAACCCAAAGAAGCTCAGTATTTAGTAGCCAGATAAAAAAGAAGCCTTCAATGATGTCTCAGATGTGACAAAGAGAGGGGATTTCAAGAAAAATGGAATGGTCAACTGTGTCAAATACTGCTAAGAAGTCAAGTAAATAGAAATCTGAAAGTTTGTCTGGATTTGGCAGGTGAAAGTTTTGATGAAAGAGGCTGGAAGAGACATATTAGAGTGTGTTGAGGTGTAATGACATGTATTAAAGAATGCATTTGTCATTCATGTCCTTTGCGATATCATGTCATCTAGTTAAATCTAATGCTAGGAATTTCCAGCATCCCTAAAAATATTAATCAATTATAAAATTGACTGCCCAAATTCTACTGTCCACCAGGATTTTACAATGGCAAAAAATTGTCTAAATTGTGATTTTAATATTCTTGTTAAATCAAGCTTGCACTTTATCCTTACAAAATCATTGGCTTACTTAAATATACCTGGGCACACTTAAACCACAGTTTTAAAAATTATAAGAAACTCACTTGCCAGGCCCCCTTCTGCAAGAATTCTGAAGGTCTGTTAGTGATATATTCTGACAGAATCCTGTTGAATAGGATAGGAATTCTATTAGGGGAGAGAATTAAGAATAGGGGGAAGGAAGTAGATTCTATATGTAAAAATAAAAATTTTTATCCACACCATAAATCCCCTTTAAATTCTTGAGTCTATTGTAATTTGTATTATCCCATTAAATAAGCACCTCTATTTAGGGCAGCAGAACCATATTCAAAAGTATTCACATTAAAGATGGGAGATAGAGAAATAAAGTGGCAACATTATGAGTCATTTATATTGCTTAATTGTAAATGATCCCACATGTTTATTTCATTTATATGCTGAGAGCTAGTGGTGTCGAATTGGAACAGGCTAAGTGGCTATTGGCTATTAAATAGCATGTGTAATGGGAAATATTAAAGTCTATATTGTGCATTTGTACAGCACTTAGCTTACAAAATGCTTTCGCATACATTATTTGATTCTCCCAACAACAGTGTCAAATTAGCAGGGCAGATGTTATCATCACCAGTTTACAAATCATAGAACTGAGAGAGACAATTCAAAAGACCTAGTTAGTGTCAGAACTAAAGTTTTCTGTCTCCAAGCACAGTGCTATTTTGATCAAAACCATACTACCTCTCTGGATTTCTTGAATAATTATAACTCGAAGTCTCTAAAGCTGATTCAATCCACCATCCTGAGTTTCTAAGTCCACAACACTGCCAGGAACTTGTGATGTGATAAGGAACTTGTTTTTCTCCCTTAGTGATGAAAATATTTTTCCTCCTTCTAATCCCATTTTCAGTGGGTTGGGGGAGATGGTAGGGAGGCAAAGATCATTCGCAAAAGACTATTTTCCTCCTTTTTAACTTCATTTGGATATCCATTCTGTTGAGTAGAGATGTTTTGATTAAATGCCTTTGGGGCACTTTCTCCCCAAACTCCCAGATATCTTTCTTCCTTTAATTATTCCTTTCTTTCATTTTAGCCCCCACAGAAACTCAGTTATTCTCAGCACTTCAGCCTGGCACACCGATTCAGCATTACAAACATATCAGTTATTCACCACACCTCACAGAAAACCATTCCCACTCAGCTCTCATCCATCCCCACAGTTCTTGTTCAGACCCACGGACAGCTCAAGACCATACCAGACAGTCTTGCTCTTTCAGAACCATGGACAGTGCATGTACTTTCTCCCCCTCCAAATGTACTTGTACTTCATCCCTGGACAACAAATTAGCTAGCTATTATCTCTGAATTATTTGGAGGTAAATTACGTTCAGCAAGGATTTCCATAACTCCATTCTTTTAGCACCAGGGGCAACTCAGGACTATTCAACTTCAAAGATGGCTTAGTGATATTTTCCTGGTGCCACAGATAGCTGAGGCTCAATCTTTGACTACTGGACAGGATCATGGATAATGTGGTCTTGCTTTCATCACTACAAATGGCTTATTACACTTTCCCAGTGGCATAGCTACTTCAAATTCTCTCTCTTCCCTGGCCAACTTGCTCACATGTCCAGTATCCTGTTGCTCCAATCAGGTTCCTAATTATTAAAATTTTCAGGGTAATGGGTGGCTCAGATAGGCACATGTTAATATCACTGATGATCTAAAATGCTGACATCTCAGGGACTTTTCTAAGTCTTAACTAGTCTGGCCACATCCCCCCAAACAGGAACATTTAATTCCATGCTCCCATTAGCTTAGAGAGTCCAGCAATAGCACCAATGCAAAAGCTAGCTTGGTTGCTCATTCCATGACCTAGAGAGCCTAACCACACTCTCAGCACCATGTGCAACAGTTTCACTCAAATGTGTCAATAGCATGGTTACTATTTCTCACCACCAACTAATCATTCTCTCAATCTAGTGCCATGAAAGGTCCAACTACATTCTCAGTCTTAGCGACATCCTGACAACATGCTTGCTGTTCCATCAGGCAGCCAAGTCATGGCAGCAGAACATGGAGCAGTTCATTCTCATGGTCCTGTTCTTTGGGTACCCCATGTAATTAGTTTATTCAAGTTTACAGTTACACCCATACCCCAATTAGTCTCTTTCAACAACTCAGTCTAGTCACATCCTCTCCACTCCATGGTACTTATTTACACTCCCCCTGACTAAAACCATTCCCACTACTAGAACAAAGCTCAGCAGTTTTTAAAACTTTTGTTCCTACTATTTCTATGATACCAATATTTCCTTGTTTTTCTTCCTTTTTGGCTACAGCATCTCTATAATGTTCAGTGCTTCTCTGCCCCCACAACCCTCCCGGTTCTAGCCTTCATTTTTCTCCTCTAACCTTGGAGAACAAATTTTATCCCAATCAGGGTGGGTTTTAGGAATCTTAAGCCTTAAGTTGCTATTGAACAGACAACCTTTTTTCTTTTTTTCCCAGTAACATGGAAACTGGTTAGTTTCTACCCACTCTGGTCTCACAGTTTAAGTACTTGTACTTGTTTTACCCAAACTCAATTCTGCTTGCCGATGAAAATCTAGCTATGTTCTGTAAATATCTGATACCCATTCAGGATCCCTTGAGTTTATTCATTCATGTAATCCACAAACGCTTGTTGATCATCTAGTATATGCTGAGCATTGTTCTCAGTGTTAAGAGTTCAACAGTTAAACAGACAAAATCCATACTTTCAGGAAGGAAAAATACTACTTTAGGGAAATAGTAAATAAATAAAAATGTTAATATTAGTTAAAAGTGCTTTGAGGAAAAGTGAAGGAAGGTAAAAGGGTAGAGACTGGCCAAAGGCTGTCATTTGGGAAATGGTCAGGGGAGTCTTCCCTAACAGGTGATATTTGAATGAGCCCTGTGTTCATAAATGGGAAGCGAATAGTAGGCAGAAAGAATAGCAAGTCCAAACACCTTGAGCAAGAGTGTGCTTGTTGTGTCCAATAAACAGCTAGGTGGTCTATGGGCCTGGGTTTCAGTGAGCAAGGGAGAGAATGATATGAGGTGAGCTCAGAGATGAAGTTTATGGCAATACACTTCAAAGGATCACTCCTATTGCTTCCAAAAGTGTAGGCTGCAAAGATTTGAGATAATCCTAGCAGTGAAACATGTTGAGAAGATAAAATAGTGGCCCAAGCAAGACACAACAGTGGTTTGGGCTATGGAGGTAGCAGTGGAGGTAGGTGATAGCAGTTTGTACTATGGAGGTGACAGTGGTGGCAGATGATAGTGATTTGGGCTATAGAGGTAGCCATGGAAGTGGGTCATGGTGGTTGCACCATGGCAGTAGCCGTGGAGGTGGATGATAGTGGTTTGGGCTATGGAGGTAGCAGTGGCTGTAATAAGAAGTAGACAGCCGTACTTCAGATGCAAGGTCATTAGAGTTTTCTGGTCATCTAAATGTGAGATTTGCAAGAGAGAAAATGAAGTAATGGATAATTCCAAAGTTTCAAGACTCAGGGTTTGAGCCCTTGGAAGGATGAAGTCTCAATTTATTGAAATGATCATGACAAAGGGAAGAGCACATTTAGGATAAGGATATCAATAGTTAGGCTTTATACATCTATCAGACATCTTTGTGAGGGGTAATGAATGGTTAGCTAAATATAACAATTTAGAATGTAAGTGAAAGGCCTCGGCTGGAGATATAGATTTAGATTTATGTTTCAAATGTGAACTCCAGACTTCCCATGATGTCATCATAATTGCAATCTTTTTGGGAAAGTCTCTCTCTAGGAAGCTGGCCTAAGTTGGCTGAGACCCAGAGCTACATTTAAGCTCCCAAAAGTCTATAGTTTTTTTTCATTGCTGTATCCCTGGAGTTGAAAACAAATGGGAGGAAGACTTGTGGGCAAAAGAGGCATAAAGAGGGACCCCTAAGCTTCCATTTTGGAAAAATGGTTATGTAATTTATTGAGATAGGAACAAGGAGGAGGAAAAGTTGGGGTGGAGAGAGGATAGAGATATCATGGGGGACAATGACTTTGAGGTGTCTATGGAACATTCAAAGAGATATATGTCAAAGACATTGGATTAGTGGGTCCAGAGCTCAGAAGAAAGGTCCAGATTTAGGACTCACATGCATGAAAATGATCATTTTTGTTGTATATAAATAGATGAGAACAACCATAAGAAGCATGAGAAGATGAAATCCTACATGGGATGGGGGCTGATACTTTCACCTACTAATCAGGTTCTGGAAAAATTATAATTATCTGTTTGCTTACATCATATCTGCCCTACAGAGACAAAAGCTATATTAGTGGGGAAAATCCTCCATTGGTTTCTTAAGAGCATCAATGAACTATATAACACAAAGAGTCCGTTCTCTGAGACTCCTTGAAACTTCATCAAATCTGAATGCATTCAGATCAATCCATACCTCTCAAGACCCAGAGCCCTCCAATGATACCCCGTCAGTAAGATTCCAGAACTGCTACAGCCAGTGAGATCCATCCCAGAAATAGGAGAGCACTGGGTATGGAATCAAGACTCAGAGACAAGCTTGTTTAGTCCAATAATATCTTTATAACCTATAGTAATCACTGGTTATTAATTGTTGTATGTAAGAAAATACCTTCTACCTACTCTATAGGATTTTTGTGGGGATTAAAAGAGATAATTGTGGGGGTGCCTGGGTGGCTCAGTCAGTTAAGCATCCGACTCTTTCTTTTTAATTTTTTAAATTTTATCTTATTATGTTATGTTAGTCACCATACAATACGTCATTAGTTTTTGATGTAGTGATCCACGATTCATTGTTTTCGTGTAACACCCAGTTCTCCATGCAGTACCCATCACCAGGCTAACCCATCCCCACAACCCCCTCCCCTCTAAAACCCTCAGTTTGTTTCTCAGCATCTGACTCTTGATTTCAGTTCAGGTCATGATCTCAGGGTTGTGAGATGCAGCCCCGTGTTGCTTAAGATTCTCTCTCTCCCTTTCCCTCGGCCCCTCCCCCACGGTGCACATGCTCATGCTCTCTCTTTCTCTCTCTAAAAAGAGAGAGAGAGATAATTGTGCCTGCTCTTGTCACTGTGGATTGGTAATTTAAGTAACTCTTCTCATGAGGCTCAGCCATCTTTGTGAGCAACTCAGACTTGCTGCATGACCATAGAAACATTTGTTCTACTAACAACAACAGAGACTGGAAGAAAGAACCCTCTGTCCTGCTAAGATGTTCTAATACCCAATTCCAATGTGTGTTTGTGTATTGGTGATGGGGGGAAGGGTTCCCACTCCACCAAGGTGCAATTCTCCAGACACCAGCTGGGTGTTCTATAGCTCAACTAGCATCAAATCCCACAGGTTAAGCGCTCAGTTTTACAAGACTGCCCTTTGCCCACATACACAAAACTTCAGATGCCAATTGCAAGCCCAGGTTGTTCCCTGTGCTTCTGAACAATTGACTATAAATCAGAGGTTTCCATGACCTCCTCCTTGGGTTTAATTAATTTTCTAGAATGGCTCACAGAACTCAGAGAAACATTTTACTTACTAGATTAGAGGTCTATTATAAAAAGAATAACTCAGGGACAGCCAGATGGAAAAGATGCATAGGGTAGAATATGGGGAAGGAGTATGGAGTTTTCATATCCTCTCTGAGGTTTTGAGATACATACAATACAAATCTCTATGTATTCACCAACCCAGAAGCTCTCCAAATTCTGTCCTTTTGGGTTCTTATGAAGGCTTTATTACATAGGCATGATTGATTAAACCATTGACCATTGGTTATTGAATTCAACTTCCAGCCTCTCTCCTCTTCCTGGAGGTAAGAGGTGAGGTGGGGAGCTGAAAGTTTCAATCCTCTAATGTTTGGTTCTGTTGGCAATCAGTCCCTATCCTTAGGTGACTTTCAAGAGGTACCTCATTAACATACAAAAGACCTCAGTTTGGAAATTCCAAGGGTTTTTTTTCTATTTTTTTTATTCTTATGTTAATCCCCATACATTACATCATTAGTTTTAGATGTAGTGTTCCATGATTCATTGTTTGTGCATAACACCCAGTGCTCCATGCAGAATGTGCCCTCCTCAATACCCATCACCAGGCTAACCCGTCCTCCCACCCCCCTCCCCTCTAGAACCCTGTTTTTCAGAGTCCATTGTCTCTCATGGTTCGTCTACCCCTCCGATTTCCCCCACTTCATTCTTCCCCTCCCACTACCTTCTTCTTCTTCTTTTTTTTTTCTTAACATATATTGCATTATTTGTTTCAGAGGTACAGATCTGGGATTCAATAGTCTTGCACAATTCACAGCGCTTACCAGAGCACATACCCTCCCCAGTGTCTATCACCCAGTCACCCCATCCCTCCCACCCCACCCCCCACTCCAGCAACCCTCAGTTTGTTTCCTACAATTAAGAATTCCTCATATCAGTGAGATCATATGATACATGCCTCTCTCTGTTTGACTTATTTCACTCAACATAATACCCTCCAGTTCCATCCACGTCATTGCAAATGGCAAGATCTCATTCCTTTTGATGGCTGCATAATATTCCATTGTATATATATACCACATCTTCTTTATCCATTCATCTGTCGATGGACATCTTGGCTCTTTCCACAGTTTGGCTATTGTGGACATTGCTGCTATAAACATCGGGGTGCACGTACCCCTTCGGATCCCTACTTTTGTATCTTTGGGGTAAATACCCAGTAGTGCAATTGCCGGATCATATGGTAGCTCTATGGAAATTCCAAGGGTTTTAAGAGCTCTGTGCCAGAAATGGGAACAAAGACTAAATATTTATTTCTTTTTTTTTTTTAAAGATTTTATTTATTTATTTGAGAGAGAGAATGAGAGGGGTGAGGGTCAGAGGGAGAAGCAGATTCCCCGCTGAGCAGGGAGCCCGATGCGGGACTCGATCCCGGGACTCCGGGATCATGACCTGAGCCGAAGGCAGTCGCTTAACCAACTGAGCCACCCAGGCGCCCTAAATATTTATTTCATATTATAAATCACGATATCACACCTGCCCTGCCCACTGTAATCTCAAGGAAACCCTCATTTGTACCCTTTTTTACATTCACCTCCATTTAGCAGCCTTGAGTCAGCTGGCCTGCCTAGATCATAGATCTTGATTAAAGACTAACCAGTTATTTCCATCACCAGTGAAATGACAAATATGAAACACCTGTTGTCTATTCAACCCCTTTGGTCCTTCTTAGAAACTGCCTACCACCAGGGCTCAGAAATCCAAGTTAAGATGCCTTTATGGCCCATCCAGAGGAGATCGAGTAGGGTTTTGTAGCCCAGAAATTCTAGATACAGGGCAAATACCTACAGAAACTTAATCCTCAGAAACAACCAAATTCCACTCTTTGTTCCCATCCCCTGAGTATAAGCTCCCTGAAGTTTCTGGCCAGCAGTTGCCCTAAATCTGATAATAGAAGGGAGGAGGTCCCAAGGACTGCCCTACCAAAACCTGTGAGGAGTCAGTTTCTTAGGATGGTCACTTAATAAGAACACCCAGCCACTTGATGCCAGGTCTCTTCTTCTCTAATCCAACCAACACTGGCTTCTGACTTGCCTTTAGAATCCAGGAAGACATTCCTCCAGAATCTAGAGCTGTGGGAGCAGGTCATCAGATCTTACTCTGATCTTGTAACCCTGACCTTCACTCCATCTCATGTCCACAGTTGCAGTGGCTTCCACTGCCTCTCAAAAGTAGAACACCTTCAACAGCTTCAGCTATGAGCCTGTAAAATGCAGCTTCCTAGATCTCACCTTAGAAGAGGGGTCCACCAATCTGTATCTTAACTCACACTCCCTGTGACAATGACGCAGCTGGTGCAGCACCACACTGTGTACTGGCACTTGAAGATCACTGCACTAGAGTAGATGGGAAAACTACATTATCCAGAGATCCAGTGGTGACTGCAGAGAACTGAAAGGATGGATGCCTGTTACAGACTTCAGGTCTAACTTCTCTAGAGTAAATCAGGAGAATGCCACATAGATACTGCTCTATCCATCTGTGATGGCAAGCCATCCTGTTTGCTTCCAGACTAGTGCTAGGGGTGATAAACTTCCTGAGAATATTGTAACCCATAGAAAACCTAGTCATTGGAGTGCCTTCCAGGCTTTGTTATGGACCATGGTGGACCAGAGTCCCAAAGACCCTGTCTGGCAGCATTAGAGACCATGTATTAGATCAGGATTTTACAAGCTTATGAACAATTTTTAAATCATCATGACCTGTTAAGTCATCGATAGGCTGTCAGGAAATGTGGGTGCACTTAGATTAAAATAAGCAGCAAAAATGGGCTCGTGAATCAATCATTTGAAAAAGGAAAAATCAAAATCTTATTCATATGATTTTTTAAAGAAAAACTTTACATTAGAAGAAAAAGCAACCAATTAGAAAAATTAAATAATGTATTTTATTAAGAACAAAAAAAAATACAAATATGCTGCCAAGCTTAGAGCATTCAGCAGACAGCACACTCTCAGCTGGCAAGTGCAGCCATGTGCTCAAGGTCCTGGGCCTTCTCCTCTCTCTTGCTGTTATGTCCAGGAATGGCTGTCACTTCTTAAAAGCATATCATTGCATAATAAAAGAATAATAAAAATGTTAATGCCTTCCATACTTTTTAACAAATGCTTTTCAATGGGGAAAATTTTACTAGCATTGTTTTTGCCACAGACCACATGAACAGTCTTTGATGAATGCAGGAGAGTACCTGTTGCTCAGTGGTCATAGAACTGAGAAGAGAGGGCAGTATGGCTAAATCTGGTGGGGGTGGTGGTGGTGGTGAAGGAGCAATAGATGAAGGAGCCATGCCTTAGAAGCTCATGGAGAACATAGCTCAACCCCGAGGTGCCTGGAGGAGGATCGAATAAACAGCCTCCCCTGAGAGTGCCACAGGGGCAGTGAGACTCTGGGGAGAGCTCAGTGTGAGCTAAGAAAGGAACTGGGTTGGGGGGGCACTATTCCATCAAGGAAGTGTGAGTTAAGGAAAAGAACTGGAGGGAGAGGGCCAGTGGGAAGGCTGTTACCTCTCTGTGGTGATGTCCACTTTCATAAGAGTATAAATTCTTCCTGAAGAAGAATGAGAAGATGGAACTCACCTTTGGGTCCCTGGAAACTACCAACTTCCGTCGATTCACTCCAGAGTCCCTGGTGGAGATTGAAAAGCGAATTGCTGTGAAGCGGGCAGCAAAGAAACCCAAAGATAAGCACAGGGAGCAGAAGGACCAAGAAGAGAAGCCTCGGCCTCAGCTAGACTTGAAAGCTTGCAACCAGCTGCCCAAGTTCTATGGTGAACTCCCGGCAGAGCTGGTTGGGGAGCCCCTGGAGGATCTGGACCCCTTCTACAGCACACACCGGGTAAGGGTGATTGGCTGGGAAGGCTGTTCTCAGCTCTGGGAGAGGAAGCTTCTGCCCCACTCAGCCTAGGGAGTTCTCCTGACCTGGGTGATGTGGCTGTGAGCTAGACTCAGTTAATGACAAATATATCCAACTCACCTCTTTGATACTGTCTTCACATTTCTATAATATTTACGGTGGAGACTAATTAAACTCAAATCCTCAAAGCAACAACAACTGCTATTAAATTTTTAGAGGAAGTTGGCTATTCTCTTGGATGACCACTGGCCCAGGATCTCCAAAGATGTTGGCTGTCTTTCCAAATGGGGAGCAGAGATCCTGAGTCTGGGGGTGGGGGATAAAGTAGAGAAGGGGAACAGAAATCAGGATGATTTAACAAGTGGTCCTCAAAGTATGATCTCAGAACCCCTGGGGTTCCCAAAACCCTTTTAGTGGGTTCAGGAGGTCACACACACACACACTCTCTCTCTCACATACACACACGGTATAAGCAAAAGGGTATAAACAGTAACAAAAACTCTTTGGGGTCCTCAATAATTTTTGAGAGTATAAAAGGGTCCTGAAATCAAAACGTTTGAGAACCACTAGTTTAAGTGAGAGCTATTTTATGACAATTCCCCCATTTGTATTGTGTCTTAGATGTTCCACACAGCACCCCCCAGAAATGATGTGTGCATTTTTGGGAGTTGGGAGGGATAGGAATCAGCCGTCTCAAATATGGTTTGTAGAGAAAATAAAAAGACACTAAAATGTCTTTCTCCCTCCTCTCACAGGTCAAGAACCCTCACCTTCCTAGATGCTCAGAGGGAACCAGTAGATAGAGGGCTTAAAAGGGGAGACCTAGAAGGTGGAAAGCAGAGGGAGCATCCCAGCACCAGGGATGATACACTAATCAGAAGAGGAATTTAATGCAGCCAGAACCTTATCATCCTGCTGCCAGAATCCTGGTCCTGGGGCTGATGCATCCTACCAGCCCCAGGTCAGATTCCTGCCCATTGGGTACTCTCAGTGGGCTCATCTTGATTCACAGTCACTGACAGGGCCTGGGGTTTTGCTAGGAGGTGAGGATATGGCTCTCAGTCCCTGATCCTCACTAACTCTGCCCCTCCACTTGGCTCTCCACTGATGGATTCATGGTTCCCAGAGCCCTTCTTGCTCATAAGCCTGAAATGATACCATTCGTGCTCAAAAACACGATTGTGTGAGGATGCATGCTTCTCACTTCAGGTCCATCTTCTGCTTTGTTTTCTTGTAGACATTTATGGTGCTGAACAAAGGGAGGACAATTTCCCGGTTTAGTGCCACTCGGGCCCTGTGGTTATTCAGTCCTTTCAACCTGATCAGAAGAACAGCCATCAAAGTGTCTGTCCACTCATATCCTTTGCACTGTTGCTTCTTCCACATGATTCCTTTTAGAATCAGGCTTTGCCCACTGTGCCCAGTACCTTCTTCAGAGGTTAGCAGAATACATGTCCTCTAATTGAATCCTGAAACAATGAAATCATTACATTGAAAGAAAAATGTTTGTGGCTTTAATGTATCCAATACCTGAAAGCAGTCCTAAGACAGAGGAGGTGCTCATGCAAGCCAGAGGTGGGTTTGGGTCCACCTAGACTAGTCTGGACACACCTGTGCATGCACAACCTAAAAAAATGTCCCCCTTATGAATAAGCTTTGCTGATGCACCCGGGCACATTCTTACAACATAATAAGAATGCTTGTCTCACAACATAATAACCAATAAGAGGGCCCCCAGACTTCTTTGGGCCCATGAAATAGGCATGAGTTGTTACTCTGTTACCTCTAGCCATGATGAGAACTGGCTGTTTATTGGGCAAAAGAGCAGCACCCGCCAGAGGACAAAGAGGACAGACCACAATGGGCAGAGCATAGATTGTCTCAGCAGGATCAGATTGGTCACAGGCGCTGCCAATATCCCAAGTTACCCCCAACTACTAGCAGGTTACAAAGGTCAATAGTCCAAAAAAATGTTAATAGTTCAAGGTTCATGCCACTGGGAAATATAGTAATGTTGAGAGACAAATCAGTCAAATGTCTGTATTATATCAACGGCTTTAGGTAGCTTCAGAATCTGCCTTCAGTTTTTGTTTTATTTTGTTTTGTTTTTCAAGGCAAGCCAAACTAGGACAAAAAAGAGACTTTGGCTTTGTTTCCAAGGATCTTCCCTGGTGACTGTCCAAATTGGAAGTTCCTAATGACAAATTCAGCCCTGGCTTCCAGGAGGTTGATTTGCAAGAACAGCCTTGCCTCAGCTGCCTGACAGATGGTAGCCAGCCTCTTCTCCGGAGGCTCCAGTAAAAGGAGTTCTCTCCCCGCCACTCTGGGGAAGCTTGCTGGATTTCTGGACAGCACTCAGTGAGCTGGTAGCTCTGGCAGAGTCATCTCAAAATGAAACTGCACTGCTCCATGTAGTTGCATTGCATTTTCCTTTTACATATTTTTATCTTTATGGCCAAGCAGTGGGAGTTATATTTTCTTAATTCAATCTTGGATTTTCTGATCCTATAGAAGGATATTTAACGATAATAGTAAGTTACCGTTTGCTACTACCTCCTAAGTGTCATCACTGTCATAGGTACAGAAACCTTTGAAGAAGGGATTTGCATCCCCATCTTATAGATGATGAAACTGTTATTCAAAGGCATTAAATAAATTGTTCAAGGTCACAGAGCCAGTTAAGAGGTCCAGCCTGCACCCTGCTTAGAACAGTATCAGCAATAAGAAGTAGGCAGTTAATGAAAATGAACCGAGGTAATTTATTCTCTCAGTATGGCAGCTCTACTTGGGTGGTTTTTTTTTTTTTTAAATATATCCAATTACATAAAAATTACAAATAAAGAAAAATAGCATATATACAAACTCCTCTCCATATATCCTGGTTGACTTACATCTTAATTAGCTTTAAGAAACAGCTAATTAGAAATAAAATCACTTTAAAGAACCAAGTGACCAGTGAATATTCTTTTCATCTTGAGATTTGGTGAATCATAATTGCTGGATGGAGTCATAGCTGGACAGAAAAGCTGTTAGGTGTCTTCTTCTCACAAAAGCCTGCATTTATATATTTAAATCTTAGGAACTTGGTAGCTCCACTCCAAAAGATATTTTTCAAGGTATGGAATTCTCAAATGTCTTATTATTAATATTTCACCAAAATTATAATTCTAATCAAATTTGCTATGAATTTTTCCACAAGTAATATTGTGTGTAACCTATTACTTTTAAAGGTTTGTGGAATTGGAGATATGATTTTAATTTAATCCTTGGGTTAACATTTTCCCCCCATGTGAACACATTTCTTAATTTAATTGCAAATCAACAGGAAAATGTGGTTTAATTAACAGAATTTCCCTTTTCAAAATAGATGTGTTCCTAAGTAACTGTAAAATAGGGCACATTAAAGACATTTACAGAAAACTAAAATAGATTTAAATACTTCTGCTCAAACTGAAATTATGAAAGATGAGTTGTTCACTCTCTCTGTAGGTCAAGCTTATCTTCAGGTTTTGTGTTTTTTTAGGACGTAATTGTTAGGAACCCAAGCTAGTCCTGAGAAAAACGTCCAGTGGGAGAAATTTCTCTTTGGGTTTTCTCCACCAGCATTTCTTGCCATCAGTTTACCCCCTTTCCACTCACCTTCTTCAGTGTCTCCTTCCCCTTGTGGTAATCCCTTGGCTCAACCTTGAAAATTCTTCTCTCTGGTTAGACAGAGTTCTCCACCCCAGCCTAATTCTATCTGGAATTTTCTCCTTGAGCCAGCATTTTACTTCCCTGTGCCTGCCCCCACCATTCCTAGCCAGGGGCCCATTTCCTCAAAGTGACTGATCTCAGCTAAGTCGGGAAAACAATCGGACTCAACTAATTCCCATGACAGCTGGTAACCCTCCCTTTACTTCTAACTTCCTAGAAGTCGTCTCTTTGTTTTTTAGGAAAAAAGAGACATTCACTGGATGAAATTTCAGGCTATATTGTATAGTGAAGTGAAGGTGTCAGGGCAGAAGGACATTTTGGAGACGGGATTCTTGTTTCCTTCCATCTTGCTGAGGGTTCTGTTATCAATCTGAGGTCACATCTCAGCACCATAGCTGACTAGCTTGTATGACCTTGGAAAAATTATTTAAGATATTTTCAGTCTGTTTTCTTAGCTGCAAAGTGTAGATATAATATTTACCTGCAGGTCCAGTTGTATTAGAAATAATTTGGATGAAGTAACCAGCCCAGGATAGGCACTCAGTAAATGTTAGCAGCTGTTATGCGACAAGACCGAAAAGCTGATCCTAGCTAAAAGCTATGAATTTAATCATTCAGCGTCAAGGTGATCATAGGTGACATCAGAGAAACATGGCGACTCTTAGCTTTTCCTTAACACAGTCCTCTCAGGTGGTTCAGTTTATTTATTACAGTCACTATTTTGGTCAATTGTGTGGGCATGACCCAAACTGAGCTTCCAGAAAGAATCGAGTAAGTAGATTTGCTGTCACTGTCATTCCTGTGCCTCCTCTTTCTGTCCTCCTTCTCTTCCTTCACTTGGCGGCTTTTTTCTTTTATTTTTCTTTGGAGTGGTTAGATATTTCCTTCTCTGTGGACTTTGGTGCATAAACACATGTTATTTTCAACTTTGGAGAACTATCAGTAGTGGTTCTCAACCTTGGAATCCCTTGGGGAAATTTTAAAAATATTAATGCCTGGTCTCAGTCCCAGAGGGTTTGATTTCATTGGCCTGGGGTGGTCTGGGCAGATGAGCTTCCCCCATCTACCCCCCACATTCACCTGCTAGGCGCACACATGAACCAAGTTTAGGGACAGCCTACTCTGAGAGGCAGGAGCAAACCTGAAACAGAACTAAGAACAAATGGTTCTGGAGCATAGTCAGAAAATTATCCATGAATAAAGCTCTTTATGTTATCATGGCTCATATACTTCAAAGTGACCTTAATATTCCCAAGAGAATTCTGTTTTCCTGGGTTAGCAGATGGAACCTCTGTAGTTTTGGAACATGGGGACTTCACAAAAACACTGCACCAACACATCCAGGAGAGGTGCCCCCAGCTCAGGGCAAGACTGATATACCTTTGCCTCAAGAATAGGAACTCTGTAGAATTTTCTCTTTTTCTACCTTTTAAATTTAAAAAACATTTTTTTGCTGATCATAACATTAATACATGCCACAACAGAAAATATAGTTGACCCTGGAGCAACATAGGTTTGAACTATGTGGGTTCACTTTTACATGGATTTTTAAAAAAATAAATACACTACAGTACTGTAAATGTATTTTCTCTTCCTTAGGATTTTAATAACATTTTCTTTTGTCTAGCTTATTTTACTCTAAGAAGACAGTATATAATACATATAACATACAAAATATGTGCTAATTGACTGTTGATGTTATCAAAAAGGCTTCCTATCAACAGTAGGCTGGTAATAGTTAAGTTTTGGGGGAGTCAAAACTTATAGGTAGGTTTTTATTGTATGGGAGGGGTCGGTGCCTTTAACCTCTGAGTTGTTCAAGGGTCCATTGTAAGTTGTATTTCTATTAATAGATTAAAGAAGAATAATCATGTGGTCACCTTAACTGATGCTGACACATAGTTTGATAAAGTTTGATATCTGCTTGTGATTAGAAACACCTAGAAAAACAGGAATAGAAGGGAATTGTTGCACTCTGATAAATGGTAATTACTTTGAAGGAGGTAGCAAACATCATGCTAAATTGTGAAACATGACCAACTTTCCCTTTGAGATCAGAAACAAAAAGAAAAAAAGGAAAGATGCCTGTTTCATCAGTTCTATTTAACTTTGTAAAGGAGAGCCCAGCCAGCATAGTAGGGCAAGGAAAAGAAAAAAAAAAGTATAAGAATAAGAAAAATAGCAAAGATGATGTGATTTACAGATAATACAACTGTGTGATACAACAGCCAATATAATCTAGAGATAAACTATTAAAGTTAACAAGACAGAATAGAAAGGTAGCTGGGTATAAGTCAATATACCTAAATTAATTGCATATCTATATACTAGCAACAAAGATAAAATAGCATGGTTTTTAAAAATACCAGTTACACTGGCATTTTAAAATATCAAGTATCTAGAAACAGGATTATCAAAGTATGAGTAAGATCTCTACAAAGAAAATTTAGAAAAATATTGAGTAGTATTACAGAAAACCCAATAAATGGAGAGATGTATTATATTCCTGGATTTGAAGTCACAATATTGTAAGCTCCCCAAAATGATTAATAAATTTAATATGAGCTCAATCAAAATCCCAATAGGCTTGTTTTTTGTTTTTTGGGGGTTTTTTTCATTACTCAACAAACTGACTCTAAGATTTATATAAAAATGCAAAGAGCAAATTATAGCCGAGACACTTTTGAGGAAGAAAAACAAGGTGGAAGAAGAGAACTGGCCCTACAGGATGTTAGGATGTACTGTAAAGCTCTAATCATTGAAACTGTGTGCGACTGGGGGGATTAGTCAGACTAGCGGGACAGAATAGTTGGCTCATCAACAGGCCAGTACACATACAGACATTGAATTTGTGCTGAAGGTGGCACTGTGGATCAGCGGGGAAAGGGCAGTTCTCAATAAATGATGCTGAAGAATTAGGAATCTCAATAGAATAATTACTTTGCTCATCACAACAATTGTCCTCCTTAATGCCCATCACCCAGCTCCCCTCCAGCAACCCTCAGTTTGTTTCCTAGAGTTCAGCGTCTCTAATGGTTTGCCTCCCTCTCAAATTTCATCTTATTTTTCCTTCCCTTCCCCTATGTTCATCTGTTTTGTTTCTTAAATTCCACATATGAGTGAAATCAGATGGTATTTGTCTTTCTCTGACTGACTTATTTCGCTTAGTATAATACCCTCTAGTTCCATCCACGTTGCTGCAAATGGCAAGATTTCATTCTATTTGATGGCTGAGTAATATTCCACTGTGTGTGTGTGTGTGTCTGTGTGTCTGTGTGTATGTAAATATATACCACATCTTCTTTATCCATTCATCCATCAATGGATATCTGGGCTCTTTCCATAGTTTGGCTATTGTGGACATTGGGGTGCAGGTGTCCCTTCGAATCAGTATTTTTGTATCCTTTGGATAAATACCTAGTAGTGCAATTGCTGGGTCATAGGGTAGGTCTATTTTTAACTTCTTGAGGAACCTCCATACTGTGTTCCAGAGTGGCTGCACCAGTTTGCATTCCCACCAACAGTGTAAGAGGGCTCCTCCTTTCTCTACATCCTCACCAACATCTGTTGTTTCCTGAGTTGTTAATTTTAGCCATTCTGACCAGCATGAGGCAGTATCTAATTGTGATTTTGATTTGTATTTCCCTGATGCCAAGTGATGTTGAGCATTTTTTCATGTATCTATTAGCCATTTGTATGTCTTCTTTGGAGAAATGTCTGATGAATCACTAAATTCTACCCCTGAAACTAATAATATACTCTATGTTAACTAAATTGGCTTTAAATTAAAAAAAAAAAGAAAAATTACTTTGAACATCGAACTTTATGCCACATACAAGAATCAATTCTAGGTAGATTAACATCTAAATTTCTTTGTGAAAGACAAAAACATAAAGATTTTAGGGGGAAAAAAAGAATTTCTGCATTACTTCAGTTTAGGGAGAGATTTATTACATGTGGCACAAGAAGCAATAACCATAGAGGAAAAAACTGATACATTTTAGCATACTAAAATTAAGTATTTCTGTTCATCAGAAGACAACTTTGTAAGAGTGAAAAAGCAAGTCTACTGAGTAGGAGATATTTGCAACACATATACCTAAAAAGTGTTTATATCCAGAAGAGTGAGCCCCTACAAATCAATTAGAAACACATCAGAGCAACTAATTTTGAAATGAGCAAAAAATTTGTATAGATATTTCACAAAAGCAGAAACTCAAATGGTCAATAAACATAAAAATATTCTTCAGAGTCCATCGTCTCTCATGGTTCCTCCCACCTGCCTCCCCTCTAGAACCCTCAGTTTGTTTTTCAGAGTCCATCGTCTCTCATAAACATAAAAATATTCTTAATCTTTTTCTTAATCAAGGAAATGTGAATTAAAATTACACTGAGAGATTATTATATATGCATCAGATGAGGAAATTTTTAAATTGTGACAATACCAAGTATTAAGAAAGATATGGAGTAACAGAAACTCATATACTGCTGGTGGGAATGTAAATTTGTACAACCTCTTTGGAGATCAGTGGATATCATCAAATACAGGTGAAGACACACGTATACTGTGATTCTTTTTTTTTTTTTTAAGATTTTTTATTTATTTATTTGACAGAGAGAGAGATAGCGAGAGCAGGAACACAAGCAGGGAGAGTGGGAGAGGGAGAAGCAGGCTTCCCGCCAAGCAGGGAGCCCGATGTGGGACTCGATCCCAGGACCCTGGGATCATGACCTGAGCCCAAGGCAGATGCTTAACGACTGAGCCACCCAGGCGCCCTATACTGTGATTCTTAATTATACTTTTACATACATACACTCAACAGAAATATGTGTGGGCACCAGGATATAGCTATGAGAAAGTTTATGAACACTGCCCGTAGAAGGCCCCAATTGGAAACAACCAAATGTCCAACGATTTTTAAATACATTAAATATCTCTCTTACATTCTTAAAATGGAATAATGTACAGCAATGAAAATGAATAAACTATAGTTCTACAAAACAAGGATGAAAAAAGCCAGACACAAAAGATTGTGTAAGTATGATTCCATTTATGCAAAATTCAAAAACAAGCAGAACTTAATTATTTTGTTTAGAGATGCTTACTTAGGAGGTAAAAAAATATAAATAAAACCTCTAGGGCAGAGGAAAGAGGACATAATTGGGAAGGGGTTTGTGGGGTGCTTATAATGTTCCATTTAGTGACATGAGTGGCTGTCACATGGCCACTATGGACTGGATTATGTCCCCCCAAATCCACATGTGGAAGGTCTAACCCACGTGACTGTACTGGCCTTTAAGGATGGCACTATGGTTCAATGAAGTCATAAGGGCAGAGCCGTGATCCAGTAGAACTGGTGTCCTTGTAAGAAGAGGAACAGAGTCCAGAACTCTCTCTCTCTGCCATGTGAGGACACAGCAAGAAATCAATCCTTAGCAAGCCAAGAAGAGGGCTCTCACCAGAGCCTGGCCAGGAAGCACCCTCATCTCCAATTTCCAGCCTCTGGAACTGTGAGAAGTCAATTTCTGTGCTTTAACCACTCAGTCTATGGTACATTGTTATGGTAGACTGAGCTAATATACAAGTGTTCGTTTTACAGTGAATTTATGTTTCACGTGTATTTCTATTATGCACATTGCATATCATAATAGATAGCTTAAAAACAAAATGATTTTGGGGGGTGCCTGGGTGGCTCAGTCGTTAAGCGTCTGCCTTCAGCTCAGGTCATGATCTCAGGGTCCTGGTATCGAGCCCCGCATCGGGCTCCCTGCTCGGCAGGAAGCCTGCTTCTCCCTCTCCCACTCCCCCTGCTTGTGTTCCCTCTCTCGCTGTGTCTCTCTCTGTCAAATAAATAAAATCTTAAAAAAAAATAATTAAAAAAAATGGCCATTGCATAAAATGCAGACTACTGAAAAATATAAATCAGAAGAGAGTACCTAGGTAAAGAAATCACTTTTGGTAATTTAGCTTATTGTCCTCTCTCCCTCTCTTAGTCTTTCTCTCTCTCAATCTCTCTCTCTCACTCTTTCTATGTATATAAATAGATATATACATCTATCTATATATATAAATTAGAAGATTTAATTGGCTTAATCAAATGATTCATGCACCAGGCAGCAGCCCATCTAGCAAGTAGAGAGGCATTGAGAGGAGTTGTACAAAATGGAGGGTTTTTATAGGTAGGAGGGTGGGGGCAAGAAAGTTATGAGCAAAGGAAAAGGGTTCTTCCAGAGGGGTCAGTTTGCTAGGGGAAAAAGCAAGGTGTCTTCTCATGCAGATTACCTCATCTTTCTTTGGGGGATGGAGAGGACCCAAGTGACCAACTCTTTGATGTCAATGGAAAGAACAATTTCCTGACTGACCAGTCAAGGCCACATTTCCAGAGGAGGCTGAAACTGCCAATAGATTGGGTTTTAAGCCCCCATTTGGGAACTCAGTCTAAGTGGCATCATTTTGGGTCTGCAGTTTTCTTAACTATATATAGGCTGAGATCATATAACATGTAAAATCTCTATCCTTATTTTGAACTTTTAATGCAAAGCATTTTCTCTCAAAAGTAAGAGTTATTTGGGGATTCTGGTTAAATATGGAAGATAGCATGCATATGTTTTACCCCAACCCTCTCAGAACGCCAATAAAATGACAGCATGGGAAAAGAACGGTATAAATATATAAGAACAAAGAGAAGGAGAAAGAAAAGCGCAGAGGACAAAGATGTCATAACAATCTCGGAAGGCCAAAAGTGGGCGGAGGCCTGGTAAATGACTCAGCACATCGGGGCTTGTTAACCAGGGTGCCTGCAGAGAGAGATAAAAATGATGATCAAGGCATCTTACCCCTAAAACCTCAGAGGCCCTGAAAATGTGGACATGATACAAATAGCAATAAAAGGAAAGAGGAAAGAACGTGGGAGCAGAGTATGCTCACTTACTGCTGCTTCTATAATAGCAAGGAGTTAAAGAGTATTCTTTAAAGTAGATAAATCAAGGAAAGGAAAATAATTATATTTAACAGTACAAAGGTTAACACGGAAAAGATACAACTAAGTACAATCAGATGATGCATAAAACAGAAGCGAAAAGAAAATTACCAAATGGAATGTAAAGAGATAGCACACTAAGGGCAATACATTACACAGTTTAGTTATAATTATGAATTTAAATAAAATTAAAATAAAAACTGTTCTAAATTTAGAATCACACACACACAAAGCAAATAAAACATACCAGACAATGAAATATTTTTTAAAACTATTAAATGCATAACTTAAAGTTATATAAACAAAGATCAAGCAACTCTGTCATGTTAATAAATATAAATGCATTGGACTCATCTGTTTTCAGAAATTCACACATATTCATATATAACAAAGCAATATCCATCTTTATGTTGAACAAAATATACGGAAAGGTCAAAATTAAAGAATGGGCAAAGATATAAGCCAAGGCACACAGAAAGAGAGCAGGAAGTCAGATGTAAATATCAAAGAAGGTGGTATTTAGGCCCAAAGTCATTAAACAGGATAAAAATGACACTTTGTAATGCTAAATAATCCAAAACAGTAACGTATATCTTTGCAATAAATAATATGGCATAAAATATGTTCATAAATTGAAAAATTATGAGTATAAGGGTAAATAAAAACATTACAGGGATTGGAAAGTGTAATTAATTTCTTTCAGCTCATGACAGATCAAGTGTATAAAAAGGTATGTAAAGATATAGATGACCTGAGTAATTAATAGACACATCTGATTCACCTATATCAAACTGTATTCCCTAAAAATAGAGAATATACCTCCATACAAACTGACCAAATATTAAATCACAACAAAACCTCAATCAGCTCCAAAAAGTAAAAGTAATACAGGAAACATTCTCTGATCACACAGTGATAAAGTAAAAACAAAATTAGAGGGAAAAAAAGCCCTTTCCATTTGGTAATGTTAAAAACCTTTCAACTCTTAGATAAAAAAAATACTACAAATTAAAATTATAGAATTTCTAGAGAAGAAAAAATTTAAAAAGCACTTTAATCAGAACCTATAGAATACAGTTAAAGATGTGTTCAGGGGACAATCTGAATAATTAATAATAAAAATAATAATCTGCATTGAAACAGAATATTTATTTCAGTACAAAATGAAAATAATTATTTAAGCACCTAATATAAAACTAGAAAAAGAACAATAATGAAAGGAAAATGGGAAGAATTAACAATTTCAAAGAAAAACAACACGTTAAGAAATAGAAAAACAGGGGCACTGGGTGGCTCAGTCAGTTAAGCATCTGATTCTTGATTTCAGCTCAGGTCATGATCTCAGGATCTTGGGATCAAGCCCCAGCTTGGCCTCCCTGCTCAGTGCAGAGTAGGCTTGAGATTCTCTCTCAACCTCTTCCTCTACCCCTCCCCTTGCTTGTGCTCTCTATTTCTCTCTAAAATAAATAAATAAAATCTTTTAAAAAAAGAAATAGAAAAACAGTAGAAATAATGAATCCAAAAGCTGTTAGAAAATATATGTGCAAGACTTTTATACTGAAAGATAACAAAACACAACTGAGAGAAATTTTAAAGTATCAAATAAATTTAGTAGTATCTTGTGTTCAGGGATTAGACAACTCACCAGCTGTTAATATGCCAGTGCTGCCCAAATTAATCTATAGATTCACTGAAATCCTAATGAAAATCCTAGCACCTGATGTTCTGTAGAAATTGAATAGGTTTCACTTATATGGATGAAGCAAAATTTATTTAACTATTATCCTATTGATAGGCATTTCTGTTGGCCCTAAACAACATAATCCTCATATTCTGCAATCATGATTCTTCAGTGAGTATCCTTCCTTACACACACATCTTTGCACACATAACATGGGTACCTGTGAGAGATGAATTCTCAGAAGTGGAGTTGCTGGGTTAATTTTTGAAATATTACCAAATTGTTTTCCAAAGCTGTGCCAATTTCCATTCCCACTATTACTAAATTCATTCTTCCTCAGATTTTGTATGAACTGAATTGTTGACAAAACTTGCTTTATAAACACACTTTGAAAATAATATAAAATATAAAAAATCTACCTATCTGGTCTCATTTCTAGAAATGTATGTGGTAGGTACTGGATGATGTTCAGCATCTTTGGCCCCATTAAAATGATCAGATTCTTGGTAATCACAGCTTTGTAATATAGCTTGAAATCGAGCAACATGATGCCCCCAGCTTTGTTTTTCTTTTTCAACATTTCCTTGGCAATTCGGGGTCTTTTCTGATTCCATACAAATTTTAGGATTGTTTGTTCCAGCACTTTGAAAAATGTCATTGGAATTTTGATCGGGATGGCATTGAAGGCATCAATGCCTTCATTTTAATTTTATTATGTTAAATTATGTTTATTATGTTATATATGCCGGGATGGCATATATAGACCAATGGAACAGAATAGAGAACCCAGATATGGACCCTCAACTCTATGGTCAAATAATCTTTGACAAAGCAGGAAAAAACATGCAATGGAAAAAAGACAGTATCTTCAATAAATGGTGCTGGGAAAATTGGACAGCCACATGCAGAAGAATGAAACTCGACCATTCTCTAACACCATTCACAAAGATAAACTCAAAATGGATGAAAGAGCTCAATGTGAGACAGGAATCCATCAAAATCCTAGAGGAGAACATAGTCAGTAACCTCTTTGACATCGCCCACAGCAACTTCTTTCAAGATACATCTCCACGATGGACTCTGAAAAACAACTGAGGGTTCTAGAGGGGAGGGGGGTGGGAGGATGGGTTAGCCTGGTGGTGGGTATTGAGGAGGGCACATTCTGCATGGAGCACTGGGTGTTATGCACAAACAGTGAATCATGGAACACTTCATCTAAAACTAATGATGTAATGTATGGGGATTAACATAAGAATAAAAAAAAGGGAAAAAAATTAAAAAAAAAAAAAGATACATCTCCAAAAGCTAGTGAAACAAAAGCAAAAATGAACTTTTGGGACTTCATCAAGATAAAAAGCTTCTGCACAGCAAAGGAAATAGTCAACAAAACAAAGAGGCAACCCACAGAGTGGGAGAAGATATTTGCAAATGACACTGCAGATAAAGGGCTGCTATCCAAGATCTATAAAAAACTCAAACTCAACACCCAAAAAACAAATAATCAAGTCAAAAAATGGGCAGAAGATATGAAAAGACACTTTCCTGAAGAAGACATACAAATGGCTAACAGACACATGAAATAATGTTCATCATCATTAGACATCAGGGAAATCCAAATCAAAACCACAACTGAGATACCACCTTACACCAGTTAGAATGGCAAAAATGGACAGGGCAAGAAACAACAAATGTTGGAGAGGTTGTGGAGAAAGGGGAACCCTCTTACACCATTGGTGGGAATGCAAGTTGGTAAGCCACTTTGGAAAACAGTGTGGAGGTGCCTCAAAAATTTAAAAATAGAGCTACCCTATGACCCAGCAATTGCACTCCTGGGTATTTACCCCAAAGACACAAAAGTAGTGAAAAGAAGGGCCATATACACCCCAGTGTTCATAGCAGCAATGTCTGCAATAGCCACACTGTGGAAAGAGCCAAGATACCCTTCAACAGATGAATGGATAAAGATGTGGTCCATATATACAATGGAATATTCCATATATACAATGGAATATTACTCAGCCACCAGAAAGGATGAACATCCAACTTTTACATCAACATGGATGGGACTGGAGGGGATTATGCTAAGTGAAATAAGTCAAGCAGAGAAAGTCAATTATCATATGGTTTCACTTATTTGTGGAACATAAGGAATAGCATGGAGGACATTAGGAGAAGGAAGGGAAAAAATGAAGGGGGGGGAATCGAAGGGGGAGACGAACCATGAGAGACTATGGACTCTGAGAAACAAACTCAGGGTTTTAGAGAGGAGGGGCGTGGGGGGATGGGTTAGCCTGGTGATGGGTATTAAGGAGGGCACGTACTGCATGGAGCACTGGATGTTATATGAAAACAATGGATCGTGGAACACTACATCAAAAACTAATGATATATGGTGACTAACATAACATAATAAAATTTAAAAAAATGATCAGATTCCAGATTTTATTTTTGAAAGGCAAACTGATAACAGCCATTGGTTGTTTACTATGTTGCTGGGAGCCCAGAGGAAAGGAGTAAATGTCCCTGGCACAGTCTGGGATTACAAAGATCATGCTACGTATTCTTGAGTAGAAATGAGATCACAGCCAGCGAGGAATCAGAAGCCGGTCCTATCACCACGTTCTTGATACAGTGTTTTGGACACAAGCAGTTCCTATCCCTTATCTCCCCTCCCAGCCATGATCGCTCCCTGAAACATTAGCTTTGCACTGCTACCTGCCTCTCTGTCTGCTTGTGGGAAGATTTCATATACATATTTCATTTTTAAATCCCTTCTTGGGCTCTGAAAGAAATGAGAGATTCACTGCAGCCAAAGAGGGGAAGAATGTATCAGATTGGGCCCCAGCTGGAGATGAAAAATGCAGGGGGATATCCCACCATCCCCATCCCCTGAGCTCACAGAGAATCACTGAAGCGGCCCTTTCATGGCCCTAGGACACCCATCACTAGCCATACTGAGAATCTGGAGAAACATTTGATCTTAAAGGTTGCAGGGAAAAATAAATATTTTCTCACCTGGAGAAGAACACATGAAATGAAATGGAACCTGTGGCGAACAGGGGAAGGGGTACCTGGCGCTGCATGCATAAAGTAATGTTTTGAGGGACACCGGGCTGGCTCAGTCATTAAGCGTCTGCCTTCGGCTCAGGTCATGATCCCAGGGTCCTGGGATCGAGCCCCACGCCTGGCTCCCTGCTCAGCGGGGAACCTGCTTCTCCCTCTCCCACTTCCCCTGCTTGTGTTCCCTCTCTCGCTGTCTCTCTCTCTGTCAAAAAATAAATAAAATCTTTTAAAAAAAAGTACTGTTTTGTGTCTTTTCAAATATATATGAATGACATCATATTGTATGCACGCTCTAGCTGATGCTTTTTAAAAATCAATATTGTGTTTTTGAGATGGGTCTAAGTAGATACATGTAGACTTATTTCATTCATTTTTTACTGCTGTATAATATTCCATAAAGGTTTTCTGTATTTTCTTCTAAAAGTCTTAGTTTCTTTCTACATTTAGATATTCCATCCCCCTCTAGACTTTAGTGTGTATGCACATGGCTTGAGATAGGCTCTGATATTTTTCTGTATGGATTATCCCACCATTTTTAATGGATCATCTTTCCCTGAATGATTCCTTCTACTACCTCTGCCATGCACCAGATTCTTGCGCATAGCAGGTCTGTTTCTCCTGGTCATTGATTTGTTATTCCATCAGTCAACACCACACTGGTCTAAATGTTTGATAATAAAGTTTGACCTGTTGATTAGAACACCCATCCTTATTTGCCCTCTTGAAAATTATTAGTCCTTCTCTTTACTTTTCTATATCAAATTAAGCATCACATTTTCAAGCTTTTCACTTATAAATCTGTTGAAACTTTGATTGTAAATCTACTGAATTTATTTATTATGACTGGAAGAATTGCCACATTTATGATATCAAGCTTTCCCTCACATCAGCATGGGATATCTCCCGATTTATACAGGCCTTCTTTTATATTCTTCTGTAATATTGTCTTACATAAAGTTCTTACATTTCTTATCCCTAGGTACATGATAATTTTGGTTATCCTTTTGAATATTTATTTTTATTGCTAAAATATGTTAGTGTTACTAATGTCTACATACTGGTTTTGCACCCAGCAACCTTGCTGAACTGAACAAGTTCAACATTTTTCTATAGATTCGCTTAGTTTTCTATTTAAACAATTATATCATCTGCAAATAATGATGAACTTGTTTCTTTATGCATCTCATATGACTTGTTTGTTTTTCTTATCTTGTTGAACTGGCTGGACATTCAGCACATTGCTGAACTGAAGCTGCAACAGCAAGCATATTTCTTTTGCCCTTGATTTTAAAGAGTATGCTTCTAATTTTCACTATTATCATGATGACTAAAGGAGTCTCATAATTAGCCTTTATCAAGTTATGGAAATTTCTTTCCACTCTTGGTTTGTTAAGAGTTTTATTATGAATAGATATTGGTTTTTATCAATATTTCTATTTCATTAAGATTATCATGTGGTCTTTCATCTGTTAATATAGTAGGTTACATTAATAAATTTTCCAGTCTAGTTTTAATAGTTCCAGCTTGATCATTGCTGGATTCAACTTGCCAGTATTTCATTTGATCTGTCTTGGTAAATGAGGCTGATTTATAATCTTCTCTCATAAATTGTCCCTTTGGGTTGCTTTTCCACCTCTCTGCCTCACTGTCTTCCTTCTGTATTGTCCCCAGAACTCCAAATTCTTCTCTGTTTTGCATAGCAATTCAGGTAGCTCCCTCTCCTACAATGTTTCTCAGTAAGTTGTCCAAGGATCTCCATTGGTCCCTAGTCTCTCAGTAGCCTCTATATCATTTGACAGATACAGAAGGAAAAGCAATGCAACCCTTTCATGCATAGATAGTTTAAAAATCTGAAATGTAAGATTGATCATAATTTTCATAGAATTTCTGATTTTTTATGTTCTTTTTTTTATTCTTATGTTAATCCCCATACATTACATCATTATTTTTAGATGTAGTGTTCCATGATTCATTGTTTGTGCATAACACCCAGTGCTCCATGCAGAATGTGCCCTCCTCAATACCCATTACCAGGCTAACCCATCCTCCCACCCCCCTCCCCTCTAGAACCCTCAGTTTGTTTTTCAGAGTCCATCGTCTTTCATGGTTCATCTACCCCTCCGATTTCCCCTGCTTCATTCTTCCCCTCCTGCTACCTTCTTCTTCTTCTTTTTTTTTCTCTTAACATATATTGCATTATTTGTTTCAGAGGTAGAGATCTGAGATTCAACAGTCTTGCACAATTCACAGTGCTTACCAGAGCACATACCCTCCCCAGTGTCTATCACCCAGTCACCCCATCCCTCCCACCCTACCCCCCACTCCAGCAACCCTCAGTTTGTTTCCTGTGATTAAGAATTCCTCATATCAGTGAGGTCATATGATACATGTCTTTCTCTTTTTGACTTATTTCGTTCAACATAATACCCTCCAGTTCCATCCACGTCGTTGCAAATGGCAAGATCTCATTCCTTTTGATGGCTGCATAATATTCCATTGTGTATATATACCACATCTTCTTTATCCATTCATCTGTCGATGGACATCTTGGCTCTTTCCACAGTTTGGCTATTGTGTTCTTAAAAGCAATGTATGTGTTTCATGGACTGACAGTTCATACTGGTTAACATGAAGTTAATCTTACATAGTTTATCCTAACTAATGTGCTTTATTGTCACCCGACAGTTCCTGTTTACATTTGTTAAACTTGGATTTATCACTGTTACTGTTGAATTGCATAATATCACAGTTCAAAAAAATGAATCATTTCAAAAGTGGTTTGCAGAAATACAACAATGGTGATGAAAATAGAAAAGTAAACCTCACAGTATGAAATAAGGTCACAAATAAAAATAATAAATCGACTCTGTCATAAATACAAAGCTTGAATCTGAGACAAGTCATGAGACAAGTGGACAATGGATGTGGATAATCTCACAAAGACAGATAAAAAATAAACAAGAAAACAGGCAGCATGACAATGAAAATGGATCATTGAATGTTATTGGATTAATGAGCCTTTTGTCCTAGCACCCAGTTTATTATCTGCTAATAACATTTTCATCAAATAATAATATACACCTACTAAAACTTCCATATTATTTTCCAATAAAGCTTATCAGCCTCACTTTTAAACCAGTTGATTATTTCTAGTACAAAACAAAATTAGGCTTTCTAGTACAAATTATCAAAACTTGATCTTAAAGGTTGAAAAGACATGAAAACTATAGTGTCCTCATTCCTCCTTGCAGCAAAAACAACTACAGCTATACCCTTGCTGGTAAGACATGAAACCAGCTTCCAAATCAATGACAAATATTGTAGGTGGAAAGAAAGCAGGAAACAATTGATGGAATTGCTTTATCGGAACTACTAGATTTCTTATAATGTGACTGGCTTTTAAAATCAATGACTGTTATGTATGTAAACAAGCAGACATTTTACTTTACAGTTTAATAAAACTATGATGTATCAGTTTTCAGTATACATTCACCATATATGTGAGAGAGAAGTGCTCAATGACTTTTTGTCTTATTTATCATGAAGCTAATTTTAAAAGAAGAGATTTCTGGTTTAATTAATTAAAGATTAACTTGTAAACTTAAAAATGCATGTTAGCTTGTGCACCAAGGTTCATAGCAGCATTATTCACAAGAGCCAAAAGGTGGAAACAATCCAAATGTCCGTCAACAGCTGAAAGGATAACAAAATGTGATAGATCTATTGTATGGACGATAGAATATTTTTCAGCATTAAAAATGAATGAGATTCTGACACACACTACAACATGGATGGACCTTAAAACATTATGCTGAGTAAAATTAGCTGGATACAAAAGGACAAATTGTATGACTTGTCTGATTCCACTTATATGAGGTACCTAGAATAGGACTATATGGAGACAGAAAGTAGAATTGAGGTTGCCAGGGAGTAGGGGAGGACTGGGGGGTTGTTTGATTAGTACAGAGTTTCTGTTTGGGATAATAAAGAAGTTCTGGAGATGGATAGTGGTCGTGGTTGCACAACACTGAATACACTTAATGCCACCGAATTGCATACCTAAAATAGTGACAGCAGGGGTGCCTGGGTGGCTCCGTCACTAAGCGTCTGCGTTCGGCTCAGGTCATGGTCCCAGGGTCCTGGGATCGAGCCCCACATCGGGCTCCTTGCTCAGCAGGGAGCATGCTTCTCCCTCTCCTGCTCCCCCTGCTTGTGTTCCTGCTCTCGCAATCTCTCTCTGTGTCAAATAAATAAATAGAATCTTTTTTAAAAAATGGTGACAGCAGTAAATTTTATATTATGTATATTTCACCACTTTTGGGAAAAAAAGAAAAGATATGTTGAATTGGTATTGAAGAAGCTCTGGCCATGTGGTCAGCAAGGAAAGGCATCACAATACAAATGAAAGATGCTCCTTCCAAATGTACTACATTCCTCATTCGTGGAAAACAATGGGGGTCCATAGCATGCCTTCAGACCCTGAATTGCCTTTGAGGGACACAGTGGAAATTGTGAATACAAACTGACTGTGGCCACTTAGTATGAGTCTCCTCAGCCTACAGGGCTGAGATGAAAGTGAGTATAAGATGCTGCTTTCCCACACTGAATTGCTGTGACTGGCAAACAGAAAAGGCTTATAGTGTTTTAAAATAAGTAATAAAATACTCTAAAATTACCATCTCTGCTAATACACATGGTGGGTCTCAGTGATACATTCAGGATTTTGAAGAGTATGGATCTTTGACTTCGGGGCCTAAACATCAGAATTTTTTCATGATTAGACACCAGGATTTCTTAAAACTAAACAGTGGGGCAAATGGCTCGATGGCTGAGAGTTTGACTTTTTCTCAATACCCAGTGATTTTCTTCCTCCGTCAGGAGTGTCCTTTGCATATTAAAAATCGCATCCAAACATTGCAACAGAACATGAAAAAATACTTTGTGAGCCAAATGCCACCAGAAAGAGGATGTGACTGTCAGCTACTGTCCCCTGAGTTGAGACCTTCAACCCTCCAGCTTCGGGTGGTGCTAACGCCTCTGCTCACGTCCTCTGGTAAAACACTGAAAATAGTCTTTAGAATTCTCTCCATAATTTCTGGATCTGCACTTGATCTGAAAAGCCAGAAATATCCGTCAAAGCTTCCCAACAACCTATAATTCTGAGTTAAGATTTTCTAATTTAGAAAACATAAAGAGTTGGGGGGGGGGGAACCAACAAGATATGAAAGCTGACAGCTCAAGCAGCCATCCAGCCAGATATAGATTTCTTCGTGAATAATTTCAAACACTATTTCCCTCTCGCAGATATGAAAAGACATTACTGCTATTCTCTTTTTAATGTGATTTTTACTTTTATATAAGATATACAGGTTTATGATTTAAAAGGTCGCAGAGTTCTACAAAAATCCTAACAAAAACAACAATTTCATGCTGCTCATCTCCTCACCTTTAATCCTGTAATTCCAGAGGCAAGTGCTCTCAGCTTTTTTACCTCTTTATTCTGATACTCCCTTCTCTCTGATAAGATACTTCTACTATATATTTTATTCTTCCACTTTAGATATTATCTATTGGCTTTCTGTTATGGAAAAAAAAGAATTAGGTGCACATACCCACACACAATTCCACTCACACTTATCTTCATGTTGTAGTTATACTATCATTTTGGGTTAGGTAATCAGATGATATGTATGTCATCTGACTACAGACATGATTATGTAATAGTATTGCCAAGCAAATGGCATCAGAGCTGTGCCATGCAATGTCCTTTGAGTACATGCTCCTTTTTGCTTTCTCTGGAGTTAATAAAGATTTCATTGCTTCATTTGCTCTGTTTTCTATGTCTTTACCCTAATGTGTTCCCAACTCTTCTCCAGAGTTTATTCATTGCTTCAATTTAGTCAAACATATCAGGCTATCCATCAGGTTCCATTTTTCTTGGCGAAATCACTCCTGGAGTCCTCCATCTCCTGACTCAATATGGCTTAGGTGTTCTTAAAGCATGATGTACGGCTCTTTTCTGGAGATTTTCCCTTCTCCGTTTTCTTTTGGATTCCATTTGTCTCTCCCCTGCATCCCCAGATCTTCCTCTTTGTTGGTTACATTCTTAATTGGGTGGAGCATCCTATGGTAACTTTCTCAGAAGGTTAGATGGAAAGTACATTTTCTGAAACTTGGTATATCTGTAATTGTCTTTATTTTGCCCTCAATATAACAGTTTATCTGGGGAAGAAATTCTATATTATAAATTATTTTCCTCAAAATTTTGAAGGTATTTGTTCCATTGTCTGATACTGTCCAAGGTTGCCATTGAGAAACCTGATGATATTTTGATTCTTAATCCTCTGGTTGTAACCTGTGATTTTCACTCCCTCAAAAATAGTTAGGGTCTTCTGTCTGTGTACAATGTTATGAAATTTGGTGATGTTATGCCTTGACATTCATTCATTTTCCTGAACACTTCTGGGTATTTCTAACTGAATTCTTAGATCCTTCGGTTTGCAGAAATTTTCTTGAATTATTTCTTTGATAATTTTCTCTAGTCTCTCTGTCTATTTCTAGATCTCCTATTGGTCAGACACTGTACCTGCTGGTCTGACTCTCTAATGTTCATGCTTATAAACTACCTCTCATCATTTTTTTGGTCCCACTTCCTGTAAGATTTCTTCATCTTTTTTTTTTTCAGCTCTTCTATTAATGTTTTACTTTTGCTATCACATTTTTCTTTTCAAAAGTTCTGTTTTGTTCCTTGAATAGTCTTTACAGCCTTCTGTTCTTGTTCTATGTATCCCATATCTTCTCATCTCTTAATTCTCTAAAAATATTCATGATAATTTTTTCCTAACTTTTCTTCTGCTCCCTGCATTGTCTCTTGCTTTTCTTTCTTTCCTGTTTGGTTGCTTTAGTCTTTGGTGTTAGAAGCATCCTTCCAATTCCTGATGCTCATTGCCTAGTGGTTCACATTAAAAATACAGCATCTTCTTGGGCTATTAACCTGACTGTCAGGCTTCTAGAAACTAACTGAAAGGCAGAAGGGAGTAGGTGGTGGGAGAGTTGCCTGCCTTTCAGTGTATAAAGTGTCCTTTATACTCTTGTTTCAGCATGTAACTCTCTCTCCCTCTTGTTCAACTCTTGAAAGAATGAACATCCAATCTATTTCCAGAGCAGAGGAGGCAGTTCTTCACTGAATGGGTTCCTCAGTGAATAGCTGTTTCTTGTAAAGACTTTCAAGCAGTATCCAGCTCCACCTGACAACCTCTCCCAAAACCCCACTTTCAGAAGTATTTAGTGTCTCTACGTCCTAAGCAGTCCTGCAATGTGGGTTGGCTTGCTTCTGGGCACTCCCCATTTCCCAGCTCAGGTTTTAGCTTTCTTGGGTCTGCTCTGTCAGTTACTACCCATCCATCTGCTTCCTAGTTTCCAAAATGCTGTTGTTGTGTTCTCCATTATCTCCCTCTTACTGGGTTTTTGCTTTAAAAAAATAAAAGGAAAAATCCTTCTACTAACATTTAAGAAGGATTTCAGAAAGGATAGAGGTAAATACATATGTTCAATCTGCCATATGTAATCAACTCTTTCCATTTTTAATACCAGTGTTTATGTTTATGATTTTATAATTTAAAAAATTGACTGTACCCAAAATTATGTGTGCATCTGAATCCCTTTGGTTCTGGAAGGGTAGTTCCCTCTGGCTAGCAGCATTAACATCAGCTGGGGAATGTGTTAGAAATGCACACTCTTAGGCCCTATGCTTGATTTACTAAATAAGAAACCCTGGGGGTAGAACCCAGAAATCTATGTTTGAACAAGCCCTCCAGGTGGTTCAGATGCTTGCTAGAGTTTGAAAACTCCTGCCATAGGTGACTGAGGGATTGTGAACACTTGAGAAACACTACCTTACTCTCAACCTCAGCTCTAGATCCATCTCTTCACCTCCAAAGCCACAAAGTGCCCAGCAGACTCAAAGGACTATTTGAGATGACTTCCTCTGGCAAGACCCATCCTCCAGAGAAAATGTTTAGATTTTTTTTCTTAAATGACACCTAGTTGTTTCCTGCCTTATATGGCTCTTAGACTGGGATTCCTGAGTCCAAAAACACTTGCAGACCAAGGATGGTGGGCGAAGAAAAGACAGTTGGAAGTAGAGAAGTTTGGAGAGGAGGGACAAAGCAGGGCCTCCACCTCTTCCACATGTCAGCCAACAGCAGGTTGGGAGAGGAGCTTTCAGCTTCCCCCTGGGCACCTCAGCAAACAGGAGCATCCTTGTTCTGAACCTTCTGGTGGTTCTATACCTACCATTGCCCTCTGCCCACGTTTTCAAGCCAAAGATGCTGCCAACTTTCTCAGCTGCACACATCCATCTCCATCTGTGTGACTTCTCTGAGTTCCCCGGTCTTGCCTCCTTACCTTAACTTCTTCCTTTTCCCCACCTTGCTGATGATCTTTACACATTTCCCTATGGAGCCATCCTAGTAGCTCCCCTCTGAACTCTCTCTATGGCACAGTTAATACTCTTTTCCCCCTTCCTTCTCAGGTATGTCTTCACTGTCATTTACACCTTTGAAGCCTTGATAAAGATACTGGCAAGAGGATTTTGTCTAAATGAGTTTGCTTACCTGCGAGATCCTTGGAACTGGCTGGATTTTAGTGTCATTACCCTGGCGTGAGTATTTCTCCATGCTGATGTATATGTCTGCATGGGGCTCCTGGGTGGCTCACGCTCTGGGGATGTTTCCTCATCTCTATCCAGCTTCCTTATATGAAAGTGCATGGCCTGGGGTTTCCTTGCTTCTAAGTGTTACGTTGATGGTCACTTTAGGATTAGTCTCATACCTTCAGGTAGAAGTCAGAGACCTCAACTCTGAGCTAATAAATGGCCTGTCAAAGTGAGCAGACAAGGCTTAGTCTTGCACCTACTTGACCTGAAGGTCTTTGCCTGAGGAACCAGTGTTTGAGGAGACTTGTTGGCCAAGCCCACATGCTTGAATACCCATATACATGTAGTGCACAGAGCCCTCAGGATCATAATGCATCTTCTCAAAGGGGCCATTTTAAAAGCTATTGCAATAATTAAATCAGAGTGTCAGTCTATAGGTGGAAGTGCCACTAGATTTTGTGTCTATTCTGGGCCCTTCTTAGGCTCTTGTTACCCAAAATTGTCCTCGTTTATGCTGCATACATTCCCAGAACCATTTCCTTGCAGAGATACTGACCAACTTCTGGTCCTACAGATACATTGGTGAAACGACAGATCTCCGAGGAATCTCAGGCCTGCGGACATTCAGAGTTCTTAGAGCTTTAAAGACAGTTTCTGTGATCCCAGGTGAGCTGCTTTAACCATTACATGTTTTCATAGAGCATATGCTGGTTTACACAGCCTAATGTCCTACTTTGATTTTTGTAAGAGTCCTATAAAGCTCCAGGGCATAAACTGTTGTCCCCATTTAAAAGACAAAGAAACTCAGGCCCAGACAGTAGAAAACACAATCCCAAGTCCTCACCACTAATGAGGCAAAGTGTCACCTGGAGATCTAGTGTCCCAATTCCTAGGCCAATGCTCTGTGCATAATACCTCATGACATCATCATCAATAAATGACAAGAAGGTCATGTCCTCATTTTATGTTCTTGTTGTGGGGTTCAGGCAAACCTCCAGTTGGAGGTTCTCATTTATACCCTAAACTAAAGGTATAAACTTGAATATAAGGAGGAAGAGTGTAGGCAGTCCTAGGCCCTTGTGAGTGTCTTTGCCATTTCCATATACCTGAAAGCTTGAGCCTCACTCTTGTCTTTGGACCCACAGAGGAGAAAAGAATTGGGCAATTCTTGATTACAGAGAATTCAGAAACAAAAGTGTTCCACCACAGCTTATCTTATCGAGCCTTCAAGACTTCTGTTGTCACCAGTATCTCAGGGATACACCTTACCCCTCACTGGGTTGATGGAAAAGATGGTGAGGCCAGATACCAGGCAAACCATTGAGACAACTTCCACCTTGTGACCTGATGGATTATCTCCTTTCCCTTACCCCTGAGAATCCATGCTTTCATCTGGAAAACAGAAACACTCAAGCCATGGGGGAAGTCCTTTCTACCATTCCATGTCTGGCTCTGCAGTGAAGGATTAGAAAGTCTTTGCCAACTTCCACTGGGCAAGCTTCCTCATGAAGAGAGCCATAGCGAGAAGTAGTCAGTGCTGCCACCTGGTATCTCTCTCACCTAGTCTTAGCCAGGAAGACTCTGAGTCTTGTTTATAAGACCTGCCCAGTCCAGACTCCCTCTCTGATCTCATCTCTCTCCTCTACCTGCCTTGTATCATGTTCTAGAATCTACCTGAGGTTCTACAAATAGTCCTTGCCTTTGCTCATCTCCCAGGCTTTGGCCATGCTGCTTCTCTACTAAGAGAGTCCTTTCTCTCTTCATTCAACTCATACTCATTCCTCAGGACTCTGCAAAGGTTTGTCCTTCTCAAGGAGACTCCCTGGTCTCTCCGAACTTCCTCACATTCCACCCCATCCTATCCCCACCCTAGGCTTCAATTAGGAGTTGCTCCTATGTGTGCCTACCTGCTCAATAATGCAATGGCATTCCCCCTCAGTTGTTAAACAACCCCACCACATGCCCTTGCCTTAGCTCCCTGCTCAGCTCCCAGCCCAAGAACCAACAGAGCTAGTGCACAATAGGTTATTTGTAGACCAAAATGACAAGAAAAGGATCAGTCTCAGACTGCTTCCCTGTTCAGAGCTCTTTCTGCTACTGTGAATCTGCTCTCTGAAAGAAGCTGATATTATTCT
Organism: Mirounga angustirostris; assembly: GCF_029215605.1. Lineage (NCBI taxonomy): Eukaryota > Metazoa > Chordata > Mammalia > Carnivora > Phocidae > Mirounga > Mirounga angustirostris. Next base: position 148,791,091 of record NW_026991709.1, read on the forward strand.
CCACAGTTATAAATCCTCCCTCCTTAAACAAGCAGAGACCCCAACTTTACTGCCAGCTGTGCTTGTCCTAATGCTCTCATGGTCTCATTCTATTATTGTGTTTGTCTCTCTGTGTCTTTGTGTTTCTGTCTCTCTTTCTCTGTCTCATTCTATCTCCCTTGCATCTCTCTCTCTTTCTCTCTCAACACACACACTGAGGTTCCATGTGTTTCCATCCTCAAGCTGCCTCCCGGGACTGAATCATTATTAGCCTTACAATGATAAGAAATACATCATCTGGGTATGTTGTCACATTCTTGCAAGGAACAATAATCTCTGTCTCCATCTCAGGGTTATTGCAAGGTTTAAATGGGGAACTATGCTTGGAACTGCCTAAAGTTTGTAAAGTACCTCACACCTATATGTAATGAAAGGATAGGATGGTTAAGATGCAGGCATGCCAGGCATGCAAGTGTGCTCTGTGTGGTATCTCATCCATGTGGGAGTGTTGTTGTCATCTTCCCACAGGACTGAAGGTCATTGTGGGAGCTCTGATCCACTCGGTGAGGAAACTGGCAGATGTGACCATCCTCACTGTCTTCTGCTTGAGTGTCTTTGCCCTGGTGGGTCTACAGCTCTTCAAGGGCAATCTCAAGAACAAATGTGTCAAGAATTGTGCAACTCTCAACGAAACGGGCAATTACTCCTCTTATGGAAAACAAGAGTGGAACTTCTGCCATAGGGACAAAGGTCTGGTTGGCAAGGGTGTGAAGCCCCTGCATACCTATATAGAAATATATTTTGATTCCTCTTTCCTACTGAAATGCTTCTCCTGAGCTATGTTTTACTTTTGGGTCCCCATTTTCTGTTGTCCAATGTCCCTTTTACAAGAAAATAAGCTATAAATCTAGGAGCAAATCATTCTGCTGGGGGAGGCTCAGAGCTAAAGTCACTGATCAACTTTTCTCTTCCCAGATGGGACATTCCCCCTTCCAAATGTCTCAGCATGCCTACTGAGAGCACATAGCCAAGGGAACACATCTTGCTCAGGCAGAAGACTTAGGAGGTGTTGCCTCCACCACATAAGACTTGAGCTAGAGGGTTCAGAACTATATTCATGGCTTTCATTTCTTCCTTTCTCCTGCAGATTTCTACTATAATAAGCCAGGCACTTCAGATCCCTTACTGTGTGGCAATGGATCTGATGCAGGGTGAGTGCTCAACCCATGACAAAGCACCGATGCCCAGCAGTCCTTTCTCTTTGTCATTATCATTTTCTGGATAGAGACTGGTTTGCAGACCCCAAGGTGATGTAGAAATTAATAAGTCATGTCTTTTGCCATCCCAGGCTCATAGGGAGGGAGTGTAGGAGTTAGCTTTTGCTATGTAACAAACAGCCCCAAGATTTTGTGACTTACAACACTAGCCATTTATTTAGCTCAAGATTCTGCACATTAGCATGTTGAACTGAGATCAGCCTGGTGTTCTGGCATTGCCTGAGCTTATTCATACATCTGCAAACAATGGACAGATTAGCAGGGGCCAGCTGATCTAGGACAGTCTCAGCTGGGGCAGTTTTTCTGTTCCATGTGGTCTCATCTCCCAGCAGGCTAGCCTGGTCTTGTTCTCAAGGGCAGAGAGAAGGTTCCAAGAGAAAGAGTGGAAGTGTACAAGGTCTCTTGAGACCTAGGTTCAGAACTGGCACAATGTCACTTCTGCATTCTATTGAACAAAGCAAGTCACAGGCCAGTGCAAATCCAAGGGATGGAGAGATAACCTTTACCTCTTGACTGGAGGAGCTATGGCAATTTTATGGCAAAGGGGTATGGATACAGGTAGGAGAATAGTTGTGGCCATTTTGGCAAACAATCTACCCCAGGAAGGAACTAATATAAATATGTTTTGTGTCAAATGTTCTACATTTAATCATCACAACTCCATCACATGGGTTTTGTTATCCACACATGACAGAGGAAGAAACAGGTGCATCAGCCTTTTCCATTTCAAATTCTTACAGAGGCTAGATACATAACAAATGAGAGGATTAGGCTGGGTGGGAACTAGGTGGTGACAGTTTGTGCCCCATTTAAAAGGGCCAGCCACTGCTCAGCCCAGCTTTTGGTTGCCACATGGAAATGTGGGTCCACTGCTTCCAGCTCGTCTAACTTTTAAAAAAAGAAAGACAAGAATTCATATTTTTATGTGAAATCTCCCAACTACAAACATTGGCTACCAATTCCAAAAAATGTCTACATATTGTGGGCCAAACAAAATATTTCTGCAAGCCAAATTCAGCCTGCAAGCTGCCAATTTGTGAGCTCTGATGCATATACATAAAGATGCTACCCTGTGAAGAAGCAGTGCTGTGCTAGAGGTTCCATGGGCTGAAGGGACACAGTGAGGTGATGGTGGGAGGCAGTGCAGGAGGTCAGGGAAGGTTTCCTGGAGGTGGTGGTTGCGGTGAGCACTGAAGGACAGGCAGGATGTCTCCAGTTTGGTTAAACAAGAGATCGTTTGGATGGAGGCCATTCCAGGTGGCAGAACAAAATGTGAAACAAAGCAAAGGGGTAGATTTCCCCTCAAGCTTGCCTGCTGCTTTGACCACTGGAGCAAGCATGAGCAGAAAGTTCAGGCAACATATCAGCAAGGCTTATCTTTCCCATCTCCATGTTGGGGGTCTGGAGCCCGAAGCCCATAGGACCCCACTCCCTGAATGGCTAACATCCCCAGATTGCCCAAGTGGAGCTGGGTGGGACCTAAATGGAGCTTTGCCTTAATCAGCTCACTAGACAAACAATCTCAGATAGAGCTGAGAATTTGATCAACATAGGGTCCTTGGCCTCTTTCTTCACAAATGCACTTGGCATTTAGTTCTTTGGTTCAGAGATAGGGCTGTTCTGATGTCAGTTTGCCTTTGACTTAAATCTAAGCCAAAGGCCTCCTCAGTGTCTTTTTTCCTATCTGGATAATGGCATTTCTCATGGCAATAGCTCCAGGGTAGCCTAAGCGCTATCTGTGGTAAAGTTATGGGGTCCACTCATGGCCCCACAACCCAGCTCCAAAATAGGCCAGACATCCTGCTGTGCAGGTCCTGGCCAGGAAATAAGTGTATAAGGCTGGGTTGGCAAGGGAGGCCAGCTCAGGGTGAAGGGCAGAGTGAGCCCTGAAGGACATACCATGAAGATGGAAACTGGGTCCTGTACTGGGCCACAGAGAAGCCAGAGCCCTGAGCTAAGGCCCTCACTGACCAGTGGCACTGTGGGAGGAAAGTCCGGGGTCTCACAAGCACTAGGAAACACTTAATGATTTCCAGCATTCTTTCAAATGTATTCTTCTAGTCCATTCTTTTGGTCTCTCCAGGTTAAAAATAGCAGGAATTTTAATTTACAATTTACATATAATATTTATTATGCTGAAGGCACCATGCGAAAAGCTTTCTAGTATGGTCTCATTTAATTCTCAGAGCAGTTCATTATTGATGTGTAGCACCTGTAGTGGAGTTTAATGGAAGACATGGAAATAAGGTTACCCTTGGAGTTAACTAGCAAACCTACAGGTAATGGGTTGACTAGCTCCTTTGGAGAGCAAATCAAAAAACTGTCTGTCTTTAAATGTGGGTCTAGAGAGTCTAGGAACTCACAAATCTCCAATCAAGATTGAAGATAGAATTGGTATTAATTATAGTCAAGTTGCTGGGACCCTAATCAATTGTATGGGTCCCAGGATTGTGTGTTTACATGGATGTCTAGAATAAGGACAGCCCCAGAGATTGGTGTTAGTGGAGGCATGCTGGAGTGGTAGCATCCCAAACTACAGACCAGGTATTACTGTTTTCTCAGCAAAGCCATGCCCTTGAGGTACGTGCAAACACCTCACATGCCTTTAGGTTAGAGATACTTCTTGACATCAACTTACTCCCTTATCATGAGAGAGTGAAGAGTCAGTCCAGCACTGCCCACCCCAATACTCACCATGTGGTCGTCTTCAATTTGGCTTTCCTTCATAAGTCAGTCTTCATAGGCTACTTGACAGTTATATTTCTCCTTTTGAATGAATACATTGGCATCTGTGTGGCTTTAGCAACTGTCTTCTTTTCTCTGAACCTCAGCTTCCACATCTGTAAGAAAGGATGGTTCAGATGATTAATTTATAGCATTTGTAAAGCACTTAGGAGAGAGAAAGAGGCACACAGTAAGTGCCCAGTAAGTGGAAAGTGTTGTTTTCATTGTTATATATAATTGGTGAGTGAACTTGACTAATGTGAGTCCTCCTTTGATGGACAGGTTGGCAGATGATGCCAAATGGCTCAGGTTTTAAGTCTGAATTATTGATACTGATTCTCCCTCCCCTGGTGTGAACCTGCAGAGAGTTTGCCACCTTATGGGATCATGTCTGGGCAGTCAGCTGGCCTTCCCAGGCCACTCCCCTCTGCATGAAACTCTGAAGTGAAAGTATTATCATCCCCATTTAAATGGGCAAGAGGGGGACACCTGGGTGGCTCAGTCAGTTAAGCATCTGCCTTCTGCTCAGTTCATGATCTCAGAGTCCCAGGATTGAGCCCCTTGTAGGGCTCCCTGCTCAGTGGGGAGCCTGCTTTTCCCTCTGACCCTCCCCCCTCTCATGCTCTCTCTCTCACTCTTTCTCTCAAATAAATAAATAAAATCTTTAGAAAAATAAAATAAAAAATAAATGGGCAAAAGGAACTGAGCCTTAGAGAGATCAAGGTCATCCAGCTAACAAGAGGGAGGCCAGGCCTTGAGCTCCAATCTTTGACTTCAAACCCTATGGTCTTCCTATAGCCCTGGGCTGCATTGCCCCCAAGAAGCAGGGGGGCTATGCAATTGATGACCTTCTCTATTCTTGCTGCAGCCACTGCCCTCAAGGTTATATCTGTCTTAAAACATCTGACAACCCAGATTTTAACTACACCAGCTTTGATTCCTTTGCTTGGGCTTTCCTGTCACTGTTCCGCCTCATGACACAGGATTCCTGGGAACGCCTCTACCAGCAGGTATTGATCTGCATGTCCCCCTACAGACTTGTTTGGAAGCTGGGGAGTCAGATGCATGCCTACGTTTTTCCTGGAGGAGCCTGGCAACATCAGAGGCCCATAAACTTTCGATACAGATCTCCTTTCTCTTGAATCTGCAGACCCTGAGGGCTTCTGGGAAAATGTATATGGTCTTTTTCGTGCTTGTCATCTTCTTGGGGTCTTTCTACCTGGTCAACTTGATCTTGGCTGTGGTCACCATGGCATATGAGGAGCAGAACCAGGCAACAATTGATGAAATTGAAGCCAAGGAGAAGAAGTTCCAAGAGGCCCTTGAGATGCTCCGGAAGGAGCAAGAGGTCTGTGAGGGGTGGATGCTTTGTGAAGTCTGTTGCAGGCTGCACATTATTGGGCAGAGATCTGGATGAACCACTTAGATTAAGATTGTCATTCTAGGGAACTGTAAGAAGATTCATTGTACCTTAAAGACCATCTTAGGTCAGGTTTTCTTTAAAAAGAACCCAACGAAGATCTTGTGCCACTGATTTATTGAGGGGTGCTCTCAGGAAAAGGAGAAAGCAGGAAGTAGGATGGGACAGGAGGAGAATTAAACAAGAAGGTGGCCTCAGCTAGAGATGACCTTCAGCCTGATCCCATGGGGAGCTCTGGGGCATGCCTTGTACCACAAAGTTAGCTGTACCTTGAGACAAGAGGGCTGGCCTTTTATACCCCCATACCCGCCCCAGCCAAATGTACAGTCAAAGGAAATATTCTACAAAATACTGTGGCTGCGATCAATTAGCAGCTTACACTCAAGCAGCTGAAGATGAGTATACTGACCTGGTAAAATGGATTTGGTGAGGGCATCAGCAGGGCATACTACAAGGTGTGAATGAAAGGGATAACCCAGAGGTGGCTCTTCCTGCCATGCCTCAATCCCACTACCACCCAGGTTCTAATCCTGACCGCCTCTGTTTTAGATGCCCTCATCTCTGTGACACCACATGTGTAAGGGACACATTCATGTTAAGCTCAATCACATATTGTTGGCTGCAGCTGCTGTTCTCTCTCTTCAGGTGCTGGCAGCGCTGGGGATTGACACAGCCTCTCTCCCTTCCCACAATGGATCACCTTTAGCCTCCAAAAATGCCAGTGAGAGAAAGCACAGAATGAAACCAAGGGTGTCAGAAGGCTCCACAGACGACAACAAATCACCCCAATCTGATCCTTACAACCAACGCAGAATGGTAAAAGGCTCAAGTTTGTTCTCTAAAGATTACCCACCTTTGCAGCTGCCATGGACAATGATTGGAGTGGGAAAATGTTTGTAGCAGGGAGACAGTTGGAGGCACAAAGATTAGGAGGATGTTATAGTAATCCAGACACCACACTGACCCCCCACCAAATGGTGGCCTAAACTAGGACAGGGGCATTATAAATGTGAAAAGGGGGTGGATTGTGATTTCTATTCAAGGTAGGGGACAATAAGACTGGAACTGTGGAATGTGGAAAAAGGAGAGAGGAGTCCAAAATGACTCCCAGTTTCTAGAACTGGGTAATTAGATGGGTAGTGATTCTAAGGCAGGAGCACTGGAGGAAGAACCCAGGTTTGTAGGGAAGGTGGTGAGCCCACATTGGACACACTGACCTTGAGTTGTCCATGGACCTGTGGACATCAAGGGTTAGTTTCCTTCTAACACTCTGATCTGCAATTCTGTCCAAGGTGCTGAAATAATTTACAAACTTATTTCTGACCTCATGTCTCAGCCCCCACAACCCAAACTCTCACCTGTTGTTGGTACAGAGGATTCCAGATCCATCTCTGATGCAGTCCAGCCTAGGAATAACTTCAGTACATCACTTCAGACCCCGTAACAATTCTGTTCACCACCCAAGCCTTCTACATCCCGCTCCAAGATTCCCTATACTCACCAAGTTTCCTCCCACCACCTCACTTTCCCTTGAAAGTCCTGTGTACTCCAAACATGCCCTTTCCAGAGACCTAAGAGATGACAACCCCTTTGTGGAAGTGTAGTTCCCACACTAACAGTATGGAAAAGGGGATCAACATGGCTATTTTTCAGGCCTCCTGACTGTCACTTCCCTCTCAATCTCTTTTCCTATGCTCGTCTGAAGGATGTTCTACTGTTTATAGCATAGTCTCTGTAATCCCCAGACTTATGTGTGCCTATATGTGCACAGACATGCTCACATGCACACTGGTCTCAGTGACATACACACTTCAGCATTTATCAGATTCTGTGCCCTTCCCTTCCTTGCTCTGCCTCTTTTGAGCAGCACCTGGCATGCACAGGGTACAGATCAGAAGATATTTGAAAGAGGATTTGACTAGGGCTCTGACAATCACAGAACAGGATGAATCACAGCTTCCATGGAAATGTCAATGATACTGTGAATTGGGCTTTAATTCCTCTCATTCAGTCAGTCCCACATAGATTAGCACCTGGATGTCCAATAATTGTTTGGTGTGTATGTGCTCCTCTCTCCAACTAGATTTACCTTCAAGTGGACAAAAGAGGAGCTGTGTCTTGTTACTTCAACAATACTAGGTGCAATGGTGTAAAGAGATGACTAAAACATGGTCCATTTCCCAAGGACTTCCATTTGGTGGAGGAGACAGATATAAAAACTATGTCTTATGTACTATATTAGGGAAACATACATGGTGTTTTGGGGATAGAAGAGGCATCCTCTCTTATGGGGGTGGAGGTGTATCAGGAAAGGCTGAATGGAGGAGGAGATAATTGAAATGAATAGCAAATAGTGAGTATTCCTCCAATAATTGGGGACTGCAAGAGAGGGGAGGAGGAGTATTTTGGGGGCCTAAAAGAGAACATGTATGTGCAAAGGCACGGAAGCACTATTTAGGTACTTTTTAATGCTCACTAATGGATTGGAATTCATTCAAGAGGGCATCCCCTTCCTCTTTTCCCAGGTGTGTTCATGTAGTAAATAGCCCATAAGCAGTTTTTATATAAAGCCATTTTCTAACCAGCAGCAGTGAGTGAGAGATTGGGGGTAGCAACTAGGAGAGACACAGCAAGGGTTTCAGGGAAACCACAGGACACCAGTTGGTCTGTCTGGATGATACATTTTAAGGCAAGTCTAGTGCTTAGATTCAGAGGTCATTGCCACCATTTGTCAAATAGGTTAATTCTGAAATATTAACTGGTGACCAGGGAAGCAGTGCCGTCAAATATGGGACCAAAATCTTCTTCTTAGTTTCTTCATTGGTTTGTTTAGTGCCCAACTGCAAATAACTCAGCCATTCCATTTTTAATAAAGATTTGCCAGATCTGCTCCATTACTTCAAAAGTGGGACTGATTTGTGGATTTTTTATGAGTTCCATAATCCTTGGACATATATTCTAAGTAAAGAGTGCCCTGTTTATAATACTGAGATTGCAAAGATAGTTGCTGAGCAGGATTGGGCTCCAAATAATCCAGAAAGGAAACATCAGTTCTGTGGGATAGGGGGATAAGAAAAGAGGACTCTAATGGACAAGAATGTCCTAACTTCAGTAGTTTAGTAAATAAAATTAAGGAAGGAGGAAACATTCAGCAGTATGATCAGAGTTTGCTAGGAAGTCAGTGTGTAGATCTTGAAATACTTCATACGGCCTAGGACAGAACTGATAACTTCTTATGGTCAAGCTCCCACAGTGGTCATGGGTACTAGCCAACCCAGGCTCCAGTGGCTCTAGGCCTGTGAATTAGCTCCTTTCCTCTGGCAACTGTAAGCCTCACAGTTCCCTCAGCGGGAGATTTTGATGGGAAATGTTTATTGATTTGGAGGAATGGCATTATTCTTCCAGGAAATTAGGCTGTAACTCTCCCTTCAATCTCTCCACTGTTGACTATTCAAAGTTTGCCTCAAGGGATCCTGGAAGCTCATTACATTACAAAGCTCTTGTCTCCTTTGCAACACAAACTCTCACGTTTATATAGGCTGGATCTAATGAATTGCAGGACCTAATTTTCAGACAATAAAGTGCACTTGTTCATTCCACAACCATTTACCAGGTTTGTTCCAGTACTGGTGTGCATAAAGGTCTCCTTAGGTCTCAGCTTTACATGTGGAGCAGGGAATTTGACAGCTTTGTCCAGCCCTATGGGCAAATGCTGGTAAAGAGCTGATCCTTCTGGGTGACAAGGTTGTCTTCTGATATTTTTGCCCATCATGACCTATTTGATGATCTTAAGGACCCTATAATCTCTCATCTCTCTTGGCCTTTTCCCAGGCTACATCAAAAATATTCTTCTCCTCCATTCTCTTCCCATGTTTACCTAGAATACCCCTTAGATCTGTGTCTTTAATTTTCTTCTGGAAGTTCATGAGAATAAGGGCAGGGAAATGGGAGTGGGTGGAAGGAGTGTTGAGCTCCAGATTTGCTTATAGGCTCAGCTTCCAGCCTGCCTTTATCTCTTGCTCCTTTGGGGCAATGCCCAGTCTTTCCTAGGCCTCACCTCTGGGAGACGCCGGGCTAGCCATGGCAGTGTGTTCCATTTCCGTGCCCCTTGCCTGGATACTTCAATCCCTGATGGAGTCACAGATGATGGAGTCTTTCCTGGAGACCATGAGAGCCATCGGGGCTCCATGCTCCTGGGTGGAGGTGCTGCCCAGCAAGGCCCCCTCCTTAGGAGTCCAGTGCCTCAACCCTCCAACCCTGGTCCAGGACGTAGAGAAGACAGACACTCCACGTTGTCCACCGGTGAGCTTGCCCCTGGGGGCATCGAAGTCTCGGTAAGTTTGTCTATGCTCCAGACTCTTGGGCTGCCCTCCAGGTAGAGACCAAGAAACCCTGAGTGTCACTCATGGAAGGGTCCTTTAGGCAATACTCTAACATTTCCCAGCGATCCCCATTTTACAGATAGAGCAGGTGAGAGCCAGAGAGAGGGGTTGGGTTTACCTGAGGTCAAACAGGTTTTCTGGTTTACTCTGCAGTACATAAATACAAATTATTTTCCAGTTGATCCCATTTTTTTTTTCAGTGTTCCTCTGTCCCCACTCACTATCACTGCTTTAGAGACAGGCCTGCTTGTTCCCTGGATGAATATGAGAAAAATGGAAAGTTCTCTTTCTGCCTGTAGCTCTGTGCAAACTATGCTGGGCTTAGCACATGGGATCCAGTGAAATTCTGGGAGTTGCCCTGGACAGATATTAGCAGAAGCAAAGTATCCCTTGCTTTACTCAGAGAAGCAATAACTTGCCAAAATGTACAAATTAGGCAACAGCGACTAACTGGCAAGCACTCTTAATAGAATAATGGCAGAGTGTAATGGCAAACCAGGGACTCCTTATTGGATTGAGAGCTGTGATTTAATTTGAGCTCTCCCTTTAGTTTCAGTAATGATGCTTCTAGTGTTTTTCATTTGCCCTCTGTCTAGCCAGGGACACAGAGCAGTTTGCAAACAGACTTGTAAACCGACCATGATATGGCTCTACTGACTTGCATAAGTCCTACAGGGTTACCTTAGCTCCATCTCTGACTGGATGCCATATGATCCCAGCAAGAAACAGATGAACCACTCCAATGGGCAAGTGGGGAGAGTTTATTCAAGTATTTACAGAGGTGTACACTGGGCTCTGACCTAAGGAGGGACAGTGAAGCACCTAGAGATGAGCAATAGTAGGGAGCTGTTACATGCTTAGGCTGAAGAAGTGAGAGGAAGGATCAGAACCAGAACCCAGCAAGAGCTGGGTGGCCCAACAGAACTTGTGAGCCAGGTGGAAGACCACAGCCACGACCCAGCCACAGCCTAGCAGGGAAGAAACCAGGTGACAGCCTACTCCTCTCTCCTTCCAGACTCTGATCTTCTGTCTGTGCCTCTCATTGGCCGAGCCTGATCAGGACAGGATGGTGAGGGTGATGCTGCTTGTACAGACCACCCTCCGCAGGCACAGAGCAGGGTAGAGAAGGTGGAGAGTGGGTCTCCAGAAGCCAAAGGAGAATCACCAACACAAAGAGGTGCTTTAACACTCTAGAAAATACCTCATTCAAGAATTTCTCCCTAGATTACCACTCTCCTAGATATTCTGACATTGATTCATAAATTACTTGGCTAGTGCAAGATTAACTCTTAAAGCCCTTCTGTGTCACAAGGATGTGGGTTTCAATCACAGGTGTGCCACTTACCAGCCAAGTCACCTGTAACAAGTTCCTTAAATTCTTCAAGCCCCCAAGTCTCCCATTAAAAAGGTTTCTAAATAGCTGAAGGGGTAAATAGAATCATAAAGTGCCTGCATTGATACACATGTGTCTGACAAATAACAATAGCTGCTAGCATCTCTTGTTGAGTCTTCATGGTTGAAAACTTTCTGAATGTTCTTTATATGTATTAAGGCACTTACTACTGTGTACCTATGAGCTTCGCCTATGGCAGGTGCTCAAAGATGCTTGTCGGATTTGGATTCTGAATGGTTGTGTAGTGCCGAATCAGCTGCTATGGGCCCCGGACTTCCCATATCCAGGGTAGTGTGTGACTAAAGTTAGGGGAATGGAACCCAGATGGAACTTCCAGTGAAGGCCTAAAGAGGGAAGGCTCAAAGGATTGTGTCAGATAACTAACACTGAAGAATCAAGACACACAAATATTCCTTTAGAAAGAAAAGGACTGTGTGGAGTTTAGAACTGGGTTGTATGCTGGGGAGGGAAACGAGCCTATTAGAAAGGAGGTCAAGAAAACCTGTCCTGGAGAGGAAGTCTTTGTGAACCTGTATGCACAGTGCAGACAAAGTCTTAGAATGACTGCCTGGTCCACTGCTCCTGCAGCTCTCACTTACCTTGTGTAGAAACCCTTGAGACAGCCCTCATCCCCACCCTGGTGCCCAGGGACCTGTTCTCAAGCAGGAGTTTGCAGAGTCTCAGGTGAGCCTGGGTTATAGAGTTAGCTACAAACCTAGACTCTGCTTGTACCCCCAACTCTGTGTCTTGGTCTTCATGCCTAAGTTCTTACCCCAAGTTCAAGAAGCAGCCCCATTTCCCAAAGCACAACTGCAGAGGATCATAGCTTCACCAGGCAACTTGTGACCACACAAGACTGGCCAATAAGAGGCTAAGTGACCTGTATTTGCCACTGATGACTTCAAGTTAGGGGAATATCCTGACTGTTTGTGTCCCAGCAGGCATTTGATGCAGGACAGAAGAAGACTTTCCTATCAGCAGAATACTTGAATGAACCTTTCCGAGCCCAAAGGGCAATGAGTGTTGTCAGCATCATGACCTCTGTCCTCGAGGGTAAGTACCACTCATTGGAATATCCATCCACTGTGCTACAATGAGTCTGCATTTGAGCAGCAGAGGAGATGCCCCAAACATGTGTCAAAGATGTCACCCATCTGTGTCCTGGGATCCTAAATACTGCTCCTTTTTATGCCCTTGGTCCCATCACCCTTTATCAATGTGTTTTTTTAGAAGTATGGATGATTTTTTCAAAAACAATAGAATCCAATGAGTTTTTAATGCCCTAGTTTCATCTCTTGCTCAAATTTACATCTGCTTCATATGTATTCACAAAACTAAATTTGAGAAAGTGATCTGGCAGGCACCATAGAATTTCAAGCTACCTCAGGTATGCAAGAAATTTTACCGTCCTTAATTTTCAAATACAGAATTATCCTGTCATTTTTCATGGTTGTAACTTTTATGGTTATAACTTAATTTTTGTCTCAAGCCCCCATTATGCTGAGCATTGGAAGATAATTTAAGTAAATTAATCAGTCAATTTAACTAAATTCTTGTTAATTCAGGGCTCCATCAATCAAATGGGAATCCACTTAGCCTCCTCAGAGATGTGTTCCAATTGCTTACACCAAACCAGGAGCTGGAGGAAGACAGTGGCACTGGTTCACAGCCACCTGACACTCAAGTTCCCAAAGAGCATGACTGCATCCTCCTTACCCTGAGTATAAAGCCTGTCTTCTTATCCAGCCTTTATTTTGCCTCAGGGTATGGAAAATATGGCTTTTGTCCCGTCCAGTTACTTGCCTCCCCTAGACAAATTTAACATGTACTGGGCTAAAGGAAGGAGAGGAAGCTTGGATGCTGGTGTGTTTCTAAGAAAGGGCTCTCTGTGTGCTCACCCACCAGTCCTGGGCTAAATCCTAACTGTGAGGGAGGGCATGACAAAACAAAAAAAGAAACAAACAAAAAAAAGATGTTTGAGGGATTTGAAAACAGAACCAATCTATGCTTTACTTTCTAGGTGAAGCGAGAGGTAGCAAGTCTTAGGAAAAGACCCACATACCCAGCATGGCACAGAAACTGTACAGTAGAGCAGGCAGATAACCCACCTGGGTAGAAAAGACCTGAGGCAGCCCCAGAGAGTGCCCTGTGACCTGCATGGCAGGAGAGTAGCTGGATGATGACCTTGCCCCCGTTGAGGGCTGGAGAAGGAAGTGAGTAAGAGGCAAAGAGGGAACAGCCATCTGGGCAGCTCTCCCACCAGAAACCACATGAGAACCATGATGACTCATAAAATACACTTGGCAATGACCAAGGACCAGCTCAACACTCCACTGTTGGTGAACCCTGGGCCCTTCAGAACTCAGACACAACTTAAGATGGTGAAGTAGTAGCAGACATTGAATTAACTAAAACAAGGTCCCCAGGTTGGGGACTTGCAGTATATGTTGAATTCATTCATGGGGGGAAAAAACCTTTAAGTTATATTTCTTGCATACATGAGTTTTTTGGTGTGTGAAATGTGTACACATTTCAGTAACAGTGTGTACATATTATACATATTCTCTCATATTATTTTCCCTCGTTAGTCATTATTTAAAAATCACATTTCATTGTAATTATGTCTGTATGCCTAGCAGTTTTCATGGCTGTTTAGAATGTAACTATGCTGCTATGCTTGTGATTTTTTTTAAAAGAATTTTATTTTTTATTATTTTTTTAAGATTTTATTTATTTATTTGAGAGAGCGAGAATGAGAGACAGAGAGCATGAGAGGGAGGAGGGTCAGAGGGAGAAGCAGACTCCCCGCTGAGCAGGGAGCCCGATGCGGGGCTCGATCCAGGGACTCCAGGATCATGACCTGAGCTGAAGGTAGTCGCTTAACCAACTGAGCCACCCAGGTGACCCTATGCTTGTGATTTTTTATTGGCCAGGTGAGTTGCTTGGATTCTTTTTTCTTTTTGCTATTAGCCATCAAACAGTTAATGTTAAATACAAACAGCTTGTTTTTTCATTTATTCCCCAAAACTATCAAGCTCCCTCCTTTTTTTTTCATTTATTTACTATTCAACAAGCATTTATTCAGCACCTACTATATGTCTGGCATTATTCTGGTGCTGGGAATTCAGTGGTGAACAAGATAGAAGCCTGCACACATGGAATTTACATTCTGGGGACCAGGGTATACAGATAATAAACACAAGTAGATATTCAGGTAGTGATAAGAAGTAGGAAAAAAATAAAGTAGGGAAGGAGATGGGGAATAGAGGACTACAGAGGGGCTATTTCAGATAAGGTAGATGCAGAAGGCCATTCTCCCTAAGGAGACCAGAAATCTGAATGAAGTAAGGGATTCAGACTTCTTAGAACCTAGGGGAAAGACTTCTAGACAGATGAATGGCAAATGCAATGTATTTTGCAGGAATGAGACAAGAATTAAAAAAATGAGTGTTCCAAACACAGCCCAACTCAGGTAAGAACAAAAGAGGTCTCAGAATCAATGAGAAACAACAGAGGATAATAGTTAAGAACACAGACCCTGGAGCTAAACTGCCTGGGTTGGCATCCTGGTTCTGCCACATAGGGTAAGCTGTGCAACTTTGGAGCTCTATTAACTGCTCTATGCTTCAATTGCCTCACCTGTAAAATAGTGAAAATGTATTTATCTTGTAATGTTTTTTGAGGATTAAGTGAATTAACATAAGTAAAGTGCTTAGACCACAACGGGCACTTAGTAAATGTTCAGCAGATGTTAGCTATTCTTGTTTACTCAATTGTAAACGAGGGCAGAGATGTGTCTGTTTTGCTCACAGTTAGATTTCCAGTACCTGGAAGAGCAGTGCTTGGCATATGGTAGGCATTCAACAGACAGTTGTTGAATGAATGGTGAATGAGAGTGATACACAAAAGTGACATTTGGGGATGATGCTAATTATAATGACCTGCACTGATAAATAGGAAGAGAATAGGAATGATCAGATATCCTGAGGTAGGACAGACTCCCCTCAAGGAAGATGCTGTGTGAATAGACTAGGAAAAGCAGGAGACACATTGACATTTTTAAGAGAATATGGGTAAAGACAACTTCAGATTAGGGCAAAGAGGTCAAAGTTGTTTGAGCGTAGGGCAGATGACCTCTGATCTTCTCTGGTCAGACATAATACCCACGACACTCACAGAGTACATGAAGGGTGCTTGGCACTGTCTGAGTTGTGATAGGATTTACAGAGGCCACCTCTCTGGGAGTGATTGTGCCTGAGAAAGTTTGGCTCAAGCCAATAAGAACTTGGCAATTCACTGAGCTCAGGGCACGTGAACCATCTATGCTTGGCACACAATCTAAGACTTGGCAGTTGTCCAGACCAGAAGACCAGAAGCAGGAGCACAACAGGAAGTACAACCCAGTCTCTGTCCTCATGCTGAGTGGGAGAGAGGGGCTTGGAACAAGTTATTACTAGGGTGCTGAGTGTCTTGAAGGAGAAGTTCAGGATGCTAAAGGAAATATGGTAAGTTTAACCTGGAGTTGAGGAGGTATTCCAAGCAGAAAGGACAGCAAAATCTCTGAAGCAGAAGAGAGCATAATATTTGAAGAAATGAAAAATCCTGATGTGGCGGGAACACAGAGAGCAAGGAGGAGAGGGGCTCAAAATAAGGCTGGAGAGATGGACTAGGGCCAAACCTACAGAATTTCCTATACCAAATTAAGGATTTTGGACTTCATCCTAAAAGCAGTGAGGTGCCATTAAAGGATTGGAGGCAGGGGAGCTACATTTGCATTTTGTAAAGGTTACTCTGAATACATGTAGAGAATGGAATTAAGAGGGGAAGAGTGTTGGCAAGGAAACCAGTTGGGAGGAAACTAGCTGAGAGATGGCAATGCCTGGACTTTGGGGTGGTAGCCGTAGGAGTGTTGGGAAATGGGAGGATTAAGAGCTATCTAAGGGACATAAGATTCAGGACTTGGTGGTTCACATGGTTCTGGCATAAGCAACTGAAGGGATACTGGTGCAACAGCTCATAAAAGGAATACTTTAGGGGGATTCACTGAGGAAAGATGAGAGGAAAGATCATAAATTGAGTCTGGGACATAGCGGGTTTCAGGCACCCTTGAGACATTCAGGTAAGGATTTCCAGTGGGAAGTCAGATTTGCAATAAATGGGTCTAGAACTTAGAAGATGAGGGTGACCTAGAAATACATATTTGAAAGCTGTTTGAATGTAGATGGTAATTTTGGAAAGGTGCAAGTGGATAAAATGTCAAGGGAATTGAGTAAGAAGAGAAGACCTGGGACAGAGTTCTAAAGAAACTATAATGTTTAGTGATTGAGCAGAAGAGACAGAGCCAGCAGAGGAAGCTGAGAAGGAATGTTCAGAAACAGAAGACCCAGAAGAATACTACACAGACCCAGGGGTCTGAATTCCTTCAGGAAGAATAGAAAAGTCAAAAGAGGCAATGCTGTAGAAAAATCAAGTAAAATCAAGCCCAAAAAGAGTCCAGGGGCTTTAGTTACAGGGATGTCTTTAGTGATCCAAGAAGTGAGGATTGGCAGAGTAGGGGAGGAGTTGAAGAATGGAGGTGTGGTGGGAGGAGAAGGAGATATTGTATATAGACAACTTTTTCAAAAGTTTGCCTGTGAAGGGAAGGAAATAGTAAAACGTCACCAGGGTGTAAGTAGCATTGCTTATTTATTTTCTTGTATGGAGTTTTAAAAAAGTATATTTACATGCTAATGGGGAGGGTCTATGAGAATGGAAAAGACTGAAGATAAAGGAAAGAGAGAGAATATTCAATAGATTCCTGACATGGCAAGAGAGGATGCACAAGTGGAGAGTATTAATAGGAGAAATGGCATCTCTAATTGTAGCAGAAGGAAAGGAAGAAATTTCTTTCTGGATTAGCTTTTTGCAGGAGATTCTTTTAGGGGAAGAGCTGTGATCATGTTCCAAGCTAGCAAGTGCATGATTCTCTTAGACTCTGTATCTCCCCAGACATTCAAGATCAGCAATGTGAAGGCTGTTTACAAGGCTGAGTCTTTTCCTGTCCTGCCTCACAGACAGGCGCTTCCTGCCATAATGGCGCATCTGCAAGATTTCTCATGCAACACTGCTTCCTGTGCTTTTTAGTGCCAAAATAGGTCCAGGGAAGTGCCTGCTTTTGTTTCAACTAGAGATTGTTGATTTTGCCCCCAGGATGTGTCAACTGCTTTAGAAAACTATGCTTTGCTGGTTTACATATCTGTCATCTCAAGTGTCCTTTCAGAGCATTCTCCTGTATTCTGACTGACCTGTGCTATATTTGATAACCTTTGCGCAGAACTTATGATTTGAGTTTTACAGATGTTTCCTAGTTTCATCAAAAATAGAGTTTGCATTTCTATTTCTCAGATTTGATGCCTTTAGTGGTTTCTGGAAGCAGAGGGGCAGCACATTCTTTTATTTATTTATTTATTTATTTTAAAGATTTTATTTATTTATTTGAGAGAGAGAGCACATGAGAGGGGGGAGGGTCAGAGAGAGAAGCAGACTCCCTGCCGAGCAGGGAGCCAGATGTGGGACTCGATCCAGGGACTCCAGGATCATGACCTGAGCCGAAGGCAGTCACTTAACCAACTGAGCCACCCAGGCGCCCATCACATTCTTTTATTTATTATTTTCAGTTTTGGAAGAATAATTGACAAAACTGTAAGATATTTAAAGTATACATTATGATGATTTGATACATGGATACATTGTGGAAGGATTTCCCTATCTAGGTAATGAACACATCTGTCACACCTCACACATTCATCTTTTTTTTTTTAAGATTCCACATAGAAGTGATACCGTGTAGTATCAGTATTTACCTTGCTCTGTCTGACTTATTTCACTTGGCATAATGCCCTCAAGTTTGAGGGCAAACACCAAGATTTCCTTCTTTCTCATGGTTGAATAATATTCCCGTGTTGGGGGGAGGGGTGTGTATGGGTGGGTGGGTGTGTCTCTCATCTTCTTTATCCATTCATCTATTGATGGACACTTAGATTGTTTCCATATCTTGGCTATTGTGAATAAGGCAGCAATAAACATGGGGAGTGCAGGTATTTCTTTGAGATAGTGATTTCATTTCCTTTGGATATACCCAGATGTGGAATTGCTGGATCACATGGTAGTTCTATTTTTAATGTTTTGAGGAATCTCCATACTGTTTTCCACAGTGGCTGCACCAATTTACATCCCCTCCAGCAGTGCACAGGATTCCCTTTTCTCCACATCCTTGCCAACACTTATTATCTCTTGTCTTTTTGATGACAGCCATTCTAACAGGTGTAAAGTTATATCTCATTGTGTTTCTAATTGCATTTCCCTGCTGATTCATGATGTGAGCACCTTTTCATGTACCTGTTGGCCATTTGTATATCTTCTTTGGAAAAAATGTTTATTCAGTTCCTTTGCCCATTTAAAAATCAGATTATTTGTTTTTCTGCTACTGATTTGTAGGAGTTATTTATATATTTTAGATATTAACTCCTTATCAGATAAGTGGCATGCAAATATTTTCTCTCATTCCATAAGTTGCCTTTTCCTTTTGTTGATGGCTTGCTTTGCTGTGCAGAAGCTTTTTAGTTTGATGTCATTCTATGTGTTTACATTTGCTTAGTTGACTTGCTTTTGGTATCAAATCCACAAAATCATTGCCAAGAATTCGCATTTCTGTTTCTCAGTCTCCTGGACGCTTTTGTTGATTTCTGGAAGTAGAAAGAGCAGCACATTCTTTGCTCTATTATTTTAAATAAAATCTCTTTATCAAATTTTTATTTAGAACATTTTTGTTTGAATAGGCAATATTTTTTTAAGGTTTTATTTATTTATTTGACAGAGAGAGACACAGCGAGAGAGGGAACACAAGCAGGGGGAGTGGGAGAGGGAGAAGCAGGCTTCCCGTGGAGCAAGGAGCCCGATGCGGGGCTCGATCCCAGGACCCTGGGATCATGACCTGAGCCAAAGGCAGACGCTTAATGACTGAGCCACCCAGGTGCCCCTGTATAGGCAATATGCTATACAGGATTTAAAACATACTAAAGGACATATAAAAAAAGGGAAATATTCCTCTGTCTATCCAACTCTCCTCTCCAGAAACAATGTCCAAACCAGTTGTTTTGTGTTTCCTCCCAAAAATATTCCATTATGTTCAATCAAAAAATATATAGTCTTTCTTCTCCCTTGCAAATGGTAGCATATCATATATGCTATTCTGTGCCATAATTTTTTTTCTATGAATATATTTTGAAAACCATTCCACATAAGTACCCTTATATTTTCCACTAACTGTTAGTATTATGTTGTATAGACATACCATAATTTAGTTAGCCATTCCCTTCTTGATGGGAAGTAAATTCTGCGGTCAATACATCATTTTCTACATGTACTATAGGTTAAATGCCTCAAAGTGAAATTGCTTTGTCATAGGGGGTAAGCATTTTTAGTTTTGAACAACAATGGATGTTCTGCATAAATATATCAACTTTCACCCACCCAAGCAATGGGTGATACTGGCTTTCAATCCACATCCTCCCAAACACAATTATCAAACTGTTTTATCTTTGTTAATCTGTTCCATGAAATAATATCTTCTTATTTTGCATTTACCTCATTTTGAGTATTATTGGAAATCTCTTCAAATATTTATAAACCACTTGAATTTTCCCTTTAGAAACTAATCATTTTCCTATTGGTTTGATCTTTTTCTCATTGATTTTTAAGAGTTCTTACATACTAATGAAATGAGCATTTTGTCTATGACATGAGCCACAATTATTTTTCTCAGTTAATTTTTTACTTTTTTTGACAAAATGTTTTGAAGATTTTTAAGGCTTACAAAGATTATAAGTCATTACAGCAGTGTGATAGTAAAAATAAATAGTTTTATCTATGGAAGAGAAATGGACACTTGCTTATGAAAGTACATGGGCATATATGGAAATAACTTATGACCAAAATGAAATTTCAAATCCTTTGGAAAATGAGATATTATGCAATAAACAGTGTGGATGTAAATAACCAGGGGTTGGAAAAAAATAAACTGGATCAATATCTTAATCCTTACTCAAAATAAACTCCAAATGCACTAAAATTTTAAGGGAAAGGTAAAGCTACAAAAGAACTAGAAGAAAATGTGTATAGGTATTTTTTTAAATCTTGCAATGAGAATAGCTTATATGCAAGGCATGAAAGCAAGAAAACATAAAGAACAACGTGGATAAATTTGACTACACACAATTTTTTAATTTACTTATGGGAAAATAAAACAGCAAAATTTGGGAGCATATATTTATTTCTATAAATTCCTTTCTTTTGAAAAAATATATATAGCAAAAAAAATTCAAATACTACAGATGCATATACAATGCAAACTATGTCTCTCTCCTACTAAAGATTCTTGCTGCTCCCCAATATCCTAGTGCACTCTCAGTTTCTCTTGTATCCTTCATGCAATATTCTATGCATTCACACACACACACACACACACACACACACCACACACACACATCACATCACATCACATCACATCACATCACATCACATATATATAAAGTTTTTTTTTTCATCTCCATAGATAAATCTGTCTCATCTTTTTTCATAATGGACTTTATCAGTTGTTTCTATTATTATTATTACTATATTATTCTTATTATAAACAATGGACATCATCTTTCCTTGCCACATGGGCTGGTATATCTGCAGAGTGCATATCTTACAGGGGAATTTATAGATAGACCTAAAGCTATATAGTTGCCCTCTGTTGAGGACCCATCCTCATGGAGATTTAGTGGAAACAGCTAGAGATGAGCCTGGTACTTAAGGAAAAGATCATAAACTCAACATATAATCTGGGGGCAGATAGCATAGCGACAGGTTTTTTAAGATTGAGATTACCTAGAGAGAGAAAAAAAGAAATATCAAGGAAAGAATGCTTGGATCTCCAACATTCAGAGGCAGAAAAAGAAGAGACAGGAACTTAAATTGAGAAGAAGCAGTCACTGATATTGGAGAAAAACCGAGAGGTTGTGATGTCTTGGAAGATAGACAAGGGATTTCAAGGACAGCATTACAAATTCTGTCCAATGTTGTGAGAGGCAGAGTAAGGGGATAGCTAGAAATTGATAATTTAAGTGTGGAAGAGGTAAAAGCCTGATTCCAGGAGTCAGGGAGGGAACAGAAGTGAGAAAGTTAAGTTGTGAAAACTTACAAGGAATTTTGGTGTTAAGGGGACAGTAGATGAAGAATAACAAGGGTTCCAGGGAGATCTTTTGAAGAGATACACTTAAAGCATGTTCATGTGCTGATGGGAATAGTCTAGAGGGCAGAGAAAGGGGATGACACAGGCCTTGAGCAGGTACACAGGTAAGAGTAGAGTGAGCTCATGTGCTGGGCAGGGTACAGAACATGGGAACGGACTTGTAGATTCCTTGGAGACTCAGTGAAAGGATGAAGAGGAAGTTCTTTTGTGAGTGGTTCTATATTCTGAGGGAAATCAAAAGGAGCTGGTCAGCAAAGAGAGAGTAGATAGGGGGAGGTTGGAGGAAAGAGAGGAAATGAGAAATGTTAGTCTGGAAGACTGAAGAAGTGGACTGAAATGGAGAAACAGCAGGATTTCTGGATTGTGACAAACCGGGGTTCATGAATTGCTGATGGGACCAGTCAGCATAGTTGTATAGTTTTTCTATATAGTTTTCTATACAACCAGGTTTACATGGTTGGGTGTAGGTGCAGAGGAGTCTGCAGATTCAGGGGAGAAGAGGAGTGGAGAAGGGCAAGGGAACTGAGCATGTCTGCAAGGGGGTATATAGAGGGGTGGATGTGAAATCTAAGCAAGGTAAACTGAGAACTAAGAACATGACATAGGTGATGGGCAATTAAAAAGTGTAGGGTCCATGCTTTGGGGGACTAAATGAGGACAGAGATTGGACTGCACTTGCTGGACTGAAGGAGCTCAGAAAGTAGGAAATGGTCATCAGAGCAGAGTGCTGGGGTGGAGACCACAAGTGATACTAGTATTGACAAAGTCTAGGGCATGGGAGTCTGAGGGGATGCATGGCTGACAGCTGTCATCAACCACATCTGTGATACAGAATTCGAGGAGTCTGAACGGAGGTGCCCACCCTGCTTGACCAGCTTGGCTCAGAAGTATCTGATCTGGGAGTGCTGCCCCACGTGGGTGAAGCTCAAGACGCTTCTCTTTGGGATTGTGACGGACCCTTTTGCAGAGCTCACCATCACCTTGTGCATTGTGGTGAACACACTCTTCATGGCCATGGAGCACCACGGCATGAGCACCACCTTTGAAGCCATGCTCCACATAGGCAACATTGTGAGTGCACTGGCAGCCTTTGCCCAGCTGTCATGGAGGGGAGGCTTTGGGTGCGGTAGCAGCGTGCCTTCATTCATTGGAGTGTTGATACAGCTAGCTGAGAGCAGAGGGGTGGTGTTGGACATGTGGTGGCACTGAGAGCAGGAAGTCAAGTCTGGAGAGCCAGGCTGAGCTGGTGCAAATTGCTTTTGGACAAACCAGCGCAGGGAAATGGACCTAGAGAGTCCTGACTGAAGGGCAGCTAGCTCCCTCTTTATAGAACTTAGGTCAGGCCCTTGAATTCTCTGGATCTCAGCTGCCTCTATGTTGAAATTAGGATAAATGTCACTTCCCCATCTAAAGACAGCCTACGGACTTGCAGAGTTTCCTCCTAGTTCTATTGCTTTTATGACTGCAAAACACAATGGTGATGGTTTTTCAATGATGTCATTTAAGGGCAGACAGAGCGGGGGTGGGGCGGGGAAGACAATGGGAGGGAGGGAACATGGAAATGTTGCTGTTGTAACAAAAGCACCAGGGAGTCAGAACTTTTCTTTTGTATCTGGTTTGGACAGTATGCTACTTTAAGTTGTCCTCCATTATTTCTTTTTAGTATTATTTGCCTTTAATAAGATAAAACCCATACTGGACTTCACTACATGGTAAACAGAAGCTAACAAGGTCGGGATCCTGCCTCCATGTCCCCTGCAGAGTCCACCCCACTAGAGGTGGACTGTTTGGTCTGCCAGGATCGTCCCTCTCTTCCAACTCCTCATACGCTATAAACTTAGGTAGAAGGAGGGGTCTCAGGGGAAATGTGACTACTCTTCCCTAGAAACCTCCCGTTCTCCCAGAATCCAGTGATGTGAAGAGGATTCCAGCAGGTCCTGGGACACTATGGAACCAGCATAGCATGCCTTATGTTTTGGCAGCACCTGGGCTGAGAGGCCGCGTTCTATTTAAAGTTGATATGAAGAGGGGAAGTGGAAAGAGAAGGAAGAGCTTATTTCCAAGAAGTCAGCATAGACCACAAAGGGTCTTATGGAAGAGACCTTAAAGTCCACACTCTCATTTTATAGCTGGAGAAGTTGTAACAAGAAAGGAAAAAGGCCTTTACCGTTGGGACAGAGCATGGTGCCATGTTTTAAAAAGAAAGCAAGAAAGGCAGGCAGAGTTTGGTGCTTTGTAAGTGTTATCTTTATGACACAACAATGCTATGAAGCTATCACCACCCTCACAACCCCAAAGAGGGCACTGAGACTAAGAGAGATTGAGTATCCTGCCCAAGATGGCACAGCCCGTGATGATGGAGCCAGTTGACCCAGGTCTCAGTAGGACACGGGACCTCAGCGCTACCCTCCCACGCCTCACTTGTCTACAAAGGGCACGCTGTGCATGCTCTTTGAATTACACAGTTGCAGTCTGTGGTATTAGGCAGATCACTTAAACTCCCAGCCTTTCCTTCTGTGTAAAGGGGATGCAACCACCTCTGTTTCCCAGGCTGGCGAGAGGCTTTGCTAAGAGCAAAGAGAAAATAGCACCTAACCTTACTTGTCTCCCTTCCCTGCTACTTTTCCCATGACCTGAGCCTGGGCTTGACCTCTCTCAGTGTCAGAATCCTGTCCTGTTTAAGACAAACTAAAGACACTCAGAGCTGAAAGAATCTTAGAATTTATTATTATTGTTCTAGTTTAACAGCTATTATTTATTAATGAGTTGCTGCTATTGGCCAGGACCTTTGCTGAGAATTGCATATGCATTCTCTCATTTTATGCCCATTATACAGATGAGGAAATTGACCTGTGTCTGCTTTCACAAGCTCGAACATGGCTAAGTTGGATTTTTATCTGGGTCTGTGTTGCCCTACAATCCAAGGCTTTAAACAACTGAACCAGATTGACTTCTCATTTAGATAATTACATAATAATTATTATCCTAATGATTATCCATCTCTACCACCATTCTTATGAAAACACTGAAGCACGGGTTCTAATGCATATCACCTAAGCACTGGTCCAGAGATTTCTCTATGCTGTCACGCTGAGTGTTCCCATCCCCAGTCCTTCACGAGCCCACAGAGTATATAGAACATGAATAAAAACAAAATAAAATTATTTGTTATTTTATTTTTAAACTAGACATTTCCCTGTTGCCCTATTTGTTATTACCCCCTGACCCCACAGACCCTGCTGAGATGGATCCTTGTTTCCAACCACAGGTCTTTACTGTGTTTTTTACTGCTGAAATGGTCTTCAAAATCATTGCCTTCGACCCCTACTATTACTTCCAGAAGAGATGGAACATCTTTGACAGCATCATTGTCACTGTGAGCCTGATAGAGCTGGGTGCGGCCAAGAAGGGGAGCCTGTCAGTGCTGCGGACATTCCGCTTGGTAATGTTCTGTCTTGGCAACTTGGGGAAACTCTTTCCACATTCAGGGGGCCACACCCCTCAGAACAGATACTGTCCTTTGGGGACCTCACCAACCAGCAAACTCTTCCTCTCCTGTCCCTGTGCAGGAAGCTGGAGACTTGATCCTTTCTACTTACTCAAAGTGGGGGCATGCCTTCTAATTTCTGGGGCTGGGCGCCTTCATCTGCACCCTCCTGTTCTCTTATCAAATAACAATAACAATGATAATCATAGCAGCTACTGTTTCTTGAGCACTGACAATGTGTCAGGCACAGTGCTAACCCCTTGACATAACATGGCATGGCTTGTTAGCGTGGGCTAATGACCATCCTCAGTATTCTCTCAGTGCCAAATAGGGTCCAGTGTCCAGCTTTGGAAAGAGAGGACAGAGTGAAGGAGAGAATGCCCAGCAATCTCATCAGGTCTACTTCTAGGCCAGAAAGTCTGCTTGGGGCCTGTGGGAGCCAGCAAAGCAGCACTGAGCTCCCCGACTTGGTTTACCTGCAGTGGGGTGGCAAACTCAAAGGCCTGCAGGAATCAAGCAGGTGATGACATAAAGCTGGCCAAGCAAGAGATCTTGGCACTGGATATTTGTCCCACGTACACAAGTAGGCAGATCCAACACAGAGCATGACTCCAGAGAGAGGCATTTACATAGGAGTCAGGGTGACTTATGCCAAAGAGGTAGCCCTATCCATCATTGTCATAGTTTGCAACTTTTCATGAGAAACAAGAAATCCAGATTCTAATACTGGCTACTAATCCAGTTTTTAAAAAGGCACTCTAAAAGCCAAAATGAAGCACGTCCTGGGACACATTTGTGTCATGGACCACCAGTTAGTGACATCTGTCTGAGATGATGTCTTTCATTGTCCTATGGAGAGAAGGGCATAGTGGGCTTACAGGGCCCTTTACCTGTAACCTGGAAACTTGAGAAGATAGGAATTAAAACACTTTTTTTAGTGTTTTAGAAGGACAGATTTTTAGAAGGACATTTTTAGAAGGACAGATTTCTCTAAATATCTAGAAAACGATGTCAAGAGGCAGGCCACCAGTTGATGGTCCATGTACAACACGCATGCACAAACTTTGAGGGAGCAGGATTCCAAACTCCCTATGCCCTGGGAGGGCCTGAAGTTAGTTTCCTACTAAAATACGAACATTTTTGGCACGCTTGGAGAAATACAAGCTTGGTGTTTTCAAGTCTACATGCTTCTTTTGCCAATTCCAAGAAGCCTGTATTCTCAAACAACCACAAATAGGCAGGTTTACTCCATAGCCTAGGCCTACAGAATTCTCCAGGCACCAGTCCCTCTACCCCCACCTTCCTGATCCTGACATGCTGCTCATCTCACCATTCCCTAACTACGGCCACTAACCCCATGCTTTCCTGGGGGCCTTTAGTCCTCCTCCTCCACCATCTACCCATTTCTCATTACCTGACTAAGATACCATGCTCCATCAGTATTACTATACCCTTGAAAGAAACTCAACCACCTTTTGGCTCTAGCCCTTCACATTTTTGCATTTGGCAAAACCCTAGCAAATACTAAAGCCAAATATTCCCTCTGTCTACCATTCTATCCCAAAGCCCAGCATGTAGTAGGAACTCAATAAACACTTGCTGACTGAAAGAAAGAAGGAAAGAAAGGAGGAAAAAAAGGAAAGAAGGAAGAAATGAAAATTCTGTGTCTTCTTTCTTGCTTTTTGCTCCCTCTCAAAGTACATTGCCTAACTTCCCACTGTTGAAATCCTGGCTCCATGCATCCACTGGTCTGTCCTTGTAGCTATACCACATGTCTTAAGTACTGCAATTACTTTGAGGGTATCTGTATCTGTAAGGCAAGTAACCCATCTTGTTTTACTTCTTAAGAATATCTTGGCCCCTGCACCTCCATATATTCATTTTAGAATCAACTTGCCAAGTTACATCCCCCACATACACACAAACTGTTGTTCTTTCTATTGGGACTGTAATAATTTATACATCAATTTGGGAAGAAATGCAACCTTTACATTATGTAGTCTTCTGACCTATGAAAACACACACTTTCCATTTTTTTAATCTTTCAATAGTTGTATAATCTCTCCCTAAAGCTTTATAATTTTTTCCATAAGGAATTTTCTCTATCTTTTGTTAGATTTATTCCTAAATATTCCCTAGTTCATTATGCTATTATAAATGAAATCTCTTTTTAAATGTCCTTTTCTGAATGTTTTTTTTTTTGCTAACATTTTGCTGCTTAGTACTTTTGTATCCAGAAATTTCTTATTAATTCTGATTTATCCATATAATCTCTTAAATTTTTTAACACAGTCATATCATATGCAAATAGTGAGTTTTGTTTCTTTTTTTTCTAATGCTTATAACATTTGGTTCTTTTAACTACACTATTGTGATGATTAGGATGTCCAGTATACTGTTGAAAGGAAGTGTTAATAGCAGACATTCTTGCTGATGTTTTCCTGATCTCAAAGAGAGTGCTTTTAATATTTCACCGGGTCTAATATTTTTTTTTAAGGTAAAAAAGAAACCTTATCAGTTTAGGAAGTTCTCTTTTGTTAAGAATATTTATCATGAATGGATGTTTAATTTTATCAGACAATTGTTCTGCATGTATTAAGATAATCAAATGATTTTTGTCCTTTAATGCATTGAAGTGGTGAATTATATTAATTGATTTTCTACTGTTAAATCAACTTTGCCTTCCTCAGATGAACCCAACTTGATTATGATACATTTTTTTATACAATGGAAGATTCAGTTTGCTTATAATTTGCTTAAATTTTTTTCATCTGTATTGATGAGTAATATTTGGCTTGTAATTTTCCTTCCTACGTTGCACTTGCCAGGTGTTTGCATCTGGTATCAAGGTTGTGCTAATTTCCATAAAAAGAGGTGAGAAGTAGTCCTCTTCCTCTACATCCAGTCTTTGGGTAAGATTGGAATTACTTATTCCTTATAGGGTTAGTAGAATTCACCAATGAGGCTATTTGAGGTCAAGATTTTTCATGACTGACTTAATTTTCTTACTGGCTGTGGAACTAGTCAGGTTTTCTGTTTCTCAAATTGGTTTTGGTAAGTTGTATTTTTCTAAAAATTTCCCTTATTTAAATTTTTAAGTTTTTTGGCATAAAGTCGTGTGTGCTATGCCATTATATTTTAAGGGTCTATATCACCTGCACTTATGTTACCCTTTTCTTTCTTTAAAAATGCTGATTTGTGTTTTCTCTCGTTTGTTCTTTTTTTTTTTTAAGATTTTATTTATTTGTTTGACAGAGAGAGACACAGCGAGAGAGGGAACACAAGCAGGGGGAGTGGGAGAGGGAGAAGCAGGCTCCCCGCAGAGCAGGGAGCCTGATGCGGGACTCGATCCCAGGACCCCGGGACCATGACCTGAGCGGAAGGCAGTCCCTCAACCAACTGAGCCACCCAGGCGCCCCTTCTCTCGTTTGTTCTTATTAGCCTTGCCAAAGGTCCTCAATTTAATTAGTCTTTTCAAAGAACCAACTTTCAGCTCATTGGTCTCCTCTCCTTCATTGATGTTTTCTCTTTGAAGCAATCCTGCATCTTTGCTTAATTATATCCTCCGTCCTACATATTTTACGCTTTTCTAACTTCTTAAGATGGAATTTTCAACCTATTTTCCTTTCCAATATATTCATGGAAGACTTCTTTTCCTTCTAAGAATTGCTTTAATATGTAGAATTTTCCTTGTTGTTTGGGTCTAAATATTTTGTAATTTCAAATTTGATTTCTTCTTTGACTCAAAGGTTAATTAGAAGCATGGTTTTTAATTTCTGGTTATCTTTATGCCATCGAGTTCTATCTTAATTGTATTATAGTCAGAGAACATACACTGCATGTTTAATGTTTTGAAATTTATTGTAATGTTCTTTTGGCCCAGCATGTTGAAAATGTTCCTTATTCACTTGAAAAGGTGTCTTCTGCAGTTGTAGAGTACAATACTCTGCATATATCCATCGGGTAAAGAAAGTTCATTGTGTGGTCCAAATATTCTAAATCCCTGATTATTTTTGTCTGCCTGTTCTAGCAATTACTGAGATGGTAGTGTATAAAAATATCTCCCACTATGATTATGGCATGGTCTGTTTCTCCTTATGGTTCTATCTTGAGGCTGTGTTATTAAATGCATACATATTTTAAGTTGTTATATCTTCCCTGTAAAGTGAAACTTTTATCAGTAAGAGTTGACCTTCTTTCTCCCTAAAACTGCTTTTTGCCTTAAAAAAAATCTCATCTGCCTCCTATTAATTAAATAACCCTGTTTTCTTTTGATATAGAATTTGCATGATGTATCTTTACCCATCCTTTTTCTTGTGACCTTTGTATACCTTTAGGATTTTTGTATGAGTCTTGTAAATAGCATACAGTCAGATTTTGGATTCTTATTTACTTCTGACAATCCAATCTTTGTCTTTTAACCAAAACATTTAGCCCACTTACTTTATTGTGAATACTGATATGTTTGGATTTGTGTCTATCATATTTTGGGGTTCTATTTGCTTCATCTGTCCTAGTATTTTTGTACTCTCTTCTTCAATTATTTTTTTAAGATTTTATTTATTTATTTATTTATTTATTTATTTATTTATTTATTTATTTAGAGAGAGCATGAGCAGTGGTGGTGGGGGAGATGGAGAGGGAGAAGCAGGCTCCCTGCTGGGCTTGCTCCCAAGACCCTGGAATCATGAAATGAGCTGAAGGCAGATGCTTAACCAACTGAGTTACCCAGGCTCCCCCTCTCTTCCTCAATTCCTGGTTTATTTTGGACTGTTTATTTTTCCTGTTCCATTTTTCTCCTTTATTGGTTTGCAAACCTCTCTGTTTTTATTCTTTGAGTGGTTACCTTAGGAATTATTTAATTAAAGTTAAAAGTTAGCTAAGACCTTTACTTTCCAAGACCACTTTTCACTCCAGTTATCCCTTCCCAATTTACTACTGTGCTAAGCATTTTAATTTTATCTTGCTTTTAAAAAGCTATATGATCTAATCAATCATAAATAATTCCCAACTTACTATTATGTTAAGTATTTTAATTTTATCTTGTTTTAAAAAAGCTATGTGACTTAATCGATGATAAATAATTCTAGCTGTTGTACAAATAATCCCCAAAACTCCATAGCTTAACCCAATCAAGGTTTATTTCTCACTCATGCCATCTTCTGGTGCAAGCCAGTCAGCTCCAGGTGGGACTCTTTCAAGTAGTGACATTGCCACATCCAAGGAAGGTCTGTATAATCTTCAAAGCTTGCCTCCTGCTTGTGGAAACATGGCCAAGGCTTGTCTTCAGCTTTAAACAGTCAAAGGCTTTTTCAATCAGGGCTCATGGTTTCTTTTGCAATGCAATTCCTTCAAAACTTAGGTGGCTTCAGACCTTTCTGTGGTCTGTGACAAAGTTCTCAATTCCTCTTTTTTTCTTTGCTTTCTTATCCCCATGCCTTTCTCTTTAAACTGGTGGCTCTCAAATGGTGGCTAGGGCATTTAGAGAATCTTTGCTAAGATTTGCTTCATTTCAATTGAAAAATTTAACTGGTCTTCAATACTTAAAGACTTAATCCTATTGCTTAACTGATTGGGATCTAAAACAGTATACTTTCCTAAAACTTCAAGGCTCTAAATTTCTGGATTCTATTTCCTTTTATTTCTTATTAATCAGCCAAATATTCAATAAGCTCATCTCTTTCTTGTAACAGCTTGACAGATGTAACCATCTACATCTGACCCACAATACTAAGGTTCTGTTTTATAAACCCTTCCCCTAGGGCTACTGGCCCATGAGGCTCATGATCAGCCCCAGAATTATCACAGGCAATAGTTCTGCCATTGCAACACAGATCAGCACTTTCTGAGCCTTCTTATATCAGTTTTCTTGTTGTCCACAACATGACCACTAAGCCAGTGCCACACATTTGATGTCTTGGAATGGCAACAGCTCTTTTCAATGTACCAGTTTCTACATTACTCAAGATAAGTACAACTAGTTACTGTGACAATCTCTACATCTGTGAGTTGACATAATAGAGGTTTCTGTTTCACAACATATTCAGTGCTGGCTGGAAAGTTCTCCTGGAGTGTCTGCTCCATGGAGTGACTCAGGGATTCAGGATGATATGATGTCACCATCTTCAATGGGTGACCTCTACAGTGGCCATGGGAGGGGATGAGAAAGTGCATTGGTGTTTTATGGCTATGCCTGAAAGTAGCATACACTACTTCTGTCTCCATCTGCACTCCATTAGCCAGAATCCAATAACATGACCTCAACTATTTGCAATTAAAGGTGGAAAACAGTCTTCCTTTGTGTCTGAGAGGAGCAGAAGAGAATGGTGACCATATAGTCAGTCTCTGCCATGCCCCATGAGACTTAATTGTTGTATCCACTCAATGCTTATTTAGATTCACCCTCATGCTTAGCACATCCTTGCTTTTTTTACATTCTTGCATGTGATACTTTTCCTCTGCCTGAAGTAGATTTTTTACAATTTCTTTAAGTGGGTGTCTTCTGGCAGGAACCTCTCTCAGTTTCATTTATCTGAAATTTGCCATTTAGTTTGCCTTTGTCTTTAAGAACAACTTCTAATGAATGTAAAGGAAGTTGATAGATGATAGTTATTTTATCTCAGTTCATTGAAGATATTATTTATTCCACAGTGTTCTAGCCTCTATTGTTGCTCATGAGCAATCAGCTTTCAATTTAACTGTTGTTCCTTTCTCTCTGGATGCTTTTAAAATCTTCTCTTTGTCTTTGCTGTTCTGTAATCTCATTAGCATGTGTCTAGGTATGGGTTTATTTATTTTTTCATTTATAATGTTTAAAATTCTTTGATTTCTTGAATCTACAGATTTGTGATTTTCTTCAGTTCCAGAAAGTCCCTAGACATTCTATGGGCAAATCTAGCCTCCACACCACTCTTTTTCTTCTCTTGGAATTTATTAGATGTGTATTAAACTCTCCCACTCTATTCTCTGTGTTCTTATGCCTTTTTGATATTTTCCATCTATGTCTTTCTGGCTACCTCCTGGATAATTTCTTCTGATATATCTTCAATTCATTAATTCTTTCCTAAACTGTATCACATCTCATGTGAAACTCCTCCATAGAGTTTTTTAATGTTGTGTTATATTTTTCATTTCTAGAAATTCTATTTAGTTATTTTTCAAAACTTATTATTATTTATAGTTTCTTATTCTCTTCACATATCTTCCAGTTTGTGTTTTATTTCTTTAAGCATATTATATCTAATTATACTGTTATCTCTGGCTAATAATTTTATTACGTAAGGAAATTGAATGGTGGTTTCCACATACACATCCTTGATCTCAATCCCTCGTGATGCCTCATTATTATGTATTTGTTTGTTTTACTGCAATTCATAGACACCTTTGGGTGGGGGTGCTTTGAGGCCTGGGATGTAGGCTGGTTTCTTCAGAAAGTATTTGCATTCACTTCGGCAAGGCACTTTGCAGGTTTGCTCTAAATTAAATTATCAGGTTGAAATAACTTAGTAGTGTGAATTCTAGCCAAAATCCTGTGTGAGCACCACTTTGGGGTCCAAATTCTCAGTGTCAGTTTCCCACCCTCTACCTGGACCAGACATTTAATTTTCCTGGCATTCTCCTGGGTTTATTTCTGGTTTGTCTTTACATGGAAGTTAGAGCTCTTTGGGATCTAGTCTTAAAGGAGGGAGAAATTCCTGTTAGACCTTTTACCTTAGACAGGCCCTGGGATAAGTTTCCTGCTCTCCATGCTTCATGAGACCATTAAAACCTATGCTAGATTCACTTGGTTTAGCAAATGTCTTCAGAGAAAATGCTAGCTTCAACAATCTGTTTATATATCTGAATTCCCATATTTATTTAATTTTTGGATAAAGAATTTACTTACTTTATTGATAGATCATCAATGCACCTTAGATTTTATTATCCAGCATTTTTAAAGACTTTATGTATTTATTTGATAGAGAGAAAGCCAAAGACAGAGCATAAGCAGAGGGGGAGGGGCAAAAGGAGGGAGAGAAGCAGACTCCCTGCTGAGCAGGGAGCCTAATGCGGGGCTCAATTCCAGGACCCTGGGAACATGACCTGAGCCAAAAGCAGACAGTTAACTGAGCAACCTAGGCACCCCTATCCAGCATTTTTAATAACTTTTTGATGGAAAGGAAAACCCAAGGGGGATCCAGTATAGTCTACCATATTACCCTGTCTATTGATAATTTGTCATAAGGCCCACTTCATCACCAAGTGGTGACCTCCCCAGGAGAGGAACGACTTACCTTTAGACTTACTTTTCATTCTATTCTAAAAGTAAAGCATCTTAATTAAAGTAAGTTGCAAATATAAAGAAAGTTTAACTCTAAGATTCGAGATATTTGGATATATTTCCATACAAATATGTCCATGTTACCAACTTGGTTTATTTCCTTCCAGTCTTTTCCCCTCTAAATAGAAGTTTTTGTATTATGAGATTAACTAGAGAAATGGTTAATTAAATGTGAAGCAATATTCAGCAGCATTTAAAAGCAACAATTTATAAATCTTATGTGATATTATAAAGAAATTCTTTTTGAGGTGCACCTGGGTGACTCAGTCGATTAAGCACCTGCCTTTGGCTCAGGTCATGATCCCAAGGTCCTGGATTCCAGCCCCGAATTGGGCTCCCTGCTCAGCAGGGAGTCTGCTTCTCCCTCTCCCTCTGCCTCTCTCCCCAGCTTGTGCGCTCTCTCTCTCTCTCACTCACTCTCTCTCAAATAAATAAATAAAATCTTAAAAAAAAAAAAAAGAAAGTCATTTTGATGTAATGCTAAGCTGGGCAAAGTGTAGAGAAAGCAATTGCACGGGGGTGGAGGTGAGATTCTCAGGAATCATGGATGCATGTGGGGCTGCCCTCCTGGACCACTCACTCTAGGCACCAACAAGAGCCAGACAGCTCTCGGCAGGCACTCTGTAACTGTGTGTTGACTGATAGCTAACACTAGGGGCCCCCAATCCCAGATATCTCTAGAACAGCAAGTAAAGGGATCTTGTTCTCTTGGCTTCTGTAAAGACAATAAAAGAATTCATAGAGGACCATTCGATTCATGCCCTCTAATGACAATTACACACAACTTGCTTGCAGTTTAACCTAAGCTTAATTATGGACAACAAATTGCTACCTAACAGGACTCTAATATTAATTTCTAAACTCTCCACCCCCACCCCAACTAACTAAGGAACCAGTGGAAACTTTGATTCGATTAAGGCAAGAGTCAATGCCCAGTCCTTTGCTTATGGCCAGTAAGCATGCCCTTGTGTCCCTCACTGTCCCCAGTCATGCCCCACAAGGGCCCTACTCCAATCTCTGCCTTTGTACTTGTCCAGAGTTTACTGTGAGAGTGGAAACCTGTAGCAATGATGTTGCTAAGGAAACTTGGCATTATCCCAATACCCTCCACAAAACGGCTCCATGTAGTTTCCAATGCTCAGTGTTTGTTTGGGCTTATGTGCTGCCTCTATGTTTAGTCTACGAAACTGGTGTTTTAGGCTCTGCTACCAGTATGAGGAGAATAACTTCCAGGTTGGGTCTAAAGTGAACATAGACCATTGCATGCCCCTTCCCCCACCATCACAAAGAGAAGTGGGAATGGAACTTCCTGTATAAGAGGATTAAACCTCCCTTAGGGCTTACTGCTGTGTGACTTCTAAACCTACTGTTGCTCTGTTCTGTTCAGCATTGCATCTTAACCTCTAGGCCAGAGCTACACTCCTGCTAGGTTCTCCATAAATACCCATGACAGCAGAACCCAGATATTTCTTTCTAATAAATTAAAGAACCACACAAATGTATTTTTTTAACTGTCTACACATTTATATGCATAGTGTTTATGCTCCCTTGTGGGACTTAGCACATTCGGGTTTATAATGAAGGCTCTTTGGATCTTTGCCTATTCTTCATAACTAAGCCATTAGTTCCATGAGGGCAGGAGCCCACACATCTCTCTCTGTACACCCTACAGGTTCACACAGAGCCAGGCATATGCGTGGGTGACATTCAATGACGTGAGTAGTTTGGTTAGCCAACTAAACAAACATGTGAATGCTGGGTCCATGAAATCATATACTTGCCATTTCAGAGCTGGTGGTGGCAGCAGAAGCTGTCCATGGCCCCAAGATGAGAAATGCCCTAAGATATGATTCACCAATACCTCTCAAATACGGTGGGTCCTGATCTCCCTGCAGAAGGCTAAGCTTACTTCTGGTCAAAAGCGGGTCATTTTCATTTATTTGTGAGTTCCATCATACCCCCATAGAATAGGCCAACATTCAGGAAGTCTGTGGCTACAAAATAGAATACATAAGGCAAGACCACCACCCCACTATAAAACTCCTGACTGCCACAGTTGCTGAAGCATGTTGGTACATGAGGACCCATAGAAGGCTGGTCATATCTTTGAGTAACTGATGACAGAAAGGTCTCAAAAAGCAGCTTCCTGGGAGCACCCCCATCTTAATGAAATGAGCTGCCTTGTGCTCCTCCATGACCCTTGGTTTCGGGTCAAGACTGGAGATGAAAGGTGATGAGAACTGCAGCCAGGACCTGACAGTCTCTGTTTCTCTGCAGCTGCGGGTCTTCAAGCTGGCCAAGTCCTGGCCAACCTTAAATACACTCATCAAGATCATCGGGAACTCGGTGGGGGCACTGGGGAACCTCACCATCATCCTGGCCATCATTGTCTTTGTCTTCGCTCTGGTGGGCAAGCAGCTACTTGGGGATAATTACCGGGACAACCGGCATAATATCTCTGCACCCAATGAAGAATGGCCGCGATGGCACATGCATGACTTCTTCCACTCCTTCCTCATCGTCTTCCGGATCCTGTGTGGAGAGTGGATCGAGAACATGTGGGCCTGCATGGAAGTTGGCCAGAAATCCATATGCCTCATCCTTTTCTTGACAGTGATGGTGCTAGGGAACCTGGTGGTAAGTGCTGAGCCCCCCTGAGGGCACTGTCTTGGGGGCCATTGAGGAAACTTCTGGGTTATTCTAAAAAGCTTTGAAGTTGCACATTTTTATGCCCCCATCATGCCTCCTGGACTGTAAGTCTTCAAACTTTGCAAAGTCATGTGGGGCATGTTCTAAGAACTCTCCCTTGGGAGGTTACTTCACTTGCTGGCATGAGCACATAGCAGAGGGGTAGAAAGACCTGTTTAGAATCCCAGCTCTACCACTAGTAAGGCTGGAAGACCTAGCACAAGAGACAATCTCCTCCAGCTTTAATTTCCTTAAAATCAAGAAAATAATGCTTGCTCATAGGCTTACCCAGGATATTAAATTACAGGAGATGACATATGCAAATTGCCTAGGCCACAGCAGGAACTCAGTAAATGTTAGCTGTTAGTTGTTGAAGAAAAATTTCCTTTCCCACTCTAGGGGGTCTCAAAAGATATTTTTCTCTAAGGGCATGAGAGCAGACTGATTTCTCTAAGTGACATAGGTCCTAGCTATGAGCAGGAGGGTGGGCACGATGGGACAAGATGAAAGAGAGAAGCTGGGTCATGGACAACATCCAATGCCACAATGTCAATAACAAGATCCACTCCCACATTTGGGGGAGCCCCAATTGGCCCAGCACCCCTTCTCTATCCTAGCTGGCCTCTTGCCCTCAGCTTACCCCCACCCACTGTGGTTCTGGGCACCCTTGCTGTACCAGCTGGTTACTGTAGGGGGACATATGGACCCTCAGAAGCCCTTTTCTGACTGCCCTGAAAGTCAACCAACTTGGATTCTTTTCCTGTAAGAGTTTTACAGACACAAGAAAGCTAAACCAGGAGAGATGAAATAACAAATTCAGACTTCTCAGTCTTTCCAACCCAGGTCATGGAGCCAGAGATGCCTTCCCCGCCCCCATTCCTGAGTTAGGGGGTTGACAGAAGATCCTTTTTTCCAGGCTGAGCTCAGCATGCCTGCAGAGCTACAGGGGCTCCTAACCCTCAGGCAGGAAGTTTCCCTTTCTGAGCACTTTTACAGCCCTAAGGTAGTTTCCTCTTCACAACCATTCCAGAAGGGAGGGAGTCCCCACTCCCTGCTCATGGGGGAAGAATATGAAGTTGGAAACAGAAAGGAGGTTGCCCAGGATCCCAGAGTGAGGAAAAGAACCCAGGGCTTTGGCAGATGACAATGGTCCCAGGGCAGACCCATATATGTTCCTCTCCATTATCCCTGAATGTCCTTGGTTCGGCAGGGTGATCCTTCTCTATGGCAGAAAATGTGTTTCCAAACCTTGTCCACATGAGGCAGGTCACTTGGGACATCCCCAAGACTCTCCTCAGTGGCTCTCAAAATGTCCATTCCCCCAAGAGGGAAAGCACATTGGGTGGGCAGGGAGAGGCCCAGGTGTGGCGGTCCTGCCCTCCATCTGCCAACCTGGCAGACTATGGAGGGAGTCAGTTCATTGGTCGAGCCATCTTTGCTTCCACTCCTTCTCTCCAGGTGCTCAACCTATTCATTGCCCTGCTGCTGAACTCCTTCAGCGCTGACAACCTTGCAGCTCCAGATGAAGATGGGGAGGTGAACAACCTGCAGGTTGCCCTGGCACGGATCCAGGCTTTTGGCCATCGTACCAGGAAGGCCATTTGCAGCTTCTTCACCAGGCCTTGTCTGCTGCCCTGGCCCAAGACAGAACCCCAGCTGGTGGTGAAGCTCCCACTCTCCAGCTCCAAAGCTGAGAACCACATTGCTGCTCATGCAGCTGTGGGGAGCCCTGGAGGTCTTCCGGTGTCCAGAGGCCCCAGGGACGACCACAACGACTTCATCACCAATCCTAACATATGGGTCTGTGTGCCCATTGCTGAAGGCGAATCTGACCTCGATGACCTGGAGGAGGATGGTGAAGAGGATGCTCGGAGCTCCCAGCAGGAAGTGATCCCTCAAGGGCAGGTGAGAGTCCTCCCACGGGACAGCCTCAGGGCTGGAGTGACAGGGGCAGAAGGGAAATTAGAATAAGGAGGTTTTCCAACATTAGGACTGGCAGAACCTTGATGAGCCCCGGGCAAGCCAAGCACAGGAGCACTTGATGTCAGGAAGCAAATACCATGCCAAGCTTTCTGGGGGAGGTGGCATTTGAGTAGGGCCTGGAAAAAAAGGTCAGAATTCCCAGGCAAGCAGAGAGCAGGGGCAGCACCTTAGTCCCAGGCCATTTTGACATTCTTGGGATTGTCTTTCACACAACTGCCCCGCTTACTTCACCCAACTCGGGCTCTGTGCCTAAGATGCTAACGAGACTCCTCTAAGAACTAACAAGACTCCTCTAAGAACAGATGTTTTCCAAGAACGAGATTTATCTGATCTTCCTCAAAAGCCTAGGGAGTCCTGCTCATTAGGTGACTCATTTATCCAGCTTTTCCTAACAAAGGATGTCACAGGGAAATGACACTTGTTCTTTTTGGCACCAAAGAATTTAAAGCACATTTAAGCCTTTTGGTAATATACATATTTTTAAATACTTCGCACAGTTCCCTACTACCTTAAGCTGATATATCAACCCTCATTGATCTCTTCTTGGTGCCTCAGGGCATGCACTTCTGCACAGTATGGGAAGGCAGGGGTCCCCGGGGGGTCTGGAGACAGGCAGGGCTGCTGGCCAGGCCACTAAGTGACCTCAGACAGCTGTGCTTTGAGTCTGTAGCTCTACCACAGCCTTCTCCCCCTGCAGCTGTCACTTCTCTTGTGTCCCAGCAGCTGCTATTATCAGCTGCCATATTTTACATGCCTTTGTATGGGTGATAGCCGAAGGCAGGGCATCACCATCCCCAGAATAAAGGACATGAACTTTGTGATGACTGTCTCCACTCAGAGGCATTTTCAGTTACTTTGGGGTTCTTGGGGGACTTCAGATGGCCAAGTTTGCTACCGCTCTGACCTCTGGACAAGTAATAATGGTCATGGCTAACATTTATTGAGCCAAGCACTTCATGCCAAGTGTCTTACAAGCATTCATATATTTAGTCATCAAAATCACTGAATAAAGTAGATCTTGCCTTCTCAATTTTGCAGGTGGGAAAAATGGAGATCAGGTTGAATTTATTTACCTAAAGCCACATAGCTTGTAAGGAATGGAGCCAAGAGTTAAACAGATCTGGTTATAGAGACTCCAGGCTCACTTCCCACAAGCGTGTGTGTATGCATGCATGTACGTATGTTGCAAAGATTAGGTCCTTAGCTCTGGCAGACTATGAGGGGCAAGATGTCTTCAAACTGAGAAGCAGTCAGCTGAGGGTGGGCACAGGTGCCCAGATGGGACCCTTTCTCACTAGCAGGAGCAGCTGCAGCAAGTCGGGAGGTGTGAGGGCCACCTGGCACCCAGGAGCCCAGGCTCTGGAATGTCCTCTCAGGCCCTGGCTTCCCACGCGGGTGAGAAGTGGAAAGACAATGCTGCTGCCCAGGCCCCTGCAGAGGTAGGTATGTGAGCTTCCAGGAGAGGTTGAACAGCCTGCCAGACACTGACTGGTGTGATGGTAGGGGCTGGAGGATGGGGCTGCTTGGGAAGTGATGTTTCAGAATGCAGTCAACCACACAACCTCACATCTCATCATGAGTAGTGTTAAGGTCCGTCCTAACCTCTGGGCTGGTCAGCACAATTTCTGTGGAAAGAAGGTGGTTCCACAAGTTGGGGGGTAAGGGGTTATGAGGATGAGATCCTCCACCTCTCTGAGTCTCCTTGTCTTCGTCTCTGAAACTGAATGGTAATGCCTACCTGGTAGGATTCTTTTGAAGCTTAAATGAGATGCTGCTTGTCAAGTGTTCTGTTCTTGCCTGAGATGGAATAAGTGCCCATAATATGACAGCCAAGGAACAAGGGAACAAAAGACAATGTGCAGAGAAAGTATATTTCTGAGCCAGCAGATGAAAGTCAGAGTCGCTCGGGGGTGAGGAAGTCTTCCCTGTGACTCCCCCCACCCCCACTCTCTTTTGTCCACATCCTTTTTTCCAGCCAAAAACATTCTGGTGCTCTGGAGAGGCAGTCTAATGAGTAGTGTACTGATAGCCTTATACAGACTGGACAGGAAGCAAAATTGGGGTTTAGGAGTGTCTCACAAGAGGTAAAAGGAAACGTGGTGGTTTCATTACAAATCTTTGAAGAAAACAAGCTACAGGGAAGAGGCATCGAGAAAGATTTAGTGTCATTAATACCACGGCATTAAAGTCAGGAATTGAATTTGACACCTAGCCTCTGAGAGCTGACGCTGTGACAGGCACCAGGCCGGGCAAAGATAAGGAAGACATCATTCATGTCCCAAATTATCACGCCCTTCAGCTTGAGGAATGTCAGCCACTGGCCATGTGCCCCTGGGAAGGGATGACCACAGCAGGGTGAAAGGAGAGGGTGGGCTTAGAAGGGGTTAGGGGACCCCAGCGTGAACAGAAACCACTTGATTCCTGCTGGGCGAGGATTGCCACCTTCTACACATGGACATCGTGTTTCCTTCAGAGCATTCTCAGGATTCCCCTGGCTAGTTGTCTCTACTCTGTGTTTTCAGTACGCAGCTGCTGGGTACTGGTTTGGTTTTGGTTTTGTTTTGTATATTTTTGTCCACGACGCTGGCCAGGCAGAGAAGGGCCTGACAGTGACAGATGGGGACCCACCCCACCATTTGGGTCCATTAGCCGAGCTATCAGGTTTACTAATATGAGAGCAGCTTCAACTCCTAATTGAATTCATCTGGAGACATTACAGGGCTGGAGCTGCCAGGAGGGCAGCAGGGCTCCTGCAGCATTGCTCCGTGATTAAATATTCAGGCCCAGTGACTGCCACAAGTCTTTATGGGGGTAATTACGGTGTCTCGGGCCCTCGCCAGCACTCCATCAGGGGCCTGGAGGTTTAAAGCCTCACACAGCTAAACCTCTGGGGCTCCATAGAGAACATCACTGTTCTGGGCCTCAGCTGGCAAGGCACCAAACACACAAGGATCACTGCAGGGGGGTGGGGGGTGGTCTGGCCCCAACGGGCTCTCCCTGCATCTCGGAGCCCTTGCCGGGCAGACCTGTACAAACCGTGTGCAGACTCACTGGGGCCCTCAGAGAGCTGAGTTCACTGCCCTGGGCTTCTGCTCTGCAGGGAGGGGACGAGACAAGCTCCTCAGAAGGCAGCACAGTGGACTGCCTGGATCCCGAGGAGATCCTGAGGAAGATCCCTGAGCTGGCAGATGACCTTGAAGAACCAGATGACTGCTTCACAGAAGGTAAAGCGGCGACCAAAGGCCTCCCCATGCTGACCTTCATTCGGGCCAGAATCCCACTCAACAAGCTCTCATCCCGGCACCTGTGTGTCCAGGGCCCTGGCCTGGGGTCCACGGGAGACAGACACACAGGGTCCCTCACTGCCTCCTCCCTAAGCTGGAGGGGCCAGCATCAGACACAAACACCATGTTCCCAGCAGCCTAGTGGGGCCATGTCAGACGCGGCCACCAGTGCTGGACCTTCCTCCTCACCCTCGAAAACACCTCGGACTTAAAAACCAGGTCTCTTGAGGCTGAACGGGATAAAAGTAAACACTCTTGTTTGGGGACATAAAGGATGCAGAGGAGGGCCATATCTGTGTCCCTCAGTCTTTGGTGTAGCTCTGAAAGGCAGAACAGATGTCCACAGCCATAGCACCCTGAATGCACCTCATCTTGTCCTAAAGGCAGAAAATACATCTTAGTCTGTTTTCCCTCCATGTTTAGAATAGAGAGGCACATTGTGTTCTCACTAGATCTGCCTGCAATAAGGGGATATACATAGAGTTCACACTATGAGAGTCATTGTGGCTTTAATACTGAAAAATCTATACATTAAAAAGCAACAACACTTCCTTGAGTTTCCAGTTCCACACAACCCAGGGCTGGACTGGACCCAGGCCCCATCCCAGCCATGCGGTGGCCTCTCAAGTGATCAAAGACTCAGAGCATAGCCCCTCAGACAGCACTAGGCTCAGGCCCCACAGCTTGTCAAGCTTCCAGAAATGGGTGGGCATAGGACAGGGGTCACCTGTATCCTCTCCAAGAAGGACGATAACTGGGGAGGAGTTGAGAGTGGGTGAGACCAATGGTAGGGAAGAACACCCGAAGGGCAGGATCGAAAGGCTACCTGAAAGGGGTGCAGCTTCTCTCGTATTCCAGGGATTTCCTTTCCTATGGGGTGGCAAGTGGGTTTCCCAGCAGAGTGCTTTCCCAACAGGGCTAGAGCAAAAATGCTCCTCCCTCCCCAGGGGGACATCCCTCACCATCAGTCACCTCTCTCCCACAGGCTGTCTTCGCCACTGTCCCTGCTGTAAAGTGGATGCCAGCAAGTTTCCGTGGGCCATGGCCTGGCAGGTGCGCAAGGCCTGCTACCGCATCGTGGAGCACAGCTGGTTTGAGAGCTTCATCATCTTCATGATCCTGCTCAGCAGTGGGTCTCTGGTAAGGGGAGGCAGGGTCCCTGCCCCAAAGCCCTCCAGATTGGGTCTCCCACAATCCCAATGCCCTGGAGCTGGAGCAATGAACTCCCCTGAGTCCTAGCCTGAAAGCCCCCAGCCAATTGGCCGGCAGGAGATCTACAGGCCAGCACACTGGGTTCTTCTTAGCAGCAGGGGAGGGTAGGTTCTTGCAGTCCCCGTGTCCCCACCTGGCTGCAAGTATTTCAAGCAGTGAGGGCATGCCTCCCACTTCATAGCTGGGGAAACTGACACTCAAATGGCCTGAGGCAGTTGT
This sequence comes from Mirounga angustirostris, assembly GCF_029215605.1. Lineage (NCBI taxonomy): Eukaryota > Metazoa > Chordata > Mammalia > Carnivora > Phocidae > Mirounga > Mirounga angustirostris. The sequence continues at coordinate 148,833,735 of NW_026991709.1, forward strand.
CCACGTTTACCCAGCTTGTCAGCATCAAAACCTACCTCTGCCCTCATTTGATCCCAAAGCCCCAGGCTTTCTACCCCCTGGCCTCCCAAACACTGGCCTTCTCTGAAGACCCAGTGCAAAGATTGCCATCCTTCTGTCTTATCAAGCCACTTGCAAATGCTATTACTCATTCAAAGCTCACAGCAAATCATTATATCAGCACTTCTCAAAATGTAATTACCTGGGGAGCTTGTTAAAAGGCAGATTCTGAATCAAATCTGGGGTGGGGCCTGAGAATTGGCATTTCCAACAAGCTCCAAAGACCACACTTTAAATAACAAGACCTTACAGGCATAGAAATTCTGACTTAGGAGCCACTTCCTTAGCCCCTTGCTGAATGGTCAGCTTTGTAGGACAAGGAAGGATGCTTCTGGTTGCGCCATGGCTTATGCTCCCTGCACAATCTTCTCTAATCTTCCCAGTGGACCAAGGCAGCTGTAGACACAGGAAGGGACTCATCATCCCCAGTTGTCTGCCTCTTATGGAATGAAGGAGGCACAGCCCAAAGACATGAAGGGGACTGCCTGGGGTCCCAGCTAATTAGTTAAAGGGAAGACGAGAAACCCTCACTTCTGACTCATGGTTCCAAGTGTTTTCACTTGTTTTGCTCTTAATGTGTCATTTACTCCCTAAAAACAATCTACTGGATATCTGGCCACCTAGTTAAACACCAGATTTCCCAGGAAGGGTGCCCAAACTGCTCAGTGTATGGCCCACATGATCTGGGGTGGGGGGTGGCCAGGCGGGCTATGGCACTAGGGCCAAGGGCGAAGAGTGTCTCTGGGAACAGGGCTGCTCTGTCACCACGAGGGTGGGGGAGGGGTGGCAGCATCCAAAGGGGCCCACTGCTGGGCACAGGGCAGCGATTGTCCCCGGCCCTAGCCGGCTCTGTACAGCTCTGGTGTTCCAACCACATCGTCGGGCAAGAGGGGGCTGGGTGCTGATTTCTCCCTCCCCTCCCCTCTTTCCTGTCCTCCTTGATGAGGACAATAGTCCCATCTGCTGTTGACAAGGTGCTTCCCTCATTACCTCCTCCTCTCCTGTCTTTCCCCATGGGCCTCCTTCCTCTTTTCTCTTCTCCATGCTCCCCTGCTCCTTCCTTTCTTTCTGTTCCCCTACTCCACTCACCCCAGCTGCTCCCCTCCCTCCCAGCAGGGAGGGCAGATCCTGCACCAGCTGCTGGGCCCTCACCTCCCCATCTCCTTCCCCAAGGGACTGAACAGGCTGGCACCAAATTTAGTCTTCCTTATGCTTTTACTTTGAGTACTTAAAAAAAAAAAATAACATGAGTTTTCATCTGACAAAGTAAAGTGCAAAAAAAAAAAAAAACCCTTGGAAATTATGGGAAGATGCAAAGAAAAAATATCATACATTTTCCTATCACTCAAAGAGAATCTCACTTTGAAAACATTTTAGTATACTTCCTTCCCATCTTTCTTATGCATATAATACATAAATATTACAAAACTGAAACCACATTTATGCATTCTGTAATTCCTCAGTAAATTCTCACAGTAAATATACTCCTACTATCTGACTTAGTGGCTGCAGTGCGTTCCATTACAGAATGCACCACCATTTACGTAAATAATGCCGGTGTTTCCTTCTAATAAGCATTGAATAGCCTGTGTCGACTCCTTTGAGGACATTGGCTTCTTTCCTGTCTTGGGTCCGATTAGAAGCAGAATCCAAAGCAGGGATTCTTGGGCAAGCCTCTTAGGCATTTCTGCAGGTGGAGGCAGTTCCCCTCAGCTCAGGGAGGTCCAAGGGCATCTGGGGGGGCACTAGAACATCCAGGGTCCTTAGGCTAAATTCGTGAAGGTGGAATTGCTGGGTTCCTGAAATCTTTGAGTCCTCTTGCCAAATTGGTCTCCCAAAAGACTGGACTGGTTTTGAGCCCCTAGTCAGGTATGAGAGGAGTGACCTCCCCACAGCCACAGCAACGCTAGCCTTGCCTTCGTTCTTTTCTATCTTCACCGATCTCATGAGAGAAAAATGGTATCGTCTTTTTGTTTGAATTTCCTTAATTACCAGTGAGATAGAATATTCTTTTTCAGAGGTTCATGGGCAATTCTTACTTTCATTTTTTGGGAACTGCCTGTGAACATCTTTTGATGCTTTTATTTTTAAACGAAGTCGCTGTTAGGATCCCTTTGGTTCACTTCCAAGCCCCAATTTGAGGTTTCCTTTCTCCCTTGCTTTCAGCTCCCCTGTAAAGAGTGAGCCAGGCTTTAGGCCCCATTGGCTCTAGGGGGTCCTGGTTTGTATGTCACAGTGCCTCTTCCACTATCCCTCTGAGCCCCACCCCACACACATACCCTAAGCAGAGAAAACAAAATGATACAGGCAAGCTGGTTCCCAAAGTCCTCCCAGGGGTTGAGGGCAGGGCTGGTGGGGTCCTTCCTTATCACTGGGCACCAGGGCTGTGGGTCCAGGCAGATGACAATTCTGCTCCCTTTCTTCCTTCCAGGCCTTTGAAGACCATCACCTTGACCAGAAGCCCACAGTGAAGGCCTTGCTGGAATATACTGACAGGGTGTTTACATTTATCTTTGTATTCGAGATGCTTCTCAAATGGGTGGCCTATGGCTTCAAAAATTACTTCACCAATGCCTGGTGCTGGCTGGACTTCCTCATTGTGAACGTGAGTGGCTCATTGGCACACGTGGGGTTTGGGGTCCTCACCTCTGATGGATGGCTGCAGCTAGCACCAAGGAATCTGGGGCTTTGCCTCATGGGCCCCTCCAAAGTCTTGAGCACTTAGCAAGGTCTCTGAGAATAGCCTGCACACTGGTGAATGGTAAGATCAGACAGTACACGATTCTGGCACAGTGGTGATGCTCAAGTGAGTCCTTGGTTCCTAGGCCTCCATCCAGAAAGACCACTGACTGCCTTCTGTATTTTATATCCAAAGCAAGATGACATGTGAGGCTCTCAAGGGTCTTATGACCTTGCATCCCTTGACAGGGCTTCTGGACTGAGGGGAGCCAAGGACTGCACAGCCCAGAGACTCTTCCCACCTGCTGATTCAGTGGTCCTCAGCCCTGGCTATACTTTAGAATCACCTGGGGAACTCTTAAAAATACAATGAACCAACACTGCTACTCCCGGAGATTCAGATCTCTCCGGTCCTAAGTGGAGCCCAGGCATCAGTATCTTATAAAAGCTCCTAGGCATTTTCCAATATGTGTGCAGCCAGATTGAGAATCAGTGAGCTTGCCCCACCAGCTTCTCCCCAGTGGCACTAAAAGGGACAGAGGGCCCCTTTGGAGAGATGCTGAGTTGAAGTACATGTGTTCAGACTCACACTAACCTGGGGCCACTTACCACTGCAAGAGGAGATTGACCAAGTGCCTCCCACGTGCTAGACCTGTGATTCCTCACCACTGTGAGGAGACCAACCTCAATGAAACCTCCTAAGAGCCTTCCTAGCCCCCAAAAGCCAGGAGATGTCTCTCCCTCCTCCTACCCATGACCATCTTCTATCTCTGTCCAGGTCTTTGCCCTCTTGGCTTTGCAGGATGGCTGCCTGAGTGTTTTGCTCACTGTGGCACAGCTGAGGGTCCCCACAGGCAGGGGGAGGTTCATGCTGTGTTTGTCTCTGACTCCCACACTCCAACAGCCACCAGGACCAATGTCTGCACATCAGAGGTGTCAGGAAATATGTCTGTATTCAATGCTCACCTCCTGAAGCTGGACGGGGTCCAGTACAGAACATTCTGTCCAGCCTCCTGTGTTGGCAGGTCCCCCACAGCAGGTCTGTGTACTCAATTCTCTTCTTTCCTGATACCAAAGTGCTGGCAGCATTGGGACACTGTACCACAAGGATTAGCTGTGAGGCTTGAAATCTGAGTCACAGGTGATAGCTTTGTGCATATAAAATAATCATTCATAAATGAAGGAAAAGTGTTTTATTCTGGCTTCACACCCCTGTTAGGGGCACAGTCGCTCTTACCTACATACATCTCACTCATTTAAGTCCTGATCACCTTAAATGCTCACCCTCTCATTCCATCCATCCTCCTCCTAATTCTTCCTTCTGATCATCCATCCTTACTTCCACATATCCCTCCTTCCATCTACCCAGCCATTCACCCTTCCTTTTTCCTTTCTTCTAAACATCCATTCATCTTTACTTCTTCCATCTATCCTGTCAGTCCTCTCCTTCCTTCCATCCATTCTCATTCTTCTTTCTCTCTTCTCTTCTGCCTATCCATTCATCCTAACCTTCCTTTCATCTATCTATCAACTGGTCCTTAATCCTTCTATCTTTCTAGCTTTTGGTTCACCTTTCTGACTACTCAATCATCTAACCTTCTATTCACTCATTCATGCAACTTTGATCCAAGCATCCTCCTAGCCGTTCATTCTTCCATCTTCCCATTTTTCCTTTAACCATCCATCTATCCTTCTTTCTTTCTTAAAAGATTTTATTTATTTATCTGAGAGAGAGAGTGCATGCACAAGAGGGGGAAGAGACAGAGGGAGAAGGAGAAGCAGACTCCCCACTGAGCAGCGAGCCCAACATGTGGTTCCATCCCAGGACCCCAGGATAACCTGAGGTGAAGGCAGGCCCATAACTGACTGAGCCACCCAGATGCCCCCATCCTTCCTTCTTTCCACCCATCTGCCCATTCATCCTTTTTCCTTCCACTCCTCCACCTAACCAATCAACTTTCCATCCATTCTCAAATCTCTTCCATTCATTTATTCTATCCAACTCTCTTTCCATTCATCCATCAATCATTTTACCCAGCCATCCATTCTTCTCCCTTTCATCCATTCCATCTATCCACTATGCTATACTTCCATATTTTATCCTTCTTCTTTCTTTTATCCTTCCTTTCAACTGCCTGTCCTATCCATCTTTGTGTCCTTTTAATACATTATTCTATTCAAACATCCTTCCATCCACCTTCCTTCTCTTCTCTCCTTTCTCTCATCCATCCCAACATTCTTCTATCTTTTCTTAAATTTATCAAATGTTTATTTATGACTACTGAATATAGGATTGTCTTATGAAATGCTCTGGAAGAGGCAGAAGCCAAGAAATAAAAACTCACTGTCTCCAGGAGTTTGTGCTATAATCTTTCAGCAGATAAGACACACAAAGAGAAATAAACCTATTATAAGGGGGGATGTGGTGAGCACTGCTGAAAATAATTAGTGTCTTAGGGACACAGAGACATGAACCTCTGGGGGTGAGGTAGTTGGGAAGGCTTCATATAAGAAATGACATTAAATGTGGGGCTTAAAATAGCAGGAGCATTGAGGTGCAAAGAGAACTGGGGGGGCAATTTTAATTAAAAGATGACCCTGAGCAAAAGTACAGACACAGGTATATTTAAGGAACAATTTTATTTGGGTAGAATATATGAGTGAAACATGGCTGAAAAAGCAGTCTGCAGCTACATAACACAGGGTAAGGAATCTGGAACTTAACCTGAGGGTGATAAAGCACCAGTGAAGTCTGGGAGTAAGAGACACACATGATTATAATCAAATTTGCATTGGAGAATGGATGCAGTACTAGAGACCAGTTGGGAGGCTAGTAGTCCGAGCAGAGGGAGTGGAGCTGGGCTTGGGTGGAGGGCTTTGATGGAGAGACCCCAGACCCTGATTGCTCCAACTATAGATTTTGCACATGAGGCAGCCTTTCCAGGAGGCTGAGCAAAAGACTGAATGGGGTCCAGCATGAAACTGGCCCCAAACCTCCCCACTTTCTGTCAGCCAGACAGCTGGGTGCCACCTGCTGGTGTCTGGAGTCCTGCATGGATGAAGAAAGGGGTTTTTTTTCCATTCCAGTTCTTTGTCTTGGTGGAATAAGCCACCCATTCAGAGAATAGACATTGTTTGAGTCTCTAGCACCCAAATGTAGACCCTTTTCTTTCTGAAGGTCTGGTGTACCTCCCCACCTAGCTGCCAGGATAGGCTAAGCCTGAATTCAGCCCACCAGTCATGGTGCAGTTGGGACCTTCCAGGATTGGGTCACAGTCTCCAGCAAGCCAAGCCCATGTGTGTGGTAACACCCTGGCACCTTCAAAGTTCCTGGAAGGTGTGACCATTTGTCCATGTCAATTTGTATCCTTCACAGTCCTTGGTCCAACACTTTAAAAGAAGACCAACAGGGAATCACAACCCAGTTATTATATCGCAGCCATCTGTCAAAGCTGGATTTCATGGACCCATGCCATTCACTCTTCCTTTGATGCCCTCATTTTATACAGGGAAAAATATGACCTGGACTAGCAAAGTACTGATCCAAAACCACACACACAAAAAAAATCAGGAGTTGAGAGGGAACTAGACCCCACAGAGACCAGGACTCTTTACCCTCCACTTTCCTGAGCTAATACAATTGAGACTCACTTTGCGTTCTTCAAAATAGACTTTCAGCATAACCCCTACGAAGGAAATCATCTCTCCAAGTCTCTGAAAGCCAGAGTTTCAAGGCTGTTGAAGTCTGGCTGGTGCCTCTGGAGGGGAAAAGGAAGGCTAATATAATACATTGACCACCTACACACCACAGCATGGTGATGTGGAAGACTGAGTTTTTCCTTCCCAAGGGTTCAGAGAAGTGATGAATGAAATCTTTAATAAGGGAAAGAGACTGAACTCTCTCTAGAGCTTTCACTGGAGTTCAAAATAAGATGGAAGCCAGGATGATGGCTTGGACAGGGTAGGGCATAGGAGGGATTTCCTGTCTCCTTCTACCAGTGACTTCTGGAATGCTTTTGCTCTCTGCCTGCACTCAGATCTCCCTGACAAGCCTTATAGCGAAAATCCTGCAGTATTCTGATGTGGCATCCATCAAAGCCCTTCGGACCCTCCGTGCCCTGAGGCCCCTGCGGGCTCTGTCTCGATTTGAAGGCATGCGGGTAAGACCTATCTCCAAACTGCTCTGGTCTGCTGCATTTGGTACCCTTCCCCCCTCTCACACCCTCCATGTCCCTGAACCTGAGCTCTGGACCTACCCTAACAGGTGGGCTCTGGGTCCTCGCTTCCTGCTGGGACTTTGGTGGCGCTGCCATGTCCTAATGGTTTTCCTTCGTGTCCCTTTATGAGCACTCTTTCCCTTCTCAACTCAAATATCATGTCTATCAACACTCAGACTCACACTTTCCTGCTCATAGTGAAGTGATCCGGCTTCAACATCTCTTACCTCCATCTCCCCACCCTACTACCTATTGTCCTTTTTTGCCAAAATCTCCAGAACACCCCAAACCCTTCATTTTTCCAAGACAAATGAGCCTTTCCTCTGACACTCCATTTAAATGTGGTGGCACCATCAGCTCAGCACCATGGCCACCATCCACTGGAATGCATCCTCTCCAACACAGCATAGTCATGAGGTCCTATGGATTCTTCCCTTTCATCCACCCCTGGCCTTGCCCATCACTGTCACCTCCACTTTGCCCTCACTCTCTTCCTCACAATGGAATGCTCACAAGCCAGGCCCTTGAATTACTGGAGAGGGGGGGAACAAGGGACTGTTAATTTGTCCCCCTCCCCTTCTTAATGACAAAAGGCTCCAAGTACTAAAAATGAAGTTTTGCTTTCTTCCACCATTGACTCAAAGAGGACATCCTACCTTCAAAAATAAAAGTGGACTTTAAAAATTCACTTGTGCCTTCACAAACACTAGGAACTTATGATTGAAATAGTTTGAAATTTGTTTTATTTTATCTCTACGTTGCTGCTTTACAAAAAGCAAGTTTGTGAATATGGATTTCAATTTTCACTGATTCTTGACTAAGGCATACCTTGAGCTATATTTTTAAAATCCTTTTAAAATAGTATTTAAGAAGAATAAAGCAAGGTCCTAGAAGTCTGTATGTGCAAGCACAACACACACACTCACACCCCTAAAAGAGCATGTCTGTACTATACGTTCATCCATCTTCTCAATCCCGGGAAAATACCCTAAAACCTGCCCAGAATGTTTAGGGAGAAGATCTAAACCCATCTTCAGCTTCCCAGTGCCTCTCAATCTTCTGAGTCTGAATTATTGTCCTAATTAACCCACTTCTCTTGCTGCTTCCAAAGGCCACTGGCTCATGAAGCAGACTGAGTGTAGACAGAAGTGGGATCCAGCAAGAAGGGTTCCAGATCCTTCTGCATTCCCCCCCAGGTGGTGGTAGATGCCCTGGTGGGTGCCATCCCATCCATCATGAATGTCCTCCTCGTCTGCCTCATCTTCTGGCTCATCTTCAGCATCATGGGTGTGAACTTCTTTGCGGGGAAGTTTGGGCGGTGCATCAACAAAACCAATGAACACCTTTCTCTTGTGCCTTTGTCTATTGTGAATAACATATCTGACTGTAAAGATCAGAACCACACTGGCAGCTTCTTCTGGGTCAACGTGAAAGTCAACTTTGATAATGTTGCAATGGGTTACCTAGCACTTCTGCAGGTGGTAAGTCTGGAGATCAACCATGTCTGTTCCTTTGGCTACTTGATAATGTAGAGGGTCTGGTGTCTTCCAGAAGTTGCTATGTAGAGACTCTGCAAGGGGTAGCAGTCAGTGTGAGCTGAAGTCACTACCTATTCCTACAGACCGGCATGAGGCTAAAGGACCTTACCCATGAAAGCAATGTCACAGTGGTACAATTAGACAAGTGTGGGCTGGCAGCATAGAATAAAGGGATGAACCTGCAGTGCAGTTGTATCAGGTGATGACTGAGAATTCACTATTTGTACAAAATAGACATGATATAGCCACCTGTTCAGTCTTCTACTGAAGATCCTCTCCTAGACAGTAATAAATTGTATTACAGGTCTATTATAATGCAAGAAAGTGCTGGTGGTGATGACAGGCAAACACATTCACACTTCCATTCATTCATCCATACCTTGCCTCCATCCAATCAGGTGTTGATGCAATTGCTTACACATTTGTCATGCAGTTACCCACACCTACCTACATTCCACTGTTTGTTCATGCATTGGTTCAACAAATAATCCCTGAGTAGCTGTGGTGGGCCAGGCGCTGTGCTTAGCCCTGGCAGATATAGAGAACTGCCTCCAGGGGGCCTATGCTCTGTGAGAAAAACAGAAAAATAAGTGAATCAAAACAGAGTTCAGTGTAGACAATGCACAGACACTGAGTGACCTCTGCTCCTTGTTTCCAGGCAACCTTTAAAGGCTGGATGGACATCATGTATGCAGCTGTTGATGCCCGAGATGTGAGTCTCAGTCTGCTGTGCCTACTGCCTTCCCCTCAGTGCATCCCACTCACATCAGTCTATTTGAAATAGACTGAAGGTGGCTTTGCTACCAGAAAAAGCAGTCCCCCAACAGCCTGGCCTTATCCCTCCCTAGAGCAGTGTCCAGCTGGCCCTCTATTGAATGTTTAAGCCAACCTCACCTGTTCCCCTACCAGGCACACTCCCCAGGCATTTCAAGTTCTCCTGCTCACCATTGAGGAAAATATCAGATAACATCCCCAGGACTGTGTGTGAGGGCACTTCCTGGGCAGAGGGAGGAGCAGGGTGGTGGCTACAACAAGGGTATTCATGGCAGCAGGGGGAGGAGATGGTGCTGTTGAGGAAAGACCCTTTGCTGTCGTGGCAGAGCTGATGCCGTGCCCCAGTCCCCTCAGCCCACCTCTTGAGTTCACCCCCGTGCTGTGCTTCTGATTCTCTGAGACTTGACTTTCTTCAGTGCATCAGAGCTTGCTCAGCAGCCCCTCCCCCAAGGGTGGGGGATTGAATGTCCACAGGGGCAACCCTCACAGATAAGTTGGATAAATGCTCCAGCTTCCCAATCCCTTAGAGGTACAATTCTGAGGTGCATTATACACAGTTCATTGGAGAACCCCAACAGGATGGAGCGTCAGTTGCCCCCCAGTGATGGCCTGCTTATCAACACCCCCTTTGGCTTTTCTCCTGCTTACCCTCCCCCTCCCTCAGTCCTGCTTCCTGACTCCTGAATAAACCACCCACCCACACCCAGGTTCTTGTCTCAGGGATGAACACAAACATACACCCACCTGCTCCTCATGTTTCACCTTGTCTGTTCACAGGTGAACTTGCAGCCCAAGTGGGAGGACAATGTGTACATGTACTTGTACTTCGTCATCTTCATCATTTTTGGCGGCTTCTTCACACTCAATCTTTTCGTTGGGGTCATAATTGACAACTTCAATCAACAGAAAAAAAAGATAAGTGGGGCTCAGGTGTTTCCACGAATCTTCCATTCCCTGTCCCCTGGCTTCATAACTAAAGCCAACACTATCCCTAGCCCTCATGTCTGACCAGGAGCCCAATTTTGGCCTTTAACACCAATACCCACCTTTGTACCCTGATTGCAGCCCTCACCCCTGCCTGGTGTCCTGGGCTGCTGCTGGAAGAGTTGCATTTCTCTGTGTCAACAACATCCCTGATTCTGTCCGGGTCCCCTTCCACTCTCCCAGAGTGCCCCGGATCTTCCCAGCTGGAACCAGTGTGCTGGGTGTGTCCCAGGTGACCTTTGGGAAACATCAACAGGGAAAGAAAGGGCTCCAGCACTTTCTGCCTCTGTCTGGAGCTCTGACCCCCAGAAGCACTGAGTCAGGAGGCCTCAGCAAGGGCTAGAGCTCCAGTGTTGGCAGAATCCCAACCCTCCTTGGGATGGGGAGGAAGACCCTTGCCTCCATGGATGCTGACTCTGATGAATAGGAACCAAATCCCAGATAACCTCTCATATTTACATTAAAATATTAGGGTATTAAAGGTGTAAAATGCTTTCTTGTCACCCTCTATTAATCCTTTCATTTAATACCATCCATTCCTTTGAGGTAGATAAAGCACCACTTTAGACTAATGTAAGCTGAGATCCAGAGGAAAAAACAGGGTCATATGGATAAGTCACATAGCATAGCACTGAGAGCCCAGCATTGGTTTTGGCATCATACAAACCTGGGCTTTCATTCCCGACTCAGCCACTCACTAGATAGCTGGCAATTCCTAAAAACTCTTTCTCATCCATTCAGTGGAGTTAATAATACTGATAGGATTCTGGTGAGGGGAAAGTAAAAACCTGTACAAGAAGCACCTAGTTTAGGGGTGTGTCAGTTAAGTGTCTGCCTTCATCTAAGGTCATGATCTCAGGGTCCTGGGATTGAGCCCCCAAGTTGGGCTCCCCGCTCAGCAGAGATTCTGCTTCTTCTTCTCCCTCTGCCCCTCCGCCTGCTCGCTCGCTCTTTCTCCCGCGCGCTCTTGCTCTCACTTTCTCTCACTCACTTTCTCTCTCTCAAATAAATAAATAAATAAATACATTAATAAATAAAAGAAGCACCTAGTTTAGGACTGAGCTACTAAACTATTATAGTTTAAAATAAATGTCTAATGACATAGGCTTCCCGCCTATAGAAAGTCCTTGGCCAGAGTTCTGGGCATAAGAAGTGGACAGCCCTTCTCTACCCCAGAGGGGCTCAGCAAGGCAGCTGTGAAGTGCTGATCAATGTCATCAGCACCCTAGAAGGCTCTGAGACCATTCAAGCAATCCCTTCTCCCATTTTATAGATGAGGAAATTGAGTAAGACCTTGACAGGGAGTTGGCCATGTTAGGTGATAGAATGAGATAAGCCAGTGATGAAGCTGGGGAGGGGGAACTATATTTGCTGACTCCTTGCCCAGAATTTTCAGTGTGGCCCCATCCAGTGCTCCCAACCCTCTGCCCCTGCCCCACTGAGATGTCTCTCCCTGGAGGCTCCCTGTATCCACAGATTTTCTAAAATCTCCTCTCAAATCCCAGAGATCTCAGCCCATTTCCTGAGCATTTGCAGTGAACTCAGTTACACAAACATGGTATGGAAATGGGAAGAATTCAAATTATGCGAGGAAGTGAAAGGTGAGGGGTTGAATGAAGGAGGTCTAGAGGGTCCTCAAAGAAAACCCAAAACTAAGGGAGGAAGGCATTTTTGATGGTGGAAATTCTGGCACTGTAACAGCAGAGGGCAATGCAAATGGTGGGGCCTCAAGAGAACCAATCAAGAGTTCTCCCAAGACCCTTGGATAAGGCAGGAACTGTCCTTAGCTCCTCCACTCCAGGAAGGGGTCAAGAGTCTGGATTTCAAAGTCTTTGCTGCAGAAGGCCCTGAGGGAAACTCTTGCCCCTGACAGGAACTATGATTCCAGAAGCCCAGTGGATTTGACTAAAATGATCAGGCTGGATGCAAGGTTCAGATTTAAACTGATATTTACCTTCTCCTTAGGTTCTGCTCCCAAATTCTTCCCACCCTCTGCCCAAGCAGCACCTCTGGGTTCCTGCAGAACCCAGAAACAGGCTTTGTTCCAGAGACTCAGGCAGGGAGTCAGAGCTAAGGCTCAGTCCCACCCACTCTGTCACTTGTTGTGGCACCTGGGCAGGACACTGCTTGATTCTGGCCTTGACATTTCTTTCTGCAGAGAAGGGAGAAGGTGGAGATGTTCTTCTCCAGCATGCTCTGATTTTGGTACCCCTGGGAGTTCTTGTTGCTTTAATAACAGTGGTGTATGTTATCCTCTCCTGTACTTAGGGGGACAGGACATCTTCATGACAGAGGAGCAAAAGAAGTACTACAATGCCATGAAGAAGCTGGGCTCCAAGAAGCCCCAGAAGCCTATCCCACGGCCCCTGGTGAGCCCCAGAGCTTCCCTGAAGCAGAGTGTGTCTGGAAATCCAACCAATAGCTTATGCCTATGGTGGGTAGGGTTTAACCAACACTCTCTGTGAAGGGGGAAATCTGGGTTGAATTTGGGGATGACATAATGAGAGTTCCCAGGCCCAAGGAATGAGAAGTCTAAAAGAAGAAACTCTGGTATTCTGGAGTGTATATATCTCCCACAGGTACTCCAGATAGACCTGTTTAGGGAAGTACTGAGTTCCCCAACCAGTTTAAGGTTCAATCACAGGATTGAGGGTTAGGCTAAATGATACTAAAGGTGGTAAGAGCCCTGAGATGAAGTGTTTGTGTGGTTATGCATCATGATCTAGGTTGCAGTAAATCTCCAGCCTCACCCTACATTCCACACCATGCCTACAGTAGACAGGAAATGGACAAAACCCAAGCCCCTGAGATCCTGGCCCCAGTCATAGTCATGGTCAATAGGAACCAAAAGTTATCCCATTATTGTGTTTAAAAGATTGACCAAAACTTAGAGCTATACTCCAGTTTGATTCCTTTATTCACAAAAACCCTAGGAGACATGCCCTTTTATTCCCCCATGAAATGTAACACTCAAACCATACGTATTATCACCTAAGTTCTTCTCAGTCTTTCTCAGTGGAAAATGTCAAACCTCTAGTTGGCCTCTGTTGAGAGTGGATGAACAGGTTTGAGAGTGGGAGTATTGCTATGTAGGAAATGTACAGTGGAAATTCTTCCAAGAATCTCTGAGCCATCAGAATGGAATTGACATCTTGTCCATTTATGTAACCTTTCTGTGGTTCAGGTGCAGTACCTGTGAAGAAAACTACGGGTGCTGTCTAGGACACTATGCCATTAGGCCCCACCACCACTACCACCAGGGCAAAGCCTAAGGACCTATAACAAAGGAGAGGACCTTTCCCTAGAATTAGGGAAACATATATTCTGTTGGCCAAGACATTAGGATTTCTAAATCAAGGCATGGGGTTTGTCTAAGTTACTAAAAACTTCATGAGCACATAGTCTTGAGAACATTTATGGGAGAAAAAAAATGCTATGACCTTTGGATATACTTTACTTGGAAACTGGTCATAAATGTATCACTGTGCTCAATTCTGATAAGAAGTGTTATAATGAGGGGTGATAGGACGTTCACACCTCTGTAGGGGCAGAGATTTCCTTCCAAATCCCCCATCAGGTCAAAATAACTGGGGTTGAGTGAGCCTTAAGGCTCAGGGAGTACCCCTCTGTCAGCCAATCGAATGGGCAGGAACAGGCTCAGAATTAAAAGATGTAGGTAAATGGCTGAGCCCAACCAATCAGCATCAAGTCAGGGTAGGAGGATCCTGAGACTTACAGAGAAACAAGCAGCTGAGTCCCTGCTGGCCTTCACTGGTGGCTGGACTGATGCTGAAGCTACTCTTGAACCAGACACTAAGGAGCCTGTGCTAGGGACATCCCTTGGCAAAATCATGACAGTTGTTAGTACCTTGCCCTACACACTGCTCAATCTCTCTATAACATCTCAGATTCTCCCATTTTATCAACTAATCCCACAGGCCACCATAGCTTCCTCCTCTCAAGGAGGACAATTTCACTGGGATAGGATGAGCTGCATTTCAAAAAGTGACTGGAGAGGACAGTATCTTAATACAAAGGTAGGAACCTAATGTTGAAATTCCAGGCACTACAGTAGGAGTGGAAGTCAATGGTTGGGCAGGAAGACCTATGACAAAATCACCATTTCTCCTAATCAAGTCATAACCAAGACCCTCCAAGGCTGGCAATGGGGGAGGCCCAACACATGGATAAGGGAAGTGAGACCTCACAGCCCAACTGTGTTTCTGAGATTCATCATCCCTTTGGATGGGAAGGGGGTGTATTACTAATTAACTATCAACACTGTACTAGCTTTAGTTGAGGAACGTAGCTCTCTCCTTAATACTCTGTTCCTAGCATAGCCAACACTTTTGTCCCTTTGTTTCCCTTATCATAGCCAAGGCAAGGCTGGAACATTTAAACAAAACTTTGAAGTCTTAGGGGTCCCAAAGGGGAAACTAGCAGAGCAGGGGCCCAAGCAGCAACTGCATTTGGCTCATCTCCAGGGCCTACAAATCTTGGCCCATCCTTGCTCCTGGCCAGCAACCATATGGCAGGCAATATCTTGGCACCCACCACCCAGTGGGACAAGCCTGATCATCTACCTTCCTCAAAGTCCAGAGCCAAGAAAGAAACACAAGCAAAAAGAGAAATTCCCACTCCTACCTAAGATTCACCTTCCCAGATCCAGCTCTCTTTTCACTAGATTATTGGCACTAGAATGCTCATCTTCTTCCCTTAGCAGTCCCAACAGGTTGAGCTGGTCAGATAAGCTGAGCATTGACACAGGAATTCTGCCCCACAGTTGCATGGGTGCCATTTCACAGCAGGGCCAACCTGGAATACACACACACACACCACACACATACACACACACACTCACATACTCCTCCTCACCACTGGCAAAGTTCAAGTTCTAAATTGTATGCTTCATCCATAGCAAAGACTACAGCTTCCACAAGACTGGGAAATTTTATTCTATAACATTCCCTGCTATAGAAATTACTAAAATCAGGTTTCATATACTTCACTTTATAGGAAAATAATAGGCTCTAGAATAGCACATCATCAGTCACTCACTTCATCATCTCTGAGAGCACTGAGGGTTGCAAAGAAGTGAACCCTGCCCACAGGTTAAGCCAAGAGCAGCCAGCAAGCTGCTCCATTCCCCAGCATCCAAATATCCAGGGCAAACTCAATGCCTACAACTTAGTAATGTTGTCACCTGCTCTGTTTAATTAAAGGTTGTGTGGTCATGAATGACCCTTTATTTTTTCACCATTTTCAGTGATGAAATGGAAGTTATTAGTGGTTCTTCAATATCCCTCCCACTCCAGAAAAGACATGGGCCAACAGTTATGCCCAGAGCCAGACCAGACCCACTTGGGTCTGATTCTTTGCTTTAACCCACAGGGTAACAACCTCTCCCCACCAGGAAGCAGAAAGCAAGACCCAGCCTCTGTCACAGCCCTTCTCCCCCATGTCTGCTTTGCATCTCCTGTGAGCTCCCTGATGAGACTCATGACAGGGTCCTCTCTGCCTCCACTCATGCAGAGCCCAGCACATAGTATACATTCAGTAAGTGCCTGTTGTATGCAATAGAGTGGCCTTCTAATTTTATTTGAGGTATGGGTAATTCAGAGTTGTCCATTCTGTTATCCATTCATTCAACTATTTATTGAGCATCTATTGCATGCCAGATACTCTGCAGACACTGGGGATAGAGCAGTGAGGAACACATACAAAGTTCCTGCCCTCAAAGAGACTATAGTCCTGTGACATTGGAAAAAAATGGGTGTTATACATAAACAATGAATCATGGAATACTACATCAAAAACTAATGATGTACTTAACGGTGACTAACATAACATGATAAAAAATTATTTTAAAAAATTAGCGAAAATCACACACATACCAATTCACAGGTTGGAGAGATTCCTAAGAGAGAAAGAATGGGATGAAGAGCAAATGGTGCCTAAGACTGAGCCTTGAGGTGCTCTAACATCTAAGGGTTGCATAAAGAAGACTCAAAACAGAATAGCGAGAAAGACAAGAAAAGAACCAGGGAAGTAAGGCATGATGGAGACTAAGAAAGAAGAGTTTCAAGGTGGCAGGTGTGGCAAGTAATGCCAAAAAGGTGTCCTTGGACTTACATTCTGGAGGTCATTGGTGACCTTAACGAGAACCATCTCAGTGACAGGATGGGGACAAAAGCCATTTGGAGGTGAATTGAGGAGTGAATGGGAACAGTGACTGCACAAAATGCCTTCAAGAATTTGGCTGTAAGGGATGCCTGTGTGGCTCAGTCAGTTAAGCAGCTGCCTTCAGCCTGGGTCATGATCACAGGGTCCTGTGATTGAGTCCCACATCGGGCTCCTTGCTCAGCGGGGAGCCTGCTTCTCCCTCTCTCTCCCTCTGCTTGTGCTCTCTCTGTCAAATAAGTAAAATCTTTTAAAAAAATAATTTGGCTGTGAAAGTCGGGGGAGAAGTAGGGTGGTAGCTGGAGGGAGATGTAAGGTTCAGGAAGATTTTTTCCTTTAAGCTAGGAACAGGTAGGTCATTAGAGATTGAGCTAAGGAACCAAGAGGTAGTAGCCAAGAGTGGGCAAGTCTGGCCAAAAGCCTCACTCCTCAGTAATGAAGCCAAAGGACCAGGAGGTTGGTAAGTGGCAGCAATGAAGAAGAGGTGATGGTTAACTACTTAGATGACACAAGCTTCAAAGGAGGAAGGGTTTTGCAAGATGCAGGAGGAGCAAAGGTCTGGAAGTTATAGTGGGAAACAAGAAGGACTCCAAGCTTACCCTCTTGCCCTGGAGTACCTGGGGTGGGGGAGAATGAGCAGCCACTGAGTTTGCAGTTCTTGAACTCATGCTATGCAGGCACTATGGGAACACAATGTTAAGTAAGACATGGCCCCATCCTCAAAGAGCTCACTATTTAGTAGAGAAGAAGAGAAGCACACATGAAATGCTAGAACTCAAGACTGACTACAAAGGCTGTGGGAAGAGAGAGGAAATAGGCAATATGGTGTGATGTGATTAGGTGATTAGGGAGAGCTCCCTGGAAGGAGTGGAGCTTAAGAAAAATGGATCACTCAGGACTATTGGGGTTTAGATAGCCAAGAGATGGGATGGGAAGAGCTTACAAATGGTGCACCAGTGAGGAAAAAGTACCCGGTGACTTCAAGGGGGTGGGAAAGGCAACAAGGACTTGAATTGAGGCACTGAAGTAGAATCAACTAAGAATAAAATTTTGGAAGGAGTAAGGACAGGACTTGGCTTCTGTTTGGATGTGGTGTGAGGAAGATAAGAGACAGATTTCAGAAAGCCATCTGTGGAGAATGCAGCCTCTTCAGATCCCTCTTGTATGTTGGCCAGAAAGGCCTTGATGGACCATCTCTTGTTTTTTCAGAACAAGTACCAGGGCTTTGTCTTTGACATTGTGACCAGACAAGCTTTCGACATTGTCATCATGGTCCTCATCTGCCTCAACATGATCACCATGATGGTGGAGACTGATGAGCAGAGTGAAGAAAAGACAAAAATCCTTAACAAAATCAATCAGTTCTTTGTGGCTGTCTTCACGGGCGAGTGTGTCATGAAGATGTTCGCCTTGCGGCATTACTACTTCACCAACGGCTGGAATGTGTTTGACTTCATTGTCGTGGTCCTCTCCATTGGGAGTAAGTGGCTTACAGGTGGTGGGGAAGCCCAGACTCTGTTTGGGGTTGTTTGGGCTGCTTTTTTTTTTCAAAACCAAGAGGGCAACAAACAAACTTTTTCAATATACATTATATGTTAGAGGAGCCCAGGATGTGCTGCTTTCCAAGAGCGGCAGATTTAAAATGCCCCTGTCCTCTCTGTGAAATGGAGAGTTTCCATTGGCCTTCTCCATGCTGTCACAAAATGTTTTTAGGCACCTACTGTGTGCATAGCCCATTGCCTGAACTTTGGGGCTGATGGGGACAATCACTCCTCCAGAGAATATAAGATGATGGAACTTCCAGTGGGCCTTATCTTGATGTGAGGTGAGTCATTAAATACTTTCTGGAAAAGGAGGTGTTGCCAGAAGAGTGAGCAAAGACTAAGAGTGTTCAAAGGAGATTCTTAAGTCAAGGATCTGCAATTAAATCTTTATATAACTGTCCACTTAGGGAATATGAGTGATAGACAAGTCAAAGATCAATGCCTAGAGATCAATGCTCTTAGGGCCTAGTCTGGGTGTTTGAATGATAGGCCCAGTATCTGGGGGCCAATAAGTGTTCAGAGAAAACTCATAAAGTCAGAAGCTAAAGTGGGGAACAGAGCCACCACAGTTGAGTGCTTGCTGGTACTTCTGAGGACTGGGCTGGGCTCCTTGGATCTTCACAACAGCTCTCTGAAGGAGTGTTATTATCCTCATTTTATACATTTAAAATTGAGCCTTACAGATTAAGAAAGTTATGCAAGGTCATATGGTTTGTAAAGGGTAGAACTGAATTTAGACCAGGCTAATGTCCTCCTAATGAACTAGCTGCCTTCTACTAACAACCAAGAGAATGTCCTTAGCCTTCTTGTGGTTTAGGCAAAGTTTGGCCCTACAAAGACCAAATCCCAGTGCGCCAGCTCTACTTTGCATTATAAATATATCCTGACCTGTTATATTATGACCTGCTTACTTTTCATGTCAGAGCATAGCTGTAGATTTAATTTTCCATTGATTTACCATCAAGAGTTAACAGCATCTAAATACAACTTGGCAGCACTTAATCAATCTCCCCACCCTGGTGCTGAAACACAGCCTTGGGTTGTGTTTATTTGTTTGGGAGGTTTACGTTTATTTTTGTTTTCTGTTTTGTTTTCCTGTTGCTGCTGTTTTTGGTGGGAGGTTTGTTTTGTTTGTTTGCTTTCCAAAGTGAGAAACTCTAAAGGTCATTTTGACTTTATAGTAGAGAAAAGAGCTTGCTTATGTGACTTCCCATATCAACACTATAGAAATAAAATATACTCAAAGTACTCCATTCTGTGATGGGGACACCTTAACTACCAGTTCCTATGACCTACACAGCAACACCATCCACTGGTTAGAAATCAGTCATAGAGACAGCTGGAAAACAAGTGAAAGAACCCACCTCTTCATGCTTCTGCCCTCCCTCTCTCCCTTTCTTCCTTCCCACTAGCAAGACATGGATTGAGTATCTAACTGTTGCAAGTATGAAGACTCATACTCCCTTGAAGTATTACATAGATTGGTTGGCTGGCAGGATCTTAGTAGATTATACAGACACATACCCCACGCTGTGGAAAAATATCCCTGTTAAATTAGCTTTAAGAGAGGGGCTTTCATAAAGATTTTGTAATACAATATTATAATTACTTCCCAAATCTCTTCCCATTTCCTTCTTCCTTCTAACACAATACTGTGACCACCCATATTCATATGACAAAAGGCAAGTAGGGGAAGAGGGTCAACGGAAACCTGGCAAGGAGAGAGAGCTTGCCACCACACTCCTCACCATTTGTCCTGAGAGGTTTTGAATCCTGTCTGACCTAAAGGCTTCACCTAATCTTTTGTGGTCCCAATAGGCCCCAAGATCAAGCTTCACAAATCTTCAAGTTAGATATCATATAAGGAGACATATACATTCTTCATCTTTCTCACTTTGTTCATAGTTGGGGGGTGGGAGGGCCATAACTGACCCTAAACAAGCCCATCTCCAGGCCCTAACATAGAGTTCAAACACAGCTGGAGATGAATGAAACAAATAAAAGCCATTATGCAGGCAGCTGGCCATTCAAAGCCAGTCTACTTTAGCTGTCAGCAAGTTGCCTGACTCTTCAGGCTCCCTTATAATTAACACCAGGCTCTGTACAATTATCCACAGGACCATGTGCCAGGAACTGAGTCAATCTTCACAGTAGGAGATGGGGAGAGGAATCACAGGGGATCCTGGCCTTCACAGAGCACAGGACCAGGAAAAGGTGGAGGAAAAGGCATGTCTCAAGGCTGAATTCTCAGGGAAGAGTAGGGCCTGTGTCATAAACAAAGCCAGACAAGGGCTGCGTACATGTGGAATATGGGGCAGTCACTTCCAGTTAAACTAGGCTGCAGAAGATAGGGCTTTGACCATGGTGGTTGACTAAGAAGACATACTGGGTGGAGGGAAAGAAAGATAAGAACATGGTGGGAAGAGTGGGACTTACTTGAGAGAGAAAAGATTTATGCAATGAGCATGCACTGAGCCCCTACTTTTTTTTTAAGATTTTATTTTTTATTTGACAGAGAGAGAGAGAAAGCACAAGTAGGCAGAGCAGCAGGCAGAGGGAGAGGGAGAGGCAGGCTCCTCACTGAGCAGAGAGCGGGATGCGGAGCTCGATCCCAGGCACCTTAACCCAGACACTTACCCGACTGAGCCACCCAGGCGCCCTGAGCCCCAACTTTATGCCAGCCACTGTGCAAGGCTCAGAGGTCCCAGACTCCTTGAATACAAATGCTCACATGGAGAGCAGAGATGGGAGAGTGTGACTGCAGCCAGCTTTGTCAGGGCTCATGCTTGCAAGTATTAATTAGATCATTTCCCCCTCTTCTAAAGGCCTGATATTTTCTGCGATTCTTACGTCACTTGAAAATTACTTCTCCCCAACACTCTTCCGAGTCATCCGCCTGGCCCGAATTGGTCGCATCCTCAGGCTGATACGAGCAGCCAAGGGAATCCGCACATTGCTCTTTGCCCTCATGATGTCCCTGCCTGCCCTCTTCAACATAGGGCTGCTGCTCTTCCTTGTCATGTTCATCTACTCCATCTTCGGCATGGCCAGCTTCCCCCATGTAAGTTGGGAGGCTGGCATCGATGACATGTTCAACTTCCAGACCTTTGCCAACAGCATGCTGTGCCTCTTCCAGATTACCACATCAGCTGGCTGGGATGGCCTTCTCAGTCCTATCCTCAACACAGGACCCCCTTACTGTGACCCCAATCTGCCCAACAGCAATGGCTCCCGGGGGAACTGTGGGAACCCAGCTGTGGGCATCCTCTTCTTCACAACATACATTATCATCTCCTTCCTCATCGTGGTCAACATGTACATTGCAGTGATTCTGGAGAACTTCAATGTAGCCACGCAGGAGAGCAGTGAACCTTTGAGTGAGGATGACTTTGACATGTTCTATGAGACCTGGGAGAAGTTTGACCCAGAAGCCACACAGTTTATTACCTTTTCTGCCCTCTCAGACTTTGCAGACACCCTTTCAGGCCCCCTGCGAATCCCAAAACCCAATCGGAATACATTAATCCAGATGGACCTACCCTTGGTCCCTGGAGATAAGATTCACTGTTTGGACATTCTTTTTGCCTTCACTAAGAATGTTCTGGGAGAATCTGGGGAGTTGGATTCTCTGAAGGCAAATATTGAAGAGAAGTTTATGGCAACTAATGTTTCAAAAACATCCTATGAACCAATAGCAACCACCCTCCGGTGGAAGCAGGAAGACATTTCAGCTACTGTCATTCAAAAGGCCTATCGGAGCTATGTGTTACACCGTTCCATGACAATCTCCAACCCCCCAGGTGTGCCCAGGGCTGAGGAGGAGGCTGTGTCACCCCCAGGTGAAACCTTTGTTGTATTCATGGCAGAAGAAAATTGCACACTCCCAGACAAATCTGTAACTGCATCTACCACGTCTTTCCCACCATCCTATGACAGTGTCACTAGAGGCCTTAGTGATCAAGTCAACACGAGCACATCTAGCTCAATGCAGAATGAAGATGAAGCTACCAATAAAAAAGCAATTGCCCCTGGGCCATAGTGAGGACACTCCAGCATGGACCTACCCAGTTCTGATGTGACCTTCTGCTCTTTGATAACTCTTTCCCACTAAAGGTGGCACCCAGTTACCGCCTCATCAATGCATGCCACTGGTCACAGTGTCAGAACTGGGTAGAGAATGCATTTGGTGCCCACCTTTGGAGAAGCCCTCAAAACCAACAGGAGTCAGAAGCCAAGAGCATCTCCACTGTGACAACCCTTTTGATTTCTCTTACTTTCCAGAAAATGTTCCTGGTCCTTTTATTTTAATTGTGACCAGAGCTTACATTTACTGTGATAAACTTCTCAGGACCAGAACTTCCAAAAATATATGGCAAGGATGTTGCTGAAGGTCCAAGTTAGTCCTCTGTGAAACACCACACTGAGACTGACAATGTTATTTAGGATTTTGCATGACTGCATGTTGAGAGCTGCCAGACAATTGCTCCTGCCCAAGGTAACACCTATGGTCTATGTCATGAAAGGCCTTTGAGATATCCATTAAAATTAATATTTTTTAAGGTATATTAAGACCAATGTTATACCTTAAAGCATCATTTTTAAAAATTATGTGATACTGACATGTGTCATAAATCATTTCTTCATTTTCAGAGTTCCTGATATTATTTTGCAGTTTGAGCTTGAATCTGGGTGGAGCAGGAAGGAACACTGTCCTGAAAGTTTGTTCCAATCCTAAGTATTACACCAACTGCCATGCTGCCTGCACCACACTCTTTCCCCTCTGAACCTCAGTTTCTCCAATTGTAAAAGTGGTAGGAGGTGGAAGACAAAATGGACACTCTCTATAGCCCTTGCATTTCTTGTTTTAGAACTCATTGGTGGTCTGCACCAATTTAGATAAGGAAAACACTCTCTCCTGAAGGTACAATGGCCAGACTTTTCTGCTGTGTAGCTAAAGAGGTAGCTTTTGGATACATTCCAGAACCTGTTTCCCATCTCATGGTCAGACTTTAAGAAGGAAAGTTTTCACATTCCCCTTGGGCCAAGATTCCATAATTAGTATAATCAAAAGAAAAGGGACATTTTGAAAAAGATGATCTGAAAGATAAAAGGTATGGTCAATATTTTCTTAAATACATCCTACAATTAAGTACCTATTATATGACAGGCACACTCTAAGTACAAGAGATAATGGAAACTAAGCCCCAAATGATTAATTGGATTTATGCAGTGAGTGGAGAAAGGGTTTTCAGAAAAGAATATTCAGGCCAAAAAATGTGGTGGGTTTTAAGATGAAGGAGAGCAAGGAGTTTGTGTGACAACATAGGACATAAGGATCATAGTGACAGCCATGATCTTCTATTAGCCCTTGGGACATTTCCTGCCACAATGACAAGGATCAGGTCAATTTGTTGACATATATTCGATCACTTCATAAGATTCCCCATTTATATAATTACAAAGCCTAAAGACTAGTCCACCATACATGCCTCATGGGTACAGATTTTCTGAGGTCTTGATCTCCTTTCTCTGTCACTGTCAGCCCATCAGAGGCTGAAAGGCTGTCAAGATGTTTGTTGGGGTTTGTCAGCACCCACAGATGTAGGTTAATAAGACAATGATGGAATAGCTGAGCGCTGGGCTGTCCCAGTACAAATCAGATGTTCTCCAGATGTTTAGTTTGTATCTTAAGGATGAGTTCAACAAAATGGCTCTTCCTCACTGGTTCCACTGAACAAGGGAGCACAGATACTAATGGTGCCACTTCTTCAACATTTAAATCCCATGCAGTCAATGAAAATGCCATCTAAGACAGCTGGATAGACAGAGAGCTTGGGGACTGGCTTATTTTTATGTTATGTGGAATAATTAAATGTACCAAATCATCAGACTAGTTTTATTAAGTAGATGATATTATTCTCAGAGATATTCTTGATACATTTTTTGCCCCAGGCTGTAGGTTGAATTGTGCACCCCCCCACCAAAGAAAAGATACGCTGAAGTCCTAACCCTTGGTACCTGCAAATGTGACCTTTTTTGGAAATAGAGTGTAGATCAGTCAAATTAAAACACAGTCATACTGTATTTAAGTGGGCCCTAATCCAATGATAAATGGCTTTTAAAACATGAAGGAAATTTGGACATAAACACACAGGGAGAAGAATGCCACATGAAAACACACACAGAGTGAGAAGGCAGCTTTGTGAAGACAGAGGCAGAAACTGGAATGATGTGGTTGCAAGCCAAGGAATGCCAAGTATTGCTGGCAAGTACCAAAAACTAGAAAAGGGCAAAGAAGGATTCTTCTCTGGAACCTTCAGAGACAGCATAGCCCTATCAATATCTTGATTTCAGACTCTGGCCTCCAGAACTGGGATAGAATACATTCCTGTTATTTTAAGCCACCTAGTTTGTAGTACTTTGTTACAGCATCCAGCAAACTAACACATCCCACATTTACTTCCATACAGATGCATTTACCAAATTATGATGGGAACCACTGGAATAGTGATGCAATATACATGGCTTGCATTGCCCAGAGTTTTTAGAAATTTATTCAGTGCAAATGCCCTTGAATATTTCACTAGATCTAGTTTCAAAATTCACCTAGTGGTCCAATTACAAGATAGGAGCAAATCTGAGAGGTCCAGGGCAGATGGAGAGTCAGAGCTAGCTTCTCAGCCTCACCCATAGGAAATGGCACTGGAATCTCTCTGACCCAGATTATGTGAGTATACCTAAGTGCTGAAGGGAAACAAGAGACAGAACAGTGGTTTGACTATATAAATACCTGGAACCTGCAGGATCCTTAAAATGTCTCCACCATAAACACTACCCTGGCTTTTTTTTTTAAAGATTTTATTTATTTATTTGACAGAAAGAGAGAGCACAAGTAGGGGGAGTGGCAGGCAGAGGGAGAAGCAGGCTCCCTGATGAGCAAGGAGCCCAATGCAGGGCTTGATCCCAGGACCCTGGGATCATGACCTGAGCAGAAGGCAGATGCTTAACTGACTGAGCCACCCAGGCATCCCTTACCCTGACTTTTTAATCCATTAAACTGTGTAACACACAGACATAGATGGCCAAGAACATTCAGGAACATTCAGCCAACACAGATGGGAAGATGTAGGCAGAGCCTTGGTTTGCTAGAGCGTTTGCCTTAGGTGAGGTCACTTTCCTAAGCACTGGGGATGTAAAATTGGTAAGACACATCCTCAGCCTGGAGCTGAACATAGGCTGAGGTTTAACTAAAAAGTTTTTTTAAAAATCCCAAGATTTCCAGCAGTTACAAGTTAGGTTATTTGAATCACCCCTCCAACTGAAAACAATGAAAATGCTAGATAAATACTAGACAACAATAATATGTAAGTTGGGAAGATGTGAGTCG
Organism: Mirounga angustirostris; assembly: GCF_029215605.1. Lineage (NCBI taxonomy): Eukaryota > Metazoa > Chordata > Mammalia > Carnivora > Phocidae > Mirounga > Mirounga angustirostris. The sequence continues at coordinate 148,859,116 of NW_026991709.1, forward strand.
AGTAAGTGTTCTAAAGCTTTACTTTTATTCAAAAGGAAAATAAAAGTTTGTATTATTATTAGACTTTGATAAGTTAAGAATTCATGAATTAATTACTAGGATTGCCACTAGCAGAACAGAAACAGAGTATATTCCAAACTAGGATGGGAGCAATACGCTAATAAATAATTAGACAATCAAAAAAGTAAGATAAGAAAGAAGATAAAAGAGAAATATAGAACAAGAGGAATGAGTTCAAAAGACAGAGAAATGTAGTATATTTGAACATAAATATATCAACAATTGTATTAAATGTAAATAGACTCTGTGCTTCAAAAAGTCAGCAAAGATTGTAAGACAGAATTTTAAAATTCCAACAAATAATATTCATAGAAAGACACAACTAAAATCTAAGATTATCAAAAAAGATAAAAAGAGGGGGAAAGATATACCATGTAAATATTTAACAAGTAGCTGCAAAATACATGGTGTTTTTTTTTTTTTCAAGTACTTAGGGAACATTTAAAAAATAGTCATTATACCTAGACATAGAATAAGATTTTGAAAGTTTTCAAGAAATTAAAAGCATATAATGTGTTTTCTGACCATAATTTGATTTAGCTGAGAATCACAAAAGCATATATGGACACTTAATATATGACAAAGATGACATCACATAGCAGTGAGGAAAAGATGACCTTCCTACAAATGGTAATAGGACAATAGTGTTTTCATGAGAAATAAAACAAAATTGGACCCCTACCTAAAACTGTACTTAAAAAATCAAATTCAGGTGTACCCAAATGTGAAAGGCAAATCTATAAAGCTTTTAGAAGATAATGAAGGAAAATATCTACATGACCATGGAATAAAGAAAAGACTGATAAATTTCACCACATTAAAATTTAGAACATCAGTTCATTAAAATAGACCATTAAAAGAGTGAAAACACAAACTATAGTGGAAAAAATATTTAAAATGTTTAGACCCAACAAAAGTGTAATATTCAGAGGAGACTTTTATTAATTTCTTCAAATCAATACAAAATAGACAACACAGGGGCGCCTGGGTGGCTCAGTCGTTAAGCGTCTGCCTTCGGCTCAGGTCATGATCCCGGGGTCCTGGGATTGAGTCCCACATCAGGCTCCCTGCTCGGCGGGAAGCCTGCTTCTCCCTCTCCCACTCCCCCTGCTTGTGTTCCTGCTCTTACTATCTCTCTCTCTGTCAAATAAATAAATAAAAATCTTTTAAAAAAAATAGACAACACAGTAGAAAAATGGCAAGAGACTTAAAAAGGCACTTCACAAAAGAAGAAACCTGAATAAGCAAGAAACATGAGGGTGCACAACCTGATTAGTAATCAGAGAAATGCAAAGTAAAACCATAGTGAAATACCACTACGTATCTATCAGATCTGCAAAGCTTTGGAGTCTAACAAATATCAACTGTTGGCAAAGATGTTGAGCAACAAGAACTGCACCACTGGAAAGTAATTAAATTGGCACAATCATTCTGAGAAACAGTTTACTAGAAGACTTGAAGATACATACACCCATGACTCAGGTTTTCCACTCTAAGGTATGAAACCTAGAGAAATCTATGAACACGTGCTCTAGGAGACATGTACAAGAAAATTTCCTATCCACATTGTTCATAATGGACCCAAATTAGACACAACCTAATGTCCACCAGCAGTAGAATAAATCAATATATTGTGGTATATTTTTGTAAATGTAATTTTATGCAGTAATGAAAATGGATGAGATATAGCTACAGATGAATCTTAGAAGCATAATATTGAGTGAAAGAAGCCAGACATAAAACTACATATTCTATGTGATGAAAAGAGATTCAAAAACAAGCAAAAACAAATATATTGTTTAGGAATGCATAAAGAAAGCAGATTACCATGTAAAAGTTAGGGTAGAAGTTCCCACTAGGAGGAAGGAGGCATTTGTGACTGGGTTTTTGGCAATGTTCTAATTTATCGCCCAGGTGGTTCTCTTTATGAGTGTTGCCTTTATAACTAAATGTTAAGCTAAACTTATATGTCTAATGTACTTTTCTGTGTGTATGTTGTATCTCACAACTAAAAACAATTAATGACTTAGCTTAGATTCCCCTCCCTCACACAGAAGTAGTTACTATCTGCTACTCTGAATCATGGTGTTTCTATCTTGGACTTGGATTATCTGAGCTGAATTATAAAAGGAGGAGTAGGAGTTCAATACAGGCATACAGTGTTTTGTTGTGTGTCACTTTATTTCACTTCACAAATATTGTTTTTTACAAACTGAAGGTCTGTGACAACCCTGCATCAAGCCAGTCTATCGGTGCCATTTTCCCAATAGCATTTGCTCACTTCATGTCTCTGTGTCACATTTTGGTAATTCTCACAACATTTTAACTTTCTCCTTGTCATTATATTTGTTACAGTGATCTGTGATCAGGGATCATTGATGCTACTATTGTAATTGTTTAGAGGTGCCACAAACTGTGCCCATATAAGATGGCAAACTTAATTGATAAATGTGTGTGTTCTGACTGCTCCACCAACTGGCCATTTCCCCCATCTCTCTCCCACTCTTCAGGCCTCCTTATTCCCTTAGACAAAATTGAAATTAAGCCAATTAATAACACTTCAGTAGCCTCTGAATGTTCAAGCGAAAGGAAGAGAGAGTCACACGTCTCTCACTTTAAGTCAAAAGCTAGAGATGATTAAGCTTAGTGAGGAAGGCATGTTGAAAGCCAAGATGGGCTGAAAGCTAGGCCTCTTGCACCAATCTTTCAGCCAAGTTGTGGCTGTGAAGGAAAAGTTCTTGAAGGATATTAAAAGTGCTATTTCACACAATGTCCACAATAGCCAAACTGTGGGAAGAGCCGAGATGCCCTTCAACAGATGAATGGATAAAGAAGATGTGGTCCATATATACAATGGAATATTACACAACCATCAGAAAGGATGAATACCCAACTTTTACAACAACATGGATGGGACTGGAGGAGATTATGCTAAGTGAAATAAGTCAAGCAGAGAAAGTCAGTTATCATATGGTTTCACTTATTTGTGGAACATAAGGAATAGCATGGAGGACATTAGGAGAAGGAAGGGAAAAATGAAGGAGGGGAAATTGGAGGGGGAGACAACCATGAGAGACTATGGACTCCGAGAAACAAACTGAGCGTTTTAGAGGGGAGGGAGGTGGGGGGATGCGTTAGCGCGGTGATGGATATTCAGAAGGGCACATACTGCATGGAGCACTGGGTGTTATATGCAAACAATGAATCATGGAACACTACATCAAGAACTAATGATGTACCGTATGGTGACTAACATAACAAAAATTTTTTTTAAAGTGCTATTTCAGTAAACACAGGAATGATAAGAGAGCAAAACAACCTTATTGCTGATATGGAGAAAGTTTTAATGATCTGGACAGAAGATCAAACCAGCCACAACATTACCTCAAGCCAAAGCCTCATCCAGAGCAAGACCCCAACTCTCTTTAATTCTGTGAAGCCTGAGAGAGGTGAGGAAGCCACAGAAGAACAGTTTGAAGCTAGCAGAGGTTGATTTGTGAGGTTTAAGGAAAGAAGCCATCTGCATAACATCAAAGTGCAAGGTGAAGCAGTAAGTGCTGGTGTAGAAGCTGCAGCAAGTTATCCAAAAGATCGAGCTAAGATAATTAATGAAGGTGGCTACACTAAACAACAGATTTTCAATGTAGATGAAACAGGCTTCTATTGGAAGAAGATGCCACCAGGACTTTCAAGGTGAGAGAGTAGTCAGTGCCTGGCTTCAAGGGATAGAGTGACTCTCTTTAGGGGCTGATACAGCCAGTGACTTTGAGTTGATGCCAATGCTCATTTACCAATCCAAAAATGCTAAGGCCCTTAAGAATAATGCTCAATCTACTTTGCCTATGCTCTGTGAACAGAACAACAAGCTTAGGTGAGAGCACATCTATTTTCAACACAGTTTACTGAATATCTTTTTTTTTAAGATTTTATTTATTTATTTGACAGAGAGAGACACAGCAAGAGAGGGAACACAAGCAGGGAGAGTGGGAGAGGGAGAAGCAGGCTTCCAGTGGAGCAGGGAGCCCGATGCAGGGCTCAATTCCAGGACCCTGGGATCATAACCGGAGCCAAAGGCAGATGCTTAATGACTGAGCCACCCAGGTGCCACCAGTTTACTGAATAACTTAAGCCCACTGTAGAGACCTACTGCTGAGAAAAAAAAGATTCCTTTTAAAATACTACTGCTCACTGACAATGCACTTGGTCACCCAAGAGTTCTGATGGAGATGGACAATGAGATTAATGTCTTCATGCCTGCTAATACAACACCCATTCTGCAGCCCATGGATCAAGGAGTAATTTTGACTTTCAAGTCTTATTATTTAAGAAATACATTTCATAAGAGTATAGCTGCCATAGATAGTGATTCCTGTGTTGGATGTGGGCAAAGTAAATTGAAAACCTTCTGGAAAGAATTCACCTTTCTAGATGAAATTAAGAGCATTTGTGATTCATAAGAGGAGATCAAAACACCAACATTAACAGGAATTTAAGAAGTTGATTCCAATCCTCATAGATGACTGAGGAGTTCAAGACTTAAGTGGAGGTTGTACTTGCAGATGTGGTAGAAATAGCGAAAGAACTAGAATTAGAAGTGGAGCCTGAAGATGGGACTGAATTGCTGCAATCTCATGGCAAAACTGGAATGGATGAGGAGATGCTTCTTATAGATGAATAAAGAAAGTTTTGTTTTGTTTTGTTTTGTTTTGTTTAAGAGGAGCGAGAGATAGCGAGAGGAGGAACACAAGCAGGGGGAGTGGGGGAGGGAGAAGCAGGCTTCCCGCTGAGCAGGGAGCCCAATGTGGGGCTCGATCCCAGGACCCTGGGATTATGACCTGAGGTGAAGGCAGACGCTTAACGACTGAGCCACCCAGGCGCCCCAAGAAAGTGGTTTCTTAAGATGGAATGTACTCCTACAAATCTTTCTCTCTTTCTCTTTCAAATAAATAAATGAATCTTTAAAAAAAAAATGGGGCACCTGGGTGGCTCAATCAGTTAAGCATCCGACTTGTGATTTTGGCTTAGGTCACGATCTCATGGGTTGTGTGATCGAGCCCCTCCTCAGGCTCCACACTCTGTGGGGAGTCTATTTGAGGTTCTCTCCCTCTCCCTTTGCCCCTCCCCCCACTCCCCCACTTGCACTCGCTCTCTCTCTCTCTAAAATAAATAAATAAATCTTTTTTTAAAAAAAGGGTGGAATATACTCCTGGTGAAGATGCTGTGAAGATTGATGAAATGACAACAAAAGATTTAGAATATTATATTAATTTAGTTGATAACGCAGCAGCAAGGTTTGAGAACATTGACTCCCATTTTGAAAGAAGTTCCACTGTGGGTAAAATGCTATCAAACAGTATCACATACTACAGAGAAACCATTCACCAAAGGAAGTCAATCAATGCAGCAAACTTCATTGTTGTCTTATTTTAAGAAATCACCACAGTCACCCCAGCCTTTGGCAACCACCACTCTGATCAGTTAGCGGTCATCAACATGGTGGAAAAGCCCTCCATCAACAAAAAGACTCATTGGAAGCTGGAATGATGGTTAGCATTTTTTAGCAATAAAGTATTTTTAATTAAGGTATGTACATTTTTTAGACATAATCCCATTGCACACTTAATAGACTACAATATAGTGTAAACATAAGTTTTATATGCACTGGGAAACCAAAAAATTCATTTGACTCACTTTATTACTATATTCACTTTATCATGATGGTCTGGAACCAAACCTGCAATGTCTTTGAGGTATGCCTGTATGACTAAAAAGAAAGGAAATTTTAGAGGAAAAGAATAGCAAATGCAAAAGATGAAGGAGATGTGAGAGTGGAGGAAGAGTTTGAGCAAATGTAACTAAACTATTGTGAACCAAGCTCAGTAGGAAATGGAGGAGTGATACGAGCATAACGGGGACAAAATTTTATATCTCCATAAATTATTTTGGATGGTATCATGGGTGATATTAAAATACTTAACAACCTGCCTGGCACAGGGCACCAACCAGGACTGACCATATTGCTAAAGCAGGCTTCTGGCAGCACCCCCTCCCCCCACCACCTCACTGTGCCAGACCCTTCAGCTGTTGCATCAAGGAGAAGTCTAGAGGGAGGTCCCAAAAAAGGACCAGGGAAGCTGGGGAAGAGGTAGGAAGCACCTGAGGCAGCAGCTATTTACCAATCAGTACAGAAATACTTTGTTTTACCTGTGCATACTAATGGAATATTATTAGCCCTGGTTGCAAGTGATAGAAATCCAACCCAAATTAGTTTATGGGGGAAAAAATATCTTCATCTACTAAACAGGAAGCCAAGAGATACAGTTGGATCCAGGCCTACCTAGATCCAGGAGCTCAAATGATGCATCAGGATATTATGTCTCTCCTTCCAGGTTCTGCTTTCTTCTGTATTAGCTCCAATCTCAAGCAGGCTCTCTCCATGTAATGGCAAAAGATTACTCCACAAGTCCTTTACATCTGTGACCTCAGAAGGGAAATGACTCTTTCCCAGTAATTCTAACAAAATTCCCAGGGAGGCATGTCCCTGGCCCAGATCATATCACATCCCTTTTCTTAAGCAAACACCGTATCCAGACATGCAACTCATTGACTATTCCTGGATCATATGCTCACCCTGGAAGCCACAAGCTGAGCTGGGAGCAGTTCCCAAATAGAAAAGTTCTGTGGTCATAAGAAGAGAGAATGGATGATGAACAGACTAAAACAATAGCTATCCACTCTGTCCACCCCTAAGCTACCCAATATCATACACATTCTTCTTTCCAGACATGCAATATCAAAAACACCTTCCTAACATAATGTAGCTATCCTACATACAACTGCACTCCCCCTCTTCCCAAAGAAAGGCGGCCCAGAACTTTGTCCAGTTATTGCACCAGCTTCAACTGAAGACTGTTTGAATAATAGATGAGCAAATCATGCCAACTCTACTTTCAAAACATATCCAAGAAGGGAGGAGTTAAGATGGTGGAGGATTAGGGGACCCTAAGTTCCTCCAATCCCTAGAATTCAGCTACATCATTATCAAATCATTCTGAACACCTATGAAATCAATCAGAGATCTGAGAAAAGAAATGCTGCAATTCTACAAATAGAAAAGCGACCACTTTTTGGAAGGTAGGAGGTGCAGAATCAGAGCGATAAATTGGAGGATATGGCAGCAGGGAGGGAGCCAGCTTAAGGAGGCTACCACAAAGTCTTATAAGAAGGAGAGCACAAAATTGGAACTTTTAGAAGTCTGCTACAGTGGGAGACATCCCTGGCTTAAAAGTGCTCAGGTGGCAGAAGCAGGATGGAATTCCATGTGGGACAGAGTGGTCTCAAGATCCCTGGAGTCACAAGAAGAAAAGGGGTGCCTGAGTGAGGCAGAGTTCCCAGGCATTAAAGTGGGGTAGCTAGCTGAAAATAGCAAATCTAGGCACCGGCTCTCTGGTTGGTGTTGCCATAAACTGTGAACCACTGCAGTCACATGACCAGTCTCTGATCAGCATCCCTGCAAAAGGAAGAAGCATAGGGAGGAATGCTGTGGGTCCGAGCCACAGGAGTCCATAAAAGTTTAACAACGTGAAACTCAGTCACATGCCTGAGATAATAATGCTCTGTCATGGGCTGGGTGAACACAGAGTTCAGTGGGAAACCAGGGGAAAAGTGATTGACTGCTTTTCTGTGAGGGCTCACTGAAGAGTGTAGGGTGTTAAACTTCAGCTCTGGGGCTAGAGTTTGGGGCGTTGCCATTTTCATCCCTCACACCAGTGCCCAAAGCCTTCAGGGAGCAAAACAGTGCCACACAGTGCAATCCAGAGCCACCTACACAGAGCCCGGCCCCCTGGCAAGGGAGGCACAACTCCACCAAGGCAAAGACACTTGAGAATCAGTGCAACAAGGCTCTCCCCCAGAAGACCAGGAACAACCTGCTAGCACCAAGTTTACTGGTCATAGAGAACTGCAAAATCTCAGCTCTTGGGGAAAACAGTATATAGCATTTTCAGGGTCTTAAATTATTCTTCAGTCTTTCAGTTTTTTTTTTCACTTACTTTATTATTTTTTTAATTTTTTAATTTTTATTTTTATATAGACATTATATATTTTTTTTCTTTTTGGTTTCCATTCATTGTATTTTATTTTATTTTACTTTATTTGCGTGTGTGTGTGTATTTCTTTCTTTCCTATTTTGGGATCATTTCTTTTAACAAACTGACCAAAATACACCAGGATCTAGTATTTTGTTTCTGGTTTGATTTTTTGCTTATTTTGTTTTGTTTTTGTTTTCTTCTGGTTTGTTTTGTTTTGTTTTGTTTTCTGTTGTTGCTAGTATTGTTGCCTTTTCTCTCTCCTTGTTCTATTCTTTTCTGAACATAATGACGAGTTGGAGAAATTCAACAGAAAAGAAAGAACAGGAGATAGTACTCATTGCCAGGGATTTTATCAATATGGTTATAAGTAAGATGTCTGGGGCGCCTGGGTGGCTCAGATGGTTCAGCGTCTGCCTTCGGCTCAGGTCATGATCTCAGGGTCCTGAGATCAAGTCCCGCATTGGGCTCTCTGCTCCTTGGGAGCCTGCTTCTCCTTCTGCCTCTCTCTCTCTCTGTTTCTCATGAATAAATAAATAAAATCTTTAAAAAAAAATAAGTAAGATGTCTGAACTAGAACTTAAAACAACGATTATAAAGATACTAGCTGGGCTTAAAAACAGCATAGAAGACACTAGAGAATCCCTTACTGTAGAAATAAAAGAACTAAAATCTAATCAGACCAAAATTACTATTACTGAAATGCAGTCAAAAATGGAAGCTCTAATAGCAAGAATATGAGGCAGAAGAGAGAGTCAGTGATACAGAAGACGAAATGATAGAAAATACAGAAGCTGATAAAAAGAGAGAAAGACAACTACTGGAACACTAAGGGAGACTTCAAGAAATCAGTGATTCCATAAAATGAAATAATACCTGGTTAATAGGGTTCCCAGAAGATGAAGAGAGAAGGGGGGGCAGAAGATTTATTTGAACAAATTATAGCTGAGAACTTCCCTTATCTGGGGAAGGAAACAGGCATTCAAGTCCAGGAGGCACAGACAACCCCCCTCAAAATCAATAAAAATAGGTCGACCCCTCAACATATAACATAGTAAAGCTTGCAATTTCAGAGATAAAGAGAAAATCCTGGAAGCAGCTCAGGACAAGAGGTCCTTAACCTACAAGGGTAGAAACATAAGGTTGGGAGCAAACCTGTCCACAAAGACCTGGCAGGCCAGAAAGGACTGGCATGATATGTTCAGTATGCTAAATGGGAAAAATATGCAGCCAAGAATACTTTATCCAGTGAGGCTGTCATTCAGAATAGAAGGAGAGATAAAGAGTTTTCAGGACAAACAAAAACAAAGGAATTTGTGAACAAATCCTGCAAGAAATATTAAAGGGGATCCTTTGAGCAGAGAGGGAACCCAAAAATAACAAAGACCAGAAAGAAACAGAGACAAGCTACAGAAACAGTGACTTTACAGGTAATACAATGGCACTAAATTCATATCTTTCAATAATTACTCTGAATGGAAATGGACTCACTGCTCCAATCAAAAGACATAAGGCACCAGATTGGATTAAAAACAAAAACAAAAACAAGACCCATCAATATGCTATCTACAAGAGACTCATTTCAGACCCAAAGACACCTCCAGATTGAATGTGAGGGGTGAGGGGTGGAGAACCATTTATCATGCTAATGGACATCAAAAGAAAGCTGGAGTAGCAATCCTTATATCAGCCAAACTAGATTTTAAACCAAAGACCGTAATAAGAGATGAAGAAGGACACTATATCATAATGAAAGGGTCTATCCAACTAGAAGATCTAACAGTTGTAAATATTAATGCCCCTAACTTGGGAGCAGCCAAATATATAAACCAATTAACAAAGTTAAAGAAACTCATTGATAATAATACAATAATAATGGGGGACTTTAACACCCACTCAGCAATGGGCAGATCATCTAAGCAAAAGATCAACAAGGAAACAAGAGCTTTGAATGACACACTGGACCAGATGGACTTAACAGATATATTCAAAACATTTCATCCTAAAGCAGCAGAATACACATTCTTCTCAAGTACTCATGGAATATTCTCCAGAATAGATCACATACTGGGTCACAAATCAGGTATTGGCTGATACAAAAAGATTGAGATTATTCCTTTCATATTTTCAGACCACAATGATTTAAAACTTGAAGTCAACTACAAGAAAAAAATTGGAAGGACCACAAATACATGAAGGTTAAAGAGCATCCTACTAAAGAATGAATGGGTCAACTAGGAAGTCAAAGATGAATTTAAAAAATACATGGGAGCAAATGAAAATGAAAATATGACAGTTCAGAACCTTTAGGAAGCAACAAAGGCAGTCCTAAGAGGGAAGTATATAGCAATACAGACCTTCCTTAAGAAACAAGAAAAGTCTAGGGGTGCCTGGGTGGATCAGTCGATTGGGTGTCTGCCTTTGGCTCGGGTCATGGTCCCAGGGTCCTGGGATCGAGTCCTGGGATTGTTGGGCTCCCTGCTCAGCAGGGAGTCTGCTTCTCCTTCTCCCTCTGCCCCCCCCACTTGTGTTCTCTCTTGAATGCTCTGTGCTCTCTCTCTGTCAAATAAATAAATAAACTTTTTTTTAATTAAAAAAAATGGAGCACTGGGTATTATACGCAAACAATGAATCATGGAACACTACATCAAAAACTAATGATGTAATGTATGGTGATTAACATAACATAATAAAATAAAAAAAGAAACAAGAAAAGTCTCAAATACACAACCTAACCTTACTCCTAAAGGAGCTGGAAAAAGAACAGTAAATACAGCCTAAATCCAGCAGGAGAAGAGAAATAATAAAGATTAGAGCAGAAATCAATGATCTAGAAATTAAAAAAAAAAAAAACAGTACAACAGATCAATGAAACTAGGAGCTGGTTCTTTGAAAGAATTAATAAAATCGATAAACCCCTAGCCAGACTTATCAAAAGGAAAAGAGAAATGACCCAAATAAATAAAATCATGAATGAAAGAGGAGAGACACAACCAACACTGAAGTAATAAAAACAATTATAAGAGAATATTATAAGCAATTATATGACAATAAATTAGGCAATCTGGAAGAAATGGATGCATTCCTAGAAACATATAAACTACCAAAACTGAAAAAGGAAGAAATAGAAAACCCGAACAGACCCATAAGCTGCAAGGAAATTGAAGCAGTAATCAAAAATCTCCCAACAAACAAGAGCCAAGGGCCGGATGGCTTCCCAGTGGAATTCTACCAAACATTTAAAGAAGAATTAATACCTATTCTTCTGGAACTGTTTCAAAAAATAGAAATGGAAGGAAAACTTCCAAACTTATTCTACAAGGCCAGCATTACCTTAATCACAAAATCAGACAAAGACCCCCACTAAAAAGGAGAATTACAGACCAATATCCTGATGAACATGGATGCAAAAATTCTCATCAAGATGCTAATAGGATCCAATAGCACATTAAAAGGATTATTCACTGTGACCAAGTGGGATTTATTCCTGGGCTGCAAGTTTGGTTCAACATCCACAAATCAATCAATGTGATACACCACATTAATAAAAGAAAGGACAAGAACCATATGATCCTCTCAATAGATGCAGAAAAAGCATTTGACAAAGTACAGCATCCTTTCTTGATTAAAACTCTTCAGAGTGTAGGGATAAAGGGTACATACCTCAATATCATAAAAGCCATATACAAAACCCCACAGCGAATGCCATCCTCAGTGGGGAAAAACAGCTTTCCCCCTAAGGTCAGATACACAACAGGGATGTCCACTCTAAACAGCACTGTTTTTCAACATATTACTGGAAGTCCTAGCCTCAGCAATCAGACAACAAAAGGAAATAAAAGGCATACAAATCAGCAAAGAAGAAGTCAAACTCTCACTCTTTGCAGATGACATGATACGCTATGTAGAAAACCCAAAAGATTCCAGCAAAAAATTGCTTGAACTGATACAGGAATTCAGCAAAGTTGCAAGATATAGAATCAATGCACAGAAGTTAGTTGCATTTCTATATACTAACAGTGAGGCAGAAGAAAGAGAAATCAAGGAAACAAACTCATTTACAATTGCACCAAAAACCATAAGGTATCTAGGAATAAACTTAACCAAAGAGGTAAAGGATCTGTACTCAGAAAACTATAGAACACTTATGAAAGAAATTGAGGAAGACACAAAGAAATGGAAAAATATTCCATGCTCATGGATTAGAAGAACAAATATTGTTAAAATGCCTATGCTGCCCAAAGCAATTTACACATTCAAAGCAATCCCTATCAAATTACCATAAACATTTTCCACAGAGCTGGAACAAACAATCCCAAAATTTGTATGGAACCAGAAAAGACCCCGAATAGCCACAGAAATGTTGAAAAAGAAAACCAAAGCTGGAGGCATCACAATTCTGGACTTCAAGCTCTATTACAAAGCTGTAATCATCAAGACAGTATGGTACTGGCATAAAAACAGACACATAGATAAATGGAACAGAATACAGAACCCAAAAATGGACCCTCAACTCTATGGTCAACTAATCTTCAACAAAGCAGGAAAGAATATCCAATGGAAAAAAGACAGTCTCTTCAACAAATGGTTGGGAAAACTGGACAGCCACATGCAGAAGAATGAAACTGTACCATTTCCTTACACTATACACAAAAATAGACTCAAAATGGATGAAAGACCTCAATGTGAGACAGGAATCCATCAAAATCCTAGACATGAACACAAGTAGCAACCTCTTTGACCTCAGCCACAGCAACTTCTTGCTAGGCACGTCTCCAAAGACAAGAGAAACAAAAGCAAAAGTGAACTACTGGGACTTCATCAAGATAAAAGGCTTTTGCACAGCAAAGTAAGCAGTCAACAAAACTAAACGGCAATCTACAAAATGGGAGAAGATATTTGCAAATGTCTTATCAGATAAAGGGCTAGTATCCAAAATCTATAAAGAACTTATCAAACTCAACACCCAAAAAACAAAAATCCAGTCAAGAAATGGGCAGAAGAGGGGCACCTGGGTGGCTTAGTCAGTTAGGCATCTGCCTTCAGCTCAGGTCATGATCCCAGGATCCTGGGATCCAGGCCCACATCGGTCTCCCTGCTCAGCGGGGAGCCTGCTTCTCCCTCTCCCTCGGCCTGCCATTCCCCCTGCTTGTGCTCTCTCTCTCTCTCTGTCAAATAAATAAATAAAATCTTTAAAAAAAGAAATGGACAGAAGACATGAACAGACATTTCTCCAAAGAAGACAAACAAATGACCAACAGATGCATGAACAAATGTTCAACATCACTAGCCATCAGGGAAATGCAAATCAAAACCACAATGAGATATCACCTCACACTAGTCAGAATGGCTAAAATGAACAACTCAGGAAACAACAGATGTTGGTGAGGATGCGGAGAAAGGAGGAGCCCTCTTACACTGTTGGTGGGAATGCAAACTGGTACAGCCACTCTGGAACACAGTATGGAGGTTCCTCAAGAAGTTAAAAATAGAGCTACCCTATGAACCAGCAATTGCACTACTAGGTATTTATCCAAAGGATACAAAAATACTGATTCGAAGGGGCACATGCACCCCAAAGTTTATAGCAGCAAATGTCCACAATAGCGAAAACATGGAAAGAGCCCAAATGTCCATCAACAGATGAATGGATAAAGAAGATGTGAGATTATATATATATGTGTGTGTGTGTGTGTGTGTATATAAAATATTTATTATACATTATTTTATATATACTGTTTATATAAAATATATATTTTATATAAACAGTATATATAAATATTATAAATACATAAATCCAATATATATTTATATTATAAAGTTAAATATATATTAAAATAAAATATTAAAATTAATATTTATGTTAAAAAATATCCAGGATTTGACCACTTCTTACCGCCTTAACAATCAACTTTATCCAAATAATTATCATCTCTCACAAGTGTTATTTCAATAGCCTCCCAATTGGTCCTCCATTTCTACTTTTGTCCTCAAAAGTCTATTCTAAAACAGCAGTCAGAGCTCAAAATCCATCCATAGTACCTATGGTTCTTCGAGTAGATGTCATTACAATGGTTTTACATAATTTGGCTCTCACTCCTCTCTGACCTCATCTCCCAGCCACATTGTCCTTCCTGCTGTTCCTTAAACACACCAGGCATGCTCTTGCCTTGGTATAAAGGCCCTTGTAATTGCTTTTGCCTCAGCCAGTATATCCACATGGCTCATTCCTATACTTTATTCAGTTCTTCTCTAACCAACCTATCAAATTACCAGCTATATCCATAGCACTTATGGCCCTCCCAGATATTATACATGTACTTGCTTATTATCTGTCTTCCCCACTGGAATGTAAGCTCTGTGAGGGCAAGAGCTCTACCTACTTTGCTCACTGATAGATCCCCTATATCTAGAACAGTGTCAAAGTAGATTCACAATATTTGAAAATGAGAGAAATGCTTTTCTCTTGATCAGTTCACAGCTAGCTTCTCATAGCCCACTGCCTGAAGGCTAGTCATCTGATATACAATAATATAGGGAAAACATTTAGTTCCGGTAAAAAACCCTATTCAGAAAAGAAGAAACCACATCCAGAAGTGCAAGTCCACAGTATACACTGGAGCATGTACTGCTTGCCCTGACAGTGGAGGGATTCTTGGTTCTGTTTCTTGGAAAACCCCTCATCCACTGTCCTACTCCCTCACGAGAAGGAGCACTGGGAAGAGACTCTTCCTGAGGAATGGGCAACTTATTGCACTTTCTGTTGGCATCAGTGGGCTCTGGAAATTGTCTTCATGTTTGAGCAATCACAAGCCATTATTTGCCTGAACTGAAGTCTCTCTGGCAATACAACTCCCTTAAAACAATAGTATAATTTCCATCTCTTGTATTTTACCAACTTAGTAGTTTTTGTTGGGTTATGGTCCTTCAATCTAGACTTGGGACTGGATATTACTGCCTTTAACAATAGACAACTTGCCCCCTCTCCCCACCCCCACCTGCAGTCCTTGGCTGAATGGCCTTCATCCTGACCTCAACCAGCCCCTGTATACAGATATTGTTGAAAAACAACTGGCTTGAGTGTGGAGGCATATCTCACCTGCCCAATTCCAGTCTATATCCCACTGGGCAGGTCTATAAATTGGAATCATGTCTCCTTTGCTCTATAGGGAGTGGAGAGACAGGATCACTAGCAGGGAGAGATGTGGGGAAGGGTGTCAGGCTTCTCTCAGCTCCCATTCTTACCATCATCTCTGTTTCCGATCACTGGTGTGCCAGCAAATGCTTAACAATTAGCTCTTCAGGAGGAAAAAATCTCTGATTTGTAGCACTTTCTGATTTATCTGGTATAAATACTCCCACCATGGCCCATGTCAAGCTACCAACATGACATCCCTAAAGGCAGAATGGAGAAGAGATGTGCACAGTCAACTTGAAGCAGTATGAGCTGGCTCCAACACATCCCTGTTTCCAACCATGATGCCCTTTCTCTAGCAACATCAGTCTAAGACAGAAATTTGTTTTTCCACTGTCCAAGGCCTAAGACTCTAAGACCTTAGGGTACTAGCCATAGGCATAAAAGGCCTCCCTTTCTGCTTTCACATGGAGCATTTGAGGCAAAGTTCATCTTTCTTTGTGTGCCTTTACTAGCCAGCAGGAAGGAGCCCACAGCTTTCCAAATCCTAGAGGGGTTTTTTGTTGTTGTTGTTGTTTTTTTACAAAATCCCTTAAACTCCTGCTGCAAAGGGCAGATGATCTGAGTCTCCAGATACAACAAGCTATAGCTAAAAGCATAACAGAAACTTCCAGATTCAGAGGTGCCTGAGTGGTTCAGTTGGTTAAATATCTGACTCTTGATTTTTGGCTCAGGTCATGATCTTAGGGTCATGGGATTGAGTCCTACATAGGGCTCCATACTCAGCAGTTCTCCCTCTCCCTCTGCCTTTCCCACTGTTTGTGCTCTCTCTCTGAATAAATATGTAAAATCTTAAAAAAAAAAGAAAGAAAGAAAGAAAGAAAAGAAGAAAGAAAGAAAGAAAGAAAGAAAGAAAGAAAGAAAGAAAGAAAGAAAGAAAGAAAGAAAGAGAGAAAGAAAAGAAAAGAAAAGAAAAGAAAGAAAACTTCCAGATTCAGATCTGGCATTAGGAGAGTGTCAGTGTCCCACCACTTCTCAACATATCCAATTCCACACTTTAAGGTCTATTAACAGCAATACCCACCTCCAGGTATCAGTTTCTATGTTAGAGTTATTTGATTACAAGCTACAGACACCAATTCCAACATAAAACAAATTCACTGGAAGGCCATGGGGAAGCTCAGAATGGAAGTAAATGCTGAATAATCAGCCAGAAAAGCAGCCAAGTCTGGGTAGGTTTCTGGGCAATAGATACCAACAGACAATCTCTTCAGGGAGCCAGGACCAATTAGTCCCAGGCTTTTTCCCTGCAGGTGTCCAGTCAGGGATTTGATTGGCCCAGCTCCAGCAAGACAGGGGAAGGGCATTTTGATTGATAGCCCCAACAAGACTCAAGTCAATTACCTCCTCCCACCATCATGCTCCCATCCCAGAAACACACACACACACACCAAAACCAAGTTAAGGCACCCTTACCAAATAGGAAGAAGTGACTAGACAGGCAAAAATGCCCAATGAAGGTTACAAATTAGGAGTTGGATTTGTGTGTTGTAGAAATCACTCTGGCCACAGTGATGAGTCATGGAAAAGCTGAAGTTTGGGACAGAGAGACTGGGGAAGAGGTTGTGCCAAATGGGAACCTCTCAAGCAAAATGACTAAAGTTGCTAAGTATGCTCAGCTAGACCCCCCCAACACACGACATGGACCAGAATGTTGGCTCCCATCTTCATCTGTGGTGACAGGTCCAAATCCTTTTCCTCCAGACAAATACTTCCTAGAACCCAAATATCAGCAATATACTCTGTCTCTGGAAAATCACTCATATATTCCCTGAAATAGAAATATGTTTGAAGTGTGTTCTCTTCAGTGGCCCCAAACTCATCCAAGAGAGTTCAGGCAGAGAAAAGCAGGGTTTGCCTGTCGACATCGAATCTATACCAAGAAAGTTCATATCTACTGTTGACCCTTTAAAACACCAGTTCTGACAATAGAACCAACACCAAAAACAAAACTCAGTCGATATGATTCATTATATGAAGATAACAAATTCTAAAGGGGTATGCATGAAGAGGACTCATTTTTTTTTCCTGACCAGAACTAAGTTAATTTATTACTTGAAATGTGGCTGCTTCTGCTTACAGATTTAATCATATTATAAAGCAATATAAAGGCATGCGTGTGTGTGCGCCTGTTGAATAACGATGCTTTCTGTATTTAGAACAGGGAGCCCCAGAACCACTTGGAGGCTGAAGATGTCTGCAAATGATCCACACAAAAACACTCAACTCATCAGGTTAGCAATATGGTGCTCTAGTCTGAGCTCTGGAAGAGAGGGCAGAATGTTCCAATTTGATTCCAGACCTTCCCTTGCTCACATGTCACAACCTCTCTGAACAAATTTCCTTTTCTGTACAATGGGAGTAAAGATTCCTGCCCTGCAGAACCCACCAAGAATGTTTGAAGGAGATAAAAATGCTCTCTCTGCCCACTGAAGGCAGCAGAAAAATAACAGAGGAGAAAATCAGAGAACCCATCCCACAATGTGCCCTAGGAAAGTTCACAGAAAGGGCAATGCCGCAGCCCCTCCCCCATGGAGTTCATATGTGTACATGTAGATGTAGGGTGGGTAACACTGTGCTTCACATGCAAAGGAGCATCTAACCACATGCAGGTTCCTCCCTGGAAACATCCAGCACTTTGAATGGTACACAGGCTGGAGGATAGCTTCTCCAGAACCCATTTTGGGAGGCCATGCTTGGATCCTACAATTTTTTACCCTAGAGCAGATACTACACACTACATTCCTTGCCTCATCTGACATTGAATACAACCATGTGGCTTTCCACTCTCAGGGCTCTCTCCAAAGTCACTGAGCTTTTCTTCACACAGGCACAACAGCCCAGGTGTGCAGAGAGAAGGACAGATGTTGACAGCCTTCAGCACAACTCTCAACCAGTGCAGGACAAGATTTGGAAGACCAGTAAATACCCAGCCTTCCAGGCCTCAGAGGGACAGTTCAGAGTCAGGTTGATCAGAGAAGCCCAAAAAGTCTGAACCCTGGTTATAGAGCCAGATTTTCACAAACCTGAGAGTTAGAGCCCCCTTAACTTTTGTGCCTTAGGTGATTCTCTTGGCTCACCCTACCCCTTGTGCTGCCCATTTGCACACAGCACTATCCCGCTTTCTGGAATTTCTCCTTTCCTTAGCTAACTCTCTCTGCTTCTTCACTTTTGTCACCTTCCAAATACTACCTGCCCCCAATTCTTTGTCTCAGCTCCTGATTTGAGGGAACCCAAATTAAGACAAACTCCCATCACTCAGAATTAGGAAGGTGTTTTCTCATGCTGTCCACATACCCATCGTCCTTTCTACAGGCTTGCTGTATATCATTCCTGGATAAAAGACTGCAGGAAGGGAATCACTTCCCCTAGGTTATATGAGGCATATACAGGGTCCTATCCAGAAGTGATAATGTCATCTCCCTGTTCTAGCTTCCTACCCATCACCCCCTGCTCCTGATTGATGATGCTGGTGAGGCTCCTCTCCCCATCCTCTCAAAGTACTACCAAAGATTTTATTTTGGTGGGAAATGCCTTAGGACTAAGTGGATCCTTGCATCCACTTCAAACCTTTCTGTGATAAATAAAAGGTTCATTACAAGCTCAAGTTTGGGCTTTTCAGTGCATCTTGTAAACTGACAAGATTCTTGACGAGTCTATAACCAGCTATGGCCCCCTTTTCCATCACTGTATTGTACTGGGCATCTTGGAAGTTCACAGTTTGCAACAAGACCCTCAGGTTGGGACTTTACCCAGAAGATGTCATGTGCCTTTTCCTGGCACATGGCATTATGGCACGTGGCACATGCTAAGTGGCCATCAGTTAATAAGAAGCTTAATTTGTGCTACTCAAAACAACAGAAGACTATGACAGAAACTTCCTGGTTTCCCCTTTGTTATCCACCTCATAAAAGAAGTCAGTGAGCATGTGAAGCTCTCTCCTGAACACCAAGAAATAAGGAATCAAACTGGTGCCTTCAGTCCAAGTGGCATCATATGTGTGGACTGTGATGTCCAACTAACCCATTCACTATCCTGTCTCTGGACAGAGTCTGCACTGTGTTTTACAAAGTTCTATATCTCTGAATACGAATCTCCTTGAGGAAAAGAGAGAGCACTTCCAAATGTCTTTATCCTGCCAGTTGAAACATTTCCTATAGCAACCAGTTCTCAAAATCCCTCCCTGGATCTCTCCAATAGAGAATCTATAACCAAGACAAACTTCTCTTACAACCTGATGGGGAGAGGACTCTTGTGTCAGTCTTAGCCCTCCAAGAGCTGATGTCAAGTCATAACTATATGTGCAAGAGATTTATTGAGTAGACCTTTATGAAGAATAAAAGGGAGGAAACAGGAGTCTTCAGGGAGAGCCTCAGACTGAAATGCAACTCTGATGCTCTGGAAGGAGAAAGGGAAGGAAGTAAGATTGGACAGGAAGACCCTCAGACTGCAGTGCAGCTGTGAGAGTTGGTGGGGAGTCCCAGAAAAAATATTGCCCAGCGGAGGACTATTTGTTGAGCAAGAATGGCCCAACTCTAGTTCCCCCACCATCTTCAGTCATTGGTGGGAGCAGCACAGAAAAAGTAGAGCTTCTGCATTTCAGTAGATCCTGAAGGTGACACAGCTGGACCCCACCAGAGCAGATATCCTGCAATGTATAGTCTGAGAATCCTTAGTCATATTAGACCAGAAAAGTTGTTTTCTAGTTAGATCTAGCAACACCTCCTGCCAAGTGCCTACTGTTCTCATGGATTGCCCTCAGTACTGTGGAGCAGGGTTTCTGAAGTAGAGAAGTAGAGAAGAAGCCCCCACACAGTAATTTTGGCCTTTCTCAGTATGCAGAGTACTCAAAGAGAAGGCTAACTTCCTCCCCTCTTTCAAGGATGTCCTTTCCCCTCTAGTACCATCTACTGGGTTGGGACTAGAATGAGGCAAGCCAGGTGATCTGGGGACAAAATTTAGGGAAGGGCTCATTCTCAAGTGCTGATCTTGTACTTGCATTAACCCAAGAGTGAGTGCCTCCTTAAATTTTGCACCCTGGGAACTTTTTTGTCTCATCCTACTCCTGGCCCTAATGACCAGTGCTTCTGATCCATCTACTGAACTCTAGGGTATCATCGACAGTAAGTCTGAGGTTATTCTACACCATTCATCAATGCCATGGCCTCTGGCTCATTGTTCCCAACTCTATACCTATCCTCAGGCCCAGAATGTTTCATCCAATACACAGGTTTCTCAGGCCCAGTGATGATATCCTCCATTCTACGTTCACCACCCACTCAAGCGGTCATACTCTGAATCTTGTCATCACTCATAGCAACACCAATCTCCTAATTTTGCCAACTATTTCCTCTCCAGTACACTTACCTTATAATCCCCACTGAAACAATTCTCCCAGTGCTGTAGGTTTTTGACTTTCCATCACTCCCATTCTCTCCTTACCCACTTTGTTGTTGTTATTTTAAGATTTTATTTATTTTTAGAGAGAGAGAGATTAAGAGAGAAAGAGAGAGAAAGCAGGGGGAGTAGCAGAGGGGGTGGGAAAGAGAGGGGAAAGAATCTCAAGCAGACTCTGAGCTGAGAGCAGAAACTGATGGGGTCTCCATCTCACAACCCTGAGATCATGACCTGAGCCAAAACCAAGAATCGGACACTTAACTGACTGAGCCACCCAGGCGCCCCTCCTTACCCACTTTGATGTCATGGTCTACCTTTATACTCACATGTTTGCAAACACTTTCACATTTTTGCCACCTTCTCTCTGCATCCTACACATCTAGTAAAACCTTGAACTGCTCCTGTTAAACCCAAATTGCTACACTCTCTGCTCCTGCTCCAGACAGTTGCTGGTCTCACTTCAATTTCATGACCACAAACTTTAGATGGGTTCTAAATACTGTACAATGATTCCATTGCATTTCCCTAGAAAGTTCGTTTTCCTTCCCACCAAAATGATATTTTTGTGCCTCTTCTTCTCTTCTCAAATCTCCAATCCTCCTAACCCCTGCCTTCTTCCCCTCCTTAATTCTCAGTCTATGCCCCTAACTCTTACTTCTTTGTTCAGTGATGCAACTTCATTTGTGTCATTAACTGTCCCTTAAATTTTATTCAGAATGGAAATTGCAATACTTCTGAATAAAATCTTGGATTGTCCCATACTTTTTCTGGTTGCTTTTATGTAATAAGAAGTCCATTGATTAAGTCCAAAAACACAGTTGATATGATATTTAGAATCTTAGTCCCATGTAATAGCCAAGGCTTCCAACTTCATTCAGAGTTCTGACTACTCCCCCTCCCTCAAGTTGAGGCCCGCTGCAGTATGCTGCCTGCTGCCTGGGAAGGGGTTGCTGATTGCTGTCTCACTCACTTGCCTTCCCCTTTCTCATAGATGCTCTGTTTGACTCTTACAGGGCTTGGGATTGGAGAGACAAGGGAAGTAGAAAATTCTCTGCTTTCTGAGCCTAGGCAATGTTTAAAAACCACTTTTGGGGAGTTTTATAAGTTCATCTAAAAGCTCTCATTCCTGGAGATCTCTCAGCTGTAGTTCCTTTGTTTGGAGTAATGCGCTCTTCTCCAACTCATCTGCCCACTCACTTCTTTCCTCAGCCCTGAGAAACACTGAGGTGGTCCACCTCCAGATTCTGTCTGCTTAGAGGCCCTACTACTAGATGATCTCTCTTTCTCTCTCTCTGATAACTCATATTTCATGCCTGGGAACACACAAGGTCCTCTATATGGACAAATTCTGGGAGGGTATGTTTATCAGAACTCCTTCAGTTTCTCTGCCAGCAGAGACACAGCCCATCTTTAGCTGTTTAATGTCCCAAACAGGAATCAAACACTACATCTCCCATCCACATGGCTCTCAAAATGGACCTCCTCACACAGTTCAGACAAAAGACAGATACCCCACAAAACACCTCTCCAGGGCATTGGTCTCTATACACTGTCTCAGTACATCCAGTCTCCCCATCAAAGAATTATTCTCAAAAGTCCTTCTACCTTCATCCTGACAACCTTACCTCTTCATCCCTCAATGTGGGTGGAGTTTAAGAGTCATGTAACTATTTCTTCAAAAATTTGAATCTTGGTCTAATACCTCACTTCAGCATATCAGTTCTATTATATTTTGGTGTCTCAATCAGCACTTCCAATTGAACATCCTGTTACACTTCATTGAAAGAATAAAGTTATCAGATGTCTTCCCACTAGCAAGTAGATTAATCTACTGGGCTCTATGAGCATATTCTCTGAATTCCCTGCTCTTAAAATGGAAAAAGAGAGTTTCATCTCCAGTGAAGGCATTCTGTGCCCTGATCACATTATACCCTCATCCCCACTATGGTTACCCTTTTCCTTCATCATCAGTGTTGTCATTCCCATCAGCCTTCCAGTATGTTCTATATCCCATCTTAAAACACACACGGTCCCTCTCCCTTGTCCCCACATCTCCCTCCCGACTCATCTCCCTGCACTCCTTAACAGCACAATTGGCTAAAGAATTGTTTAGACTCGCTCTCTGCTCACTTAACTCTTGTTTGTTTGGTTGCTTTGGAGGATTTCTAATTCTTATTTCTAATTCTTATTCTAACTTTAAGATATAGAGAAAAACACAAAGAACAATTCCACAGACAACCACCCATTTACCCCCACCGCTCTGAATAACAAATGCCAGCTCTTCGGTGATTAAGGGGAGGGCTCTGGAGCCAACCTGCCCAGAATTAAATCCAGATCTGCCCACTTGGGTCTTTGGGTGAGTTATCTAACCTCTCCTGTCTCATCTTCCTCTCTGCAAAAAGGGCTAGTAGTTGCAACCACCTCATAGTATTGTGAATACTCAGGGACTGAATCAAAGACTCAGATCTGTGCTTGGAGCACTGTAACTGTTTAGCAAATGTTAGCCATCCCACTTACTTTGGATCTCTTCCTTTATTCTTGAAAGAATTGAGACATTAAAGATGAGTTGAGGTGCCCCTTGTACCTCTTCTCAATCCCATTTTCCTCCCTTCTCAGAAGCAACCATTTTCAGAGATTTAGAGCACATATATTTTTTGCTGCGTTTTTATATTTATATTACATAAATTTGTTTAATGAATAAGATACAACATTAGGTATTTTTTTAAAATATGTGTAAGTGACATTTCATGTGACTTTCTGCATCTCACTTTTTCATTCATCGTTATTTTTTGAGCTCATCATTCATTTTAACTGTTATTTTTCATCTTATGAATATACCACAGTCTAATAAACTATTTCCAATTGGTGAACATTTACATTGTTTCAGATTTTTAGTATTAAAAGCAATGCTGCTCAGAACAATCTTAAATACACTTGTTTGGGCATATATGTGAAAGTTTCTTTAGGGTACATACCCCTCAAGGGCTGTATACACTCAAACCAAAGTGTTCAAAGCAAATTCTACCTGTAGTGTAGAAAGTTCTTATTTATCCACCTCATCATCCACACTTAGATGTCAGAAATTTTAATTTGTATTAATATGATAAAGTAATAAATCATTGATATTTTAATCATACTTTCCTCGTTCCTTTTTTTTTCTTTTCACTTAGTATTTTTATTTTGTACCTATTAAAATAGCTCTTTTAGATTTTTTTTTCAAGTAGTCTCCACACACTGCACAGAACCCAATGCAGGGCTTGAACTCACAACCCTGAGTTCAAGACCTGAGCTGAGATCAAGAGACAGATGCTTAACCAACTGAGCCACACAGGTACCCTTAGATTTCTTTAGACATGAATTATGTATCATTTCTATGAATACATGAAAAAGAGTATATAAGCAAAACTTTTGTACACCCAAAACTAATATAACACTATATGTTAATTATGCTGGAATTTTAAAGAAATGAGTATATAAGCAAAACTAATAATTTAAGTTATTCCTAAAAATTCTTCAGAGTCCATATTTTCCAAATAATTTTTTTAAATTTTATTTTGAGATAATTATATATGCACATGCAGTTACAAGAAATAATTCAGAGAAATCCCATATGCCCTTCATCCAGTTTCCTCCAATGGAAATGCTTTTCATAACTATAGTACAATATCACAACCAGGAAATTTACGTTGATAGAATCCACTAACTTTATTCAGATTTCACCAGTTTTTCAAGCCTTCATTTGGGTGTGTGTATTTTGTTCTAATTTTATCACTTACAGTGATTCATATGACAGCCAAGGTCAAGGCACAGAACAAATTCATTACAAAGATTTCTTGTGTTCCCCTTAACAGCCAGTCACCACCCTCTCTATCCCACCCCTAAACTCTGGCAACCACTAATCCATTCTCCCTCTCTACAATTTTGCCATTTCAATAATGTTACTAAATAGAATCATGCAATATGTAGTCTTTGATTGATACGTAATTTGTTTTCTTTCCTTCCAAATCATTGGGTGTATCAATAGTCTATTCTTTTCAATTGCTGAGTCACATGATACATGTATGGATGTCACAATTTGTTTAACCATTTACTCATTGAAAGACATCGGGGTTGTTTCTAGTATTCAGCTATTAAGAATATTATGCAGCCATCAAAAGGAATGAAATCTTGCCATTTGCAACGATGTGGATGGAACTAGAGGGTATTATGCTAAGTGAAATAAGTCAATCAGAGAAAGACATTAATCTCAGGAAACAAACTGAGGGTTGCTGGAGTGGTGGGGGGTGGGAAGGATGGGGTGGCTGGGTGGTAGACATTGGGGAGGGTATGTGCTATGGTGAGCGCTGTGAATTGTGTAAGACTGTTGAATCACAGACCCGTACCTCTGAAACAAATAATACATTATATGTTAAAAAAAAAAAAAAAAAAGAAGATAGTAGGAAGGGAGAAATGAAGGGGGGGAAATAGGAAGGGGAGACGAACCATGAGAGACTATGGACTCTGAGAAACAAACTGAGGGTTCTAGAGAGGAGGGGGTGGGGGGATGGGTTAGCCTGGTGATGGGTATTAAAGAGGGCACGTACTAAATGGACCACTGGGTGTTATACACAAACAATGAATCATGGAACACTACATCAAAAACTAATGATGTAATGTATGGTGATTAACATAACATAATAAAAAAAAAAGAAGAAAAAAAAAAAAAAGAATAAAGGCTGCTATGGGGGTACCTGGGTGGCTCAGTTGGTTAAGCAGCTGACTTTTGATTTTGGCTCAGGTTATGATCTCAGGGTGATGAGATCAAGCCCTGCTTGGTATTCTCTCTCTCCTTCTCCCTCTTGCCCCTCCCCCACCCTCACCCCTTGCTAGCACGTGTGCACTCTCTCTCTCTTTAAAAAAAAAAAAGAATAAAGCTGCAATGAACATTTATGTACAAGTTTTCATATAAACATAAGTTTTCGTTTCTCTGGGATAAATGTCCTAGAGTGCTTCTATAGACTGAATGTTTGTGTCCCCCCCAAATTCGTGTGTTGAAACTTAATCCCCATTATGATGGTGTTTGTAAGTGCAGCTTTTGGGAGGTGTTAGGTCATGAGGGCAGAACCCCTGTCAATGGGATTAGTGCCCTTATATAAAAGACCCCAGAGATTTCCCTTGCCCCTTCCACCACATGAGGACACATTGTGAAGACAGCCATCTGTGAACCAGGAAGAGGACCTCACCAGATGGCACATCTACCATGGCCTTGATCTTGGACTCCCCAGCCTCAGAACTGTGAGAAATAAATGTTTATTGTTCATAAGCCACCCAGTCTGTGATATTTTGTTATAGAAACCCAAATGGACTAAGGTAAGTGCCATTGCTGGATGATATAAATGCATGTTTGCTTTTGTAAGAAATTACTATTTTCCAGAATGACTACCATTTTACATTCTTACCAGCAATGTCTGAGTGACCCAATTTCTCCACATTGTCATCAGCATTTGGTGTTATCACTATTTTGTATTTTAGCCATTGGAATAAGTATACAGTGATATCTCCCCATG